>NC_091258.1:27950724-28554474 GCF_042477335.2 Ovis canadensis
AGGCTTATTTGCCCTTTGGCATGTGGAATCTTTCTGGACCAGGGATCAAACCTGTGTCCCCTGCATTGGCAGGTGGACTCTTACCCAGGGGACCACCAGGCAAGTCCTGGTTGAGGTATTTTGGCTGCAGTTAATACTAAGTGACTGTGCTTAGAACTGGTTTTTTACTGTGGTGGCTTCTGTTGTACTCGTTTTTCCTGTGATGGCTTTTGACCTATGATAGTGAGAAACCAAAATTGTCTTTTATCCTGTCTTTAACTGATGTTAAGTATTGTTAGTAGCTTATGGTAATAAAAACTGTCATTTTCCTTTTTGAGAACTCAAGAAAATACAGGGTTTCTCAGGTGGTGCTCCCTGCCAGTACAGGAGACATAAGAGATGTAGGTTCAATCTCTGGGTCAGGAAGATCCCTTAGAGAAGGGAACAGCAACCCACTCCAGTATTCTTGCTTGGAGAATCCCATGGACAGAGGAGCTTGGTGGGCTACAGTTCATAGGGTCATAAAGAATCAGACACAACTGGAGCAGGTTAGCAGGCAGAAAATGTTTGCTTTCCTGACAAAACCACTAACCTGTGGCTGATCAAAGATAAATCGTAATACCCTTTGGTTTTTAAATTTCACATGATTTTACTGTTTGTTTTTAAGAGTTATTAATGTTTGTTTTAATAGCTTCAGTGACAAAAATTGCCTCAGGTAGGAAGTGATTACTTAGCAGTTTTTTTGATAGCTGTAGCTATAAAAGTTCTTCATGTATTTCTGCACTGAATGTAGTTTCTGTTTCTCCTACTTGAATCATATTTGTTTTTAAAGATTTTTTTTGATGTGGACTGTTTTTAAAGTCTTTTTTGAATTTGTTACAATATTGCTTCTATAGTTTATATTTTGTGTTTTTTGGCCACAAATCTTAGCTCCCCAACCAGGGATTGAATTCTCACTGCCTGTATTGGAAGGCAAAGTCTGAATACCTGGACCATCAGGGAAGTCACATTGAATCATATTTTTAATGAGATAAAGCAGGTAAAGTCCTCAGGTTTATGTCTCCGCTCGAATCCTGGTCCTTTCCAACCTGGAACTGCCATTGTGAGAAGATGCTGCATCAGAATTTGTGGAAGCTAATTCTGTCTCCCGTTTCAGCGTCTCCAGGGAATCCGCTTTCAGCAGTCGGCTCTGCAGATAAGACTGGCGTCAGTTTCCCAGTGGCTGTGTTCAAAACCACCCAAAGGTACGTGTCTTTCTTCTGCCGTCATTAGCAGCATGAGGTCACAGGACGTGAGTGTGGCTTCCTTGGTTCCCTGTGTTGTGGGGAGCAGGGACAGGGTGCATGACGGTCCAGGAGACCCAGGCCGCCCCTCTTCTAGCTTCTGTATGTATTGAGTCACACCTAGCTCCTCTCCCGTTTCTGGGTCACCTGCCCCATGTCTTTGCAGTGTTAATATATCAGTGAAGGTGGCAAAAGAGAGAAGGTGTTCCAGAAGGAAGTGCTGGGTGAATCTTTGGGGATGCCTGGGAGCAAGCCTTTGTTTATGCACATCTGAGGGTTAAGCTGAGTCTCATGTTTGGAAAGCAGGACAGGGACCTCATGTCTATTGCAGTTAGTTTGGAGCACGTGTGCCCCTTGAGCGCAGGCTGTGGGCTGTGCAGTGGGTCTCTGAGACCCTGTGTGAGGAGGCTTGCAGAGTTCGGACTTGGAGCTGCGTGTCTATTGCACCAGGCTAAAGCCAGGAAGAAAACTGGCTTCTCCCTTACTCCTTTCCTGTTGGACAGTCTGGCTGCTTATGTGAGTGTGGTGCGTGCTTTTAAAGTGCCAGAATCTCATCGTTTTCCCTATGGGTTTGAGAAATTCTTTAAGAGGAGGAGAAGAAACACAGAAATGCAACAGCTCATAAAACAGCTCATAAAAGGAACAATTTGACCAATCAGACTATCAGAGTTTTACATTTGAGAATTTTTAATTTTTTTTAACTTTATTTTTGGTCATGCCACATAGCATATGAAGTCTGGGTTCCCCAACCAGGGATGGAACCTGGGCTTCCTGATGTGGAAGTACAAGATCCTAGCCACTGGACCACCAGGGCAGTCCCACATTTGAGAATTGTTGAAGCATTCATTAATTCTGGGTTAATCGTGGGAGGTGGTGAGCAGGTGGGCCCGTGTGCAGGTGGTCTCAGCACTTCCTTCCCTTCACTGGTTTGTGGACATGGCCTCACTACCTTCCTTTGTCTTCGGGCCTCTGCACCTGCGTAGCTTGTGTGGATCCGAAGCCTCGGCAAACCCATCTTTGAAGTCGTAAGTTTGGTGATGTGGGGGATGTGCAGTGGTGTCTTCCTGCTTGGAGAGCCTGGAGCATCGTGAGAGAAGAGGTGCGCAGAGCTCACTGGGGGATGATTCACTGTGACTGTAGGACTTCGTGTTTTGTCCTTCACGTTTATGCAGATCTTCGCTCTACCCTGTCCTGAGTTTGGTCTTTTCCTGGGGTCTTCTGGCCTTCCGGCCTTTGAGTTTGGTTGTTGCTGTGGTGCCTGTACATCAGGGGCTGCTCTGGCCCCGTTTCTCTGGGAACTCATGTGAGTGTCGTGCTCAGGCCCTGTGTCTGCTGCTGTTGACTGACACAGAAGTGATTTTTGTCTCACGCCTCTGTCTTTCCACCTTTTCTTTTCTCAGGGGAATGATTTTTTTTCTGTTTTGGATTATTTTCCTAAGTTCTTATGGGAAAACATATTCCTTTGTGTTCTCCACTCTCAACTCTTTCCTTCTGGTTTTGCACCAGAGTAACAATCTTGTGTTATTTCCTCTTGTCATTCTGTGTATGCTGAAATGCCTTCTGGATGTTTTAATGGGAGGAATAGTTGATTTAGTTGCCTATGCCCAGCTTTGCAGGATGGTTCAGGCCACCTGACCCTTAGCTTGTACTTGGAGGTAGTGGGAGCTTTAGACCACAGATGGGTGTGTCCCGAGTGAGACCCATCCCCACAGTACATTCTTGGCACCTGATAGAAGGGTGCGGGGGCTCCAGAAGTGTTTCTGGGGGTGCCCTGGTGTGGTTCGAGCTGTTACTACCTTACATACACATGTTAAGAAAGAGGCTTGGGGACTGGGTTCAGTCATCTAGTCTGTGCGTCTCAAATGTTCTGAGGGGTGGTGATGTGAGTGCCAGCCTAAGGAGTTCTCTGGCTGTCCCGAGGCTAGGACTTCATGCTTTCAGTGCCAAGGGACCAGGTTCGGAGAGCTAAGATCCTGAAAGCCATGAGGCTCAGCCCGAAAAAAGCAAACCAAAATGTAATGCCTCCTAGATCTCACCTGGCACACACAGTCACTCTGATTTCAGAAAACGTAAGAAACTGTTGTCAATTTCCCTTCTTGTCTGGAACTGTCTGGGATTGGTGTAGGCTTGCAGTCTCCACTACCCTGGCCCCTGCCCTGATCCCAGGAGGGCACTGCAGGTTTTCCTCTCACCTTGAGAAGCTCTGCCCCTTGCCACATGCAGCGCTTCCTTTACGCTCCCCGTTTATCTCCATAAGGCAGCGGTGTTGGAGAAGTTGTGTTTTGGAAGCGTTCTTCTCTTCTCTGAATCATCTTTCTCTGGGCAGTTTGGTGTGACCATTCCCTGAGGTCAGAGTTTGTTTTCCCTTAGGAACTAGTGAACCAAAGGATGCTGGTCCTGGAGCGGACGGAGGGAAGAGAGGAGGAAAGCGGGATGACTTTGCCTGGTGGAAACGAATGCAGAAGGTTCGTGCGTGTCCATAAGGGCCAATTCCAGACGGCCTGTCACTTTTTTGAGGAAGTAATCACTGAGGGCTTGGGCTTTGTACAAACTAATTCAAAGATTCTAAGCAGTGGATTTAATTTCTAAAACTAAGATCTCCATCAGAGTTTTTAAAGACCCAGAGAAGCGATGGTCTCAGGAAGGCCAGCTGCTTTCCCTGAGTGGCCTGGGAGCTGCCGTGGCCTTATACGCCGGCAGATGCTGCGCCCATGGAGGCCAGTGGCAGGGAGGGTTCAGGTGGAGGGCTTGGCGACTTCTCCCTTGTCTGTGAAAGGACATTTTTGTGAGAGAGCCTCTCTCAGTGTAACCTATGTTGTGTTCTCCTCCTGCAGGGGAAGGTGCCCTGGGACGACAAGGATCTCCGCAGTCTGGCCGTGCTGGGGGCAGGTGTCGCTGCAGGATTTCTCTACTTCTATTTCCGAGATTCTGGGAAGGAAATCACTTGGAAGCACTTCGTGCAGTATTATCTGGCGAGAGGTCTGGTGAGGGGATTTGCATGCTGCCGGCCTTGGAAGGAGATGGCCTGTCGGCCTTGGGGTGCAGACGTGACTACCCTGCTGCACCCCCACACCTGCCCGCTCCCTGAAACGCTCACTCATTGTGTGTTAGCTCTGGCTTCTCATTTCACTTGGTTCTGTTTGTGAATCTTGACACTGCAGTTGTGACTGTGACTCAGAGCCTTTCTCCTTGAGGGCACCCCTGGCCCACTGCTAGGCCCTGGGACAGTAGGGGCCAGCACTGGGCTCTGAGTCACACCAGTGGAGTCCTCCATCCTCCTCACACTCAGGCTTGAGCGTACACCTTCACAAGCACAGTGGCCTTGCTCCCCGTTGCATGAACAGCGCACTGTTAAGACTTCCTGCTGTGTGGTGACATCCGCAGGGAGTTCTCCTTTGCCCTGGGGTCTGTCTACATTCTGTCCTCAGGGAGGCCCACGGTGATGGTCTCTACGCGGTGGGGGAAGGGCTGCTACAGCTCCCTCTGCTGGGGACCTGCCCCCAGCAGATGTGGCCTGAGGGGCGGGGGGAGACAGGTGTCCTGTGCTTGTGGTCTGGACTGGTTCCAGAGGTTCCTCGAGGTCTTACGTGGCTGACAATGACATGCTTGTTCTGGAGCACAGCACGGCCCGGAGCACAGAAGTGTAACATGTCCATCCCCCGACTCAAGCCCACCTAATGCAGCCCTGGCCAAATCTGTGGTGCCCGATTGGAAGCTGACGCTCGCCTGGCCTAGCTAGACAAGGACCAGATCCCCTCACATAAGGGGACTTCCACATCAGCTGGGAGAGTCTAGCACCTGAACCTGAGGGCTGCAGCTTGTTCCAGCCCCTCTGAGCTGTCCGAAGAGGTCCCCTGATAAAATCTCAGGATGTCACGGAAATAAGTAATCTTATCTGCAGAGGTCCCTGGCCTGGACTGGTTGTTCTTTTGTGAAAGGCTTGTTTAGGAACAAAAAACTGTAACAAAACCTCAGTAGTGGTCTTCATTTTATTCAGTTCTTTACTTATTGGCTGCCTGGTGGGGCATGCTGGATCCAGTTCCCCACCCAGGGATGGAATCTGCTCTCCTGCGCTAGAGGCTCTCAATCTTAACCACCGCACCGCTAGGGAAGTCCCTGCAGTCTTTGTTTCAAGCAGCATTGTTTTTCCTGCTCACAAATGTTACATGAAATAAAAGTATAAAGCAGGAAGTCACCGTCTGTGCCCACCCAGGGGCCTTTTTCTGTGACCCTGTTGGCCACAGTCTGAAGGCGAGGCTGCTCACCCTTCTGTGCCCTCTGTCCCGTTGCACACTGGCAGTGAGCATTGCGGTGGGGAGGCATGAGGAGTCAGCTGGCAGGAGTCTCGCAGGGCCAGGAGGACATGCCGCACCCTTGTCTCATGAATGGGCCTGGCTGGCTGGGACTCTTCATGTTGGCGGAAGAGAAACCAAGGGGCAGTCTCCCGGAGTCCTGTCTGCCGTGGTTTCTGGAGTCGTGTTGGGTGGCGGTGAAGTTCCACACTCAGGATCGTGTCCTCACTGTGCAGTCCTGAGTGTTGCTGTGTTTTCCAGAAGGAGCTTAGTCGTGGTTAATGAGGTGGTGACAGCAGGCCATGTCTGAAGCTCCCCAGAGGGTGTGTGGCTTCCAGGCGGTGGGCTGTAACTGGATGGACTGAGTGTTACGTACGAGTGTCAGTACAAGATTTTCATTTGTGTTCCTTTTGGATTTTTTTTGTTTTGGGAGTTTTTTGTTTTGTTTTTTTGGCCATGCTGCACATTTTGTGGGGGCTCAGCTTCCCAACCCAACCAGGGATTGAACTGGAGCCTAAAACTTATTTTAGGATCCTAACCAGCAGGGAACTCCCCTCCTTTTGGAGTTTTAAGCCAGTTTGAAGGCTTAGTGCTCAGATGTGCCACATTTTAATTCCTCTTCTTGAATCGGTTCCTGTTTATTGCCATAATCTCAGGCTAGAATTGTCCATGTTGGTAGGAAGACAGAGCCGAAACTGTCCTGCAGAGTGTGAGCTGCGCTGGGACAGGTGCCACCCGTGCGTGTGGAGCTTGACTGAGACCGAGGCCCAGGGTACTGTTCTGGTCCTGACTGGCTGTCTGTCTTCTAGGTGGATCGGCTGGAAGTGGTGAATAAGCAGTTCGTGCGTGTTATTCCTGCCCCTGGGACATCACTTGAGGTGAGGGCTGGGGTCAAGGCCAATGTTCCACGTGTAGGTTTCAGTGTCAGCGTAAGGTGTAGTTTTCTGGGATTTCCCTGGTGGTCAAGTGGTTAGTACCAGATGCCCTCACGGCCGCAGCTTGTGGAACTAAGATCCCACAAGCTGTGTGACCTGAAAAAGAATCCGCGATAGTTTTCTGTTTTATTGGAGAAGTGCCTCTCCTGGCTTCCTTTTCCAGTACCCACCTGTGCCCATGTACCTGTAGAGAATAGTCTTCCACGTAGCATAGGACTCTCATGAAGCTGTAACCACGCTTCAGTTTTGCCCAGTACCATGGACAGTCACCAGCTGAGATCTGAGAGGAGAGACTAAAATGACAGATAGGGGACAGAGGCAGACTCAGCCATTGATAGATACTTATACTTTGACCTCAAACCCAAGCCTGTGGTTTGGGGCCAGGACAGGAGGCCCATCAGAGCCGCTCAGGGCTTTGCTGTGAGAGAAGCTGGGGAGCGGGTGGTGGCCATGGGGGGCAGACCCCTACATTGCTTGGCACCTTGGTTTCTGCAGAAGTATGCGTGGTTCAGCATTGGCAGTGTGGACACCTTCGAGCGCAACCTGGAGACCGCCCAATGGGAGCTAGGCATCGAGCCCCCCAACCAGACAGCAGTGGTCTACACCACCGAGAGTGATGGGTGAGCGGGTGTGGTCGGGCCTGGTGCTGGACACACAGCGCTTCCTGCTGAACTTGTTCAGGCATGTTGTAGGTGTCTTCTGGTAGTCAGTGTCTGTGGTAAAGACAAGTTTGTTAGCTGTGTTTTTACTGGGGAAAGAATTGGTGGGGAAATGTTTAGCTTGGTAGCCTGAGGGCTGTGGTGTGGCAGCAGGGCAGAACTAGCTGGGAGGAGGCCATGCTGGGTCAGGGGGTTTCTGAAGACGGGCCACAGCTACCCTGCCCTGCCCACAGGGGAAATCAGGCAGACAGATGCTCGTGGACAGGACCCTTTACAGTGGGTGAGGCCGTGTGTCCATACGGACAGTGCTCGCTTTTGTGTAGCAGAGCCAGGTCTTCTGTTCACAGCCTGTCTCTCAAGGGAATGTGACAGATGGTTTTCTTGGCCTTTCTAGGACTTTCTTGCGAAGCCTGGTGCCCACCCTTCTCCTGATTGGCATCTTCCTCTATGCCATGAGGAGGGGTCCGATGGGGGCTGGGCGTGGTGGGCGAGGAGGGGGCCTCTTCGGCATTGGTGAGACAATAGCCAAGATCATCAAGGATGACATCGGTGTGCGGTTTGCAGACGTGGCTGGTTGCGAAGAAGCCAAGCTGGAGATCATGGAGTTTGTGAATTTCCTGAAGAACCCCAAACAGTACCAGGACCTTGGGGCCAAAATTCCAAAGGTACTGACTTGAGAGAGCACACGGTGGTACCTGAGCCAGAACCAAGCAGCTTCTGGTAATGATTCTGTGTTTTATTAATCGTATCGGAAAGTGGAAATAGCATTTGCAGAGTCAAAAAAAGAATCCTCTTATCTGATAACAGCTGTAAACAGTGCACACCCACCTGTGTTTATTTCACCTGCAAGCACAAATGCCCGTGCTTTGTTTAGAAAACAGGCCTTCCTTTGAGTATGACACCAGCAATTAGATTCTCTGTTCAGTATCCTGCACAAAGCACTATAGTTGTTTGTTTTTTTTTTTTAGTGGAAAGTTTGCATTTTTTTGTTTAAATTTATTTTAGGGTTTACTGGGTCTTCATTGCTGTGTGCAGGCTTTCTCTAGTTGCAGAGAGTGGGGGCCGCTGTCTAGTTCTGGTGAAAGGGCTTCTCACTGTGGTGGCTTCTTTTGTGCTCTAGGGTGCACGAGCTTCAGTAGTTGTGGCACACGGGCTTACTTGCTCCTTGGCTGTGGGATCTTCCCTGACCAGGGATTGAACCTTTGTTGCCTGCTTTGGCAGGCAGATGCTTTACCACTGTGCCACCAGGAAAGCCTTTGTCTGTAGTTTTGTTTCTCTAAGTTGAACTGAGAACTTCAAAGCAGTTCTAAGCACAGAATCATGTATTCTTATCACATTTTCTTACTATTTCAGTTTTTTGTCTGTTCAGTTTGACAGCATCTTTTTCTTTAATAATTTTCCTTGATTGATTTATTATGTAACAGTTTCAGCTTCGTTTTTGATGAAACGACTTTCTATTCTATTATTTATTGTTAAAGTATATAATTAAAGCAAGTGCAGGGAATTCCCTGATCCAGAGGTTAGGACACCACACTTTCACGGCCGGGGCCCAGATACAGTTCCTGGTTGGGGAACTGAGATCCTACAAGCTGTTTGGTGTAGCCAGAAAACCCAAGAAAACAAAGAACCAAGTACAAACTGCCGTGAACGGGTCTGGGATCAGCTGCCTGTCAGATAACCCACGACCCAGCAGTGGGACAGGTGTGCAGTGTGGACGTGGGTCGAGGTTCTGCACACAGGAAGTGACACTGTGGAGATTGTGGCCACTGGCTTTCCCTGCAGGTGCCTCTGGGTGTCATGGATGTTCAGGGGCCCTAGCAGTAGCTGAACCCCTTCCCAGAAAGGTCTGCATCTCACGTGGAAGAGGCTCACAGACCACGCCCTCCCCCGCCCACCCCCACCCAAGGCATCTCTGGGCTCTAGATCAGGCCACAAGGTCTCTAGGGTGGAGACTCAGTGCACTGACTTTCCTGATAACCCTGTGTGCTTCCATGAGACTGTTCTGAACAGCAGAGAACGTGACTGACCTCTGGAGATTAGGGAGCAGGAGGCCTGTGCTTCTCTTTGACCACCTGGTAAGGTTGGCTGGAAAACCGGGGTGTGGTGGGCCCAGGGGTCCCCTGGTCCCGTGGCCCGCTGCCTTGTGGAGGCCCTTTGTGAGTCCATGGTTATGGGGCCCTGGGGCCCTGGCGCCTTGTGAGTTTTGAGGCTCCTTCATCCTCCCTGCCTTGATATGTTTTGTTTTTATTTTTACAGACTTAGAAAAAAAAAACTTTTTTGTTTCTTTTGAAATAAGTAGATGTTAACCCATACTGTCAACTAGAAATGAAGTAGTGTGGCCCCCCCTTTAAGTCCCTCCTCACTAAAGGAATACCTAGGTGTGTTACTGGGTGTGAATTTCAGCCTTGAGTCAGCCTAGAGCAAGGCAGGTTGCAGACAGTACCGCACACAGGTGCCACTGTCAGACCTGCTGGACAGAATCATAGGAGCGAGTATGGGGAGGGCCTCTTGCTCATCCTGGTGCGAGTTGGCCTGTTTCATAGAGCAATTTGGCAGTAACTGTTAAAGTAAACATTGGATCGCGAGATCCATTGAGTCCTGCCCTGGGAGCGTCACTTGAAGAAGTAACCTGCTTGGTTGGGCTGGGGCTTTGGGGGGTTTCCTCTACCTGCAGCATTTGAGCTTTTCATGGTGAATGTGCATTCGTTTTACAAGCAGGAAGTTTCAAACGGAAGGCACACCTCGGCTGAAAGCGTGGAGTAGGCCGAGGAGTCAGTGGAACGAGATCTCCTCGGCCCGTCTCTCCCCTTTCAGAACCAGGTGTCGCCTTTCTGTTTCAGGGAGCCCTGCTCACAGGTCCTCCCGGTACCGGCAAGACGCTTCTTGCCAAGGCAACCGCGGGGGAGGCTGGTGTTCCCTTCATCACCGTGAATGGGTCTGAGTTCCTGGAGATGTTTGTTGGTGTTGGCCCAGCTCGGGTAGGTAGAGGCACCCTTGTCCTTGCCCTGGCCTTCGGGTGGGACCCTGGGGATGGGCGCAGGGCACAGCATAGATGTAAAGACGACCTTGCAGGCAGACAGCAGCCGAGATGGGAGTCAAGCCCCAGAGGTGGGGCCTCAGCCCAGGGAACTTAGTCCTGTCCTGGCTCCAGTGATGGAGCACAACTGTGTGTGGACCCCTGTTTCAGGTTCGTGACATGTTCGCAATGGCCCGGAAAAACGCTCCCTGTATCTTGTTTGTGGACGAGATTGATGCAATTGGCCGGAAGCGTGGCCGCGGGCAGTTCGGAGCCCAGAGTGAGCAGGAGAACACCCTGAACCAGCTGCTTGTGGAGATGGACGGTGAGCGGGCTTGCTCTCTGGGCAGAACTCTCTGGGCGAGACCCCCGCTCACTCAGTCTGAGGAAGGGTATCCTCAGGCCCCACGGTGCGGGGAGCTCCCTCTGAGCTCAGCGGCTAGATGAGGGCTGATGCCCGGGCTGCGTCCTTGCTGCCTCTGTCCTGCTGCCTCCTGCTCCAGAACCCTCTCTCCACCTCGGGACTCCTGTTCAGGCAGGGTCTGGTCCAGGTGACAGCTGTGGGCCTGCTACTGCCTCTTGGGGAAGGTCCGGTCTGGGGTGATAGCCATGGGCCTGCTGTAGCCTCTTGGGGAGGGTCTGGGTGTTTGTGCCAGGTTCGAAGTTGGAGAAGCTTTGACTGAACCTTTGGCAGGTCCTGTGCTCACTTAGCTTTGTAGCAGAGTCAGGGTACCCAACGTGACCCTGGGTTGATCACTTGCTGGGAGGAATCCATGGGTCCTTGGATTCATAATCATAGTTGCCTGCCAGGCCAGGACATGGGAGAATCATGGGAAGTAGGTGCCTGGGCCGGGAAGGCGGCCACAGCCTCCAGAGCTCTCTGCCCACTGAGTCTGGGTCGCAGCTTCTTCCTGGCAGCCAGTTGGGTGACACTCAGGAGTGTTGTCGACCAGGACAGGGTTTCCCCTGCGGCTGGTCACATGTCAGTCTTTAACCAGCATGGGTCACAACCCCAGCCTCCCAGGAGGAAATATCATCTACTCAGATGACTGAGGCACGCAGGGCCCCTCCCTGAATCCCAGGTCCTGGGGTGGCCGAGGGCCCCAGCAGACCTTTCTGAGGACGAGTGCTGGTGAGTCAGGCCCTCACTCTGCTGGGTACCACCATCCTCTCCCCACTGCATCTCCCCTGCTCTCACCCAGCCTGGCTCCCTGGGCCCAGCAAGCTGTCCAGGACCTGGGTGGAGGGGTCCACGTGGCTCCTGCAGCTCGCTGTGTGGTGTGAGAGGTTGGCAGGGATCCATACCAAATTAAGATAGGAGTGTACACCCTGAGACTGGGCCATGGGGCTCCCAGTTGGCTGAGGAAGGTCGGGTTACAGCCAGAGCCATCGTTCCCTGCCTGTGACAGCTCCCTGGGTGGGCAGTGGTCCCGGAAAGTGGGGGCCAGGCGTGCAGGGGAGAGGAGACAGCTGCTGGCCAGGTCCTGCTTGGGCTCACCTGCTTCTCTCATGTCCAGGATTCAACTCTACCACGAATGTCGTTGTGCTGGCCGGCACCAACCGCCCTGACGTCCTTGACCCAGCCCTGATGCGGCCGGGCCGCCTCGACCGTCAGATTTACATTGGTGAGCTGAGGGCTGAAAGTTTGGTTTGATCATTCGTTATGTATGTGGAGGAGGTTTTGAGGTGCCCTAAAGCAGCTAACCCCACTTGTGAAACAGTGGAGGTGTGGGACTGGGCCCTACTTCGGGACGAACAGGTATAGCTGGGGTGCGGAAAAGGTCATAGCAGTCCGTGCAGCTGAGAGTGAGGTGACAGTGTTGGGTCCTTCAGCTTTTCTTTTTCGTGCACTGTTTACGAGAGAAGCATTCACCCTGGCCTTTCCTGCCTGTGAGCAGGTCCTAGAAATTTAGGACCTAACTCATTCCTGCCCAGGTCCCCAGCTGCCAGAGCAGCCATCCTGGGGATTGAATTGTGCGGACTAGAGGCCCCGCGGTGAGAAAGGGAGAGCTGAATGGATGTGACCTGTGGGTCGTTTCTGCCACAGGGAGCTCTGGCCCTGGTCGGGTAGTCGAGTGTGCAGTGCAGACATGCAGGGGAGGGTCCTCCTGGCCCTGGTGAAGCGGCTGTGGGTGATCCCGCCCTGGCCACCTGTGCCTCTCTCTCTCAGGCCCCCCGGACATCAAAGGCAGGTCGTCTATCTTCAGGGTCCACCTGCGTCCACTCAAGTTGGACGAGAGCCTCAGCAAGGATGCCCTGGCGAAGAAGCTTGCGGCCCTCACTCCAGGCTTCACAGGTGAGTGATGGAGGCGGGCGGCTTCCCTGGGGCTGGCCGTGTCATCAGCAGGTGGTGTCTGGTTGTGCTATTTGGTCTTGAAAGTGCGCCCTTGTCTTCAGGACTGTGAATCTGGTGGGCACACCCGAGGCCCCAAAGCTGGCTTTTGTCGGCTTTCGCTGTGCCCCCCCGCCCCCGCCCACCGCCCCGGGTACGTAATGTGGTGATGATGGGGATAAGGCCCCATCCTCTTGGTATGCTGCTCAGGGAAGAAGTCCTGGTCCACCCTTCCCACATTGTGTAAGAGATCTGAGTCTGCACATCCAGGAAGTGGGATAAAGCACGAGATGCCCACACTGAGACAGTATCATAGACCAAAGGGTAGGAGCTGACTTCTCTTGGAAATGGAGGCCAGGAGGCAGTAGGTCAGGCAGAACTATTCTTCTGTAGTAAAGGAGAAATTAAGGCATCCCGTATAAAGGACAGGTGTGTAAAACCATAATCACATATCTGTGTTAATGGGCACACAGTGTAGAAAGATGTAACCTGTGAAGGTGAGAGGGGCTGCATAGGAGCAGAACCTTTGAACATTGTGAAGCTGGATCCTCAGCTTCACGTGGAGCTGCCAGGGGATGGAAGAGCCACACAGCCTGTAAGAACAAAGTGGCTTATACTTCCCCAGTGTGGAGCTTCTGAGGGCAGACGTGAACCATCAGGATAAAAGTGAGAGGCCAGGTGTGGGCCTATGCATCTCGGTCAGTTGTTTTGTCAAGGATGTGAAGACCATCCAGTGGAGAAAGAATAATCTGTTTGACCAAGTATTCACAAGCAAAAGGATATAACTGGACGTTAGACCACATATAGCAGTCAACTCAGAGTAGTAAGAGACCTAAGCAGTGGAGCAAGAACTGTAAAAGGTCTTAAAATCTTTAGGACCTTGGATTTGGCAATGGTTTCTTAAAGCACAGGCTGCAAGTGAGAAAACAAAATAGAATTCCTCAAAACTGAAATATTTTGTGCATCGAGAGACATTATCGATGTGATGAAAAGAGCCCACAGAAAGGAGAATGTTTGGAAATTATGCACCTGGTAGGGTCTAGAATCTACAATATATAAAGAACCCAATTTAAAAATGGGAAAAGGGTTTGAATAGACATTTCTCCAAAGTATGTAGATGGCCAGAAACCATGTGAGAAGGTGGTCATGGTATTAGTTATTAGGAAAATGCATATCAAAACCGCAGTTTGACACCACCTCATGCCCACCAGGATGGCCATAAAAGACGGAGGGTTGGCAGGGATGTAGGGAGACGAGCACGCTCACATGTTGCTGGTGGGGATGTGAAGTAGTGTGGCTGTGGTAAGTTGGCCTGGTGCTTCTAGAAGTAAATACAGTTAGCATATGACCCCCAGTTCCACTCCTACATAAGCGAATTGAAAACATTTGTCTGCATAAAGGCTTGCACATGGATGTTCACAGTGGCATTACTCATAATAGCTAAACAGTGGAGACCACCCCAGTGTCCAGCAGGCCGTCACCAGTAGCTGTGTGTATGGTGGGCGGAACCTGTAGATAGAGCTGGCCGTGTTACATGAGTGACTCGAGTGTCTGTGGAATCTGGTGTCTCCTGTGGCTGCCTCAGGCCAGATGGAACCTTACTCAGCCATGAAAAGGAATGAAATACCAGGACACGCTCCTGACAGTGGATGAACGGAAAAACACTGTGCCGTGTGAGAGGAGCACACACAAAAGACCATACTGTGTGATTGCACTTACGTGAGACTTCGGGAATGGGCATGTCTAGAGACGTAGAAGGTAGAGTTGTGTTTGGCTAAGCCTGGGTACAGGATCTATCCCCAGACAACACCTTCGTGATGGGGATGTCTGAGATGAGATGACAGCAGTTGTCGCACATCTTGATGAAATTACTGACAGTCTTTGAAATGTATACGTTTTTAAATGGATAGATTTTATGTTAAATGAATCACACCTCAGGAAATCACTGAGCCAAAAAACTGGCTGAAAGCAGCAGTGACTGACAGAGCAGGTCCTGTTTCCTTCACGCCCTTGACCTGTTTTAGCTCTGGCTCCAGTACTGCGGAGTCCCTGTGACAGCCTGCCCCGGGCCCCTGACGGACGGTTTCTTCTTCTCCGGGTCAGGTGCTGATATTTCTAATGTTTGCAACGAAGCCGCCCTGATCGCCGCCCGCCACCTGAACCCCTCTGTTGGGGAGAAGCACTTCGAGCAGGCCATCGAGAGGGTCATTGGAGGTAAGCTGGGCGAGTGAGTGAGGTAAGCTGGGTGAGTTTCCACCCTGGAGCCCCAGGCTCACTTCAGGGTACTCCGCCTGGGCAGCTCTCCAGACCCAGATCTGGGACGTGGGACCTGCCAGCAGCCCTCCTGCTCTTCCTGGAGCAACATTCAGAATCTCAAGAGAATTGTAACCTCCAGGGTCCCTACCGGACCTTGTAGGTCCGGGTGCCCGCTGTGCCCTAGAGGACAGCCTGCTGGGAAGTTTACCAGGGTCCCCAGTGGCCAGCGTATCCAGAGGAGGTACAGGCTTCAGCCTGAGGAGTCAAGGTCTCGGAGTGCCATCCTGGGGACAGAGGTCAGGAAGGTGTCCGTGTGGCCAGCAGCCATCCACGACCCCATCTCATAGCTGTGAGCGCCAGCCCATCTAGATGGCAGGTAGCCAGAGCTGCTTTGTCTGGTTCACTTTGTATTGAGGTGTGACACGTATGCAGGCATGTAGTATCAGGAGCCCAAGGCAGTTGCCACAGCTGTTTGGGGCTGTCATGGGCCATGCTGAGCTGAGCTGCCGTGAAACTGACTCACACTAGTTGTCTGTGCCTCTCCATGCCCCGTTCTCTGCCTGTGACTGGGTGTACAGGGTGTAGAGAACACTCCTGTCTCCCTGCTTTGGTTTCAATATCAGTTGAGCCACAGAGTAGCTAACACTGCTGCCTAAGAACAGTTTTCCCTGAGCATATGTTGCTTGCATGGGAAGTGGAGTGGGGTGCAGGATGTCTGCAGAGCAGAAGGCAGCTTAGCGTCTGGTTTGCAGGGACAGACCCCTGTGGGCCTGAGCAGTGTGTATGGAGCCGACAGGCTGCAGGTCTGCTCTGATCAGCCCCCTGAACGCCAGAGTGGGGGCTAGGTTCCCACCTCTTTGCTGGCGTTCCTCCTGTGCCTCTCACCAGGAGTGTAACTTGCAGGCCTTGAGAAGAAGACACAGGTCTTGCAGCCCGGCGAGAAGATGACGGTGGCCTACCACGAGGCTGGCCATGCGGTGGTGGGCTGGTTCCTGGAACACGCAGACCCCCTGCTCAAGGTCAGTCCAGCCCCTTACACATCTCCTGTGGGTTCAGGGCCCACTCCCGCCCCGGGGGCCATGTGTGCACAGTGTGTTGCGGGTGTCAGCCCTTTCACTTTTGAAGAGATGGAACCATCTATAATGTGTCCTTGAAGGGTGGGTGGGAGGGCAGGGGCGGGGTGCTGGTTCCAGGAGGGCTCTGGATCTGGCCAGCTGATACCTGGAGGTTCCTGGTTGAACTCACCTCACTGCAAGCTTCTCCCCGAAGGCAGGCTCCTCCACAGCTTCCTGGGGACTGCGGGACAGAGGGTGTTTCTGAGTTCACCCTCAGGGTGACCCCCTGTGAGCCCCGGGGTCCAGGGTCTCCCCTTCTCCCACACTCTTGTGGAGATGGGTGGTGGTCAGGGGCCCTGGGGATGACAGGGCACCTTGCTGTGTCTGGCAGGTGTCCATCGTCCCCCGGGGCAAGGGACTTGGCTATGCCCAGTGCCTGCCCAGGGAGCAGTACCTGTACACACGGGAGCAGCTCTTTGACCGCATGTGCGCCATGCTGGGCGGCCGCGTGGCTGAGCAGCTGTTCTTCGGGCGGGTCACCACGGGGGCCCAGGACGACCTGAGGAAGGTCACCCAGAGCGCCTATGCCCAGGTAGACCAGCAGCCTTGGGGGGTAGGGGGTCGGGGTCTCTGCACCGGGCTGACCCCGCACTCGCCTCCTGCAGATCGTGCAGTTCGGGATGAGCGAGAAGTTGGGCCAGGTGTCCTTCGATCTCCCACGGCCAGGCGAGGCGCTGGTGGAGAAGCCGTTCAGCGAGGCCACGGCCCAGCTCATAGATGAGGAGGTGCGGCGGCTCATTGGCTCCGCGCATGCGCGTACCCTGGACCTGCTCACACGCTGCCGCGAGCAGGTGGACAAGGCAAGTGGGCGGCCAGACCCTGGGCGCGGGCGGGGCTCTGCAGGCCGGGTGGCTGGCTGACAGCTGCTGGGTATGCAGGTGGGCAGGCGGCTGCTGGAGAAGGAGGTGCTGGAGCGGGCCGACATGGTGGAGCTGCTTGGGCCACGGCCGTTTGCTGAGAAGATCACCTACGAGGAGCTTGTGGAAGGCACGGGCGGCCTGGAGGAGGACACGGCCCTTCCCGAGGGTCTGCAGGGCTGGCGTGGGGAGCCCGCTGCAGGAGAGCCCAGCCTAGTGCCTCCGCCTGGAGAGCAGCCTCCAGAACCCCCAGGAAGCAAATTAAAGCACATGTAACTGGAAGCAATGGCATCCCACTCCGGTACTCTTGCCTGGAAAATCCCACGGATGGAGGAGCCTGGTGGGCTGCAGTCCATGGGGTTGCTAAGTCGGACACGACTGAGTGACTTCACTTTCACTTTTCACTTTCATGCATTGGAGAAGGAAATGGCAACCCACTCCAGTGTTCTTGCCTGGAGAATCCCAGGGACGGGGGAGCCTGGTGCGCTGCCGTCTATGGGGTCCCATAGATCGGACACGACTGAAGCGACTTAGCAGCAGCAGCAGCAACCTGCAAACAGCTGTCTTCCAATCAGGGTCTTTGAAGACCATGGGCTTCCTGCTCCTTGCAGGCACCCTCCCACCGAGGGGGGCTGGGACCTGGTCAGTGCAAGTGCCCTCACCTGCCCCAGGGAGAGAAGGCCCAGTTCAGAAGCCCTCACAGGTGGTGAGGTTCAGCAGAAGTGTGTAAGCCCAGAATCTAGGGAATGGCAGTTTGGGTATTGGAAAGCTAGCTGGTCCTCACGGATGGAGCTCAGCACTCCCACAGGCTTGTGGCCGGGGTTGGAGGACGGCTTAGGGGTCTGAACCTGAGAGGGAGGGGTTGCCCTTTTCTCAGGGTGGGGCCTTGTTGCTGGCATGTCTCTGGGAAGCTGTTCCTGGTGGCCTGGTTTTGTTAGAATCCAGAAGGTGACTCTGGGCTACTCCTTGGGACAGGACAACCCCTAGGGGTGCAGCTAAGCTCTTGGGCTGAGGCCAGCAGTTGTCTGGTTAGACCTGGAGTGAGACTAGGGCCCGGTCCCAGGGAGCTGGGGTTAGTGGAAATGGCCCCACAGGTTCCCAGCACACAGCCAGGGGGCCAGAGTCATCAGAGTTGTGATGGTAGCAGCAGTTCCTGCCTTGAGGGGATGGGGGGACAGGCATTCTGGGCTGACAGTGGGTGAAGGGGTGGCACCCCATGTGTCCCCCTGTTGCCAGCCCAGCCCACACACACGGCCTTGGGGATGAAATTTTCCACATCGGTTGGTATGTTTGCCTCAAAAATAGAATTTCCAACTTGGGACAAACACTTTCAACTTTGCTCTTTGTAGAACATGTATTGTTGATTTTGTTGTCTCTGGGGCTTGCCCTGTATTGCAGCCTTCACCATTTAGCCTCTGTGTTGAACTGCTGGGGACCCTGCAGGGGCCTGTTCTGGGACCTTCTGATGGAGGTAGGATGCTCCCTCATCGCAGGAAAGCCCCATGTTGTCCCAAGCCTGGGGTGCTGCCCCTCCCCAGGTCCAGGGCACACTCCTGGTGATAGTGCCCCTGCGTGTGTGCCCTGTCCGCTCACCCCCTCCTGTCTCCTCAGCTCCGTTCATCTGGCTGAGCAGCTGGGCTGAGGCCTGGCTGAGAGTGTCTGCTCAGGGAGGCTCCACCCTGTGGGAGGAATTGCCTGCTCTCTTCTTACTCTTCTGCTCACAGACTGGCCCTCCCTGCTGGCTGCCTCCCCAGATCTTGCCCTGGGCTGGGAGGAGCCTTTTGGGGCTGCCTCTTCCAGCTTGGGCTTGTGGGGACAGAGCCAAATGCTAGCCCCCAGTGTGTCACAGTGGAGCCCCCAGATGCTTCAGCTGGGGGAGGACCAGAGCACAGAGCTCCTGGAGGTTCCTAGAGCAGCCAGCCCCCTACCCCTGCACAGCCCTCACCCCTGAGCTCTGGTGTCAGCTGGAAAGGAAGACACTGATCCGTGAGACTGAGGACAGAGTGATGTTTTAATTGCGCTTTTTCGAAACGAGGTCACGGAAGCTGCAGCAGGAAGGACGAGTGCTGGAGGGAAGACCCTAGGGTGGGTGGGGTGTGGCTGCTTTCTATTAAGACTCTTGGTTGTATCTGGAAATCACCCCCGTGTAGCAGTGTCGCCCCAGTGCTGGTGCAGAGGCGACCGTTTCCTGGCAGGGTGTGCCCAAGGCTTCCACAGAGGAGCCTTTTTTCCTTCCCCAGAAATGTCTCAGTGAAGGAGGGGTCAGGACAGGTGGCCTTGGGGACAGAAAGCAGACTGGACTTGCTGTCAGACTGGAAGCTGGTCCTGTCCTCAGCACATAAGCAGCATTGGGAGCAGTCAAGCCTGGCATCTCTGAATTGAGGTTCGGGGGGTGTACCCAGGTGCCCTCATGTCCCCACCCCCTCAGACTGCTGCACCCCAGACTGGGATGCTAGCCAGGGACACAGACGTACACGTGTGTGTGCATGTGTGCCTGGTGGGCTGTGGGGACTGGGTAAGCCCTGCCTGCCCTGCTGTCTGAGGCCATCTTGATGGACTTGGCATTCCGCGCTTAGGAAGATGGGTCTGGCTGACAGGGAGGGAGGAGGACGAGCAAGTTGTTGGGGTTGTCTGGCACTGACAGTGTTCCTGGGCAGCAGCAGGGAGCAGTGGGGAATCAGAGGTGATCTGGGGGACTCACTCCCCTATCCAATCCCTGGCTGGACAGCAGACTCCTGTGGGCTGGAGTTCGGCATGGCGGTTCATCCCCTTTCACCGGTAGTTCCCCACTCACCCTGGCCCCACCCAGGATTCTGGTGGCAGATGATAACACTGTTCCTGCAGACAAGTCTCCTCTCATCCCTGGGCCTTGTCCCTGATCCAGGGACCAGGAAGGAGCTGATATAAGGCCACTGGGCTGTGCTTATGCTGAAGTGCCTTGAGACCCCAGCCCAGAGCCGCAGTGGGGAGGGTGGGCAGTGTCCACGTGGCCACAGCTGTCCGGATGTGCCCCATCTTGGCCCCGGGCCAGCCGGCCTAGTCCTCCTTGGGCCTCTCCACAGTAAGAATCGTGTCCACAATGGCAGGCTGTCGCTCAGGGTCACCAAAGGATTGCTTCTCACGGTTCTGCTCCGCCCTAGTGCGCGTCCAGGAGGGTGAGCGCAGACAGCCGGCTCGGGGCAGCGGGTGTAGGCCTGGTGGGAACATGGGCTGGATCAATGTGGCGGACCAGTCACTCCTGTATCTTCTGCCTGGCCTGTTTGTGCCTCCAGCATGGTGTCCGGCCACACCTTGGGCCCCCCTGCAGTGTGTGCATATGGGTCTGGGTGCAGCCTGGGCACTGGCTTTCCTGATGCTCCCAGAAGGGTCCCCATGCAGCCAAGGTCCCACCCTGGGTGTGAGCCTGGCCTGGAGCTGGTGTGGGTGGGGAGTAGGGAGGGGAGGAAGGTCTCTGGGCCCCCACACTCCAGTGGCTTGCATGCCATTTCTTTGGTCAATGGGGTCCAGTGCTTCCTGGGAACTGAGCTGAGGAGCAGCCAGGTTTGGCGAATGCCACCCCTTTTGTGTTCTGCCTTTTAATTAAATCTGCATAGTGAATTCTCCTCCTGGGGGGCCTGTGGCTGTGGTCTTTTGCTGTTATTTGAAAGCCGAAATTGAGGAGGGGCAGACAATTCCTTAAAGTCAGCACAAAGGTATGTAAAGTGCAGAAGCAGTGAGTGGAATGGTGCCATGTTGACAAACATGCATTAGAAAGGAAATAATTTTCCAGACCAGGTCTTCAGGGGGCAGTGCTGGGTGGTCTCAGGCCACGGGGCCTCCCCACAACACCCTCAGAGCCCAGTGGCAATCCCACCTGCATGCGAGTCGCTGGCCATGTTCTCGTCATCCGAGTCTGCAAAGACCTCAGCCAGCTCCTGGTCAGACATGTCGGTCAGCTCGGTGAGGTCCAGGAGGTCGAAGTGCACCTCCAGGGAGGACACACTGCTCAGCGGCTCTGGGGGCAGAGGGATACGTTAGTGGGCCTGGTGATGGCCAGTGTGGGGGAGCAAGGTGGGGTCAACCCATTCCTGGCACCTGCTCCCTGGGGCACAGTGGGGCCCAGAGACCCGTCCCTGGTCCCAGGGGACTCGTGGTGCATGATGGGTGGGTGGGCAGTACTTACGCCGCCTTTCCGTGACCTGCAGGAGCCCTGGTGCTGGTATTGGGATGCCCAACAACTCCTCCTCAGCCACAGGAGACTGGCCACTGGTCCCTGTGACAGGGATGGGGGCACTGAGGGCAGCCTGTGGCACGTCGACCTCCTTAACTAAGCCTGCAACAGAGAGGGCGTTACCCGGGAGGGGCTGGAGTCTTCACCTCCACTGCCAGGACGCAGGCTGGGAGGACCTGAGAACCTGGCCCATGGGGCTAGCCCTCAAGGTTCAGGTAGTGACGGGAGTGGTCCTGGGTCAGGAAGGACAGGGCACTGGGGGCTTCTCTGAGAAAGCTGACTCCCTGGCTCCTCGTTCTCTGGTTTCCAGATCCTCTGCCCTCATTACTTGAACGGGAATCACCGCTGGTCTTGCAGGGACCCTTGCTGGTTCTGTCAGAGCCCCCAAGACCCCAGTACTGTCACCTGTCTACTTTTGGTCCCACTAGGGTTTACTAAAGAAGACTGTCTTTCAGCTGAAGACGAAGAAGCTCTATACGGTTAGCAAAAATTAGACCAGGATCTGACTGTGGCTCAGATCATGAACTCTTTATTCCAAGAAGAGTCTGGAGAGTCTTTTGGACAGCAAGGAGATCAAACCAGTCAATCCTTAAGGGAATCAGTCCTGAATATTCATTGGAAGGACTGATGCTGAAGCTCCAATACTCTGGCCACCTGATGGGAAGAACTGACTCATTTGAAAAGACCCTGATGCTGGGAAAGATTGAAGGCGGGAAGGGAAGGGGATGACAGAGGATGAGATGGTTGGATGGCATCACTGACTCGATGGACATGAGTTTGAGCAAGCTCTGGGAATTGGTGATGGACAGGGAAGCCTGGCGTGCTGCAGTCCATGGGGTTGCAAAGAGTTGGACACAACTGAGTGACTGAACTGAGGGTCTAGTGGATGGTAATACATTTGCTTTAATCCAGCCTGGCCCTAGCTCATGTGTCTGTCCTATGTTGTGTTTGAACTCAAAATAACACATTCTCATAGTGAAAGTTACTAGACAGGGCACGTGGCAGACCCATTCCCCACCAATCTCACAACTGGGGATGTTCCCCCAGGGATTTTTTCTGCTCAAATTTTGTTTTCATGTAACAGCTTGTCTCTGTCAAGTGAGAGCCGAGGCCCCTTGGGGATCTGCTTGGTGGGCACTACCACTCAGAGGTGGGGCTTCCACCCCAAGGAGGGCCGTGTCCATCCACAGCTCACCCATTCCTCCCTTCCAGAGTGTTCTAGTGTCCCTCCCACAAGAGCCAGGGTCCCAGTCGTCTGTCAGGCATGTGCCCTGAGGCAGCTGGACCCCTCAGCTACCCTGAGACGCCTCTCCACAGTGACCTGCCCTCAGCTGAGGGACCCCCCAGCTGAACAGGTGCCCAGTACAGAGTGCGGAGTCCCTCCATCAGCAGTGGGGCCTTGCCTATCTGGCGGGCGAGTTTGGAGAGTGGGGTGTGGATGAGGCCACAGGAGCAGCTGCCAAAGAGGATCAGGGGGGCCCAGCACCAACAGCTGCCTTTGAGGGGTGGGCCTGTGCAGCCAGCAGCCTTGACGTGCCTGGCAGGCCACGTCAAGGGTCCAGAGGGTCCTGGCTGAGTGGGAAGTGGGACATGGATTTGCGGCTGCAGAGCTGGCTGGGCTGCCCCAGCCTCAGAGGGCACCCCTCCCTGGGAAGCATGACTGAGGGCAGGTGAGCCTGCTGACTGGCAGGGTCTGCCTGGCTCTGCCCTGTGCTGTGTCACTGGGGCCCGGGGCCGGCCCTGCTGGATGGGGCTCAGGATCTGGTTTCCACCTCGCTGCCACATCTGGCACGTGGTATCTGAGCATCCTCGGAGGGCAGGGTTACACCCACTGGCGGCCCAGCCCACCCAGCCTGACAGGGGCACCTTTCCTGAACCTCCGAGTTCCTGCTGCAGCTCGAGGCCCAGGAAGCCCTTGGGGCCTTTGTAGGACACGGTTCTGTTTCTTAAGAGATGGCACAGTGGCCAGATCGCCCTTCCCCAAGGGCACATGCGTGCCTGGAGTGTCCTGATCCTCTTCTGCACACGTGGCCCATCCTGGTGGGTGAGCAGGGTGGCCTCTGTCCGGCTGGGGGCTCCGGCCAGGTGCTGCCATTTCTGTGGAGCCTCCACATGGGGCGGGTGACTCTGGGTTAAGAAGAAGAAGAGTGACAGTGGCTCCTGGTTTTCTGTGCTAGACACAACCCCAGCAACATGGTTTTCAGCTAATGTCACAACCAGCTACGAGGGAGGGACTGTGAGTTTTGTCCTGTAACATGGAGGGGATCAGCTTGTCACAGGCACGTTAACACAGGGGCTCTGGAGCGGGAACTCTTGGCCACCACCTGCCAGTCCATGGAGGGAGGGGAGACCCTGACCTTGTACCCACAGGGAAGCTAGGCCCTGGCCAGGCAGAAGGGGACTTAGGATCAAAGGTGGAGCAGAGGGCAGGAGAAGGCCCTGAGGGAGCTTGGCTGCTCTGGGAAGGAAAGCACCTACCTGCATGTTTATGGAATGGGACTCGGTCCAGGTGGAAAGGAGGACATCTACAGCTTCTGAGATGGGGGCAGGGCAAGCAGATGCGCCTCCTTATAGACCCTGGGATCCAGGGGTCCCTCCAGCCCCTACAGGCACAGTGGCCTGTTGTACTGATTGTGAGAAGCACATGTTAACAAATTTCAGTGTATCTGAAACAGCACCATTTAGCTGATGGTGTTGCAGAGCCAATGGAATATGTTAACTGTGAATTTTTAAGTCACCTTCTATTGACTTTTTTATTCCTTCTCCTTTTGGCAGTGGTCTGCTCTTTACTTTGTAAATCCTGGTGTCCTGGCCTGTGTCAGAGCTTTGGGAAGGGGGAGGGAGCAGCGGAAGACACAACTTTGGCATCAAGGACGCTGATCTTTCAGCCAGAAGTGAAGGAAACAGGCCCTTGGCTTGGTCCTCGTGCACAGCAGGTGCACCGTAAATGCTGGTTGAACAAATGAGCCCAAGACCCCACCCAGAGTTCCTAAGCAGCTGTGCTACCTGAGTCTGTCTGATACCCTCTTGATAGACCTCTGTAGGAAGAAGGGATAGATTCTCCATGGGTGAGACCCCCTGCTCTTCCTGGGGTGTGAAGCAGAGCAGTGACTGATCACACAAGTAGACACAGGGGCAAGGGTGCTTGCCTGTGGCCCAGAGGTAACCCCAGGGTTGCCCAGGCCAGGGCAAAGGTGAGGGGTGTTTCTAGTTCCCCAGGAAGCTCAGCATGGACCAGCAGCCCAGTGCATGCCCCACTGAAGAAATGCAGCCTATGACTCCTGCAGGGGGACCTGCTGCCCTGACCTGCGGAAGCACTGAGGCAGTACCTGCATGGGGAGACTGGAGCTGGGGGGCCACAGTCCTGCCCTGCCCAGGGTTTGCTGTGAACAGATATGGTAGGGTTACCCTGTGCTACACTGCTGACCTATTTTCCAGCACATTCGTGCCAAGAACTTGGCCCAGATCTCAAGTTCCCTGCTGTGTGCCCAGGACTTTGCCCCAAGCCTGGAGGAGGGGCTCTGCACACACCCACCACAAATGAGTGAATTAATGAAGTGAATGAATGAATAGCATAAAACCAACATGGGTGCAGCAAAGGAGGCATGGGCACCATCCCCTATGTCGAGGATGCCTGGTGGATGCTGGCTTGGCTCAGCCTCCAGGGTTGGGTCCCAGCCCCTCTCTCAGATGTTGAAGACTCGGAGGTGGGTGGGCTAGATGCTTGGTCTCCCAACAGCACTTTGCAGAGTGCACCCCCGCCTCGCCCCTCCTTGTCTGTGCATTTGATATTAAATTATTGATTCATTTAGGTTTTAATTATGAAACCTTATAGAAGTAATTTCAGAGGTACTTAAGGCTGAAATAATACGTCTAGATTTGCCACATTAGTACTGAAGGAAGGCTGGTGGAAGTGGGTGAGCAGCTGGCCGGGGGCACGCGGGGAGCTTCAGCTTTCTGTTCTGTATGTGCCCCTCTCTCCAGTATAAGTTCCCAGAAGTTGGCAAACTTAGAGAACGACAGTCACAGCCACCCACACGTGACCCTATGGGGTAGGATGTGGCTGTGGGGTAAGAAGTCTGTCTGCCGGCTTTGGCCCCAGACCCATTGTGTGCCTGCACAGAGTAGGCACCTGGTGAACACAGGTCTCTGGGGCTCCAGAACACTCCCTTCCCTCACGCCTGCTGTCTGCTCTCTTGATCTGCAGGGAAGGGGGTCTATCTACACTGAAAGGAGTGGTCACAGAGCTCAGATGGGTCTGGTTGCCGGCATCCCTCAGCCCTTGCTCACCAAGCCTTCCCCACCGAATCATCCATCATAAGGCTGCACCGGAAGCCCTGGGGTCCCGGTGCAGCCCACAGGAATACAAAACAAAGAAAACCACACCCACTGTCCCCCACCCTCCACAGTGTGTCTCCTGGTGCTCAGGAGGAGGGTGACAAGGGCCCCCAGAAGGTGTCTCGAACGCACCTGCCCAGCTCAGACTTCAGACAGCAGTAAGTGGACTGACTGCTTCAGGACACTTCCACGGCTAGCATTTGGGTCTCCCGAGGCGGCCCTCGTGGGCTACGTGGCCCCCAGCGGATCCCTGTGTGCTCAGGGGAGGGGACCTCCAAGAAAGCCTAGGTGTGCCTGGGGTCTGGCCCGGTGGGTGGAGGAGCCCGGCAGTTTGCATCCAACTTCCTAGGCCGACGGCACAGGAAAACCCTTCCTGAAAGGGGACGTTTCTAGAGTTTTCCTCTCACCACCGGGCCAGGGTCAGGCTAGGGCCAGACTCCCAGGGGAGAGACCCCCGGGTACATCTCCACCGTCTGGACAGCTGACAGAGGCCCTGAGGAGGGGTCACTCCGTTCACCCCTCGACTCCCAGGTGTGTGCGCTCCTGGCCGCGCCAAGGCAAGTAATCCCTGCAGGCGTGGGAGCCCCCGCAGGCCGTCCGGGGCATCATCCGCCTCCCTCGCTCCGAGCCCGAATCTCAGCCTGCTGCCCCGCAGCATCCCGGCTGCCGCCTCCCCGCCCAACCCCCAGAGAGGTTCGGCACGGCCGAACAAAGCAGATGCGCGTTTGAGAGCGTAGCCTCCCCCCTACGCCTTGCTGACTTGGACCCCGACTCTGGTCCCGGCACGCCCCCATCTCCCGGATCCTCGGCTCTGCTGGGAGGGGGCGCAGGACCAAATTGTGCGCCGCCCACTCAGGAGCGCGCCAGGCACCGCTGCCTCGGCCGGGAGCGCGGAGGACGAGGGGGCGGGGACGCGGTCCGTGCGCCTCTAGCCCAGAGCGGGGGCCGCTCCCGGAGGTACCCCGGCCTGGCTTCCCCAGCTCGGCGGGCTTAGGCTTCCACGCTCCGGCCCGGCATAGGGGAACTCGGAGCTGCCTACGGGTCTTGGCGGCCCTGGGGCGTGGTCGGTGAGAGGGCCGGGGGAAAGGACTGCGGGGAGGCGCAGATCTAGGGCTCAGGGGGGCCACACTCACCTCCCGGGCTGGCGCCCTCTGGGGGCTCCATGCGGCCGGTAGGGCCTGGGAGCCGACCGCGCGGCGGCGGCGGCGTCACTCGGCCCCGGCGCCCCTGCAGCTGCGGCGGCGACTCGGCCCCGGCTCTCTGCGCAGCGCATCGGGGCAGCAGCCGGGGGACCAAGGCAGCGGGGAGGAGCCCGCGGGGCGGGGCGCGCAGCTGCTCCGGGGCCGGGTCCCGCCCCCCGCCGCCCCCCCGCCGTCTCCTCCTCTGCCCCCGCAGCACAGGTGCGGCCCCGCCCCGCCCTGCTCGCGCCCCCTGTCGGCCCCTGCAGACCGTTCCCCGCCGACGGCACCCCTCCTGTCCCGCTTCCCACCCGGACCTGCCCGCGGCCCCCATCCCTGGCCTGGTCCCTGCGCGCACCCTCACTCAGCAGCCGTGCCACCGTGCGGGATCATCCTCACGCATCTGTGGGACTCCAGCGACGTGCCGGCGCTCCGCGGGACATGGAGGGACGGGCACAACATCCTAGGGCCCATAAGCCGAGAATTGCAGACCGTGGCAAATGCTTTGGAGAGACGCGGTGCGGGGGCTGGGGCGTGGGGGGAATGGGGAGGGAAGAGGGGAAGGGAGGTAAGGAGAGGGAGGCGGGCAGAGAGGGGGCGTCCCGAAAGGCAGGCAGGCAGCGTCTGGGCGTGCTGAGAGCTCCAAACAGTTCAGTGGAGTCCCACTTCCAGTCGCTGGTCTCCTGCACAAGGCCCTGGAATGCAGCCCTGTGCCAAGCTCTTGATGCACAGTATCGTATCGCATTTCTTTCTCCTGGGGAATCCTTAGCAGATGAGGCCCTGATTTTTCAGGTGAAGCTGAACACGGGGTGGGGGTGGGGGGGAGGGGAGTGCGACCAAGGTGCACAGCCAGTCACAGGAAGCCAGAGGAACCAAGTGCGAGCTCCTGGTCTAGACAAACCAACCAAAGAAGAGCCACACTCTGACAGTGATTACTGTCAGGTAGACAGACTTGGTCCCAGCTGGGAGTGGAGAAATTGGCAGAGGAGGAAGGTGTGAACTTGGTGTTTGCAGGAAAGGTACCCTCCTAAGGCATCTTCGGCCATTCAAGGCCTCAGTCCACTCCAGTCACCCGGAGCCCATAGCTTTCTCAACTGTCAGTCAGTGAGGCAGGCTAATAGTTTCTATTTTTCTTTAGCTTACAAAACAAACAAAAAAAATGATGTTATGACCCATTAGGACAAGCTGTTGCAGTTTGCACTCCAAGAGGCAGATCAGTCCCTCTGGGACAAAGCTGAGGGTGGTGGGGATATAAGCCTTAAGAGGTCAGGACAGTAGGTGCACACTGGCTACTGGGGTGGAAGTTTGTATTGTCTCACAATGGTCAGAGCAGTATCTCTGATTCGCCATGTCTTCCAGAACCTTCTGGTCCCATCCAGCCATACCCTGTTTGTCCTCCTGCTCGCACCTGGGCAAGGCTTGTGCTGCTCTGACCAGTGGACTGTGTCCAGCTGATGCCATCTTACTCCAATGCTGGGTCTTAAGTAGGATTCAGGTCTCACTCCCCAGGCTCCCCTGGAATTTGGCCACCCTGTGTGAGAAAGTCCAGGCCATTTGAAGGGCCACTTGAGTGTTGTCTGGCCCACAGTAGCCAATGAACCAGATGTAAGGCCTCAGCCAGGAGCCAGACCCTTCCTTTGAGCCACCCTCCCTGGGGTGGGGGTAATACATGGAACCAAGGTGAGCTGTCCCCACAGGGTCCCAGCCAAGTTGCAGATTCATGGGCAAAACAGATGTTGTCACTATATTAAGCCATTTCATTTCGGGGCCAACCTGTCACACAGCCATAGTAACTGTAAGTCTTGGTGTTTAATAATTATCCCCGTCGGACACAAGAGTAAGTGGATACACAGGGAGTCTTGTCCAGGGGACCAGCTGACCTGACTCCAGAGGCCAGGGTCAAACTTTTCGTTCAAAACATTTTCATGGAAGTCAACTATACTTCTATTTTAAAAAATTAAATAAAAAGAAAAAACCAAACAGTAGTAGAATAGCATAATTAACCCACTTGTACCCATCATTCAGATTCAGTGATTTACTGACTCATGGCTGATCGTATTTCTTCTCTGCTTTCAATGCCTTCTTCTACTTCTGGGATGTTTTGAAGCAAATCCTATATGTATTATGTCATTTCTTTTGTAAATACTTCACGGGTTGATCTCTAAAAACGTTTAGTCTTCTTGAGGACTCTGTTATGCTAACATTCAGGCCTCCATCGAGTTGCTGTTGTGATCTGAGGCAGTTTACCTGGATGACCATGTACGTGGGTGTTAGGAAGAGCCAGATATTCACCATAGGTCATTGGATTTGTATTAACATTTGGTCTGTCATTTTGTAGGAAACTCAGATGTCATTTATCTGGGTTTCTGAGATGCTCAGCTTGATGCCGATTAAAAGTATCTCATGCCACCCATGTGGAGAAAGGCTCTTTTCTATAAATCTGAACTCAAATTCAGTATGAAAAGCACAGGTCACCATGGGCCTTGTGGGGAGCCCAGAGAGCTGGCAACAAGGCCTCCCTGAACTCTTCATCTCGGCAGTGCACACTGATAAACCATGCTGTGCTGTTCATTTGTGACAAACGAATACCCTGTCTTGTTATCCTGAGCTAACCCTCCTATTCTTGCCCTTTTTGTTGAAAGGAATTATTGTTAATGCATTCGTTTAATTCAGGACTCCCAGCCAGAATTCTAAAGCAAAAAGCCAGTCAGCATGAGGCACCTAGCATAGTAAGTGCTAAATAATAATCATTAGCACTCTGTCCTACCAGGCTGCACTGTCTTACTTGCCAGAACCCCTGTGGGAGGAGCCTACCTTAGGGGAGAAGACCCCTATCAGACCAGACGTGTCTGACACAGGCTCAGGCTCTTGTCAGCCCAGGCACAGAGACACCATCAGACCTCCCAGAGGCCCTGGGACTGCTATAAATGTCACTCTTTGTGCAAGTCGGTTGATACAGTCCCTCCAAAGGGCCATTCCTCTCCAGGAACAATTAAGTCTTGGGTGGGCAAACAGGAAACCCCCAGGCTCTTTTTTGTGGCTCTCTTCCCTGACCTGAGCCTTTCTCCACTATTCACACTCTGTGCCCAAGGCAGTTCTCCAGGGAGAGAAGATTCCTCTCCATTCCCAAACTGACAGAAAAGCTTGACCTGCCGCAAAACCACTATTTCATAAGATGCTAATGTTGAGTGTGGAAAACAAGACAACAAATGGTGTTGTTTTGGGTATAGGTAGCTGGATGGTAAGAGGGATCAGAAATTCTCTCTGCAATTTGTAAAGCAGTTAGCAGTTTTCAGAGCAAGAGGTTAGAGGGAAGAAAACCCCTGAAGACTTTTTTTCCCTGCAGAGCTCGTCTGGAAGCCCGTAGCAAAGGTTTCTAGTTTTTCCTCACCAGGAGGACAAAGTCTCTTTAGGAAGAGCAGTTAGTTTTTGTGAAGGGTAGACTTGTTGATTTCAAAACTGTGGACCCCGCTGGAATATAATTTTCTCGCCTTACTTTTGCTTCCTCTGAGGCTTTGTGGAAATCCAGCTGTCTTCCAGCCTCAGGTGGGAGGAATCGTCAAAGGGGGGCAGGGTGAGGTGAGGCCCCAGAGCAGAGGTTCCGCGAGAATTTGAATCTAATTTGGGTAAAGTCGCGGTGTGGCCGCCTCCCCTCGCTCACTCTTGGAGCTCATGCACTGTAGGTCTTGTACCCACGTAGAGTACGTAACAAGTGGACGGAAACCGTTCCTCCAACCTCCGTGGAGCTTAACTTTTAGTGGGGAAGACCCGCAGTAAACAAGACCTGTCCCGAAAGGAATGCGTTCCCAGGTATCTTGGAGAGGTAGCTTGTGGATAATGTCCAGCTTCGGCCCAAATCTACAGACTCCGCCTGGTTAGTTGCTAAGGACGCCCGCCGTTGCGAGGCACCGGCCCCGCCTGCGGGGTATCGCGATGGTTCTCGAGACTTCGCGCGGGATCGTGCAGTCGTTGCCTGGAGACGGCGCATCCTGGGAAGGCCGGGCGCTTTGGTTTGTTGGTCCACGCAGGCGGGAAACCACAACCATGGTGAGGCGGTCTCATAGGGTCCGCGCCGGGGCCCTGGGGCTCAGGGGTCGGCTGGCCTTGGGCGCCAGGAGTCCCCGGGACGGGAGATCTGGAGCTTTGGGGTCTTGGAGCTGCGGGCTTGGTGCTCTAGGGGGTGGGGGGCGGGGTGTCCTCGCAGACGCGGCTTCCCCGTGGAGCTGAGAGACTTGGTCTCTCCAGAATCTTGTACACACCGGGGTGGTGGTCAGAGAGCACCGTCTCTCCCGCCCCCAGACCTAGGGCCTGGTGTGCACGTGTCCGGACCGGAAAACCTGGGTCGAGTGGCTACCCTACCTGGAATGGAAGGCTCATTGATCAGATCCTTGGGAAACAGAGGTCCTCCAGCCTCTGGGATCGGGAACCTGGGGTATACCATGGTGGCCACAGGGTCCTGACAGCGGTTCCAGCGCACGTAAAGTCCCCAGGGCAGAGCTTGGGCAAACCTGAGAGGAGTCAGGCGGGAACTGAGCAGAGTGGAGCTTGCTGCCTCTGGGCTTCTCAGTCCCCACCCCTCTGTGGTAGGGCTCTCAGCTGCTCACTCCTCCCTGTGCTGTATGGGCTGTAGGTCACCCAGTTTCCAGGCAGGTGTGGCAGGGTGGCCATCAGTGCGGGGACCCCTCTGTGTGTGGGGGCCCCAGGGGCTCTAGAGGCCCCAACCACTGCCTTACTCCCAGATGCTGAGTAAGCTCCTGGGCTCTTCTGATGGGTTGGACTTCTTGGAGTAGAGGGTTAGAAAGAGGGCAGTGTTTTAGGAGTGAAGATTTCAGCGGTTCTGTCTTTTGCAAGTCAGCTGGGAAAAGATCACCAAAATACATCTACTTTCACTAACTTGAGGGAAATATGCATGATTTTCCTTTTTTTTTTTTTTTGTTACTTTATGCTTTCTAACATTTCCTCATAAACTTTTTTGGTAATAAAAATGTTACAGAGACGTGCAGATGCGTGCCTCCTTATAGACAAAAGCACGAGCCACAGAAACTTGTGAGAAGTGAGGGCAGAGGATAAGGCGTTAGTTTTCTTTCTGTTGAGTGGCCCCTGGAGAGGCAGTGGGGCAGAAGGTCCCCTCTGGCACCGTGGAGAAGTGGTTAAAAGCAGGCATCACCGCACTGACAGAGCCCACAGTGTGTGAGTGCCAGTCTGTGCCAGCAGTCTTCACCCCGGGTCTCTGAGGCACCCACCTTGTGCCCATGGAGCGATATATTGCAGGTTTCTCTCTGGCACTTGCCAAGCACTATAGTCTGTGCTGCTGGGGATACTCCTTTGTGAGGCCGAGTAGCTTTTGCTCCACACCAAGGAAGTCTCTGCTGTATACAAGGAACATGTTCTCCCTCTTCCTTTCTGAGGGGAAGCAATATTCTCTTCTGAGAAGGGAGATTTCTCTTTGCTGTCCACAGAATATGCCTGTGGTTAAGGATGGGAAACCTTAGGGCAGAGTGAGGCGGCCCGGGTGGAAGCCTGAGACAGTGGGCAGTCAGATGGAGGTTCCAGGCAGAAATTCCTCTCCCGAATGGCCCTGAAAGGGAATGAACCAGCCAGAAGTGAACCCTAACCCGACCATGTATTCTTCAATCCAAGGCGCCCAAAAAGAAAGGGAAGAAAGGCAAAGGCAAAGGCACTCCGATTGTTGATGGGCTGGCTCCGGAGGACATGAGCAAGGAGCAGGTGAGCGGGCTGGCTGGGCCGCGGCCCCTTGCTGGGGCGGGTGGGATGGGTTTGCTGCTGGTCCTAGGAAGTTCTTTTAGACTGCAGCACCCCGGCTCCTTGTCTGCTTCCCCTCAGTCTGGCTGCCCACACCAGGACATGTGAAACAATGCAGCACGTGTGATGGGTAAACTTTCCGCTAGGGTAGTAGGAACTTGGAAGGAAATGTTTTTCTGATATAAAGCTATTTTAAGTTTTCTTTCATTCTTACCCTTTTTAGGCCCCTACTGTTTACGGAGATGTTAATCATAGTATATACACTTACAGCATTCTCATTTATTTGATTTACCATTAAACACTGTGAGTTATTTTAGGCCGCATGTTCATTTCGATGACATTAAGAGCTAGGGAACATGATTTGATTAATTACAGTTTCAATTGAAAGGCTCCCAAAACCTATAACTTGCGCAACCCATGAGAGCAGATGTGGTCTGGAAGTGTTCATGACCCTTACTTACTTTTGATGGTTTTAAGATAAAAGAAATCAAGGGAGATTCAACAAGGCATAAGACCTGAAGATGGAGAGCTGGGCAGAGGCCCTTGAAAGTGGTGAACAGGCTCTCTTTCTCACACAGGGAAGCCATCGGCAGTCTGTAGAGGGTAATGAGGTCAGGCTGTGCTTCGAGGGGGTCACTGGGGATGCCTCATGGAGGTTGGCTTACCCGCTGTGTCGCCCCAACAATCGGACTGTTTCCTGCCTACAGGTTTACTTCCTGTCCTGTGACATGGCAGGGGTCAGTCTGCAGAGCTTGGAGGCTCTCGGGGTCCAGGCAGTAGTAAGATGAGAGATTCAGGCCGGCTGTGGTCAGATCTGAATTTGGCAATAAGGAGTTCATGATCTGAGCCACAGTCAGCTGCCAGTGTTGTTTTTGCTGACTGTATAGAGCTTTTCCGTCTTTGACTTCCAAGAATATAATCACTCTGATTTCGGTGATGGCCATCTGGTGATGTCCATGTGTAGAGTCTTCTCTTGTGTTGTTGGAACAGGGTGTTTGCTATGACCAGTGCGTTCTTTTGGCAAAACTCTATTAGCCTTTGCCCTGCTTCATTCTGTACTCCAAGGCCAAATTTGCCTGGTACTCCAGGTGTTTCTTGACTTCCTAGTTTTGCATTCCAGTCCCCTATAATGAAAAGGACATCTTTTTTGGGTGTTAGTTCTAAATGGTCTTGTAGATCTTCATAGAACATTCAACTTCAGCTTCTTCAGCATTACTGGTTGGGGCATAGACTTGGATTATTGCCAAATTCAGACTTAAATTAAAGAAAGTAGGCAAAACCACTAGACCGTTCAGGTATGACCTAAATCAAATCCCTTATGACTATACAGTGGAAGTGAGAAATAGATTTAAGGGACTAGATCTGATAGACAGAGTGCCTGATGAACTATGGACGGAGGTTCGTGATATTCTACGGGAGACAGGGAGCAAGACCATCCCCAAGAAAACGAAATGCAAAAAAGCAAAATGACTGTGTGAGGAGGCTTTACATGTGTGAGGAGGCTTTACATGTGTGAAAAGAAGAGAAGTGAAAAGCAAAGGAGAAAAGGAAAGATATACCCATTTGAATGCAGAGTTCCAAAGAATAGAAAGGAGAGATAAGAAAGCCTTCCTCAGTGATCAGTGCAAAGAAATAGAGGAAAATAATAGAATGGGAAAGACTAGAGATCTCTTTAAGAAAATTAGAGATACTAAGAGAACATTTCATGCAAAGATGGGCACAATGAAGGACAGAAATGGTATGGACCTAACAGAAGCAGAAGATATTAAGAAGAGGTGGCAAGAATACACAGAAGAACTGTACAAAAAAGATCTTCATAATTCAGAAAATCACGATGATGTGGTCACTCACTTAGAGCCAGACATCCTGGAATGTGAAGTCAAGTGGGCCTTAGAAAGCATCATTACAAACAAAACTAGTGGAGGTGATGGAATTCCAGTTGAGCTATTTCAAATTCTAGAAGATGATGCTGTGACAGTGCTGCACTCAATATGCCAGCAAATTTGGAAAACTCAGCGGTGGCCACGGGACTGGAAAAGGTCAGTTTTCATTCTAATCCCAAAGAAAGGCAATGCCAAAGAATGCTCATACTACCACACAATTGCACTCATCTCACATGCTAGCAAAGTAATGCTCAAAATTCTCCAAGCCAGGCTTCGGCAATATGTGAACCATGAAATTCCAGATGTTCAAGCTGGTTTTAGAAAAGGCAGAGGAACCAGAGATCAAATTGCCAACATCCGCTGGATCATGGAAAAAGCAAGAGAGTTCCAGAAAAACATCTATTTCTGCTTTATTGACTATGCCAAAGCTTTTGACTGTGTGGATCACAAGAAACTGTGGAAAATTCTGAAAGAGATGGGAATACCAGACCACCTGACTTGACTCTTGAGAAATGTGTATGCAGGTCAGGAAGCAACAGTTAGAACTGGACGTGGAACAACAGACTGGTTCCAAATAGGAAAAGGAGTACGTCAAGGCTGTATATTGTCACCCTGCTTATTTAACTTCTATTCAGAGTACATCATGAGAAACGCTGGGCTGGAGGAAGCACAAGCTGGAATCAAGATTGCTGGGAGAAATATCAATAATCTCATGTATGCAGATGACACCAGCCTTATGGCAGAAAGTGAAGAAGAACTAAAGAGCCTCTTGGTGAAAGTGAAAGAGAGTGAAAAAGTTGGCTTAAAGCTCAACATTCAGAAAACAAAGATCATGGCATCTGGTCCCATCACTTCATGGCAAATAGATGGGGAAACAGTGGAAACAGTGTCAGACTTTATTTTGGGGGAGCTCCAAAATTACTGCAGATGGTGACTGCAGCCATGAAATTAAAGATGCTTACTTCTTGGAAGAAACGTTATGACCAACCTAGATAGTATATTGAAAAGCAGAGACGTTACTTTGCCAACAAAGTTCCGTCTAGTCAAGGCTACGGTTTTTCCAGTAGTCATGTATGGATGTGAGAGTTGGAATGTAAAGAAAGCTGAGGGCCGAAGAATTGATGCTTTTGAACTGTGGTGCTGGAGAAGACTCTTGACAGTCCCTTGAACTGCAAGGAGATCCAATTGGTCCATCCTAAAGGAGATCAGCCCTGGGTGTTCTTTGGAAGGAATGATGTTGAAGCTGAAACTCCAATACTTTGGCCACCTGATGTGAAGAACTGACTCATTGGAAAAGATCCTGATGCTGGGAAAGACTGAGGCAGGAGGAGAAGGGGACGACAGAGGATGAGATGGTTGGATGGCATCACAGACTTGATGGACATGAGTTTGGGTAAACTCCGGGAGATGGTGATGGACAGGGAGGCCTGGCGTGCTGCGATTCATGGAGTCACAAAGAGTCGGACACGACTGAGCGACTGAACTGAACTGTCGCCAAGTTGCTGCAGGATTACCCTGTGGGTGTGGGGCTCCAGAGCTGTTTTCTCATATTTGAAGACAAGTGAGAAATCCAGATATTTATAAGAAGTCTAAATATCGAGTGAAGGAACATCCAGTGTGAACCAGAGTCAGGAGGAGCCTGGTTTAGATGATTCGTTTGAGTAACACAAAGGCAGCAAGCTCGCAGGTCAGGACTTTTCCTGGGGAGCCAAGCCCCATCCCAGCCCTAGTCCTTGCAGCCTCCTGGCTGCCCTTCCTTGCTGAGTTGTTGTCTTGGCCCTCTCTTGAAGTAAGACATCTGGTTTCCTTGTAGGGAACATGGTTATCAAAAGAGGGAAACTTTATAGCCTGGGCCTGAGGCTATGCTCAAAAGATAACTAATTCTTGCAGGTGAGAGTCTCAAGAAACTGGAAATCTGTCCTTTTTTCTTTTTTTTTTTTTTTTACCTATTTGCAGATTTGCATTTGGCTCTGGATCAAACCCTCTTGACTGTTTCAGATCTACTGGTTTTGTCTGCTATTTTTTGCTTGACGTGTATCCTTAAAGGTGAAAGGTTTTTACATTTTATATCATTTGTATGAAAATATTTGCATCATTGTCATATCTTTGTATCATAGGCCCATATGACCTTCTGGCTGATATATTCTTGTTTCTCAACCATGCTGTTTAGAAGCAGCTTGGATCGTGTGTCCATTTTAGTTGTCTGCTCTTGTGCTAATAGTGTTGCTAATGCCTTTAAGTGGAACACTACTGTGTTCTTTTGAGAAATTTCTTTAGTGTAAATTCCCAAGGATGCATAAAAGGATATAATCATATTATGACTGTTGGCCAAATACAAGAGATTTCTGCTGTCTGCTGATGTCCCCTGTTCCTGAGGCTTCCCAGCACTCTGTGTTAGGTTCTCACTTTACACTCATGGTTTACTTTGAGATGAGAGTAGCGCCCCCCACCGTCTTCCTGGCCTTTCTCTGCCCACCCTCCCCTGGTCATGGGTGGGCCCTCTGGCTGCCTCACCCCGCTCTGCCCACCAGGTGGAGGAGCACATCGGCCGCATCCGGGAGGAGCTGGACCGCGAGCGAGAGGAGCGCAACTACTTCCAGCTGGAGCGCGACAAGATCCACACTTTCTGGGAGATCACACGGAGGCAGCTGGAGGAGAAGAAGGCCGAGCTGCGGAACAAGGACCGGGAGATGGAGGAGGCCGAGGAGAGGCACCAGGTGGAGATTAAGGTGAGGGGGCTGGCCCAATCCCATGGGAGTTGCTGCGCAACAGAGGAGCTGGCCCGAGGTCCAGGGGCATGGTCATGCCTTGCTTTGGGCGGTCACGCCTTTTGTGTCCTTTGACATTGGGAACTTGAAGGTATTTTTTAATAACAAAGCAGGTGTGTCCAGCTAAGCATGTGAGCCTACGTGTGCAGGTGAGAAGTCGTGTAGAGGTGCGCAGGTGGGCATGTGTGTTCAAGCGAGCCTGTGTGTGCAGGCGAGCCTGTGTGCACAGGCGAGCATATGTGTGTGCAGGTGAGTGGACAGAGCAGGTGAGCAGCGGCACTCCCTCACCCCCAGGTCTACAAGCAGAAGGTGAAGCACCTGCTGTACGAGCATCAGAGCAGCCTGACGGAGATGAAGGCGGAGGGCACCGTGGTCATGAAGCTGGCGCAGAAGGAGCACCGTGCACAGGAGGGGACGCTGCGCCGGGACATGCGGGCACTGAAGGTGGAGCTGAAGGAGCAGGAGCTGGCCAACGAGGTGATGGTGAAGAACCTGCGGCTGGTAGGTGCCAGGGCAGCTGTGAACGTGTCGGGACTTAGCCACACCTGGGAATTCATGGTTCTGTATAAAAAGATTGCCGGTGGGCAATTAACTGAAATGTTCAGCAACAACAATTGCATCAGCCAAATAAACCCCTCTGGGGCCAGGTGCAGAGTTCTGTCTCAGACTTGAGTGACCGGTTGACTTCCCGACAGGGAGATCCAGCCTGGGCTGCTCTCCACGTGCTGCCGATCCCAGGCCCCTGGAGTGAGCCGCCCGCCAGCCCTTCAGCTGGGGCGGCCTTGGTCCTGTGAGCATGCTGAAAAGCACCTCACTGGCCTTGGAGACTCTTTGATCCTTTCAGAGGGAGGCTGAGGGGCTCTGGGTGGAGGTTGGAATTCCTTCTTAAGTGCCTGTAGCACACCAGGCCTGGCTCAGATTGTGGGTGCTCAGAGGGTGGGGCTGACAGAATGCCTGCCCATGTGTGGCTGACAGTCAGGAGAGGACAGGCTTCCCCAAGACAGAAAACAAAGTAAACTGCCAAACACACGTCACAGGTCCCGGGCATACGTGCTCCAGGAGATGCGGGAAGTGAGGTGGTTGCGTTTCTCTACAGGTTCTGTGAATTCATTGAGAAGGTGACACCCAAGCAAAGGTGGGGGAAGACAGGGCTGAGCCAGGCTAGGGGAGACCAGGCCGTGAGAAAGGTTGGGATGGACCAGCACGAAGGCTGCAAGGAATGAGGAGGCTGTGGACAGGACTGGGGCTTTGACCACCCTGCTGCACCTGAGTTGGGGACCTCTGGAGGGCCTGGACAAAGGGAGGATGTGTCCAACTTTGGCTTTCAAAGGTTCTCCTGGCTGTGAGTTGAAAGACTTTTGTCAATACGTTTGCTATATGTCTGGACGCAGCCCAGCCTCAACTGAATCTGGGAACATAATGCAGAGTTTTCCTTGAAGCTTGAGGGTGCTGAAGATGTGGTTCCTCGAGGGGCCTGGCTGTTTTGACAGAAGCACAGCATGGGCTGGCTTCTACCGAGTGTAGTCTCTGCTTACCCAAGGCACGGTGTGGAATAGTTACATGCTCAGAGTGCCTCTTGGCATGAAAATAAAGTATAATTTAAGCCTTTTATTCAAACTTTATAGCTGTCCGAGTAGTTTGTCCTGGTATTCGAAGCCAAAGCAGATCAGCACCACACGGGGTGCCTACAGCTCTGGGTGGGTCTGGTCCTGCTGCCCAGCCTGTGGGCACAGCCAGGGTGTGAGTGCCATCAGCATCTTCCCCAGTCCATTAAGAAATGTGGAATTTCCCAGACCCTCGTTCCTCTGGGCTGGTCCTGAGCTTGGGGGTGAGGGTCCAGCCAGAGCAGCAGCCGCACAGGCTGTTGGTGCTAGTGAGGAGGGGGCCTGCCGCAGGGCCGGTGTCTGTCCTGTCCCGACTGGCCTCCAGTGACAGCCTGCTTCTGCCTCTGCAGAAACACACCGAGGAGATCACCAAGATGCGCAACGACTTTGAGAGGCAGGTGCGAGGTCAGTGCTTCCTGCGCTCCACTGTGTAAGGCAGCCCGAGAGCCCCTCCTGTCAGGAAGGAACTGCCCTCCAGTTAAAACAGCCCAGACATGTGGAGTGAGAGGACGTGGTCATTTCTAAGGCTGGTGTCTGTGGGAAGTGGGAGGCTGGGAGGACCCCCTCACCCCCCTGCCCTGGCACACAGTGACTCCTGGAGCAGGTCGCCCAGCTAGGGGGAGGCATGCTGTCCCTCCTGTCCTGCAGAGGCGCCGACCTCAGCCACAGTCTGGCTGGATGGCCGTGGTCCATGTCCCCTGGCACTGGGTGACGCTTGGCTGTTGGGATCCCCGAGGCAGGGACTGATCAGCGGTGCCTGCAACAGGCAGAGGAGGGCATGTGCTGGTGCCACACAGCAGGAGAAGCACCCCGCCCTGACCCCCTGTCAGCAGCCTCCATCCCCTGGGAGATCTCCTGTCTTGGGCACAGCCGCCATCTGTTCTCGTCGCCACGGCACCAGGGGTTCTGCTCAGTTGCTCTGGGTGCTGCTCCCTTTCAGAAATCGAGGCCAAGTACGACAAGAAGATGAAGATGCTTCGGGACGAGCTCGACCTCCGTAGGAAGACAGAGATACACGAGGTGGAGGAGAGGAAAAACGGCCAGATCACCACGCTGATGCAGCGACACGAGGAGGCCTTCACCGACATCAAGAACTACTACAACGACATCACCCTCAACAACCTGGCTCTCATCAACTCCCTCAAGGTGCCGCCGGGGCTGCCTGCCACCTTGGGCCCACACCCCTGCTCGTAGACACACCTGGCCTTCAGCGGCCCCTGATTGAAACGCACAGATTGTGAGTCCCCTCACGTGGTGGGGAAGTCATAGGCCCATGCGCACCAGGGGTGTCGTCGTACCTAAGTGCTGGTAGTAAACACAGCGGAAGCTCTGCTTGCATGTAGGCCGCATTACTAGAGAATTCAGAAACTATTCTCCGTGTTTACACACGGAACACATGCCCCAGGACCATCCTCTCTGGGCAGGAGAGCTCGCAGCCCCCGTGCAGGCCACAGCCCCCAGTCCTGCCACCAACATCCCCCTCCCGCTCCTCCCCTGGCGCCCCCAGGAGCAGATGGAGGACATGAGGAAGAAGGAGGAGCACATGGAGAAGGAGATGACGGAGGTGGCCATGCAGAACCGGCGCCTGGCGGACCCCCTGCAGAAGGCTCGGGAGGAGATGAATGACATGCAGAAGAAGCTCGGGGGCTATGAGAGGGACAAGCAGATCCTGGTGGTGGGTTTCCGCTGCATTCCCAGGCCTCCCTGGTGTGAAGGGGCAGGAAGGTCGGGCAGGTGTCTCCCGAGTCCCAGAGTGGAGGTGCTGAACCCCTCTGTCCCCTGCCTGGTGACCTCCTGGGGGCACATGGGGTTGGCACCTGTTCTGGGAGCCAGGTGGCCCCTGGCTGCCATGGTGGGGCTCGGTCCATTGTGTCCGGGAGCCATTCGCTCTGATGATCACCTCACCTGCTTATCCCTCCTGAGCTGCATCTTGTGGGTGCCTGAACTGAGGGTGCTTTCTGACCCTTCTCTCCAGTGCACAAAAGCCCGTCTGAAAGTCACTGAGAAGGAGCTGAAGAGCCTGAGGTGGGAGCACGAGGTACTGGAGCAGCGATTCATCAAGGTGGGCTCCAGGTTATCTGGGGGGCTCCTGGCATGTCTGGGGGGCTCCTGTTGTGTCTGGGGGCTCCCAGGGCATCTGGAGGACTCCTGGCATGTCTGAGGGCTCCTGGCACATCTCAGGGGCTGGGTCCCCTGCTCTGGTTCCTCCCCGTTCTGCAGGGCTCTCAGTGGACGAGGTTGATGTCTTAGCAGTTCCCCACTGCTCTCCCCTTGGGCTGGCCTCTGAAGCAGTGGTGGTCTGGCCCATCTTTCATCCCTGTGTGTGTCTCCGAGTCCTAACCCTTTATGTGTGTGTCATAGGAAGCCTGTGGGTGAAAATGCAAGGCCTTGGGGCTGCACGCTGGTCCTCACACATGGCGACAGCACCCCGAGTTCTTCCAAACTCTCGAGTGTGCTGGTGTAGGGCCTTGCTTCCCAGAAGTGGGGGCACCTGGCACATGCTGGCCTATTCCTCCCAGCCCACGTTTCTCTCCAGAGTAGCCTGTGTCCCCTGGTGAAAATCCCTTGTCAGTCCTTACTGCTATAGGCACCCTGTTAGGTACATCTTTGTGTGGTGTGTGACCCTTTTTTGGAATGGTGATTCCTAGCAGAGGAATTGGTGGGTCAGACGGCTAGTGTTGAGAATGTGGACGATCTGCCTGAGGGCTGTTCAGAGTTGTGGCCTCATCCATGGTTTCCCAGGGGGCCGTCCCCCACCCCAGGTCCTCACTGATGGGACTGGGTGCGTGTGTCTCACTGAGCGTGCTTCTCTGCAGACAGCGCCCCCACGTGCTTGGTTCCCGGGGTCTGGCTGAGGGCAAGCACCTTGTGTGTCAGCTGTTAGCACCTTTCCCACTGAAACACTCTCATAGACTGTGACGGTGGAAAGGACCCAGTTCCTTGGGAACATCCCACAAGCAGCTGGATCTGGAGTCACCCCACAGGGGCCTCCGAGGGCCCTGCAGGCAACAGGGAGATGCTGCTCCCACTGGTCAAAGTGGGCATGAGTCGGGAGGAGGCAGCTCAGGCAGGCTCAGGCCATGTAGGTCTGCACTCTCTGCCCCTTGCCCTCCGTTTGTCTACACAGTATGTGAGAGAGGCAGTGTCCTGGAAAGCCAGGGTCATCAGGTTTTAAAGAGCAGAGGGCCTGGGAGTGGACGGAAGCAGATGTGAGGTGTGGCAGTGTGGCCAGAAGGACGGGGCCACAGGTTTGCAGCGCAGTGCTCGTCGCGCCTCGCAGTGCTGTGTGTTCTTTACGGGCGTGGAGAACATTCTGGAAGGAGTCCCAGCCAGTGCTCAGATGGTGGCCTCTGGGAAGTGGGGTTTAGGAGGGTCACTTTTTCCTGTTACACCCCTGCTAAGTCTTGACTTCTAAATGGTGCACAGTTAAAAGAAGACGCGGAAGCACGTTGTCCTTGGTGGGCAGGCAGCTGGCTGTAGGATCTGGGGCAGATGGAGGGGACCTCCTCAAGGGCCCCCACCCCAGCATTGCTGAGTCTGAGGCCCTGATCTCCTGTGGGGATGATTAGGGGTGGGGTGCGCTCCTGAGCCTGCTGCCCAGACCCAGGGCAGGGCTGGCTCTGGCTTCTTGGTGGGAGGGTCTCTCTGCAGCTCATCCTGGGGGCCCCCATGGCTTCCTGCCACACCTCCCAGAGGTATTTTCTCCTGCCTCCCATTGTGTGGACACCGTACTCCTTTAATTTGGTTGCAGAGAGTGGGGCTCGGGCACAGACCAGCCTGCCCATGGCCAGACGCTGGGGAAGGCGGGGGCATGGCCCTGGGCAGAGCGGGAGGGGCGTCCTGCCAGCGAGGTACCCGTGCCTCACAGGTGCAGCAGGAGCGGGATGACCTGTACCAGAAGTTCACCACGGCCATCCTGGAGGTGCAGCAGAAGGCGGGTTTCAGGAACCTCATCCTGGAGCGCAAGGTGCAGGCGCTGGTTGCTGCCGTGGAGAAGAAGGAGGTGCAGTTCAATGAGGTGCTAGCAGCCTCCAACCTGGACCCCGCGGCCCTGACCCTCGTGTCCCGCAAGCTGGAGGTAGGCCTCGAGGGCTGTGCTTGGGGCTCCGTCCCTCCAGGGCAGACCCTCAGTCAGCCTCGGGGAGGGGCGATCGCAGTTTCCTGGCCAGAGTGCCCAGGTCCGTGAGCGCCGTGGACTCCTAGCTCCAGTGTCTTCAAGGTCTCCCCAGCCCCTCTTTGGCCTTTAAACCCTCCTAGCCTGAGTCCACTACCCGCTCCAGCTTGGTCTCTTAGCCGAGGCCACAGCCGCCATCTGCCTGGACACTAAGCTATGCTGGAAGAGACCACGGCGGGCGAGAGGCAGGCCTGCGCTGGCCTGTGCGGCGGGTGGTGGGAAGGTTTCCCTGGGAGGCATGCCTGAGCACAGGCTGAGCGTCTGTTCCTGTGAGCGTCCGCAGTTGTCTGTGGTGTTCCCCTGGGGCAGGCTGTCCTGGGCACCGGGCATTGCTGGGAAGGGACAGATGAGGCCTCGGTGCCCAAGGGCCAGAGGGCCTGACCGCGCCTGGCAGGGACCCCGCCCAGAGCTGGGCCTTGACCTCTGCTCCCTGACCTGCTCTCTCCCTGTGTCACAGAAAGAGCAGGTGACGGGGACAGGAGTCTCTGGTGTTGCCAGGGTGGCGTGGCCTGGCTCTGGGGTCCTGGTCAACTGGGTGACCTGAGGCTCCTAGGCCCGAGGTTAGGTCCCCTCCGGGTCTAGGGGGTGGACATACACTGGGGTCTCACTCTGAGGCCTTCCCACAGCAGTCCCTCCCTGTGTGGATGTCCCTGAGGTGGGGCCAGGCTGTGGTTCCCTGATACCTTCCTCTCCCCAGGACGTTCTGGAATCGAAGAACAGCGCCATCAAGGATCTGCAGTACGAGCTGGCCCGGGTGTGCAAGGTGCGGAGGGCCCCCCACCCCCCCTCACCCAGGAGCCCCCCATCTTGATGCTGACTCCCCAGATCAGGGTGCTGACCCAGTCTGAGGCCATCGGTGCCCGCCTGGGTCACTGGGCCTGTGTGTGGCCGAGCCTCTGCTGGCGCCTCCCAGTGCACAGCCTGCCTGGTGTCCCATGTGGCCCTTGCTCTGGCACCGTGGTGCTAGCCTGGCCTCTGGGGCAGTTGCCGGGGGGTTCTCTTTGCTCCCCCAGGTTAACGTCCACGTCCTCCATGTGGGGGCAGTTAGGGCTCCAGCCTTTCTCAACCACTCATGGAGGCTTCCTGCATAGTGCCCTGACCCTGGTACCATCTGTGTCCTGCACTGAGTGTCCCCAGCTCCCCAGCTGAGCCCACAGCTCTGTCAGGGCTTGGCCCGTGGGGACACAGATGCAGTGCTGCCTGCAGAGAGCAGACACCCCACAAGTGTGACTCAGACACGAGCCCTGGGTCTTGGAGCCCGGGTGAAGGCATTGCCATCATGGGCACTGCGCTCCTTGGTGACCAAATGCCCTGGCCTTCCCTGCCCATCGGGCCCTCCCTGGGTGCTCTGGCAACCCTGATGCGTACTCGCAGAAAATTAGGGCCATGCACTGGGTGCGTGTGGCTCTCGGGAGGACTTCCGTAACCCACATCTGATTGTCGGGAGGGCTGAGCCCCAGAGAAGGAGGAGGGCCGGGGCCCATACCCTGGAGCCGGTCCTTACTCACCCTTCCGTCTCAGCTCCCAGCATCTTGTCATGATAATGCTGAAGACAAGGTGTCCCTTTGAGCTTTTGTCCTGAGTCAGGCTAGGCTCTCAGCATGTAGCATGCTCCGCTCATCGCATCCTTACCACCACCTTGTGAAATGTGCTCTTTGAGAAAAAGTAGGGGGGACAGAGATCCTGCCTACATCGGTCCTGCCAGCACCATTGCCCAGACCTTGGCTTTTCTGGGAAGGGGAAAGGGAATAGATGCCAACAGACATGGCGGGGAGTGTGGTTCCTAGGAAGGCAGGATTGGTGAGCCTGAGTGAGAGCCTGCGGGAACCAGGAACTCTTGAGTGCACCCTCTTCAGCCTCCCTAGCCATGAATCAGGGACGTTACTGGAGGTCCCGCACATGAAGTAGTTGGGTAGCACCTGCTGAAGTTCTTAGACTTGGGCCACGCTTGTTCTCTCAGTAGGGAAGCCCCTGGTTATCTTCAGCTGAGCTGGGAGGTGTCTGTGCATGACCATCACCACCCGCTTACCTGGAACCGTACTTCCGTGGGTGGGGCCTCAGTGACTTCAGCCCTCCTTCCACAGGGCCTTTCTTGGGTGAGTTTGGTCTTATGGAGGCCAGTCACCCGGGTTTGTTCTGCTTACTTTACTCATCCCCTGGAGAGTCATGTGCTCTGAAAAGCTTTACATGCCTGTTTGCACCGCTAACTGCCGAGCAAATGCTCTCCTTAAGACTGGGACATTAAGAGGGGGAATGACAGAACAGGGTCAGCACAGGCTGAGAGGCCACAGGTGGTGGTGGCTGAGACCACGTCTCTCAGGCTGACAGCCCGATCAAACGGGGGCTGTTAGAAAGCAACAGGACGCCCCAGTGGAGTCACTTGTGTGAGCCCGACCAGGGCTTCTGCCTGAACTGACCGCCACCTCGGCCTCTCCAGGAGTGGAGATTCTGACCCATCAGCCTGGGGCTTTCTGGTCAGCACTAGGGAGGTGACCTACTAAAGACCCCTGCCTCCCTCAGGGAAGGCACCGTTGTTGGAGGGTGGCCGCACCCTGCCCCTCCATGCCCATTGAGCCTCCATCTTGTGCAGCTCCTTGGAGGGCCCTTCTGTTTAACAAGTGGCTGTTGCCGACTCAGGAAGCCCCAAGTAGAGCTAGTTAAATCTAAGTCTTTAAACTTATATAAATGTGTGTGGGCCTGGGCCTGGGCCTGGCACAGTCAGAACCTGGAAAAGGCGTGTCCTTCACGGGGCTGGGTGGCCTGAGCAAGGGTCACCCCAGCTACCCCCACCCCCCGACAACACCGCTGTGTCCCTGCAGGCCCACAATGACTTGCTGCGCACATATGAGGCAAAGCTCCTGGCCTTCGGAGTCCCCCTGGACAACGTGGGTTTCAAGCCCCTGGAGACCGCTGTGATCGGGCAGACGCTGGGACAGGGCCCTGCAGGACTTGTGGGCACCCCAACGTAGCCCCAGCCTGGGTGAGGTCCCCCCACAGCAAAGACAGCAGGTATTTGTTCTGTAGACATGTGTTGTCAGAGAATGAAGGTTTCCACGTGTGCTGCGTGTCCTCGTGTGGCTGTGGGGAGAGGTGCCCCCAGGCTCCCCAGTGCTCCTCCTGTGCGCACGCCCGCCCCTCATCCCCCCAGGGCAGCTCCCACCAAGCTTGCCTCATGACTGAAGCCACCTCGCAGATGTCAGCAGCATCAACTTTATTGAAGCCTGAGTGACACCTGCCCCTGCGACATGGGGCCAGAATGTCCCAGGTAAAGTGTGACCCTCGTGCCCATCAGGAACTTGCCCACCCGCTGCTTGGGGGAGGCCTGGTCTGCTGTGGCGCCATGTCCGTGCCCACAGGCTGGCTGCCGGTCAGCCGCTAGCTCCCTCGGTATGTGGTGTAAGACCACGGGCTCAGCAGCAGTGGCACGTGGAACTTGTGGGTCTCATTTGTGATGGTGAAAACGACCTGCGGGGAGAGGGGGCACTGGGAGTGCACACAGCCTGGCCCAGCAGAGACAAGACTGTGGGTGGGGCTGGGGTCTGCCCAGGGGAAGCACTCAGTCTGAGGGGCCCCTGGGCCTGAAGGTTCCCAAGGGTTAGGACCACCCTGAACAGGTCAGGTGAAGGGGACAGAGACTGGAAGGGCTCGGGTGAACCTCTGTCCGCCTGGGCTGAGTCAGCCTGACTGTGGGGTGGCGCGGCACGGGCATGGTGTGGTCAAGGCCAGGAGCTCAGAGCAGGTGCTTATTGGGATGGGGGGCAGGACCAGCCTGCGGGTCACAGTGCATCTCAGGCCTCCACCCGTCTGGCCCTCACCTCCACGTATGGGTAGAAGCTTTCCTGGCCCCTCTTCTGCCAGTAGCCCTCGGTGTCAAAGGACAGCTTGTAGGTGCCTGCCTTCATCTGGCCTGGAGGTAGGAGCCCAGGGCAGCGGCCGTCACGATCTGTGCAACTGGGGAGAAGGGGGTTGCTGCAGAGGGGTCCCTGCCTGGGTCTCCTGGGTCTGTGTGGCCAGTGGCCTGACTCGGACCTAGGTGAGCAGGGCCTGGGTGGCTCTGCAGCAGGGCAGTGTCCAGGACCAGGGCTATGTCCCCTCACTGTCCTTAGGGAACCCCAGAGAAGAGAAGGGAAAGAACCTTCCCTTCCCCCCCACTTCATGTCTGGCACAAAGACTTCACATTTTCTCTAGGCGTAAGAGTGCTTATTTACAAATCAAAAAAAATAGGTTGTACTAGCTGTACTGTTTCATAACGTGTGCATGTGGGCTAAGTCACTTCAGTCGTAACCAACTCTCTGTGACCCTTGGACTGTAGCCCATCAGGCTCCTCTGTCCATGGGATTTCACAGGCAAGAATACTGGAGTGGGTAGCCATACCCTCCTCCAGGAGATCCTCCCAACCCAGGGATCGAACCCATGTCTCTGAAGTCTGCGTTGGCAGCCGGGTTCTTCACTGCTATCACCACCAGGGACGTGTAAAAACCAAGTACTTGCTGTTCACTACATTGCGCTTTCTGGGTGAGTGACTGCCAGGCTGCCATCCGCGTGTTTCCAGCTGCAGTGCCGGAGGCTCTGAGGGCCTCTGCTCACCAGGAGGCCATGCTCTCAAGTGTCTGTGCTGTGATCAGCATCAGCAGCACTTACCAGCGCAGTTTAGGGGGTTGGGAGTGGCTCTGTGTGGCTCCATGTGCTCCTCCATGCTCAGATTTGACCTGGACCCCCTTTCATGAAGGGCTCCATAGCCTCAGGCCCCAAGCCTTTGAGGTCCACCAGGGGCAGGGGCCTCCTGCCTCACCTTCCATCTCCTCATGTGTGGAAGGGTTTCCTGCAGGGTCTGTACACAGGGTACAGTGAGAACCTAACAAATGTCCAGTGCTCAAGAGCTGCCCAGCACAGGTCACCGCCAGTCAGAGTGACAACCAGGCCTCTCCAATCCCTCCTCAGGCCTCAGCTGGCCAGTGGGCAAGGAGAGACAGAGCCCTGTCCCAGCGCAGTGGGCACTCGGTGTGAGCTCTGCCAGCAAGGCTGTAGCACGACCAGGACTACTCAGCCTGTTGAAACAGAGGCTCTGAGAGTCTGCAGGGAGACCGGCCGGCCGGGTCAGCCCTGCCACTTGCCAGCTGTGCCCACACCCTTTGCCCTGGTGCAGGGCCCCTTGCAGGGGGGGTGGGTGAGGTGGGGGGTGTTCTGGATTGAGCCCTGCCCCAGACCACCCTCCTACCTTTTCTTCAGCTCGGTCCACTGCTGGCCACAGTCCTCGAGCCTGGACAGACGGAGGTAGAGGCCTTGGGCCGGGAGCCCTGAGGCAGTGTCCAGCACATGTGTGGTCAGCGGGCTGCTGCCTGGCTCCATGCCTCTGCCCTAGGCCACAAGAGGGGCAGGGATGCGCTTGCGGGGCAGACGTTGTGTCCACACCCCTTGGTAGGAGGCAGTGCCTTGGAGTAAACAGCCCCCTGATCAAAGTCCCAAACTGCCCTGGGCAGGGTTGGGTGAGGGAGGTGCTGGGGGTGGGAGTGGCATTGGGTAACATATTGCCATACACAATGCTGACCCTTCCCCTTCCTCCCAGCACCGAAGGGGTCTCTACACCCAGAGCACCCTGGCCACCTTGAACCTCGTCAGGGCCTGGGTGGCCTCAGGGGCTTCTCTCTGAATCCAGCTCTGTCCCCTGATCCGCGGGCCACCTCAGAACTTAGCCCCAGGTGGAGGAGAGGTCAGGGGCTCCGGACCAGGTCTGTTCCCCTACCTCCTGGAAGCCCACGTGTCGCTGGAGTGTCTGCAGCCTCTGGGCGGCCCCAGAGCTCATGCCGCCGACCTGGGGACTGGCGAGGAGGCCAGCGGTCACACCACACCGCCACCCCCAGAACCTCCCTGGGAAGCCCTACCCTGGCACCTCCCACGTGTCCGGCCAATCCAGGGAGGAGTGGAAGGTGCCCAGCCAGAGGGTCCTAGGGGTCTTCTGGGTGGTGGTTGCGGGGGCCAACAGAGCGAACGCAGTGCGCAGACCTACGGAGGCTCCTCCGGGCGGAAGTAGAGGGGCCCTGCAGCGTAGGGTTGGGAGCAGGGGTGGGGTACGAGGGGCGGGTCTCGGATGTGGGGGTGGAGTGTTGGGCGGGACCGGACGGGGAGGGGCGCAGCACGGGCAGGGGGTGGTGGGGGAAAGGCGGGGCGGCGCTCCAGCTGGGGTCCTCGCCGGGGCTGCTGGAAGCAGAGCAGTGAACCCAGTCACCCCCAGGGCCCTACACCAGTGCTGTTTCTTTTCCTTCCTTGGACGGTCAGGATCTGCTGGAAGCCCCGACAGGCCGCGTGGATGTTCCTCAGGCAGGACCGACCCCCGGGTTGAGAGTGACAGTGTGGGGTGACACCCTTGTGGTTGCGTTTTACCCCCTCCTACCTGCTCTGACCCTCGACCCCCAAGGTGCAGGGACCTGGCACACTGACAGCGTAGGGTGAGGGCTGTGCAGAAATGAAGGAAGAGACAAGTCTGAGCGCACAGGCGTGAAACCCATCGTTGTACTACAATATTATGTGATGTGCGCACGAACAGATTTTATATAACAGATAAAAATAATGGCATTCTGTATTTACAGTCTGCGTGACATTGTCTGACGAGTTGTGTTGCTCTGGGTGTGGGGTCGTTTTTCTTCTCGCTAAACTGCATGTTCTAATGATCCGATAGTGAGCGACCTCAGTTTGAGCTTTAAGGATCAAGCCCCTCTGAGGTGGGGAAAGAGACCTCTGGCAAAGTTTGTGCATTGGTTACAACTGCTTTGGAGATAACCAGGGAGTGTGTGTTTGAGATGTAAATATGATGACGTTTGGCAGGGCTTATGTTTTTAGGAGGTGACCCCACAGAGACTCACACACCTGTTTAGGCAAACTGCTATGGGGATGGGACCAGAAACAAGCTTACTTCCCCCATGAGGGATAATTAAATCAATGAACTCCTCTGCACACTGGCAGCTGTGCGGCCCTGTCCCGAGAGTGAGTCCAGTACAGCCCAGTACAGAGAATGAACTGAGTACCGAGAATGAACCCAGTACAGAGAATGAACCCAGTACAGAGTGAGCCAAGTACAGAGAGTGAACCCGGTACAGAGAATGAACTGAGTACAGATAGTGAGCCAAGTACAGAGAGTGAACCTGGTACAGAGTGAGTCCAGTACAGCCCAGTGCAGAGAATGAACCCAGTCCATAGAGTGAGCCCGGTCCAGAGAGTGAGCCCAGTCCAGCCAAGTACAGAGAATGAGCCCAGTACAGAGAGTATGCCCAGTACAGCCCAGTACGGAGAGTGAGCCCAGTGCAGAGTGTTGGTGTGTGAGGTGAGCGGTGAGAAGTGGCTGGTGACTAGGGGGAGAGGCAGCTTTAGCCTCATGTTTGAATCTGCAGCAGCTTTCACTCCATTACAAGGGTTCGTTCCCCTCTTCACCGTCACAGGCTCAGGGTGCAGCTGTCAGAGTCTCCGTGTCGCAGAGGACAAAGTTGATGTGCAAAGGGGCTGTGTGCTGGAAAACTTTCTGGTGTGGGACACAGGCGAGTGATGCCAGGACCATGTCAGGGATGAGCAGTGTCAATGGGCTGATCATTTTCACTCTGTAACCTTTCCTTGCACACGTACAGTCTCAAATGTCAGAAGCAAGCTAACAAAAACAACAATCAAACTTTTTTTGGCTGCCCTGTCACCCCCTCTGTTTAGAGCCCTGAAACCTTCTCTGCCCAAGAGAGAACCTAGTCCTGGGAGAGCGCTGGGCAGGGCAGGGCATTGCCACAGCTGCTTCTGTGGCCCCACCAGGGCCCCTGCCCAGCCTGCAGGCTTCACCTGGAACCTGAGAGGGCAGCAGATTGACTAAGAGCAAGCAAGGGGTCCAGCCTAGTAGTGCCAGGGCCAGCCATGCCACGTTCACCATGTGACCCCTAAGCGGTAGCTGCCACACAGCACCTTAAGGCTCCTGGGAGCAAAGTGCAGCTCTGCTGGTGGGCCTGCCCTTCTCCTCCCACTCCCTTTTCTGACTGTGTGATGTGATGCTGGAGGTGCAGCAGCTCCCCAGCACCAGGAGGCACAACTTGTGCTAAGGAAGACATGAGATCACAAGGAGGAGACAGGCAACTCCCTTTCTGATGTTGCCTCTGGGCCTCCTGGCAGATGCGTGGGGCCTTTTGTGTCTGGACTGTGTATGGATGTGAGAGTTGGACTGTGAAGAAGGCTGAGCGCCGAAGAATTGATGCTTTTGAACTATGGTGTTGGAGAAGACTCTTGAGAGTCCCTTGGACTGCAAGGAGATCCAACCAGTCCGTTCTGAAGGAGATCAACCCTGGGATTTCTTTGGAAGGAATGATGCTAAAGCTGAAACTCCAGTACTTTGGCTACCTCATGCGAAAAGCTGACTCATTGGAAAAGACTTTGATGCTGGGAGGGATTGGGGGCAGGAGAAGAAGGGGACGACAGAGGATGAGATGGCTGGATGGCATCACTGACTCGATGGACGTGAATCTGAGTGAACTCTGGGAGTTGGTGATGGGCAGGGAGGCCTGGCGTGCTTCATTCATGGGGTTGCAGAGTCGGACACGACTGAGCGACTGAACTGAACTGAACTGTGTTTTCTTGAGTGACCTTAAACCACTCCTTTTGATTGTTCCAAGCATGTAGCCCGAAGCATTCTCCCTGAGGAGGTTGAGATCATGCAGGTAGCATATGTAACAACACATAGGGTGCTCAGTACCATGGAACTGACAGTCCTTCCCGGGCAGTCGTGACCCTGAACAGTGACAAGAAACTCTCCCCGTTGTGGTCCCAGGGAGAAGGAAGCTGGTCTGCCTGCTGTCCGGGTCCGAGCCGGTGCTGGGAGGTCCCTGTCCTACCCTGACCACTGGAGTGGCCCAGGTGGGTGCAGCCTCTCAGGCTCCTCTGAGCCCCTGCTTCACACCTGTCTCGAGTCCTTCCAGGCTGCCGTGACAGGTATTTGTGGTGGGAACTCAACAGAAAGGGTGTGAAGGCAGCTGGGACCTTCCTTCACCAAGGACATAACATTGCCAGGTACACTGAGGTGATGCAGGTGTTGGGGAGGCCATTTCAGATGGCGGTGCATGCTGAGAAGGACACAGGGCACGGGGTGCCAGAGGCTGACGGGCAGTGAGTTCAGAGAGTCGCCTTCTCGGAGGACGGGAGATGCTCAGATAGAACTGCGGCTGCGGGCTGGAGTTTCAGGAGGGCCGGCCGATGGGCTGGGGATGGTGAGGCCAGGGCCAGTGGCCACAGGAAGGGTGCGCTTGGCCCCTGGTAGAATTTCTGTTCCCCAAGGACTGGGGTTATTATCTGTCTCCTGACAGCTGTTCCTGTGCCTGGAACATGACCTGGCCAGAGGCAGGTGCTAAACAAATATCCTTTGAATGAATGGACAGTCTGACTGTGTAGATGCACAGGACAGACAGCGTCAGGCTTCAGAGTGGGGGTTAAGTAGATTAGGAGGCAGAGAGAGGCATACAGGGTTTCTAAGCCCAACCTCCCAGCCCCCGTAGGGCTCAGCTCCACCCAAGCCTATCTGTTCCCCCAGACACTCTTTTATGGTAAACTCACTCTGGCCTTCGCTCACCTATGTGTCCTGTTCTGCATGTCTTAAATGGCTCTGAGTCTGTTCCCACCACCTGCACCTGGAGCTTCTTTATGCTTAAGCCAGGGAAGCCCCTTCCCTGCCTGGGGACGGCTGGACCTTGTCCGTGCCGTGGACTCTGCCCTCTGCACCCGTCTGCCCGTTCAGGTCACTGCCTCGTCCAGGCCTGGGAGCACTGATGGGTCGGGGTGTCCCCGCTGATTCTAGCAGTCCACCAGGCTGAGTCCCGCTGGGCTGCATCGGGACACTGCTGCTTACCAGTGACACAAGGGCCCCCCTAGAGCACAGGTCGTGGAATGTGGACTGGCCTCAGCTGGACTTTGCAGTCGGGCCAAAAGCCAGAGGGTCGATGCTGTTGGTGCCTGTGTATTTCTTGTTTGGAGATATGTCTGTTTAGTTCTTCTGCCCTTTTTTCAACTGGGTTGTTTGGCTTTTTCTTTTTTTGAGTTGTATGAGCTGTTTGTATGTTTTGGAAATTAAGTCCTTGTTGGTCACATTATTTGGAAATATTTTGTCCCATTCTGTAGGTTGTCTTTTTCATCTTATTTATGGTTTCCTCTGCTGTGCCAAAGCTTGTAAGTTTGATTAGGCCCCCTTTGTTTATTTTTGTTTTTATTTCTGTTGCCTTGGGAGACTGACCGAAGAAACCATTGGTGTGATTTATGTCAGAGAATGTTTTGCCTGTGCTGTCTCCTGGGGGTTGCTACAGTGTCGTGCCTTTCGTTTATGTCTTCATTGCTCTTGCCTGTTCTCGTTGGCTGCTGTGTCTGTCCCTCACCAGGTGGGACAAGTGTCGAGTCGGTGGCTTCACTGGTGGACCCCTGCTGACCCCCTGACTTGTGGGTCCATCCAGCAGTGGGTATGCTGGTGGTCTCCACGTGCTAGCTGATGTGACATGGCGCCGAGGGGTCTTGGCTGAGGGTGTTGGCGACGGCCGAGCTGTCTGTGCTGTCGGCTTCATTACTGCCACCCATGTCCAGCGCTGAGACTCACATCGCAGAGGTTCCTGTGGGGACAAAGGGGAGGGGAGCCGGTAGTCTCAGCCAGTGTGACAAAGCAAACTAGCATAAAATCTAAAATCAAATGTATCCCTTTTTAGTCTACTCATGATGGAGATGATAAAATGATATCAAATGATACAAGTTCCAGTTCAAATACTTCACCAAAGTATTTTAATAGTTTCCACATAGTTTGCTTACTCTTCCAAAAGTCTTTAGGGCATCCTTTCAATGTGACTGTCACTATCGGGGAACAGGTTCCTCTTGATGTGATTAACTTCAGGGACTGGGAAACTGTTAAGTGCTGAAGGGGAGGGTGATGCTCCACACTCCCACCTTTCCATCATGCACTGCTCCCTTCTCCCCGCCCTTGTTAGGGGAGTCTTATCTGGACACTGGCCACGGGGCTGGAGCTGGGCCGAGCATACAAACCAGAGGGGGAGAAGTGCTTGGTTGGGGCTGGCCTGACGGGTTAGGGGCATGTGTCCTGGTTGTTAGAACTGAGCCTCTTCTGTTTGGTCCACTGACGGCCTGAGATGGCCTTGGCCTCACGTGGGTGATCAGAGCACAGCTTGTCTGCCTGCTGAGCAGCACAGGGTCTCATGTGAGTGATCAGAACACAGCTTGTCTGCCTGCTGAGCAGCGTGGGGGCAGAGGAGGCAGCTGGTCCACTGATGGGTCCTGAGATGGCCTTGGCCTCATGTGTGTGATCAGAACACAGCTCGTCTGCCTACTGAGCAGCACAAGGCCTCACGTGCGTGATCAGAACACAGCTCATCTGCTCGCTGAGCAGCATGAGGGCAGAGGAGGCAGCATTGGTGGTTGCAGGTCGGAGAGGAAGGAGAACACCCTCTCCCAGCTTCCTTTCCTGTGAAACACCTGGTACTTTTCAGTCCTAGGTGTTGGTCAGAGACTCTGGTTTGTGGACATGGCACCAACAGAAGCTTCCTGAGACACCGCGGTTGGAGGGGGGGCATGAATTTGAGAGCGGGACAGCACCCCTGCAGGGAGAGGTTGGCCCTGGAATGGCCAGTCATTCCTGTTTTCAGGGGCAGGAGTTGGGAGCATGAAAGGACAACCAGCAGCTGAGCAGGGATGGGGGCAGCCGCAGGGAGGAGGGCCTGTGAGCAGGAGGGACACAGCAGGGGCGGGGCTGCCAGTGGATGACCCTGGTCTGTGGGTGACCCCAGATAGTGGATAGTGGCAGCCCCACAATCCCAGAAGGGCCCCCTTGCTGTGAGATGCTGCCTCCCCAGCTTCCCCCCAGTCCCAGCACTCTGGACCAGGGTCTCTACTGCTTGAAACCACAAAAGCCTTTGCCGTCCTGGAGCTGCCCCTGCTCATCTCCAGAGGAACCGTCAGTGCAGTAAGATTTTCTTTGATATTCATACTTTAGTTTCCCAGAGTCTTCATATTTTCCCTGGTGGTGTTGCCATGTGTCACTAAGACCTTCCATTGTCTGACGGTGGGCTTCCTGTCACAGATCTCTCAGAGGCCATCTGCTGGGTGAATGCGGGTTTGCCAGACCTCTCAGAGGCCGTCCACTGGGCGAATGCAGGCTCTTGGTCATTCTGGTCTGTCACAGACCTCTCAGAGGTCGTCAAATGAATGCTCATTACTCTGGCCTGTCCAAGACCTCTCAGAGGCCATCTGTTGGGTGCATGTGGGCTTGTGGTCACTCTGGCCCGTCATAGACCTCTCAACCTCTCAGAGGCCATCTGTTGGGTGCATGTGGGCTTGCCAGACCTCTCAGAGGCTGTCCGCTGGGTGAATGCGGGCTCATGGTGACTCTGGTCTGTCACAGACCTCTCAGAGGCCATCCACTGGGTGAATGCGGGCTCGTGGTGATTCTGGTCTGTCACAGACCTCTCAGAGGCCGTCCACTGGGTGAATGCGGGCTCGTGATGACTCTGGTCTGTCACAGACCTCTCAGAGGCCGTCCGCTGGGTGAATGCGGGCTCGTGGTCATTGTGGTCTGTCACAGGTCTCTCAGAGGCTGTCTGATAGGTGAATGTGGGCTTGTGGTCACTCTGGTCTGTCATGGACCTCCCAGAGGCCATCTGTTGTGTGAATGCAGGCTCGTGGTTACTCTGGCCACACAGTCTCCATGGGGCTGTCAAGAGGCACTGTGTGGCTGCTCCAACTAGGGGCCCCTTATCCCACTCTTGCTGCCTACAAGCTAGGTCTAGAGAAGGCCAGTCCCAGTGAGAAGCTGCTTTCTGACTTCATCTCACATCCCAGGAACTAGTCTTCCAGCCTAAGCAGGTCATTCAGGATTTCCTGTGTTAGTGCTCATGGCTCACATCCCCTAGAGAGAGTGTTTGAGCTGGGGACACATGTCCCCTGCCACTGGACGTGACACAAGACTGTGTTCCCAGGGGTGGACCAGAAAGGGCTATGGGAGAACTTCTGCCCTACTTGCACTGTGCCCCCAGCCCCTTCCTTCTCCCCACTCAGGATGGAATGTGGGAGAGAAGGAGGGGAACCTGGGTCCCCAGTGAGGCCCTCTCAGAAAAGCTGGGCCTCGGTCGGGCTTGGAGTGTGTGACCAAGAGTTTTCTTGACAGGTCGCCACATTTAGAAGGCCTCCTGCAGTGTAGGTTTTAGGGCTACATAGCAACTCAGATCATGAACTCCTTATTGTGAAATTCAGACTCAAATTGAAGAAAGTAGGGAAAACTGCTAGACCATTTACGTATGACCTAAATCAAATCCCTTATGATTATAGAGTGGAAGTGAGAAATAGATTTAAGGGCCTAGATCTGATAGAGTGCCTTATGAACTATGGACGGAGGTTCCTGACATTGTACAGGAGACAGGGATCAAGACCATCCCCATGGAAAAGAAATGCAAAAAAGCAAAATGGCTGTCTGGGGAGGCCTTACAAATAGCTGAGAAAAGAAGAGAGGCGAAAAGCAAAGGAGAAAAGAAAAGATATAAGCATCTGAATGCAGAGTTCCGGAGAATAGCAAGAAGAGATAAGAAAGCTTTCTTCAGTGATCAGTGCAAAGAAATAGAGGAAAACAACAGAATGGGAAAGACTAGAGATCTCTTCTAGAAAATTAGAGATACCAAGGGAACATTTCATGCAAAGATGGGCTTGATAAGGATCTCGATAAAGACTAGAGATCTCTTCAAGAAAATTAGAGATACCAAGGGAACATTTCATGCAAAGATGGGCTCGATAAAGGTATGGACCTAACAGAAGCAGAAGATATTAAGAAGAGGTGGCAAGAATACACAGAAGAACAAAGATCTTCACGACCCAGATAATCATGATAGTGTGATCACTAATCTAGAGCCAGACATCGTGGAATGTGAAGTCAAGTGGGCCTTAGAAAGCATCACCAGGAACAAAGCTAGTGGAGGTGATGGAATTCCAGTTGAGCTGTTTCAAATCCTGAAAGATGATGCTGTGAAAGTGCTGCACTCAATATGCCAGCAAATTTGGAAAACTCAGCAGTGGCCACAGGACTGGAAAAGGTCAGTTTTCATTCCAATCCCAAAGAAAGGCAATGCCAAAGAATGCTCAAACTACCACACAATTGCACTCATCTCACACACTAGTAAAGTAATGCTCAAAATTCTCCAAGCTAGGCTTCAGCAATATGTGAACCGTGAACTTCCTGATGTTCAAGCTGGTTTTAGAAAAGGCAGAGGAAGCAGAGATCAAATTGCCAACATCCGCTGGATCATGGAAAAAGCAAGAGAGTTCCAGAAAAACATCTATTTCTGCTTTATTGACTACGCCAAAGCATTTGACTGTGTGGATCACAAGAAACTGTGGAAAATTCTGAAAGAGATGGGAATACCATACCACCTGACCTTCCTCCTGAGAAATCTGTATGCAGGTCAGGAAGCAACAGTTAGAACTGGACATGGAACAACAGACTGGTTCCAAATAGGAAAAGGAGTACGTCAAGGCTGTATATTGTCACCCTGCTTATTTAACTTCTATGCGGAGAACATCATGAGAAACACTGGGCTGGAAGAAACACAAGCTGGAATCAAGACTGCTGGGAGAAATATCAATAACCTTAGATATGCAGATGATACCACCCTTATGGCAGAAAGGGAAGAGGAACTAAAAAGCATCTTGAGGAAAGTGAAGGAGGAGAGTGAAAAAGTTGGCTTAAAGCTCAACATTCAGAAAACAAAGATCATGGCATCTGGTCCCATCACTTCATGAGAAATAGATGAGGAAACAGTGGAAACAGTGTCAGACTTTATTTTTTGGGGCTCCAAAATCACTGCAGATGGTGATTACAGCCATGAAATTAAAAGACGCTTACTCCTTAGAAGAAAAGTTATGACCAACCTAGATAGTATATTGAAAAGCAGAGACATTACTTTGCCGACTAAGGTCCGTCTAGTCAAGGCTATCGTTTTTCCTGTGGTCATGTATGGATGTGAGAGTTGGACTGTGAAGAAGGCTGAGCACCGAAGAACTGATGCTTTTGAACTATGGTGTTGGAGAAGACTCTTGAGAGTCCCTTGGACTGGAAGGAGATCCAACCAGTCCATTCTGAAGATCAGCCCTGGGATTTCTTTGGAAGGAATGATGCTAAAGCTGAAACTCCAGTACTTTGGCCACCTCATGCGAAGAGTTGACTCATTGGAAAAGACTCTGATGCTGGGAGGGATTGGGGGCAGGAGGAGAAGGGGATGACCGAGGATGAGATGGGTGGATGGCATCACGGACTCGATGGACGTGAGTCTGAGTGAATTCCGGGAGATGGTGATGGACAGGGAGGCCTGGCGTGCTGCAATTCATGGGGTCGCAAAGAGTCGGACATGACTGAGCGACTGAACTGAACTGAAGCAACTAAGTGTAGAGCATGGTGGCTGAGCTGGTAGCTCTGGATCCTGCAGGCTGAATGCTGAACCCTGAATGTTGGAAGATTGTCTGGAGTCACAGGACATGCTTGCTCTCTCTGCTGAGATGATCACAATGGGGACCCAGGTTCCCCCTCCTACTCTCTAGCAGCCATCAGACTGCAGCCACTCCCCACAGTGAGACCTGAGGAATTTCGGGAAGAAGAATACCTGCTCTCTAGCAGCTATCAGACTGCAGCCAGTCTCCACTGTGAGCACAGAGGAAACTCAGGAAGAAGACAGGATACTGGCCCCAGATGGTGAAGTGTGTATCAAAAGGAATAATTTCAGTGAGATGACTCTTGCATCTTCTCATTCATAGAAAAGTGCTAAATTCCTTACCTTTAGATGCTGCCTCCAGTTTTGAAGTCCTAAAAGATTCTCACTGAATAAAACTTAACTCTCAACACCTAGGTTATAAATATTTTTATGTCTACACATATGACGTAGACACTTTCCAAAGAACAACAGAAGACAAATCTCAACATTCAGAACACTGGTACCAATGGTGGACACTCCCCCAAAGATGTAACTGATGGAGTAATTAGAACAATCATTACCCCTTTTTCCATAAGATTGTGGAATGGACACTGACAGTGGGGAATTGTTACAGGGAAGAACGAAATCTGACTCCATGTTTTAAATTTTTTTTTTAATTAAAAAAAATTTTTTTAAGTCCTAAAATTGTTTTTTAAAAATTAAATCTTTTACTTTAAGCTTTGCTTCCTGTTGGTTTGTTTACTACAGGGATACTGTCCATACCTAATGGCCTACCTCAGGAAACCCTGCTCTCTGCTTTTGTTCAGGACCTGTCCACCTGTGGATGGGCACAGGAAGGAAGAAAGCGACACATCTCCTCCCGAGGCTGGCCATTCCAGGAGATATTTGCCAGATTAATGGCCTTTTTACTTTATTTCCTTGCCTCCCCAGCTCTGTGTCCTATAAAAGACACTGGCATCCAGACCCCAACAAGGTGGTTTCTTTAAGATATTAGTCTGCTATCTTCTTGGTCTGCTGGCTTTCTAAGTAAAGTCATATTCCATGCCTCAGCACCTCACCTCTGATTTATTGACCTGTTGTGCGGCAAGCAAAGCGAGTTTGGACTTGGTAATAATCCCACAGGCCTTGCAGTCAAAAAATCAAAACATAAAATGGAAGCAATATGTAACAAATTCAATAAGGACTCTAAAAATGGACCATATCAAAAAGGCCCGAAGCCAAAAACCAAAAAGAACTCAATGGTTGTCTGAAATTTTTAGAAAAGGGGTTAGTACCCTCTTGCCAGTACCCCCTGAAGCCACGCTGGACAGTTAGGCCCTGTCCATTCAGGATACCTTCTCCAGACCCCAGGTGCTGCTGCCCCCAGTGCTCACCTGGATCTCAGGAGGTAGAAGAGACACAACCTATGGGTTCTCTTCTCTTGTCCAGGGGAGTGTCACACCAGCCACCCTATCTCCCTGCCCATAATAAACACACCATAAGGAGCGTCTTGTCAGTACCTGGGCCAGTGATGCTGTGAACACCTGGACTGCCTTGTCCTTGTGAGATTTGATATGAAGACAACACAGAAAGAGAATCAGCCAAGAAGGATCTGATCAGGATTAAGTCCCTCTTCACAGGGACCCTGTGAGACCCAAGCTTGCTCTGCTCACCCTGCACTGACTTTTGGGAACTGGCCTTTGTCAGTCTCTGGGCAGGAGGTGGGAGAGACAGCCTAGTCTTTCTTCTACCTCCTGAGACCCAGGTGGTCACTGGGGGCAGCAGAACCTCTACCTGGAGCCCAGAGAGGGTGTCTTGAATGGATAGGGCCTAACCATTCAGTGAGGCCAGCCCTTGTCCATACTGCACTGACCTGCTGCAGGGTCTTGGGTTCCCTGGCATCCAGCTCACCCATCGTTAACCCCAGCTTGAGGTGTCTTGGGAGCCCCTCGCTGGCAGGCACCCAGGAGTAGAAAGCTGCATACCCAGCAAGAAATAAAAATTTCCTCCTTAGTCTCCACACAATACGGAACTGTGAGCAGATGAAGCCACCTAAGAGAGGGCCAAGTTAACACTGAGGCTGAAGACCTGTTTCATGTTTCCTAGGCTCTCAGGCACCCAGCACTTCCTGTCACCTACAGTAATCAGAGCTTCGTAGTTCTTTTTCACATTCCTATATCAGACTTTCCCCCCATTATCTCATCTCTGCCCATTCTTCCTTGGAGAAGTATATGGAAATGTCTTTGAAAGCATCTTTGGCCTAAGAAAAATAATAAACTTCATCAGTGACTTACTAATATAAGTCAGAGTTTAGAGCTGGGCCTTTTCCTCCACTTTGGGTGCAGGGAGTAGCCTGAAGCTAGTGGATGGTCTCTGTGAGACAGGCATGAATAATTTCCTTCCTGACTGTGTCCTGCTTAACTGAGCAAACACTGAGCCTCCTAACTCTCCCTGGACACGGAGCAGTTGACGATGCTAGTGTCCTGTTCCACCCTACTCCATCCTACTGTCTCAGATAGGACCAGGCACTCCCATCCTGTGTATGTTCACAGAGTTTACTCAGTGACACAGGCAAGCAGTCTGTGGTCCTTCAGGGACCACCTCCGTGTCCTTCCTATAGAGCTGGCTTAGAGTCCAGCTTTGCCACTCTGCTTCTCACCATGGGCTTCCACTCTGTTCTCCCAGGATCTACCCCAGTGCTCTCCTATGGGAACCTGTTGGGGCTCATGGCCATGGCGCTGCCTCAAGGCCAAGGTTACCTGGGGAAGAAGATGCTGAGATAGCCTAGACCACTGTCCAGAGGCAAGTCTGTCTTCCTTGGGTGGAGTGTCCAGGGCAGAAAGGGGTGGGGGTATTGGTGGGATGGAGGGATCCTAACCAGCCATGGCAGACCAGCCTAATGTGAACTAGATTTGGTTTCTTTGATTCCCCTACAATGTAGCCCCTCTGAGGAAAGGTATTGGGAGTGTCGTGTCTGTGGGTGATGGAGGGAGTCCTGAGGAGACCTGGAAGCCCCTAACTGCTGGACTGGGGTCAGGTTGAAATCAGGGCTCTGTTCTAGTGCCGGAGAAGGAATATTTCTCCAAAAAGCGTTTTGGGGATCTCCACCTGGGTACTCTGGGAAAATCTGGGCACAACATGGGTTCTACATCTAAGGGACAAGTTGCTTGTCTTCAGGAGATCTGGGTCACACCAGCTGAAGGAACTGGGGTTCCTCAGAAGGAAGGGATTGGGAGGGGTAGCCTTTTGGCTGATGTAGAATGCACAGGGTGAGAGAACTTGGGATCTTTGAGGCTGAGGAAATTTGGGATCTCTCATTAAGGGGCTTTAGGTGTCCAACATGCAGGACAGTTGGGGTCTTGAGCATAACAGGATTAAGAGTTCCCAGGCTGAAGTATTCAGGGTCTCTGAGGTTAAGGAAATTTGGTCTCTCTGCAGGTGCTGTTTTTAGGGTGCCTCAGGCTGAGGGGAATTGGGGTTCCTCTAGGTATTTGGGGGTCGCAGCACTAGGGGATTCGGTGTTTCTGTGGGTGAAGGGACTTGTAGTCCCTAAGCTGACGAGACGCGAGCTCCCTTCAGGTAGGACCCGGGTTCCTCAAAGTTGACGGGATTTGGGGTTTCCCAGCCTGGAATTGGAAGACGCCAGGCTAAGAGTTTACGAGGGTTTCACAGAGCGCTTTTCCGTCTGTTCTGCAGCGCTGCCCACCCTGGTCGGGCGCGCGCTCGGAGCTGGGCGGCGTCCAGTCGAAACTCGTCCAGTCCTCCGGGGATGAGGATACGCGACAGGCCAGCAGCCGGCTTATACAGGCCTGTCAGGCACAAGCCTCCAATCGGCGTTGCGACCGAAGCAGCCCGGCCAATAGGGAGAGTGCGGAGCTCGCAGAAGGTCCCGCCCCACCGCTCGGGGATTGGCTGCTCTGCGTCTCGCGCGTCTGTCAGGAGGCCTCCAGGCGCAAGCGCATCTTGACAATTTTCTGTTTGCAGGCGCCGAGTCTTAGTATTGGAGCCTGAAGTCGGCGGTGGGTCCTCAGGCGGGGTGTTTCCTTCCAGTTCCCTGAACTAGACTCTCGCCTCCACCAGACTTGAAGTCCTGCCCTCGAACTTCCTCCCAGGCCCACCTGTGCCTTACTTTGTCAAATCCAGTTTTGGCAAGAAGTGTACGTGATGAGTACTGCGTTATTCAGGGGAAAATTGTGTAATTAAATTCAGATGAGACACAAGATAAATAACATATTGTCAAAGATTTAAACGCAACACATGGAATAATAAGTATATTAGGAAAAACTTGGGGGATTTTTAACCTCAAAGTAGAAATGGTACTGATGAGTAACCTGTATATTTAATATAGGTGTAGGCTTCCCTGGTAGCTCAGACGGTAAAAAAATCCTCCTGCAGTATGGGAGACCTGGGTTCGATCCTTGGGTTGGGAAGATCCCCTGGAGGAAGGCATGGCAACCCACTCCAGTATTCTTGCCTGGAGAATCCCCATGGACAGAGGATCCTGGCAGGCTACAGTTCATGGAATTGCAAAGAGTTGGACATGACTGAGCGACTAAGCACAATGTAGGTATTAAAAGGCTTCAGAAATAAGCCATAAATAAAACCTCAAAGCCCTACCAGTGTTTTCCATAAAAGGAGGCATTGAATTGGAGGATGATGGATCCACAGAAGAGAGTTTGACACCTACTGGCTTCACAAAATAACATGGGGACACTGTTTCTGGCCCTTACTTAGCTTTGCTTGCAGAAAAATAACATGATTTCCATGTATTAGAAGCAAGACAACTGACTAGAATTATTATCAAGGGGGCCAGGAGTGCTGGTTGGGAGTCTGGATGAAGAGGTGTTACCAGAAAAGTGGGTTTGCCTCTCAGGGGTTGTTGAACCAGAAGATACAACTCAGCCAAAGCTCATTGGAAGGAAAGGTATATTTCTTGAAGAAGTATGGAGAACATCAGGGAGTTTTCCAGAGCAATGTCTCTTCAAACTACAGTTGGGGAAGCCTTAATCTATTGGAACAGACATGTTCAGGCTTCCCTGCTGGCTCAGATGGTAAAGAATCTGCCTGCAGTGCAGGAGACCTGGGTTTGATCCCTGGGTGAGGACGATCCCCTGGAGGAGGGCATGGCAACCCACTCCAGTATTCTTGCCTGGAGAATCCATGGACAGAGGAGCCTGGCAGGCTACAGTCCACAGGGTCGAAAAGAGTCAAACACAACTGAAGTGATTTAGCATGCACACTGTCTCCATAGTGGCTGTTCCCAGCTGACTTTCCAGCATCGATGGAGGAGGGTTCTCATTTCTCCACACCCTCTCCAGCCTTGGTTCTTTGTAGAATGTTTGATGGTAGCCATTCTGATCGGTGTGAGGTGATACCTCATTGTAGTTTTGATTTGGATTTCTCTAATATTTAGCAAGGTTGGCAACATTTCCTGTGATTTTTTTAAAGGGTGTGAGTGAAACCTCTTGGAGCTGACTTCTTGAATGTCTGCCCTGTTTTTCGATGAGCACTCCTAGAACATTTTTTGAGGGCAGTTGTTTACTCAACCCCACAGGCCTTCTGAATATTGTGACCATCAGCACAGCTTTTAATGTTGTTGTTATGAAAAAAGGCCACAGGGTGGCGGCATTTCTTCATACCCCTTTCTTTTTTCTTTTACTTTCTCTGTAATTTCATTTTGATCTTATATTGGAATAGCGTTGATGTCCAAATGCTGTGTTTTGTATCAGGTGTACAGGAACTTAATTCAGCCATGCATAAACGCATATCTATTCCATTTCAGGTTCTTTTTCCCATATACAGAAGAACCTAAAAAGTACTGAGAAGCAAGTCAGAGAAGAGAATAAAAATGCAGCAAGATGTGGTGGAGGTGTTGGAAACAAATGGAAAATCCAAGAAATGTAATCCTGTAGAAGCAAGACTCTACAATATTTTTACGTATTTATTTATTTATTTGTCTTTGTCAGGCCTTAGTTGTGACACTTGGGATCGTCATTGCATCCCACAAAGTCTTTGATTGAGATGCACGGACTCTCTAGTGGCGGCTCGCAGGCTAGTTGCTCTGAGGCCTGTGGGATCTTAGTTCCCAGACCAGGCATCGAACCTGATCCCTGCATTACAAGGTGGATTCTTAAACCCTGGATGCTCAGGGAAGTCCCAAAGCCTCTGCAAATTTAAAGCACAGAAACTGGATTTTGGGATTCTTGGTGGGTCCATTTTGTCTAAGAAGCTGCCAGAGAAGCCACCCACCATCCCTATTGGCTTTGATTTTGAAACAGAGAAAAGAATCAAACAATGAGAAGCAAAGAAGACACAGGAGGATAAACACTTTAAATTTCATGTGAAGCCTTGCCTTTCTTGTAGCTTCTTAGATGTTGTGGGTGTTCCTGGAAAGAAAGAAATTCCACGGATTGACCCCAGGTCACCTGCCTTTGTTCAGAAGAAGAGAACCCCAAAACCCACCCAAGAAGGTGAAGATGAGGAACAGCCAGCAGTGATAAGAACTTAACAACTGCCTCACTGCTGCTGCTGCTGCTGCTGCTAAGTCACTTCAGTCGTGTCCAACTCTGTGCAACCCCATAGATGGCAGCCTACCAGGCTCAGCCGTCCCTGGGATAAACCCAAAATCCCGGTGAGGAGAACCATGGAAATAGGCCCTTTCTCTTTTGATTCAAAAAATTCACTTACAGAAGGAGAAGAAAATAAAACAACTACAGAAAGGGGAGGTGCCCAACTTCTAGGCACTTCCTTTGCTTCATTTTAACACCATTAACCTGCAGGAGAAGATGAAGAACACAACCCAGGCTGAACCTTCTGCTTGGAGCCTGGCAGAAGAGGTGCTTGAAGGCACAGACTTTGGTTCTCTCCGTGCCCTGGTGACAAGGAAGGCTCCTCCTGGTGTGAAGGAGAGAGCAGCTCTGGTTCCCAGATGGTATCTGCAGCCGAGTCTAGCAGTGGAGTTGACTGGAGAATTTGGGTGGTACCCGTATAGTCAAGGGCTGCTCACTTGCAGTAATTTGTGTGGCTTCCATCCTCCTCCTCTGTTTTATAAATGTCAAAATATATAGTAATTTATTCACTTAAAGTGTAATTTTTACTGCTTTTATCCTTTTTATATTTAAATCTAAAAATAAAGATACTTGATTTCGTTTATAGTTTATGTCTGATTCTTTTCTTGTCTCTGTGGAAAATGAATTTGGAGTTAAGGGGCCCTTTACTATGAAGGGGGAGCCTCGTTAACTGCCTGATGAGTAAGGGACTTGACTGATGAGTCCCTCACCGAGGCTGTCTGCGGGCTTCTGGTGGAGCTGCTGTTCAGGCACCTTCTTCCCTTGTGGGTGCTGACAGTGAGGGAACGCTGAGCAGTTCAGTTCAGTTCAGTCGCTCAGTCGTGTCCGACTCTGCAACCCCATGAATCGCAGCACGCCAGGCCTCCCTGTTCATCACCATCTCCCGGAGTTCACTCAGACTCATGTCCATCGAGTCCATGATGCCATCCAGCCATCTCATCCTCGGTCGTCCCCTTCTCCTCCTGCCCCCAATCCCTCCCAGCATCAGAGTCTTTTCCAGTGAGTCAACTCTTCTCATGACGTAGCCAAAGTACTGGAGTTTCAGCTTTAGCATCATTCCTTCCAAAGAAATCCCAGGGCTGATCTCCTTCAAAATGGACTGGTTGGATCTCCTTGCAGTCCAAGGGACTCTCAAGAGTCTTCTCCAACACCACAGTTCAAAAGCATCAATTCTTTGGCGCTCAGCCTCCTTCACAGTCCAACTCTCACATTCATACATGACCACAAGAAAAACCTTAGCCTTGACTAGACGGACCTTAGTCAGCAAAGTAATGTCTCTGTTTTTGAATATACTATCCAGGGTGGTCATAACTTTTCTTCCAAGGAGTAAGCATCTTTTAATTTCATGGCTGCAGTCACCATCTGCAGTGATTTTGGAGCCCCCAAAAATAAAGTCTGACACTGTCTCCACTGTTTCCCCATCTACTTCCCATGAAGTGATGGGACCAGATGCCATGATCTTCGTTTTCTGAATGTTGAGCTTTAAGCCAACTTTTTCACTCTCCTCTTTCACTTTCATCAAGAGGCTTTTTAGTTCCTCTTCCCTTTCTGCCATAAGGGTGGTGTCATCTGCATATCTGAGGTTATTGATATTTCTCCCAGCAATCTTGGTTCCAGCTTGTGTTTCTTCCAGTCCAGCGTTTCTCTTGATGTACTCTGCATAGAAGTTAAATAAGCAGGGTGACAATATACAGCCTTGACGTACTCCTTTTCCTATTTGGAACCAGTCTGTTGTTCCATGTCCAGTTCTAACTGTTGCTTCCTGACCTGCATACACATTTCTCAAGAGGCAGGTCAGGTGCTCTGGTATTCCCATCTCTTTCAGGATTTTCCACAGTTTGTTGTGATCCACACAGTCAAAGGCTTTGGCATAGTCAATAAAGCAGAAATAGATGTTTTTCTGGAACTCTCTTGCTTTTTCCATGATCCAGTGGATGTTGGCAATTTGATCTCTGGTTCCTCTGCCTTTTCTAAAACCAGCTTGAACATCAGGAAGTTCACGGTTCACGTATTGCTGAAGCCAGGCTTGGAGAATTTTGAGCATTACTTTACTAGTGTGTGAGATGAGTGCAATTGTGTGGTAGTTTGAGGATTCTTTGACGTTGCTTTTCTTTGGGATTGGAATGAAAACTGACCTTTTCCAGTCCTGTGGCCACTGCTGAGTTTTCCAAATTTGCTGGCATATTGAGTGCAGCACTTTCACAGCATCATCTTTCAGGATTTGAAACAGCTCAACTGGAATTCCATCACCTCCACTAGCTTTGTTCGTAGTGATGCTTTCTAAGGCCCACTTGACTTCACTTTCCAAGATGTCTGGCTCTAGATTAGTGATCACACTATCATGATTATCTGGGTCGTGAAGATCTTTTTTGTGCAGTTCTTCTGTGTATTCTTGCCACCTCTTCAGGACATGTTTTACGTCCTCCTGTGACCTAGGCTGGAATCAATATGTTTGTCTTACTAAAAATTAAAAAAAAAGACAGTTCCATACTCCTCTCCACAGTGATTCTTAGCCTTTACATCTCATCAGCACCGTAGGTATTCTCTTTCCTCTATATCTTCTCCACCATTTACCTTTGTAGACTGAGGATGGCCTTTGAAACAGGTGCAGAGTGTTCCCTCGCTGTGGTTTTGATTTGCCTATCTCTAACAATGTGCATCTCATTTTCATGGATTTTTATTTTAACTAGTGTGTGTGGAATTGACTGTGGAAACTTTCTTCTTCACAATCTGCCCAGTTTTTATTTATTTTCAATTAGTTCAGTTCAGTTCAGTTCAGTTGCTCAGTCGTGTCTGACACTCTTTTTGATCCCATGACTTGCAGCACGCCAGGCCTCCCTGTCCATCACCAACTCCCGGAGTTCACTCAGACTCATGTCCATCGAGTCAGTGATGCCATCCAGCCATCTAATCCTCTGTTGTCCCCTTCTCTTCCTGCCCCCAATCCCTCCCAGCATCAGAGTCTTTTCCAACGAGTCAACTCTTCGCATGAGTTGGCCAAAGTATTGGAGTTTCAGCTTTAGCATTAGTCCTTCTAAAGAACACCCAGGACTGATCTCCTTTAGGATGGACTGGTTGGATCTCCTTTCAGTCCAAGGGACTCTCAAGAGTCTTCTCCAACACCACAGTTCAAAAGCATCAATTCTTTGGCACTCAGCTTTCTTCACAGTCCAACTCTCACATCCATACATGACCACTGGAAAAACCACAGCCTTGACTAGATGGGCCTTTGTTGGCAAAGTAATGTCTCTGCTTTATGCTAGGTTCAATTAGTTACCCATGGAAATTTTTAAAGTGCTGGTATCATTTAGAGCCCAGCAGTCCTTGTGAATATGAAGTGTTCGTAAGTGTGGCAGTGAAATAAGAAGTAGTTTTCTTTTTCTCTTTTGCCTTTTGAGTCCTTCTCTGCTTTACCTGTTCCTGATCTACAGCCTGCATTGATAACTAAGTTTCCTTCTTTACAGGAGACTAATCTGTTATGTAAGCTATAGCCTGCACCTGTGTGTGTGCGTGTGCGTGTCTGTTAGTTGCTCAGTTGTGTCTGATTCTTTGTGATCCCATGGACTGTAGCTCACCAGGCTCCTCTGTCCATGAAATTCTTGAGGTAAGAATACTGGAGTGGGTTGCTGTACCCTTCTCCAGGGGTGCCCCACACCTATCGCCCTCTAACTCTGCATGAGCCATACTTTGCATCTATTATCTTTTAATTTCATGCTAGTCACATGCTTAAGTGATGCTTAACTTTACGTTATTCTCTCTGCAAACCTTCCCTTGTCATGTGTTTGTCCCTCTTTTTGCATTATGGAAAGAAAGGCACAGTGCAATCCACAAAAGGCAAAGAGTCCAACTCCTGGGACTGCCTGCCAGACCCAAGTTATTGGGCTCGCTGACACCAGCCTGTTGACTGTTTTGAAACAATGCAAAAAGAAAGAATACGGGATCCTTACATGTTTGCTCTTTATCTCCAGTCTCTGACTATGAGCCCTAACCGTGTGATCCGCTTAACTCCCTACTGGGGGAGACACAGTTCTTGAGCATAAGCCTCCTGTGTTCTCTCCTCTGCCAGCTTGAGGGTTAAAGCCATCTTTCTATTTCCTCCAAAAAACATTTATTTCCACAAAGGTATAAGGTTCCCATATTCTTGTTCCTTTTTGCATTGTTTCAAAACAGTCAATAGGTTAATCGTCTGAAAAGAAGGAAACTTAGTTATCAATGCAGACTGGAGATCAGGAACCGCTAATGTAAAGAAGGAACCAAAAGGCCAAAGAGAAAAAACTTTTTTTTAAATTTCACTACGGCATAAGCAATAGCTTTAAAGTTTCTGTTGTGGGAAATGGCCACAAGGAGACAGGATTTCTTCATGCCTTACTCCTGTTGCTACAGTAACCAGAGCCTTAGGGTTACTCCCACACACATGCCAGAAGCCTGTGTCTCATTAATCCTTTTTTGTTTGTTTGTTTTTAAACTTCATGTTTACTTCTTTTGGAGGATAGCTGACTTACAATGTTGTGTTTGTAGGTAGAGAGATTCTTCATCAGTTATCCCCATACACATTGATTCATCTTTGCTTTTATCACATACATGTTATTATAGAGTGTGTAGTATAGCACCTTTTCTAAAGTAGGTCTGTGTTGATTCTATATTCTATATGTATTTCTGAGTATACGTTAATCCCAACCTCCTAATTTATCCCTTCCACCCACAGCTCGCCTTCGTTAACCATGCTTGTTTCCTAAGACTGTGCGTGTATTTCACTTTTATAAAATAGCTCATTGGTATGTTTCTCCTTCTGAAGTACTTCACTTACTATGGTCGTTCTAGATTAATCTATGATTGTTCTAGCTTATCCCTGCAAATGGCATTTTTTTTTCATGGCTGAATCACATTCCATTCTCTGCATATATGACTTCTTTATTCATTCATCTGTCCGTGTACGTTTTGGTTACTTCCGTATCTCAGCTATTGTATATGCTGCTGCTGTGCATGCTCGTGTGTGTGTGTGTGTGTGCGTGTGTGTGTGTGTGTGTGGTTGCTGCTCAGGCGCTACTTCTATCTTGCAAAACCGAGACAGTCCCCACAAGACACTCAGTCCCCTTTTACCTCCCTCAGCCTCTGGCACCCACCATTCTGCTTTCTGTGACTATGGAGCCGGCTGCTCTAGGGGCTTGTATGAGTGGACTCAAACATCATCTGTTCTTCTGTTTCCGGTTTATGTCACTGAGCATAATGCCCTAGGGTTCATGACTGTGTCAGAACTGCCTTCCTTTCAGGCTGGACAACATTTATTGTGAGCATGGACCATAGTCTGCGTGTCCATTCTTCTGTTGAGGGACACAGGGAATATCTGCATTCATCTCTCACATCTTGTAATATTTGTGGAATAACTTCAGAAAGTCCCATGACGAAAGTCCCCAGAAAGTCACTCACCATTAACTACTTTGTAAACTTTTTTATTTTGAAACCCATCAAAGCTCAGAAGAAGGGAAGAATGCATGTGAGCTTCACTTGTGTTTAGGAACGGACGCCTTAGGGTATTCATTTTTTCCCCCGTGTGTGTGCTGTGCGTGTGTGTGCGCCTGTTTGCGGACATGTGCTGTTTGTGTGCACGGTGGTAATGGATCATGGGCTGGGGGCTTGGGGCCCGAGGTGGGCAGGCGGACGCAAGTGGGAGCTCCCTGTGGGTTCTCTGCTCTGATGGCATCTATGCCCCACCTCTGCCTGCATTCTCCACTTGGATGCAGCGCGGTGCCCTGTGGGCATCAACCCGGGCACGAAGTCACTTGACTGTGAGTCTAGGAGGTGTCAAGCTCCCTACCCCACCACCCTGCAGGGAAGCAGGACTTGAGCACACTTCATCCCTAACTGACCATCAGGATGGACAGACCCGCTCTCCCCGCCGGACCCTGCAGGACTGTCCTTCTTGGGAGACCAAGGCAGCGCCTCCTACTGGAGGCCTGGGACGCTGCAGCCGGGCCACTTCCAATCTGTCCTGCGCTCCAGGAGGTTCCTGGCTCTCCCCTGGGCCCTGACCACCACGTGGCCACAGAACCTGGTCACAGTTTTGTTTTGCTCTTTGAAATGTTTAGCGACAAAGCTTTTGTTCCATTTCCTGATGTGGGTGATGTGTGGAGCCCAGTGATGATTTCTTCTTCAAGAAAAGTGCATCCTCGTTCTCACATGTGGGTGAGCCCCCTGTCCAACGATGAGTGACCCCAAGTGTGTGACCTGTGCCTTCTGGCACAGCCCTAAGCTGCTTTGAACCTGACCAAGTTCTGTCTGCATGGTAGATTCAGACCTCTGCAAGTCCTGTCTACACTGATTATGTTTAGATGAGACCGTGTGCTTCTACACTGAGAACATTTACACCTGACTGGGTTCTCTGTGCAGTAGGACATGGAGACCTGGGTAGAGACCTGGCCTGGCCTCTGTCCTGGAAAACTCTGTGCCTGCGTCTGAATGTCAGCGCTCAGATGCCTGGGGTCTGGAGCGGAGGTGGGTTTCTCTGGGTAACCGTGGGGCTCCATGGCCCTCCCAGGGGTCAGTGCTGAGGTAGGGATCTTAGTCTTTCCCTCTGACGAGTTCACCTCCCCTGGGGCTCACTGAGACACCCCAGATAGGCTACCTGGTTGTTGATGTTCAGTCTCTAAGTTGTGTCCAACTATTTGTGACCACATGGACTACAGCGCGCCAGACTTCCCTGTCCTCCACTGTCTCCTGGTGTTTGCTCAAACCCATGTCCATCGAGTTGGTGATGCCATCCAGCCATCCCATCCTCTGTCATCTCCTCCTCCTGCCTTCAATCTTTCCCAGCATCAGCATCTTTTCAAATGAGTCAGTTTTCCCCATCAGGTGGTCAAAGTATTGGAGCTTCAGCTTCAGCGTCAGTCTGTCCAATGAATATTCACAGTTGATTTCCTTTAGGATTGATGGGTTTGATCTCCTTGCAGTCCAAGGGACTCTCAACAGTCTTCTCCAGCACTACAGTTTGAAAGCATCAGTTCTTCGGTGCTCAGCCTTCTTTATGGTCCAACTCTCACATCCATACATGACTATTGGACAAACCATAGCTTTGACCATATGGACCTGGCTTGGTTACACATTGGGGGCCCGCCGACCACAGCCATGGTGTCCTAACCAAGTGAACGTTTGACCCCAGGTTGGGGGGTCTGGGGACTGTGTGAGTCTCACCGCATCTGCATGGGTCAGAATCATATGCAGAGGGAGACCATACACTCAAAGCTAAGAAAAAGGGAAGAATACCTGTGAGCCTCACTTGACTTGTGTTTAGGAAATGCATTACAGTATCATTTTATACAGGCCTGTGCCTATTCCCTCTCTACCCCTGTGAGGTTCCCCATCCCTGGGGCTCCTGGAGACTCCTCAGGTGAGCTACCTGGTAATTATTCCAATTCACCAGCACGAGCATGGTGAGAAGGGAGCAGGTGTACCTGCGCAGTTGATTGCAGGGCACACGAATCGGGCAAAAAGCCAGTGAGCAGCAGGTGAGGTTGCTGCTGTGATCTCCTTCCAGTAGACCGTCCATGCTCAGCAGCGACTAGACCTGCCCCTCGTCTTCCAGCGCAGCGTCTGGGGTGCTTTCACAGCACCTCAGCGGGATGACAAAAGACTGGGACTGCCAGCACCAAGGCAGTGTGTTCAGCATTATCATGACAGCTGTAAAAAAAGTTAGTATCACATAGAACCAAAGGGAATAGAGGAGGACTTCTCTGGGACAAGTGTGGGGAAGGAGACCCACCCGACACTTCTATCTACCAAGCCAGGAGCTTATAGGAACTCACTCGTTTCCATTGCAGGGGCCCAACCTGCAGAGACCTGCTGTCCTAACCAAGGGTCTTGCCACCCCAGGTGCAGGGTCTGGGAGAGGTCAGCCTGGTCAGCCATTGATTTTCTCAGTCTGTGAGTCTATTTTGTGACGACTGTGGAGACTGTGGACATGTGACCCCAGGTACAGGGTCTGGGAGGGGTCAGCCTGGAGACTGGACATGTGACCCCAGGTGCAGGGTCTGGGAGGGGTCAGCCTGGAGACTGGACATGTGACCCCAGATGCAGGGTCTGGGAGGGGTCAACCTGGAGACTGGACATGTGACCCCAGATGCAGGGTCTGGGAGGGGTCAGCCTGGAGACTGTGGACATGTGACCCCAGGTGCAGGGTCTGGGAGGGGTCAGCCTGGAGACTGGACATGTGACCCCAGATGCAGGGTCTGGGAGGGGTCAACCTGGAGACTGTGGACATGTGACCCCAGGTGCAGGATCTGGGGGGGGTGGTCAGCCTGGAGACTGTGGACATGTGAGCTCAGGTTCAGGGTCTTGGTGGGGAGTCACCCTGGAGACTGTGGGCGTGTGACCCCAGGTGCAGGGTCTGCGGATTGTGTGGGTCCCACCCCATCCACAAGGGTCTGGATCCTGTACCGAGAGACCCGCTTGTCTGCTCTTTACCTCAATGTGTCTATTCCGCTCTGAGATTACCAACGTCTGAACTGAGGGTGTTGCCCAGATTAAGCTGTGGTCCTTTTACGTCTCTTCATGTCGTCACATTCACATGAGGTCAGGCACCTCTGAGTGAGGTGCTGCTCTGCACTCCGCTGGCTTTCTTTGATACTAATGTGCCACAGTGATATCGTATATCTGATTCACACGGGCACCACTGTCTGGTCTCCTCTAGACCGAGTTCATGTAACTTAATGAGTAATTGATTGTTACTTTATATTGGGGGTAGAGTTGATTTCCAGTGTTTTGTTTTAGATGTACATGAACTTGATTCAGTTACACATAGATGTATATCTATTCTTTTTCTGTTTTTTCCCCCCCCTCATATAGGCTATTACAGTGTGTTCAGTAGAGTCCTCGGTTCTATTCAGTAGGTCCTTTTTTGTTATCAACTTGATGTATATTAGTGTGTATATTTTTGTCCCAAACTCTTAATTTATCTGTCCTTTCTAACTTTCCTTTGATAGTTACGGTTTGATTTTCTCAGTCTGTGAGTCTGTTTCTATTTTGTGAATTAGTTCTTTGGTCTGAACTTACAGATTTCCCCCTGCACGTGATATCTTAGGATATTTGTCTTTTCTCTCTGAAAAGTATCTATAGTATACTTTCCTGGTCTATCCAGGCTGCTGCCAGTACCATTATTTTGTTCTGTTTCATGGATGAGCAGCATTCCAGTGTATAGATGTACCACGGAGTCTTCATTTTTCAGTCAATGGACATCGTGGCTATTGTAATAGGGCTGTCCTGAAAATCAAGGTGCACATGTCATTTTAAATGGTGATTTTCTCTGGACCTAAGCTGATGAATGGGATTGCAGGATCATATGATACCTTGATGTTTAGCGTTTCAAGGAAACTCCATACTGTTTTCCATCATGGCCTTACCGTTTACATCCCACCAAGACTGTGGGAGGATTTTATTTTCTGTACCTTCTCTGCAGTAATTGTTCTTTGCCACTCTTTCCGATGATGGCTATTGTGACCAGTGCGAGGTGAGACCTCATAGTTTTGTTTGGCATTGATCTAATAATTACTGATGTGGACTATCTTTTCCATGTGGTTTTATTATTATTTTACATCTTGTGAGAACAATTGACCTCTTCAATCTGGCTTCTTTAAAGTCGGCCCTGTTTGGAATATTTTTCCGATGATTTACCCCAGGACATTTCTTGAGAGCATGTGTCATTTACAGCCCTCTCGGACTTGTCACTATTATGAGCCCTTGAGCATCTGTTTTCAGTTCAGTTAAGTTCAGTCGCTCAGTCATGTCCAACTCTTTGTGACCCCATGAACCATAGCACACCAGGCCTCCCTGTCCATCACCAGCTCCCAGAGTTCACTCAAACTCATGTCCATCGAGTGGGTGATGCCATCCAACCATCTCATCCTCTGTCGTCCCCTTCTCCTCCTGCCCCCAATCCCTCCCAGCATCAGGGTCTTTTCCAATGAGTCAACTCTTCGCATGAGGTGGCCAAAGTATTGGAGTTTCAGCTTCAGCATTAGTCCTTCCAATGAACACCCAGGACTGATCTCCTTTAGAATGGACTGGTTGGATCTCCTTTCAGTCCAAGGGACTCTCAGGAGTCTTCTCCAACACCACAGTTCAAAAGCATCAATTCTTCAGCCCTCAGCTTTCTTCACAGTCCAACTGTCACATCCATACATGACTATTGGAAAAACCATAGCCTTGATTAGACGAACCTTTGTTGGCAAAGTAATGTCTCTGCTTTTCAATATACTATCTAGGTTGGTCATAACTTTCCTTCCAAGGAGTAAACATCTTTTAATTTCATGGCTACAATCACCATCTGCAGTGATTTTGGAGCCCCCCAAAATAAAGTCATAAATAAAATAAAGTCAGCCACTGTTTCCACTGTTTCCCCATCTATTTGCCATGAAGTGATGGAACCAGATGCCATGATCTTCGTTTTCTGAATGTTGAGCCTCAAGCCAATATTTTCACTCTCCTCTTTCACTTTCATCAAGAGGTCCTTTAGTTCTTCTTCACTTTCTGCCATAAGGCTGATGTCATCTGCATATCTGAGGTTATTGATATTTCTCCCGGCAATCTTGATTCCAGCTTGTGCTTCTTCCAGCCCAGTGTTTCTCATGATGTACTCTGCATAGAAGTTAAATAAGCACGGTGACAATATACAGCCTTGACATACTCCTTTTCCTGTTTGGAACCAGTCTGTTGTTCCATGTCCAGTTCTAACTGTTGCTTCCTGACCTGCATATAGATTTCTCAAGAGGCAGGTCAGGTGCTCTGGTATTCCCATCTCTTTCAGAATTTTCCACAGTTTCTTGTGATCCACACAGTCAAAGGCTTTGGCATAGTCAATAAAGCAGAAATAGATGTTTTTCTGGAACTCTCTTGTTTTTTCCATGATCCAGCGGATGTTGGCAATTTGATCTCTGGTTCCTCTGCCTTTTCTAAATCCAGCTTGAACATCTGGAAGTTCATGGTTCACATACTGCTGAAGCCAGGCTTGGAGAATTTTGAGCATTACTTTACTAGCGTGTGAGATGAGTGCAATTATGCGGTAGTTTGAGCATTCTTTGGCATTGCCTTTCTTTGGGACTGGAATGAAAACTGACCTTTTCCAGTCCTGTGGCCACTGCTGAGTTTTCCAAATTTGCTGGCATATTGAGTGCAGCACTTTCACAGCATCATCTTTCAGGATTTGAAACAGCTCAACTGGAATTCCATCACCTCCACTAGCTTTGTTCCTGGTGATGCTTTCTAAGGCCCATTTGACTTCACATTCTAGGATGTCTCTCACATTCCAGGTTAGTGATCACACCATCGTGATTATCTGGGTCATGATGATCTCTTTTGTACAGTTCTTCTGTGTATTCTTGGCCACCTCTTCTTAATATCTTCTGATTCTATTAGGTCCATACCATTTTTGTCCTTTATTGAGCCCATCTTTGCATGAAATGTTCCCTTGGTATCTCTAATTTTCTTGAAGAGATCTCTAATTTTTCCCATTCTGTGTTTTCCTCTATTTCTTTGCATTGATCTCTGAGGAAGGCTTTCTTATCTCTCCTTGCTATTCTTAGGAACTCTGCATTCAGATGCTTATACCTTTCCTTTTCTCCTTTGCTTTTTGCTTCTCTTCTTTTCACAGCTATTTGTAAGGCCTCCTCAGACAGCCATTTTGCTTTTTTGCATTTCTTTTCCATGGAGATGGTCTTGATCCCTGTCTCCTGTACAATGTCAGGAACCTCCGTCCATAGTTCATCAGGCACTCTATCTATCAAGATCTAGTCCCTTAAATCTATTTCTCACTTCCACTGTATAATCATAAGGGATTTGATTTAGGTCATACCTGAATGGTCTAGTGGTTTTCCCTATTTTCTTCCATTTAAGTCTGAATTTGGCAATAAGGAGTTCATGATCTGAGCCACAGTCAGCTCCTGGTCTTGTTTTTGCTGACTGTATAGAGCTTCTCCATCTTTGGCTGCAAAGAATATAATCAATCTGATTTTGGTGTTGACCATCTGGTGATGTCCATGCGTAGAGTCTTCTCTTGTGTTGTTGGAAGAGGGTGTTTGCTATGACCAGTGCATTCTCTTGGCAAAACTCTATTAGCCTTTGCCCTGCTTCATTTGGTACTCCAAGGCTGTACTCCAAGGTGTATGTATTGATCTGAACCAGCTAATTACTCCCTGTCCCTCTGCTTCTGTTTTGGTTACCATGAGTTTCTTTTCTAAGTTTGTGAGGCTGTTTCTCTTTTGTAAAGAAGTTTGTTTGTATCCATGCTTAGATTCCACAGGAAGTAATATCCTATGCTTGTCTCTCTCTTTCACGGACTTCACTTGGTATGATTGTCTCTAGTTTCTTCCCAGTAGCTGGAAACGCCATTATTTCAGCCTTCTTTGTGTCTGAGTAATGCTGCATTGTGCACATGGACCCGTTTTCTGTCTTCACTCATCTGTTCCTGTGCACTTAAGCTGCTTCCGTGTCTTGGGTATTGTCCCTAGTGCTGCCATGATCACTGGGTGAAGGTGTCTTTTTAAATTTTGGCTTTCTCTGGATCTATGCCTAGGAATGGGATTGCTGGGTCATTGGGTACCTTTATGTTTAGTTTTTTAAGAACCTCCATAATCTTCTCCCTAGTGGGTGGGTGTACTGACTTACATTCCCACCAGCAGTGTAGGAGGGTTCCCTTTTCTCCACACCCTCTGCAGCCTTTATTGTTGTAGGGTTTTCAGTGTGGCATTCTCATCAATGTGAGGTGATACCTCATTGTACACTTGATTTGCCTTTCTCTAAGAACTAGTGATGCTGAGCATCATTTCATGTGCTTTATAGCCATCTCTATGACTTCTTTGGAGAAATGTGCATTTATTCTTTGGCTGATTTTTTATTTTATTTTTTACTATTGAGCTGTACTAGTGGTTCGTATGTGTTGAAGAGAAATTCCCTATAAGTATCTTTGTTTGCAAGATTTATTTTTTCTATTCTGACGGTTGACTTTTTCTTTCACTGACAGTTTCTTTTGCTGTGAAGATGTTTTTAATGTTTATTAGGTCCCATTTGTTTATTTTTGTTTCATTTTCATGGTTCTACAAGGTGGATCAAAAAAGAACCTGCTGCATTTTATGTCAAGGCATGTACTCTTTTCCCCAAGAGTTTCATAGTATCTATCCCTTTATTTAGATCTTTAATCTGGTTGGAGTTTAGTTTTGTGTATGGTGTTGGGGAGCATTCTAATTCTATTGCTAAGGAACCTGCCCGATGTCCTCTATAGCGGCTGCTCCCAATTTCCATTCCCAATGTCAGTGTCGGAGGGCTCCCTTCACGCTACACCCTCTCCAGCATTTATTGCTTGTAGAGTTTCCATCTATGGCCATCCTGACTGGTGTGAGGTGATACCTTCTTGAAGTTTTGATTTGCATTTCTCTCATACTGAGCGATGTTGACATTTTTACATGTAATTTTTTTTTAACAGTGTGAGTTAAACTTATTCAAATTGGCTTCTTGAATGCCTGCTCTTTTTTAATATTTTTCTGTTGATGTCCCCTAGGCCATTTCTTGAGGGCAAGTGTTTTTTACTTACAGCACCCCAGGCCTAGTGAATATTAGGTGCCAGTGAGCAAAGGCAAAATGGCTGTCTGGGGAGGCCTTACAAATAGCTGTGAAAAGAAGAGACGCGAAAGGCAAAGGAGAAAAGGAATGATATAAGCATCTGAATGCAGAGTTCCAAAGAATAGCAAGGAGGGATAAGAAAGCCTTCCTCAGTGATCAATGCAAAAAAATAGAGGAAAAAAATACAATGGGGAAGACTAGAGATCTCTTCAAGAAAATTAGAGATACCAAGGGAACATTTCATGCAAAGATGGGCACAATAAAGGACAGAAATGGTATGGACCTAACAGAAGCAGAAGATATTAAGAAGAGGTGGCAAGAATACACAGAAGAATTGTACAAAAAAGATCTTCATGACCCAGATAATCACGATGGTATGATCACTTACCAAGAGCCAGACATCCTGGAATGTGAAGTCAAGTGGGCCTTAGAAAGCATCACCAGGAACAAAGCTAGTGGAGGTGATGGAATTCCAGTTGAGCTGTTTCAAATCCTGAAAGATGATGCTGTGAAAGTGCTGCACTCAATATGCCAGCAAATTGGGAAAACTCAGCAGTGGCCAAAGGAGTGGAAAAGGTCACTTTTCATTCCAATCCCAAAGAAAGGCAATGAAAGAATGCTCAAACTACTGCACAACTGCACTTATCTCACACACTAGCAAAGTAATGCTCAAAATTCTCCAAGCAAGGCTTCAATAGTACATGAACTGTGAACTTCCAGATGTTCAAGCTGGTTTTAGAAAAGCCATAGGAACTAGAGATCAAATTGCCAACATCCGTTGGATCATGGAAAAAGCAAAAGAGTTCCAGAAAAACATCTGCTTTATTGATTATGCCTTAGCGTTTGACTGTGTGGATCACAATAAACTGGAAAATTCTTCAAGAGATGGGAACACCAGAGAACTTGACCTGCCTCTTGAGAAATCTGTATGCATGTCAGGAAGCAACAGTTAGAACTGGACATGCAGCAAGAGACTGGTTCCAAATAGGGAAAGGAGTACGTCAAGGCTGTATATTGTCACCCTGCTTATTTAACTTCTATGCAGAGTAGATCACGAGAAATGCTGGGCTGGAGGAAGCACAAGCTGGAATCAAGATTGCCGGGAGAAATATCAATAACCTCAGATATGCAGATAACACCACCCTTATGGCAGAAAGTGAAGAGGAACTAAAGAGCCTCTTGATGAAAGTGAAAGAGGAGAGTGAAAAAGTTGGCTTAAAGCTCAGCATTCAGAAAACGAAGATCATGGCATCTGGTTCCATCACTTCATGGCAAATAGATGGGGAAACAGTGGAAACAGTGGCTGACTTTATTTTGGGGGGGCTCCAAAATCACTGCAGATGGTGACTGCAGCCATGAAATTAAAAGACACTTGCTCCTTGGAAGAAAAGTTATGACCAACCTAGACAGTGCATTAAAAAGCAGAGACATTACTTTGCCAACAAAGATCCGTCTAGTCAAAGCTATGGGTTTTCCAGTAGTCATGTATGGATGTGAGAGTTGGACTATAAAGAAAGCCGAGCGCCGAAGAATTGATGCTTTTGAACTGTGGTGCTGGGGAAGACTGTTGAGAGTCCCTTGGACTGCAAGGAGATCCAACCAGTCCATCCTAAAGGAAATCAGTCCTGAATATTCATTGGGAGGACTGATGCTGAAGCTGAAACTCCAATACTTAGGCCACCTGACTCTTTTGAAAAGACCCTGATGCTTGGAAAGACTGAAGGCGGGAGGAGAAGGGGACGATAGAGGATGAGATCGTTGGATGGCATCACCGACTTGATGAACATGAGTTTGAGTAAACTCCAGGAGTTGGTGATGGACAGGGAAGCCTGGCATGCTGCAGTCCATGGGGTCCCGAAGAATAGGACATGACTGAGCAACTGAACTGAACTGAGCAAAGGGTTTTAAATTGTTGTTATGGGAAATGGCCACAAGGCGGCAGCATGTCTCTATGCCCCTACCCTGGTTATGGGGGGAACCAGAGCCTTAGGGAAAGTCCTGTTCTTGGATTGTCAGTTAGAGTGGAATGTGCCAGAAGAAGCACCCAAGGAATGTGCCAGAAGGAAGCACCCTTCCTTCTTCCTTCCTTACCCTATCCCCTGGACACATCCCAATTACTGCAACACCAGTGGAGGTTGCTTTCATCATAGGTGGGGTGCGCCTTAGGAGGGAAGCTGGAGGTGGGAACCCCATCACCTGGAAATGTGGAACCCAGGGGGCTTTTCGAAGCTCTTCCAGCCCAGAGGCTCCACATCCTTTGGGTGCAGTAGGTGTAGTTTCACCGCAGGAGGACCTGCCAGGATCTGGAGGTTGTGGGCTGGAGTAGAGGGGAACAGGCTCACCAGGTCCACGATGCATGGCTCATTGGCTGGCACATCCTCCCCAGCTCCCTCAGCCCCAGGACAGTCCATCCAAGGCACCCAGGCCTGCCCAGACTTCAGGGATGTGGCAGCAGCCCAGGTCACTAAGGCCTGAAGGGAGTACAGTCAGCATTCTCTTTCTGTAGAGAGCATTCTCTTTTTGTCATTTGTATTTTGTAATGGTGTAGAGGTGACTTACAATGTTGTAGGGTTTATTTCTTTCAGGTGTACAGCAACACGATTCACTCATGCATAGTGACGTGTAAATGTTCTAGTGATGCTTAGTACATGTTCTTTTTTGGGTTCTCTTCCCATGTAGTTTATTATGCAGTGTTGATTAGGGGTCCTCATCCTATAGTGGGTTCTTGATTATTTTACAAAGAGTCGTGTGTGTATGTTCATCTCCACCTTCTCATTTCCTTTGCCCACCACCTTTCCCTTTCGGTAACCGTAAGGTTGGAGAAGGAAATGGCACCCCACTCCAGTGTTCTTGCCTGGAGAATCCCAGGGACGGGGGAGCCTGGTGGGCTGCCGTCTATGGGGTCGCATAGAGTCGGACACGACTGAAGTGACTTAGCAGCAGCAGTGGCAACCATAAGGTGCTTTGCTATGTTGTGAGGCCATTTCTTTTTGGTAAAGAAGTTCATTTGTATCCATTTTTAGAATCCACCTCCAAGAAATATCATATGATACTTGTCTTCCTTTGTCTTCCTTACTTCACTTAGTGTGATCGTCTCTACTTCTTTCCTTGTTGCTGGACAGGGCGTGATGTCACCCTTTTTATGGCTGAGTGATAACTGCCCTGAGTGCATGTACCCCATCTTGTTTAGCCAGCCATCTGTCCTTACCCACTTAGGCTTCATCCATGTACTGGCTCTCGTGCACAGTGCTGCCACGGATATTGGGGTGCACCTGTCTTTAATATTGTGGTTTTCTCTGGATCTGTGCCCAGGACTGGGATTGCTGGGTCCTATGGCACTTTGCTCTTTAGTTTTTAATGACCCTTTGTCCTGTTCTCCTTCATGGATTTAATGACTTTCATTCCCACCAACAGAGAGGAGGGTTCTTTTTCCTCCATTCCCTCTCCAGCATTTATTGTCATAGATTTTCTGTGCTGACCATTCTGGCGCGTGTGAGGTGATGGCACTTCTGATTCACAGTTCTCCAGTACTTACAGATGCTGAGCATCTTTTCATGTGCTTCTTGGCCATCTCTATGTTTTCTGTGGGAAAAGGTGCATTTAAATCTTGTGTCCCTATTTGACTGGGTTGTTTCTTTGATATCAAGGTGCCTAAGCTGTTTGTATGTTTTGGAGAGAAATTCCTCATGGGTGTCTCTGTTTGCGCATATTAGTTTCATTATGGGGCTTGTCTTTTTGTTGCGTTTATGGTTTCCTCTGCTGTGCCAGCGCTTTTAAGGGGAATTAGGTCCCTTTTTAAAAATTTTTTTTATTTATTTATTTTTGTTTTATTTTTCATGATTCTAAGAGGTAGGTCAAAGAAAAACTTGCCGCATTTTATGTCAAAGTGTGTTCTGCTTTTTCCCTTAAGAGTTTCATATTATCTGTCCTTTTTTTAGGTCTTTAATCTATTTGGAGTTTATTTTTGTGTATTCTGTTAGGGAGTATTCTAATTTCATTCTCATACATTTCTTTAAAAGCCTGCACACTGTTCTTCATAGTGGCTGCTACTAATTCACCTTTTCACTAACAGTGTGGAAGGGTTCCCTTTTCCCCACACTTTCTCCAGCATCGATTGTTTGTCAACTTTTGGGCAATAGTCTTTGTTAACCACGTGAGGAAATACCTCATTGTAGTTTTGATTTGCATGAGTCTAATATCTGGTGATGTGGACATCTTTTCGTGTGATTCTTTTAAAGGGTGTGAGTTAAACTTACCTCTTGAAATTGACCACTTGAACACCTGCCTTGTTTTGAATTTTTGTTTCAGTGACACCTAGGACATTTCTTAAAGGTGTTTTTTACCCTCAGCCCCTTGATCCTTGTGCATATTAAATACCCAGCAGCTCTGCTTTTAGGACTTTCCTGCAGCTCAAGTGATAAAGCATCTGCCTGCAATGCAGGAGACCAGGGTTCAGTCCCTGGGTCGGGAAGATCCTCTGGGGAAGGGAATGGCAATCCACTCCAGTATTCTTGCCTGGAGAATTCCATGGACAGAGAAGCCTGGCAGGCTACAGTTCGTGGGGTCACAAAGAGGCAGACCCGACTGAGTAACACACACACAACCACTTTTCATGGTGTTGTTAACTTAAAAGGCCACAAGGGGCAGCACTTCTTCATGTCCCACTCCGTTTTATCCTGTAATTTCCTTGTTATTTTGTGTTGGAATATTGTTGATTTCTGATGTGTTTGTTTCAGCTGCACACATACATGATTCAATTAGGCATAGATGTTTCTTCTCTTTGGGTTCATTTTCACGTATAGGTGATTATAGTGTGCTCATAAACGTTCCCATGCTATTTAGCAGTTACTTTTTGATCACCTATTTGATATATATTACTGTGTATGTGTTAATTCCGAACTCTTAATTTCTCCCACTCGTTTCTGAAGGTTGGGGGCTCTGCAGAGGGCAACAGGCAGTCCAGGTTCGTTGTGGAGATACACTGCCTGCGACATGCTCCCAGGTCCCTCAGCCCCAGGACACTCCAGCCTTGGTACCCAAGCCAGTCAGGCTCCAGGAATGTGACATCAGCTCAGGTCACTATGGCCTGAGGGGAATAGGATCAACGTATTTTTCTGTTTTTACCCTACACTTTGAACAGAGGTGAATTATGATCTCGTGGGGCTTTTTGTTTTTTCTTTTCAGTGGACTGCATCTTGATTTTCTTGGTGACCAGAAGTTTCTTGTCTAAATCTGGGAGGCTGTGTCTCTTTAGGAAAGGACTTCATTTGTATCCTTTTTTAGGTTACACCTAGAGGTGGTATCACACGATCCCTGTCTCTCTCTGTCTCCCTTACTTCACTCGGAATGCTCACCTCTACTCTGTCTCCTGTAGCTGGACGTGGCGTCATCTCCTGCTTCCTTATTGCTGAGAAATATTGCACTGGGTGCATGTGCCCCATCCTCTGTTTCCATTCAGCTGTAATTTCTACATTTAGCTTGCTTCCCAGACTTGACTATTGTACCTTGCTGAGCCAAAATTGCAGCAGTTCCCATGTCTTTAAATTTTTTTTTTTTATTTTCTCTGGGTTTATGTCCAGCTGTGGAACTGCTGGGTCCTACGGTACTCGTGTTGCAGTGAAAAGGGAATAAAGAGGAATTTGTTGCAGTGAAAAGAAAAGAAAAAGAGTGTAATGAGTTTTTCTCTTTCCCCTGCCTGAGAACAAAGAAGATAAAGAGAACAGTGAGCAGACCTGAACATTCCTGGTTTTTTGGTTTTTTTTAGCCTTTCCAAGCTCTGCATGTCTGTAACTAAGTTTGCCTTCCTGCCCCCTTACTCTTCAGGAGCTACACTTTGCAACTATTTAAAGTCTCCTCTATACTGGGAACAAATCATACTAAGAATAATCAGTCTAATAACACTAGAAAACTAGGCCGGGTGCCTTATGGACAACGCCAGTATATAGTTTTCCTACAAAATAAGGGTTGGTATGGAACAAACTAAGTCAGATGACTTAGGTATATATCGGGCTATACATAGTGGAAGTTCTTGACTTTACTTCTTACTGATAACCTTATTATTATTGCTAGCTAAATTGTTTTCTATATTGCCTGTTTCGAAAGTGTTGTCCTGAGCCAGAGTGAAGTAAGTCAGAAAAACACCAATGCAGTATATTAACGCATATGTATGGAATTTAGAAAGAGGGTAACAAGACCCTATATGCAAGGCAGCAAGAGACACACATGTAAAAACAGACTTTCGGACATTGTGGGAGAAGGCAAGGGTGGGATGATGTGAGAGAATAGCATCGAAGCATGTGTATTACCATATGTAGAACAGATGATCAGTGCAAGTTCCATGCATGAAGCAGGGCACCCAAAGCAGGTGCTCTGGGACAACACCCCCAAAGGGGAATGGGTGGGGCGGGAGGTGGGAGGAGGCTTCAGAATGGCGGGAGGGGGGGCACATGTACACCAGTGACTGACTCACGTCGTTGTATGCCAAAACCCACCACAGTATTGTAAAGTAATTATACTCCATTAAAATAAATAATCTAAAAAAAATTTTAAAGTGTTGTCCCTTACATTACCAAGTGTGTGACAAAAATGGTCAGGGCTCTGCCATCTACCTCTACAAAGATTAAATCATGGCCACTGAAGCTGCTGACCTTCAACACTCTCTCAAAGGAGTTCAGGGTGGAAATTAGGAATGAGGCACTCTGTGCTCTGAAAAAAAAAAAAAAACAAAAAAACAACTGCATAAGAGGCCTTCAGATGGTTAGACAGTTTGGGGAGGAGATTTTTACGACCCCTGATTCTTGTATCTTCTCAAACCTAGAGAAACACTAACATCACCGACAGTGACAGCCGCTTTGGCTATTAAGCAAAAAAATTACAATTAAAGTCAAAATAGAGTAGCTGTGGAAATAACGAGGTGACACTATGGTGTGATTTCAGATAAGTCCTGTATTGTTGAGAACTTGAGTTTTCTGAGCTGTGTCAGACTTAGGATGCCATCAGCCATTCTGAAAACCGAGTCTGCTACAGCAGGTGACTACAATCTTACTTTTTAAAGGTCTTTTATAACTGTTATATGTTTAGACAAGGAAATTGCTCTGGATCATATGTTGACAAGAAAAAAAAAAAGTGTAATGACCAATAGCCACATTAAAGGATTAAAGGTTAAGATCTACGTAGATAAACCTAGACAACTGGCTACCGGGCGGCTTGTACAAGTTCCCTGAAACTGTTAAGTCTAAATTAGGATTCAGGTTCAATTTCAGGCTTAATGTTTTCTAATTTGTCTATTAATGTTCAGGTTGTCATTCCTCCAACTATTTCTGAGTCTGAATGGCTCCATCCCTTTGGACAGGATGACCCAAGCACTGACCCTATCTGGACCACAGTCAAAATCATCATCAAACGTATCTTGGTTCTTATTCCTTCTTTGACCCCTAGTTACAATAACTCTTTTACTGATCTATGGCCTTTGTTTTCTTAAACTACCTGTTAAGACTTGTCTCCTCCTGATAACAACAGATTTACATCAAGATAATAATGATGCGGAGAGAAAACACACGTCCCCCAAAGAGATTACAGCCACTCCTCCGAACAGATCCTGTGGCAATAACCACAAAAGTCACTCTGGAGCCCCTTAATAAAACGGGGCAAGGGCTCCATGACCCTGATTAGATAGGGTCTCTGAGTCCCAGGTCAGCATTCAAGAAGTTACGAAAGATTGACCTTCTGTCCCTCATCACCCCCATGAAGACTTCTTGGAGTTCACGTCTCTCAAGGAAAATATGAAATAGGAGATAGATGGGCCCCTGGGCTGAACAGCTGGTGACTGTCAGACAGAGCAACACTGAGGTTTCGTCCTCAGCTAGACAAGAACAAGAATGATGCCTATTTCCCCTCTCCACTGATATGGAGGCAATAAAATGATGGGGGAATTTGTTGCAGTGAAAAGGAAAAAAAAAAAAAAGAGAAGTAAGTTTTTTTTCTTTTCTTTCCTGAGAACAAAGAAGATAAAGAGAACAGTGAGCAGGCCTGTGCATCCCTATCTTTTTTTACTGTCAGTTCAGTTCAGTCACTCAGTCGTGTCCGGCTCTTTGTGACCCCATGGACTACAGCACACCAGGCTTCCCTGTCCATCATCAACTCCGGAGCCTGCTCAAACTCATGTCCATCGCGTTGGTGATGCCATCCAACCATTTCATCCTCTGTCGTTCCCTTCTCCTCCTGCCTTCAATCTTTCCCAGCATCAGGACCTTTTCCAATGAGTCAGTTCTTCTCATCAGGTGGCCAAAGTATTTTTACTTTAGTTATTCCTAACTCTGTGTGTCTGTAACTTAGTTTGCTCTTCTGCCCCCTAACTCTGCAGGAGCTACACGTCACACCTATGGTCCTGTGCTTACCCTTACAACACCCTTCCCCTTGCAGTTACACATCAGAAAGAAGGCTGCAGAGACACCGACCTGCTAGACTCAATCACTGGGTTACTGATGCCAGCCTATGACTGTTTTTGAGAAGGTTTTAACACATCTGTCCCTCCTCACCAACCCCCCACTGCGAGCCCTTGCCTTATATAAGCCCCTAGATTCCTTAGTGGGGGCTGGCTCTTGAAGTATGAGCCTACTGTGTTCCCTTATCCACTGGCTGAGGATTAAAGCCACCTTTCTATTTCCTCCAAGTTCTGTCTCCATATTTTTTTATTCAGCTTTGGTGGACAGAGAAAGCCAAGATTTTGACCAGCAACACTTGTATGTTATTTTTAAGTGACCCTCCACACATTCTCCTAAGTACCATTGTGAACAACAGTGCAGGAGGGTCCCTTTCTCTCCACACCATCTCTAGCATTTATTTTATTTTTTTTATTTTTTAAATTTTAAAATCTTTAATTCTTACATGCGTTCCCAAACATGAACCCCCCTCCCACCTCCCTCCCCATAACATCTCTCTGGGTTATCCCCATGCACCAGCCCCAAGCATGCTGTATCCTGCGTCAGACATAGACTGGCGTAGCATTTATTTTTTAAGATGTTTAGAGGCGGCCAATCTGATGAATGTGAGTGCTTACCTCATTGGACTTTTGATTTGCATTTCTCTAGTCATTATGAAGAGGAAAAATGAAACTTTTTACATAACCGCCTCCTCTTTCTGCCTCTGTAACTCAGCTTGCTCCTTGCAAAGTCTAGATCACGTAGGTCTCAGAAAGTGGGGACTCGCAATACTATAAACTGGAGCTTATCTCACTCACCCTTGTCCTACTTTTGCGATTGCCCTGGCCCCTGCAAACCCGCAAACCCACTTAATCATGCCTGTGCATGTATAAAAACTCTGTAACCCCTTTGTTTGGGGCTCAGAGCTCGGAGTTAACTCCTCTGGGCGGGCCAGCATGGTAAGTTGAAATCTCCAACTCTCTGAGTGTGGTGCTTGGTTTCTCGAGTACTGGTTTCTGCAACGTTTCTGGAGGCCCCAGTGAGATTCAACCACGCTGGCCCCCTGAGCCCCGGGACTGGTGGCTCGGCCGGTCAGAGCAGGGGAGCCCCGAGCGGAATGGGGAGGCGCGCCACCTGGTGGTATTCCGGGTTCTCTTTCCAGCTGGCGTTCTGACTCTCCGGATGGCTGAGCCCTGGCTGGACTCACTGGAGGGATGGACCTACTCACCATGAACAGCCACAGGATAAGGTAACGCCCCAGGGCCGGTCCCCAGGCAGAAACCTACCCCAACGGGTGGAAGAGGAGACTGATCACCTCCTTGGGCTCCCAGGAAGGGAGCATCAGACAGGGAAAAGGGAGGGATTGTGATAACCTCTGAGGGATTGTGTATGCACGATTGCTGATTGGAAGAAGTGAAAATAAGCTCCACAGTCCTCGGACTACGGAGCCTGAGAGGGTCCAAAACCTGCAGTTCTGCGACTGAAAGGTGGTGCCTTTCATAAGGCTCATAAGGCTGAAAGGTGGTGCCAGTCTCTGGGGGATTTGATCCCTCCCTGTGAGGCTGGTCCGGGTCGGGGGTTTATTTCGACCTGCCAATGCTAAGAGGATTTTAAATCTCCCTCAAGAGAGGGGCCAGGAGGACAAAAAGTGAATGTGAATGAGTGTGCGGCCTGATGTGCTTGCACTTCAGGCTCGATTGGTGGCTTCATGGCCTTCGTGGCCGCGGAGTCCGAGTGGGCCTTAGCTTGTGGTTCCGTGGTGACCTCATACGGCTCAAGGCGGTGTCTGCCTCTGGGGGACCCAGTCCCTCCCTGCAAGACAGATCCACATCAGGGGTTTATAGTGATCTGCCAATGCTAAGGGAGAAGGCAGTGGCACCCCACTCCAGTGCTCTTGCCTGGAAAATCCCAAGGGCGGAAGAGCCTGGTGGGCTGCAGTCCATGGGGTCGCAAAGAGTCAGACACAACTGAATGACTTCACTTTCCCTTTTCACCGTCATACATTGGAAAAGGAAACGGCAACCCACTCTAGTGTTCTTGCCTGGAGAATCCCAGGGACAGCAGAGCCTGGTGGGCTGCCATCTATGGGGTCGCACAGAGTCAGACATGACTGAAGCGACTTAGCAGCAGCAGCCAATGCTAAGAGGCACCTAAGTTCCCCCTGGGGAGGCAGCTAAGAAGGAACCTGAATGGTCTCCTCTTTTGATGGGGCACCCACCCTTGTTTTTCTTTGCGCCACTGACTCAGGGCAGGATACACAGGGAAGGATAAATTATTCAGTTCAGTTCAGTCGCTCAGTCGTGTTCGACTCTGTGACCCCATGAACTGCAGCATGCCAGGCCTCCTTGTCCATCACCAGCTCGCAGAGTTTACTCAAACTCATGTCCATTGAATCAGAGAAATTTTTGGTTACTGGTTATTCTTCTGTCAACTGACTCCTTGAGCCGACATCTAAGAGATTAGGGTTTCCTCAAAACCCTGCCAGGCAGATTACATTTGTCAACATGGGGGGAAATTCCTGTAAGCCAAAGGTTTAGATTGCATGATAAAGAACTTTAAGAAGGGCTTTGGAGGAGATTACGGACTCAAGACGAACCCCAGGAAGCTTCATAACTTATGTGAGCTCCATTCGCCATCCTTTGACGTTGGATGGCCACCAGAGGGCACTCTCGACCTGCCCACTGTCCAAGCAGTACACCAGGTAGTCACTGGGACTCCAGAACATCCAGATCAGTTTCCATACATAGACTCCTGGCTTCTAATAGCACAGACCCTGCCCCATGGGCAAGATTTTGCAGGAGCAGACAGGGACAGAGTAGGGTATGTGTGGCCCAACCACTCAGAAAAAGTGAAACAGAAAGCAGCCCGGCTAGCAGCAGCACTGAGGAGCTCAGATCCAGTGGAACAGACTGTTCCCTCGTGGAAAGGGAAAGCTAAGACGAGACCACCACTACGCTATGACCAGTGTGCCCACTGCAAAGAGACCGGACACTGGAGGAATGAGTGCCCCCATCACAGAGGGACATCTAAAGGGTCGAAGAAGTTCAGTCAACCCAGCAAGGAAAGGTACCAGCCTGAGCAGGCTGTCCGAAACCTTATCAGCCTGGCTGGAGCAGACAGACTAGGGAAGACTGGGCTTCCTGATCCTGGGCCCTTGGGAGTCCAGGGTCACGATGAAAGTAGGGAGCCAATCAATGGCTTTTATAGTGGATACTGGAGCTGAACTCTCCGTGGTAACCACACCTGTGGCTCCCCTCACAGGCTGAATAGCACCTCTAGTCGGGGCCACAGGGGACATGGCAGCCCGCTCATTTTGCAAGACCTGTTCGTGTCAGCTGTGTGGCCATCTGGTGACTCATGAATTTCTGTACTTACCAGAATGCCCTGTTCCCCTGCTGCGTAGAGAATTACTGACAAAACTGGGGGCACAAATCACTTTGGCCCCCAGAAAGCCTGTGAGCCTCCCCTTGCGGAGCCAATCAGCTCTGAGGATGGCTGTGACCATGCCCAGGGAAGATGAATGGTGTCTCTATTCCTCAGGGAGGGAAAATAAATCCCCGCAGCCTGCTAAAAGAATCCCCTGATGTCTGGACAGAGAAGAGGCCCCCAGGTTTGGCCAAAAACCATGCCCCCATTGTGGTGGACCTGAGCCACAAGCCACTCCTGTTAGACAAAAACAAATATCCAGTACCATGGGAGGCAAGCCTGGGAATCTGGGACCACATCCAGTGTCTACGAGATGCCGAGATCCTAATTAAGTGTCAGTCTCCTTGGAACATCTGCTCTTACCAGTCAAAAAATCTGCAGGGAACTACTACCACCCCATCCAGGACCTCTGTGCGGTCAACAGTGCAGTGATCACCACCCATCCAGTGGTCCCAAATCTCTACACTCTCTTGAATCTCTTACCCACTCAGGCAATCTGGTTCACATGCCTCGATCTCAAAGTCACATTCTTCTGCCTCTGGCTGTCACCAGCCAACCCGCCATTGTTTGCCTCTGAATGGGAAGACCCACACACTGGGAGAAAGACACAGCTGACTTGGACTCGACTGCCACAAGGCTTCAGAAACTCACCTGCCTTGTTTGGTGAAGCCCTGGCTGCAGACCCTGCTGCCTTTCCCGGAGAAATTTTAAACTGCACCCTACTCCAGTACATGGATGACCTGTTGCTAGCCAGCCCCACCCAAGGGGACTGCTAGAGAGGCACCAAAGCCTTGTTGGTTCTACTGTCCACCACAGGGTACAAGGTGTCATGGAAAAAGGCTCAGATCTGCAGACATGAGGTCAAGTGCCTGGGGTTTATAATTGCAAAAGGGCATCGGGCACTTGAACACGAGAGGAAGCAAGCCATCTGTTCAATACCTCAGCCGAACACCAAGAAAGAAGTCCACGAGTTCCTTGGGGTTGCTGGATTCTACCGAACCTGGATACCAGGTTTCTCTGAGATTGCCAAGCCTTTGTTTAAAGCCACAGCAGGGTCTGGTAAAGACCCCCTAGAGTGGAAACTTGAACAGAAAAAGGCCTTCGAGGAGATAAAGAGACTCTTGACTCACGCTCCAGCATTAGGACTGCTGGATATGACACAGGACTTCAACCTCTTTGTAGGTGAGAAAAGTCACACTGCCCTGGGGGTCCTCACGCAAACAGCTGGGCCATGACAGTGCCCAGTAGCATACTTGTCCAAACGACTGGATCCAGTGGCCACGGGATGGCCGCCAGGCCTCTGGGCATTAGCTGCCACTGTGGCTTTGGTCAGAGAAGCAGATAAGCTTTTTCGAGGGCAAAATATAAATGTAAAGGTTCCCCATGCTGTTACTGCCCTGATGAACAGCCAGGGACATAAGTGGCTAACCAACTCCAGGATGACTATCAAGGAAACCGAAAACCCACAGGTCCAACTTGAGACTGTGCGGACATTGAACCCCGCCACCTTTTTACCTATGGAAGCAGGAACCCCCAGTCATAACTGTGAGGAGGTCATAGATGAGATTTACTCGAGCAGGCCGGACCCGACGGACATTCCCTTCCAGAACCCAGAACTTGAACTGTTCACTGATGGAAGCAGTTTCATCCAAGACGGACAGTGCAAAGCAGGCTCTGCCATAGCAACAACTGACGAGAGAGTGAAGGCTGAGGCCTTGCCACAAGGGTGGTCAGCACAGCGGGCTGAGCTGTGGGCACTTGCCCAGGTGCATGCCGAAGGGAAGCGAGTCAACATCTATACTGATTCAAGGTATGCCACATGGAGCCATTTATAAAGAAAGGGGACTGTTGACAGCAGGAGGAAAGGAGATTAAAAACAAAAAAGAACTCCTTCAGCTGTTAGGAGCAGTCTGGAAGCCTTTCCAAGTGGCAGTCATCCATTGCAAAGGCCATCAGCGAGGAACTGATCCAATCAGCAAAGAAAATTAGTTGGCTGACCAGGCAGCCAAGGAGGTGGCGACTCAACCCAGCCCCACAGTGGGCCCCGAGGCAATCTTTAAGGTCCTCTTGACACCAGAATTGCCTCCGTCCCCGAGATACACCAAGGAAGAAGATCAATGGGCTCTAAATGAGGGAAGAATAAAAGAAAAAGAGGGCTGGAGGAAGCTCCCAGACCAAAGACTCTTTGTCCCCAGCAATGTAGCAGTCCAGGTGGTAAAACATCATCATGAGACAACTCATTTAGGAAAAACTGTGATGGAGAGTTTACTGAGCTGAATGAAATAGTGTATTTCATTCCTAAGCTCCCAACCCTGTGTGCCCAGATCAGGGCTGGATGTGTGACTTGTGTGTAAAACACCACCAGCCAAGGACCAAGACCCAACCCAGGGGTACAGACAGTTGGGACACCGCCCTTTGTGGATCAAGAAGTGGACTTTACTGAAGTCAAGCCCTATGGTGAAGTGAAGTTGCTCAGTCGTGTCTAACTATTTGCCACCCCATGTACACCAGGCTCCTCTGTCCATGGGATTTCCTAGGCAAGAGTACTGGAGTGGGTTGCCATTTCCTTCTCCAGGGAATCTTTCCGACCCAGGAATCAAACCCAGGTCTCCCTCATTGTAGACAGACGCCTTACCATCTGAGCCACCAGGGAAGCTCTATAGGGGCTGTAAGTATTTACTTGTGGTAGTCTGCACCTACTCAGAATGGACTGAAGCCTACCCCACACGCACTGAGCGGGCACAAGAAGTGGCCAAGGCCTCACTAAGAGACGTAATCCTGAGATACGGGCTGCTGCTTTCCATAGGGTCTGACAATGGGCCAGCTTTTGTGTCTGAGATAATCCAAACTTTATCCAGGACACTGGGAATCAAATGGAAGCTTCACACTACTTACAGGCCACAGAGCTCAGGGAGGTTGAATGCATGAATCGGGCTGTCAAGACTACATTAGCTAAACTGTCAGGAGACCCAGTTATCTTGGGTCGACATGTTACCCCTAGTCTCACTCCAAGCCTGATGCACCCTGAAGTCCTAAGGCTATTCTCTCTTTGAGATCTTATATGGGAGAACGGCCCCAGTGATAGGAAAACTCAATGGAAACCCCCCCAAACTAGCTGAACTGGAGATGTCCCAACACCTCCAGGCCCTGGGAAAAGTCCTCCACCATATCACCTGAGAAACCTTAGAAAGGACACCTATTCCTTTGGGCAATTGGGTTCATCCCTATCAGCCAGGAGATGAGGTGTGGGGTTAAGGACTGGAAACTCCTCTGGGCCCACCAGCGTAATAAACCTGAGTTCTCCAACTCTCCGAGTGTGGTGCTTGCTTTCTCGAGTACTGGTTTCTGCAACATTGCTAGAAACGGCTCTAAGCAGTTTACATTTAACCTCAGAACAAACCTATGAAGTGAGTATTTTGTGCATAAGAAAGCAGATGCACCAAGGGATGACAGCTTTCCCAAGGTCATTCAACAGGGAAATGGTGAATTATGATCATGCTCATTACAAACTTGAGGCCAACAGCCCTAGGAAGGCAGAAACTGATATCCAGCATGACCTTATGGGGCCTTCTTGGGCCAGATCCTTTCCCCATATTCTCTGCTTTAGCTTCTCTTTTAAGTACATAGATAATAGTATTTGATGCACATTTCCTGAGATCTTTTACAGATGTCAACCCCCCACCCCCACACGAAATGGGAAATGTTAATTACTTGATGCCCATAACCTCCAAACTTCCTGGAGCCTAAAGATTGATAATGGTAACCCCTGTGACACCACCTTGCTACCTCACCATCAACGACTCAGGGAACTGTGCATGAGTTGAATACTTACACTGTAACCGCCCCCCTCACCTGGCCTTTAAAAATATTTTCTTGAGGATTTTGGGGTGGTGGTGGGCATGAACCCACAGTTCTTGCATAACCCTCTGAAAAACCTTTCTCTCCTCCAGACTCCAGCATTTTGGTTTATTTGGCCTCACTGTGCACTGGGCCCATGAATTTGCATTTGGTAATAGTAGTAGAGTCATGTCATTTTATGAATGTGAAACTGATACTCTGAGAGAAGAAATAACTTGCCTAAAATCACACCACCAGGAAAGGTTGGGATGTAACTCAAACTCACATTTGAATGATTCATAGCCCCATGCTCCTAATTGTTCTGTTGTACTGCAGAAAGGCCAATATATCTATAAAGGGGATTCAACTTGCTCCATAGAACTTAGCAGCACAGAATTAGTGAGTTATAGGAAAACTGAAATCCCTTCACATGAAGAAAAATGGATCACAGCAGTGTGAGTGCCCCTCAGGACTCACATAAGGTCTCTTTTGTTGGTCTCACCGTAAGCCCAATGCTGACAAGTCTTATGTTGAGGTTGATGAAGAGGAGATTCTTGCATCATGAAAAGGTTTCATCAAGGACCTCTGAGGTCCTCTCCAACCTCCAGACTCAATGATTCACATGGCTAAAGCCCCTCTCCCTTTAATTCCTGGGAGCTTTATTCTTTGTGCTTTACACTTCTTACATTAAAATTGAGAAACAATAATGAGTGAGAACATAAGACTCATTTTGACTTTTTTCTATTTTTACATCTAAAGAATTGGAGTTCAGTTTAGGTGATCTGAAAAATATAAGGAACTAGCCTTCAGTGTTTGATTCTCCAAGGAGTTAATCTTAGTAGAAGTCACTTTTGAATTCAGCAAGGGTGTTTCATTTTTCAGCTGCCAATGAGTTGATCTCTGTGGCAGACAGATTGAGTTGTGAGCAGCATATTTGTATGGTCCAATGCAGACTGTGTATGCTTAGCTTGGGTATAAGGTTTTGTACTTGCTACAGATGAATTCCTTTAAAGATTTTTTGCAAATTTGACTCAAATAAGAAATCTTTGGCTAAGGCTTTGAATCTTAAACACCTGATTCACTTCTTCTGATAAATAATTTAAACATTTCCAGTGCTGTCATCCTATTCAGCTCGATGACCTGAGCATACCATGCTTTGAACATCATGCTTCTTTCTTTTTCAAGAACAGTTTATTTTGTCTGCCAAACTCGTAAGAAGGATTATTTCCAACAAAGGATAAAAGCCGAGAAAAAGAGTAGTTGACAGTTTGCATGTGTTCAGCTTAGCTCAGCATCTCCCCTTCTTCCGCTATGCAAGCTGAACTCAATCCTTCCAGACATGTAGGTCCAAGAAAAATAACACCAGTCTCTAGAGAAATATGTAATTCTCAGAAAAAATAGAAGCCATTGGATGGAAATGTTCTCATCTTCCATCTACGAAATCCATAAACTCTACTGCGGCAGTGCCTCTTCTCTTTCTGCCTCTTACAATTGAGGAGGAAGTCCTCCTGATATACATGAAAGGCCCACTCGTTTATTTGTGCTATGAGCCTCAAGCCTTTTATCCCTCTAACGGACCCATCGACACCATTGTTTTCTTCCCGTCCTGTATCTCCATCATCCCCACCTTGGTATAGTGGACAGGAATGTTTCCTAGCATTCCAGTAAACAAGAGTCAAGCCATTAGCTACTATGGCTGCTTCCCAACCCTGTTCCCAGGATGCACCATGAGTGGAATTCAGGATAGAGAAAAATAGGAAGCTTTATGTGCTTTGGATACTGAACCTAGATAGTTCAAATGCACATCTAAGGAATAATTTCAATGACCTCAGATTCTTGCATCTTCCCATACATACAAAAGCACTAAAATCATTAACTTGAGATGTCTGGTTTTGTGATTAGCAGTAATCTTTTGATATCTGACTACAAAGATGTTTTCCTGGCAAAAAACTCCAACACATCCTGGTTCATCCCTTATCTCTTTGGAAGAGTTATCACGGCTGAGAAGCTGTCTCCTGAGCATAATCCTCACTTAGTAAGGTCCCTGAATAAAACTTAGCTTGCAGCTTTTAAGTTGTGCATTTTTCTTCAGTTGAGAGTTTACATTAAACAAATGCTCTAGTCTCTATCCTCTTTAAAAAAAGAAAACACAGTATACTGCACACTGCCTCAAAACCTGTCCTATTTCTTCTCTCCTCTTCACAGTCAGTCTTCAAACGCATCTGAGTTGTCTACACGAGGTGTTGCCATTTCCCCTCACCCCCATTTCCTCTTCAATCCACCCTAAACTGGCCTCACCATCACAACCCCCCGAAATGAGCTCTTACCAAAGGCACTAAGGGGCCCCAATGTTCCTCGATCCAATGACTACATTTTATTTTATTTCTTTTAAACGTTTTTACTTGATTAAAGTAAAAATAATACAATGTATTTTGGAGTGTATAGCATACTTATAAGTTCAGTTCAGTTCAGTTCAGTCGCTCAGTCGTGTCTGACCCTTTGAGACCCTATGGACTGCAGCACACCAGGCTTCCCTGTCCATCACCAACTCCCGGAATTTACTCAAACTCATGTCCATTGAGACAGTGATGCCAACCAACCATCTCATCCTCTGTCGTCTCCTTCTCCTCCTGCCTTCAATCTTTCCCAGCATCAGTGTCTTTTCCAGTGAGTCAGTTCTTTGCATCAGATGGCCAAACTCCAAAATTGGAGTTTCAGCTTCAGCATCTGTTCTTCCAATGACTGGTTCAGGACTGATTTCCTTTAGGACTGACTGGTTGGATCTCCTTGCAGTCCAAGGGACTCTCAAGAGTCTTCTCCAACACCACAGTTCAAAAGCATCAATTCTTTGGCGCTCAGCTTTCTTTATGATCCAGCTCTCGCAATACATGACTGCTTTGACCATACAGACTTTTGTCGGCAAAGTAATGTCTCTGCTTTTTAATATGCTCTCCAAGTTTGTCATAGCTTTTCTTCCAAGGAGCAAACGTCTTTTAATTTCATGGCTGCAGTCACCATCTGCAGTGATTTTGGAGCCCAAGAAAATGAAGTCTGTCACTGTTTACATTGTTTCCCCATCTATTTGCCATGAAGTGATGGGACTGGATGCCATGATCTTTGTTTTTTGAATGTTGAGTTTTAAGCCAGATTTTTCACCCTCCTCTTTCACTTTCATCAACAGGCTCTTCAGTTCTTCTTTGCTTTCTGCCATAAGGGTGGTGTCATCCGCATCTCTGAGGTCGTTGATATTTCTCTGGACAATCTTAATTCCAGCTTGTGATTCATCCAGCCTGGCATTTCACATGATGTACTATACATATAAGTTAAATAAACAGGGTGACAGTATTCAGCCTTGATGTATTCCTTTCCCAGTTTTAACCAGTCTGTGGTTCCATGTCCTGTTCTAACTGTTGCTTCTTGACCTGCAAACGGATTTCTCAGGAGGCAGGTAAGCAAGAGAATTCCAGAAAAATATCTGCTTCTGCTTCATTAACTACACTAAAGCCTTTGACTGTGTGGATCACAGCAAACTGTGGAAAATTCTTCAAGAGATGGGAATACCAGATCAGTGACTACATTTTAATTCCCACTTCACCTGGCCTTTTAGAAGCATTTGCCGTTTTTCTTAAAAAGCTCTCTATCCAGGCTTTTGTGACTGAATGTTCTCCTGATTTTCCTATGATCTCTCAATCTCTGCCTTTTAGGTGTGCCATCTTCTCCACCCAGCTTTACATAGCAGAGTTCTTCAGGGTTTGGCCCTGACTCTTGGTCTCTTCATATTTCTTCCTTGGGATCTCTCTCTCTCCCAAGATGTCAAACACAATGCAAATATAGCCACAGCTATCTTGTTCGCCATAATTCCTCAGCACCTACTCTCCATCATCTTTGCTTAATTAATGAACTTGAAGCCAGAAGTGCTGGATTCATCATAGAGAAAGGAAGAGCATGTGACAGGGAGTAAAACACAGGGATTAAAGGTGTAATCTTTGGGGTCAGAGCTTTGTTCATAACCCAGCTCTTGTCTGTGATTTTGGACAAATGAATTTCCCCCCTTATTTCTAAAATAGAGCTAAATGTGATACCAATGATGGATTTTTCTGAGAATGAAATATATACTAGAATTAAAATTTCATAAGGGCATATCTTTATATATTTTTGTTCAGTGGATAATATATATATCACTTAGAGTCTAGTTTGGTCAGTAAGCTATACCTGAACATCAAATCCAGCCCACTATGTATTTTTACATGGCTAAGAATGTTTTTTATATTTTTTAACAGTCTAGGGAAAGCAAGAAGAAAATGTGATAGAGACAGTATGTGGCTTGCAAAGTCTAAAACATTTACTGTCTACTGAAGCCGAGACCCCCTAAAACTGTTGCGAGCGCTGCTCCAGGTCTTTGCTCAAAAATCATCAACCAACACCCCACCCCCAGCTTTAACAGGAGTGCATGCATGCTAAGTTGCTTTAGTCGTTTGCGACCCTATGGACTGTAACCCGCCAGACTCCTCTGTCCTTGGGATTCTCCAGGCAAGAATACTAGAATGGGTTGCCATGCTCTCCCGCAGGGGATCTTTCCAATCCAGGGATTGAACCTGCATCTCTTATGTCCTACATTGGCAGGCAGGTTCTTTAACAATACTGTCACCCGGGAAGCCCTTAGCAGGAGTGTCCTTGCTTAAAACCTGCCAACACCTCTTCACCCTTTAGCAGGAGTTAACATAAAGTGCTTGCAGTACACTTATGAAGTGTTTTTAATATCGCCTCTGTGTACAGTACTAAATATGTATGCCTGCATCTTACAGGAAAACAATTTGGAACCTCTGATTTATGACAGTTTCCCTTATTTGGTAGTTAGGAGACCAAGGCCATCACAGAAGAAGGTGCTTCACGACTGAAGTCATGAAGCAAGTCCTGATGGAGCCCTGATAGAAACCCAGGACTCCAAGCTGATAGGCCGGTGCTCTGATCTCTTTATCAAACCTCTATAGATTTCTTCCTTCTAATCCAACCGCGCCAAAACTCTGGAGTGGGCCAAGCATAAGAACTTTTTTTCCAAAGCTCCTCAGATGATTCTGATGATCAGTAGATCTGCAAACACGGCTGCAAACTGTGCCATTGGCACACCAGTAAATTTTAGTCAGCCAGGTTCCTCTGTTGGAGAAATTTGCAAAGAATGTTGAAATTTCTATGAAGGCATTATATTTAATTAATTCTTATTGGATTCTCACATAGAAGATGTACATACATATGTTGGGACTGAAAAACAGTTTTTTACCAAGCCCCTAAATTCTGTCTTACTGTTGTACTAAAAGGAAGAAAATAAAAGGGGAAGATGTTTAAATACTGATAATGATTGAGCAGTAGTGGAATGGGGATAACATGAGCACCAGGATTGGAACTGGACAGGCCAGGTGAATTTCATCTCTATCAGTTACTAATTGTATAGCCTTAGACATCTCACTTTGTATTTCTGGATCTCAAATTCTCTATCCACCAAGTGGAGACAGAAATGCCTATCAGGCGAAATAATTACAAATTTCAAAGATAAAACAGTCAGTTCTGGATTACCTTGCCAGTGAGTTCAGGGACAGTAGGAGCCTCCTCCAGAGAACCAGGTAAATGTGCAGCTTCTGTTCTCCCACTGGGAGGGCAGTACAGCCTTATCAGCCCCAGCCCAGCGACCAAACCCGCCACAAAGGAAAAGACAGCCCAGGCTCATGTGGTACCTTTACCACTTCTGATGCTCACACTGATGACTTCAGCTCAGGTGTCAATAACTGACTCTAGGAATTTGTTAGCCGTGAGTTGGAGTTACCTATGAATGTCTACTGGCACATCCTACCTGTAACTGTAGACCTTAGTCATAAGGCACTTCGCACAAGGCCTGACATACAGGGGCAGCCATCATGACCATGATAATGATTATATGACTGTGGCATAGTGATTTACAGTCCCACTCTAGAGCCTGACCAGCCAAGATGCAGCTATGTGACTTTGAACATTATTTCCAAATGTCTCTAAGTCTCAAATTCACCATTAGTGAAATGAATGTAATAATAGTATCTCCTGCTTTACAGTATTATACTAATTAAATGAGCTGATATAGAAAAGGGCTTAACATAGTACCTGGTATATAATAGATATTCAGTAAATATTCCTCCAGTTGAGCTATTTCAAATCCTAAAAGATGATGCTGTGGAAGTGTTGCACTCAATATGTCAGCAAATTTGGAAAACTCAGCAGTGGTCACAGGACTCGAAAAGGTCAGTTTTCATCCCAATCCCAAAGAAAGATAATGCCAAAGAATGCTCAAACTACCATACAATTGCACTTATCTCACACGCTAGTAAAGTAATGCTCAAAGTTCTCCAAGGAAAGCTTCAACAATACATGAAGCATGAACTACCAGATATTCAAGCTGTCAAAAGAGCCAGAAATCAAATTGTCAGCCTCTGCTCAGTTCAGTTCAGTCGCTCAGTCGTGTCTGACTCTTTGCGACCCCATGAATCGCAGCACGCCAGGCCTCCCTGTCCATCACCAACTCCCAGATTTCACTCAAACTCACGTCCATCAAGTCAGTGATGCCTCCAGCCATCTCATCCTCTGTCATCCCCTTTTCCTCCTACCCCCAATCCATCCCAGCATCAGAATCTTTTCCAATGAGTCAACTCTTCGCATGAGGTGGCCAAAATATTTGAGTTTCAGCTTCAGCATCAGTTCTTCTAATGAACACCCAGGACCAATCTGCTTTAGGATGGACTGGTTGGGTCTCCTTGCAGTCCAAGGGACTCTCAATTCTTTGGCACTCAGCTTTCAACATCTGCTGGATCATCAAAAAAGCAAGAGAGTTGAAGAAAACCATCTATTTCTTCTTTATTGACTATGCCAAAGCCTTTGACTGTGTGGATCACAATAAACTGTGGAAAATTCTGAAAGAGATGGGAATACCAGAGCACCTGACCTGTCTCCTGAGAAATCTGTATGCAGGTCAGGAAGCAACAGTTAGAATTGGACATGGAACAACAGACTAGTTCCAACTAGGAAAAGGAGTATGTCAAGGCTGTATATTGTCACCGTGCTTATTTAACTTCTATGCAGAGTACATCATGGAAAACGCTGGGCTGGATGAAGCACAAGCTGGAATCAAGATTGCCAGGAGAAATATCAATAACCTCAGATATGCAGATGACACCAACCTTATGGCAGAAAGTGAAGAAGAACTAAAGAGCCTCTTGATGAAAGTGAAAGAGGAGAGTGAAAAAGTTGGCTTAAAGCTCAACGTTCAGAAAACTAAGATCATGGCATCTGGTCCCATCACTTCATGGCAAATAGATGGGGAAACAGTGGAAATAGTGTCAGACTTTATTTTTCTGGGCTCCAAAATCACTGCAGATGGTGATTGTAGCCATGAAATTAAAAGATGCTTACTCCTTGGCAGGAAAGTTATGACCAGCCTAGACAGCATATTAAAAAGCAGAGACATTACTTTGCCAACAAAGGTCTGTCTAGTTAAGGCTATGGTTTTTCCAGTAGTCATGTATGGATGTGAGAGTTGGACTATAAAGAAAGCTGAGTGCAGAAGAATTGATGCTTTTGAACTGTGGTGTGGGAGAAGACTCTTGAGAGTTCTTGGACTGCAACAAGATTAACTAGTCAGTCCTAAAAGAAATCAACCCTGAATATTGGAAGGGCTGATACTAAAGCTGAAGCTCTAATACTTTGGCCAGCTGATTGGGAAAACTGATTGATGGGGAAAGACCCTGATGCTGGGAAAGATTGAGGGCAGGAGGAGAAGGAGATGATGGAGGATGAGATGTTTGGATGGCATCACTGACTCAATGGACGTGAGTTTGAGCAAGCTCCGGGAGTTAGTGAAGGACAGGGAAACCTGGCGTGCTGCAGTTCGTGGGGTTGCAAATAGTTGGACATGACTGGGCAACTGAACTGAATGCAAAACATGCTGACTATAGTTGATGACACTGTATTGTATAATTTAAATTTGCCAAGAGAGCAGAATTTAAATGTTCTCATTAAAAAAGGATAATTATTTGAGGTGATGAACATATTAGTTACCTAGATGGGGGAAAACCTTTCATAAATATACGTGTAGCAAATCACCACAATGTACACTTTAAATATCTTACAATTTTATATATCAATTATACCTCAGTATAACTGAATTTTTAAAGGCACTAGTAAAAAATATAATTGAATATATTTATTGTCTTAGGAAAAGGATAATAATTTTGATATGAAAAATAAAATTGATGAAATAAAAGACTGCTAATATGACTACTCTAAAATGTTTAATTTCAGAGTAGCAGAAGCCAAAATCAGAATGAAAAATAAAAATTACTGTAAAATGTTTTCAACTCATGAAACGTATAAAATGCCTAATACACAGATGTGTTTACAGATCGAAAAGAAAAGTCATTCATAGAAGAAAGAGGAACTAAAATGACAAATAGCAAGTATGATGAATATCACACATATTTAAAGATATAAAATTAAAACAGTGTCATTTTCACACATGAAATTACATTTTGTCTTCTTTGAGTCAGAGTATGTAAGGACGTGGTAACTAATTATTGTGGCAATCATTTTATGATATATACATGTATCAAATCACATTGTCGACTTTAAACTTACATAATGTTATATGTAAGCTATATCTCAATAAAGCTGGAAAGTTAAAAAAAATTAAAGTTGTGGTAGCTAAGAACAGCACAGTATAGCAATTTGGCAATTCTAAATCCATTTTTACAGCTTATACTCTTTGCCCCAGTATTCCCATATACAGTTATTTAACCCTTAAGAAGCACATACCAAGTGCAAAAAATATATCCATCACGATGTTTATTACAGTGAAGTATTAGTGAAAAATTAGAAAACCTAAATGCCCGTCAACAGATTTTGATCAGATTATCTATTATTGATGATGATGTTCAATATTATCATTGTAGCCACATGTTCCAGGAAACAAACTCACTCAGAAGGACAATGCTGATAGTGGAGTGCAGTTTATTACATCGGTGGACCCAAGGCAGAGTCTCTTCTTAGCCAAGGACCCCGGCTAGTTTTTGTGAAAACCTAAGTGTATGTGCTCAAACCCACCTCCCCAAATTCTCTGAAACTAGTCTGAACAAAGGAAAAGATACAATCTAAGTTAACCCGTGATTCGTATGCCTTAAGCCTAGGTAGTTAAGAGTGGACAGTTATCAATAGGCCTGTGGTCATACCCCAATAAACATAATAGAATTAAACAGATAATTAGGGTTTTTTTTTTTTAAGGTGATAGAGAGCCTAGGTACAAGTCCTGGGGCTCTTCCATTGGGGGCAGGGGGGTGGTGTGTCTGATTTTCCAGTTTGTATGTCATTTCCATAGACACAGGGCATATAGCTCAAAGTCCACAGTCTGGCCCAAGATGGAGTCCTGCTTTCAAGATGGAACCTGTTCTGTCTGTTTCCTCCTTCATTATGTTCTCTACATTTAAAACTATATAAACATTGGATATTAGTCACAGCAGTTATGTTATAGACTACAAATGTGAAATTTTTTTCTACTGCTTTATTAACTTTACACCAAGACTTCGTCTCTGGAAGACAGAATACGCAAAATGTTGCTGAGAGATATGGGGATTGGAAAATATGAATTAGGGAATAACAGGGTTGGAAGAGCAATTAGATCATTTAGTACTCTATTTTCATTTTCATAGGGAAAATTATGATACAGAAAGGAGAAGTAACTTATCCAGAGTCACACAGTTATAAATAAAAATATTGCCTTGTTATATCAGAGGATGTTACAGCCATTGAGCCGTCACAGCACCATCACCCTTGAGGGAGCCTTGAGGGAACTTAGCATAGAAACAGGAAGCCCATTATTTAGCAGTCAGCAGCTGCAGCAACCCCCGATGGTGCACCCTGAGGGGACTCAGGATGAGAAAGCACAGGATACTGGCCTCAGATAGCTGAGGTGTATATCAAAGGAATGATTACAGCGAACCTAGATTTTTGCATCTTCTCATACATAGAAAAGCACCAAATTCCTAATTTTGAGATATCTGGCTTTCTTAACTTAACTTTCTTAATCTTTAGATATTCCAACTACCTGGTCTCTATTAAAAAAAAACTCCTATACATTCTGGCTCCTCTCCTTTCCTCTTCAGAGCAGTCTCTCAGAAATATCCAACATGCTTTGTCCCAGGCTTAAGACCTCAGTTTTTTCTGCCAAATAAAACATAACTCTCAACTTTTAGGTGCATTTTCTTTCAGTCAGCACAGTAATAGAGAAGGTATAAGACCTCAGGTATTCTGGCTGCAGTTTAGTATTTTGCTCCCCAGAAAAACATAAGCCCCTCGGGGACAGGTCCACACTGATAATGCCTATAGTAGAGCCTCAATATGTGGTTACAGAAGGGAGAACAAATGGGTATGTTGACTCATGCCCATCCAGTCAATTTGCTTGGACTGTCAGGTCATAGCCCTTCCCATTATGACCCAGTTGCCCTGGTGACTCGGAGAAGGCTATGGCACCCTACTCCAGTACTCTTGCCTGGAAAATCCCATGGATGGAGGAGCCTGGTAGGCTGCAGTCCATGGGGTCGCTAGGAGTCAGACACGACTGAGTGACTTCACTTTCAATTTTAAATTTCATTCATTGGAGAAGGCAATGGCAACCCACTCCAGTATTCTTGCCTGGAGAATCCCAGGGAAGGGGAGCCTGATGGGCTGCCGTCTATGGGGTCACACAGAGTCTGACACGACTGAAGTGACTTAGCAGCAGCAGCAGGAGCCCTGGTGACTCGGTCATAAAGAACACACCTGGCAATGCAAGAGACACAGGTTCTATCTCTGGGTCAAGAATATCCCTTGGAGAATGAAATGACAACCCACTCGAGTATTATTGCCTGGGAAATCCCATGGACAGAGGAGCCTGGTGGTTTACAGACCATGGGATGGCAAAAGAGTCGGACATGATTTAACAACTAAACAACAAATATAATTAGATCCAGTGAGTTGAAAGGAATACATCCCTTTCAACGCAGTGACTAGAGTCAAATACTTAAGTGCCTTAGGCCAAAGCTCTCACCACCTTGCAATGTAAATTTCATGAGATTTATATATAATTTGCTGAACCTTAAAGCCAACATAGAATTATTTTCTACTGAGTCCTGTTACATACTTGGTGTAAAGTATCACCCTGGAATTCAGACATTTTATCCCCAGTCCTGTGCTTTCTTACTGTAGCAAGACCCAAACTGGATATTCTGTTCCTCTTGATAGCATTTTTTGCTCTGGTTCTTCCAGAAAAAAATGCTGGGAAAAGGATTCAAGAATAAGAAATTTATCTGAAAGGTGATCCCAGGAAACAGAGGTAGAGAAATTGAAAAGTAAGATAGAGAAGATGATGGAGGATTAGGACAGGGAGACCACCTTCTACCCAACAAAGTCATCAAAAGATCATTTGAATGCTGAGCAACATTCACAAAACAACTTCTGAACACTGGCAGAGGACACCAGGCACCCAGAAAGGCAGCCCATTCTCTTCAAAAGGAGGTAGGACAAAATATAAAAGACAAAAAGAGAAAGAAAAAAGTTAGGGATGGAGACCCTTCCTGAGGAGGGAGTTGTGAAGGAGGAGAAGTTTCCACACAGCAGGAAATCCTCTCACCGGCAGGTCTGTGGGATGTTTTGGAATCTCAGAGAGCAACATAACTGGGAGGAAAATAAAAAGCCCACAGAATACGCGTCTAACCACAACTGCCAGAGAAGTGCCCAGATGCTCATGTCTGCCACCGGCGAGCAGGGGCTGGACAGGCAGGCGCGGGTTACATGCTTAGGATAAGGACCAGGCCTGAATGTCCTGAGGACAATCTGAGGGAGCTAACGTGAGATAGCAACCCAAACTGTGGGATAGCCAGATAGAAAAAAAGAGAGAGAGAACTTTCCAGCAAAAGGCTCTAACCTAAGGCGCAGCTTGGCCTGCTCATAGAACAAAGGATTGAGTGAACGCCAAAGGAGAGCCAACTGGCTGCGGACTGGCCCTCCACACGCTGGAGGCAGAGGGGCAGGCGGGTGACAGCCAGAGCCAGAAGGCAAGGAGCAATCTTGGCCCTAGAGATGGCATCCTCCACCAAACTGTGAGCAGGCCCCCAGTTGCTAACCACGTCTTCCTGGATTCCTGGACAGTTGATACCTACCAGGAGGGTTGTAGCCTGAGATCAGCTCCGCAGAGGTGACACATAGCACACCTGAGATGGTGTTCTCGCGGCACACCCAGGAAACCGAGTGGCTGGGACTGGGGAGGTGATTAAGACTCACACTCCACCTGGGACAGTGCACTCACCAAGCACCTGGTCGCCTGAGCTGTTCGGGCCTGGGAAGGGCACAAAACGCATGCCCAACCGAGTCTGCCTTTGTGGAGTACCTGAAAACCTGAACCTGGGAAGTGCACGAAATACAGAGCCCGCTTTGGACAGTTCCCCTGCAGAGCAACCTGGACCCTGAGCAGTGTAGATCCAGAAAGCTCACACCACTGTGAGCTGGGGCAAACCCAGTGTGGTCCATACACTGCAACCGCTCCCCCCACACACCAGTGATATTTGTTTGCAGTGCTCCTCCCTCCCCAAAACACAGCTGAGCAGATGAGCCTAAATAAGTGACCACCTTCACCCTCTTGGGTCAGGATGGAAATTAGACATTGAAGAGACTTGCAAAAAGAGGAAGCCAAAATAAACAAAGAGGGAACTGTTCTGGAAGTGACAGGTGCAACAGATTAAAACCCTGCAGTTAACATTGACCAAGCATTGGAACCTAGATAGCATATTCAAAAGCAGAGACATTACTTTGCCAACTAAGGTCTGTCTAGTCAAGGCTATGGTTTTTTCTGTGGTCATGTATGAATGTGAGAGTTGGACTGTGAAGAAGGCTGAGCACCGAAGAATTGATGCTTTTGAAGTGTGGTGTTGGAGAAGACTCTTGAGAGTCCCTTGGACTGCAAGGAGATCCAACCTGTCCATTCTGAAGGAGATCAGCCCTGGGATTTCTTTGGAAGGAATGATGCTGAGGCTGAAACTCCAGTACTTTGGCCACCTCATGCGAAGAGTTGACTCATTAGAAAAGACTCTGATGCTGGGACGGATTGGGGGCAGGAGGAGAAGGGGACGACCGAGGATGAGATGGCTGGATGGTATCACTGACTCAATGGACGTGAGTCTGAGTGAACTCTGGGAGTTGGTGATGGACAGGAAGGCCTGGCATGCTGTGATTCATGGGGTCACAAAGAGTCAGACATGACTGAGCGACTGAACTGAAGCATTGGAAGGGGCCTATAGACCTTGAGAAGACATACAAGCTGGAACAAGAAACTATCTGAAACTGAACTGACCCCACACTGCCCACAACAGCTCCAGAGAAAGTCCTAGATATATTTTTACTATTATCATTTAAAATTTTAAAAAAATTTTAAAGTTCTTTATTACTCCTTTTTCATTTTTATAACCTTTCAAAAGGACCCAATTTTTAAAGCAAATTTCATATATATGTATATTTTAAAATAATTTTTGTGATTTTTGTTTTGTATTTTTAATATTGTATTTTTGAGAGTCTAACCTCTACTCTAGATTTTTAATCTTTGCTTTTCAGTATTTGTTATCAATTTTGTACCTTTAAGAATCTAATCTTCAGTATTCATTTTCATTTAGGGGTGTGATTACTTGCTTGATTGCTCTTTACCCTTTGACTCTCCCTTTTCTCCCCCAGGTCACCTCTATCTCCTCCCTCCCCCTTCTCTCCTCTACTTAACTGTGAATCTCTCTGGGTGTTCTGGGCTGTGGAGAATACTTAGGGAACTGATTACTGGCTAGATTGGTCTCTCCCCTTTTGATTCCCCCTCTTCTCCTCCTGATCACCTCTATCTCCCTCCTCCCTCTTCTCTTCTCCATGTAACTCTCTGAACCTCTCTGGATGTCCCTCACTGTGGAGAATTTTTTCACCATTAACCTAGATGTTTTATCATCTGTGCTGTATGAATGGAGAAGTCTTGAGGCTACTGTAAGAATAAGACTGAAAGCCAGAGGCAGGAGGCTTAAATCCAACACTTGAGAACACCAGAGAACTCCTGATTCCAGGGAACATTAATAGACAAGAGCTCATCCAAATACCTCCATACGTACACTGAAACCAAGCTCCACCCAAGAGCCAACAAGTTCCAGAGCAAGACATACCACGCTAAATCTCCAGCAAAGCAGGAATACAGCCCTGAGCATTAAAAGACAGGCTGCCCAAAGCCATGCCAAACCCATAGACACCCCAAAACTCACTACTGGACTCTTCATTGCACTTCAGAGAGAATAGATCCGGCTCCACCCACCAGAACACAGACCCAAGCTCCCCTAACCAGGAAACCTTGACAAGCCACTAGTCCAACCCCACTCACAGGGAGCAAGCTCCACAATAAAGAAGAACCACAAACTTCCAGCCTACAGAAAGGGTACCCCAAACACAGCAATCTAAACAAAATGAAAAGGAAGAGAAATATTCAGCAGGTAAAGGAACATGATAAATGCCTACCAAACCAAACAAAGAAGAGGAGATAGGAGTCTACTTGAGAAAGAATTCAGAATAATAGTAAAGATGATCCAAAATTTTGAAAACAAAATGGAGTTACAGATAAATAAACTAGAGACAAGGATTGAGAAGATGCAATGAATGTTTAACAAGGACCTAGAAGAATTTAAAAAAGAGCCAGTCAATAATAATGCAATAACTGAGATCAATAGCACTCTGGAGGGAACCAACAGTAGAATAACTGAGGCAGAAGACAGGATAAGTGAGGTGGAAGATAGAATGGTGGAAATAAATGAGGCAGAGAGGAAAAAAGAAAAAAGAATGAAAAGAAATGAGGATAACCTCAGAGACCTCTGGAACAAGATTAAAGGCCCCAACATTCAAATCATAGGAGTCCCAGAAGAAGACAAAAAGAAAGGGCATGAGAAAATACTTGAGGAGATAATAGCTGAAAACTTCTCTAAAATGGGAAGGAAATAGCCATCCAAGTCCAAGAAACCCAGAGAGTCCCAAACAGGATAAACCCGAGGCAAAATACCCCAAGACACATATTAATCAAATTAATGAGGATCAAACACAAAGAGCAAATATTAAAAGCATCAAGGGAAAAGCAACAAATAACACACAAGGGGATCCCCATAAGGATAACAGCTAATCTTTCACTAGAAACTCTTCAGGTCAGGAGGGATGGCAGGACACACTTAAAGTGATGAAAGAGAAAAACCTACAACCCAGATTACTATGCCCAGCAAGGATCTCATTCAGATATGAAGGAGAAATCAAAAGCTTTACAGATAAGCAAAAGCTGAGAGAATTCAGCACCACCAAACCAGCTCTTCAACAAATGCTAAAGGATCTTCTTTAGACAGGAAACAGAAAAGGTTTATAAACTCAAACCCAAAACAACAAATTAAATGGCAATGGGATCATACTTATCAGCAATTACCTTAAATGTAAATGGGTCGAATGCTCCAACCAAAAGACAAAGACTGGCTGAATGGATACAAAAACAAGACCGCTATATATGCCAAGATACCCACCTCAAACCAAGGGGCACAAACAGACTGAAAGTGAAGGGCTGGAAAAGATATCTCATGCAAATGGAGACCAAAGGAAAGCAGGAGTAGCAATACTCATATCAGATAAAATAGATTTTGAAATAAAGGCCATGAAAATAGACAAAGAAGGATATGACATAATGACCAAAGGATCAATCCAAGAAGATATAACAATTATAAATATATATGCACCCACCATAGGAGCACTGCAATATGTAAGGCAACTGCTAACAAGTATGAAAGGGGAAATTAACAGTAACACAATAATAGTGGGAGACTTTAATAGCCTGCTCACACCTATGGATAGATCAACCAAACAGACATTTAGCAAGGAAACACAAACTTTAAATGATACAGTGGACCAGTTAGACCTAATTGATATCTATAGGACATTTCACCCCAAAAGAATGAATTTCACCTTTTTCTCAAGTGCACATGCAACATTCTCCAGGACAGATCACATCCTGGGCCATAAATCTGGCCTTGGTAAGTTAAAAAAAATGGAAATCATTTCAAGTATCTTTTCTGATCATAACGTGGTAAGATTAGATGTCAACTACAGGAAAAAAAAAACTATTAAAAATACAAATGTATGGAGGCTAAACAACACACTTCTGAATAACCAAAAAATCACAGAGGATATAAAAAGGGAAATCAAAATATGCATAGAAACAAATGAAAATGAAAACACAACAACCCAAAACCTATGGGATTCAGTAAAAGCAGTGTTAAGAGGAAGGTTCAAAGCAATACAAGCTTTCCTCAAGAAACAAGAGAAAAATCAAATAAATAACCTAGCTTTACACCTAAAGCAGCTAGAAAAAGAAGAAATGAAGAACCCCAGGGTTAGTAGAAAGAAAGAAGTCAAAAAATCAGAGCAGAAAAAAGTGAAAAAGAGACAAAGGAAACTATAGCAAAAATCAACAAAACTACAAGCTGGTTCTTTGAGAAGATAAATTAGACAAACCATTAGCCAGATTCATCAAGAAAAAAAGGGAGAAGAATCAAATCAACAAAGTTAGAAATTAAAATGGAGAAATCATAACAGACAACACAGAAATACAAAGGACCATAAGAGACTACTATCAGCAACTATATGTCAATAAAATGGACAACTTGGAAGAAATGGATGAATTCTTAGAAAAGTATAACCTTCCAAAACTGAACCAGGGAGAAAGAGAAAATCTTAACAGACCCATCACAAGCACAGGTATCAACACTGTAATAAAAAATCTTCCAACAAACAAAAACCCAGGATCAGATGGCTTCACAGGTGAATTCTACCAAAAATTTAGAGAAGAGCTAACACCTATCCTACTCAAACTCTTCCAGAAAATCACAGAGGAAGGTTTGGAATGAACTGCCAAATTCATTCTATGAGGCCACCATCACCCTAATGCCAAAACCAGACAAAGATGCTGCAAAAAAGGAAATTATAGGCCAATATTACTGAGGAAGAGAGATGCAAAAATCCTCAAGAAAATTCTAGTGAACAGAATCCAACAACATATTAAAAAAGATCATACATCATGACCAAGTGGGCTTTTCCCAGGGATGCAAGAATTCTTCAATATTTGCAAATCAATGTGATATGCCATATTAACAAATTGAAAGAGAAAAACCATATGATTACCTCAGTAGATATAGAGAAAGCCTTTGACAAAATGCAACATCCATTTATGATAAAAGTCCTTCAGAAAGCAGGCACAGAAGGAACATACCTCAACATAATAAAAGCTGTATATGATAAACCCACAGCAAACATTATCCTCAATGGTGAAAAACTGAAAGTGTTCCCCCTAAAGTCAGGAAGAAGACATGGGTGTCCACTCTCACCACTACTATTCAACATAGTTTTGGAAGTTTTAGCCACAGCAATCAAAGAAGAAAAAGAAGTGAAAAGGAATCCAGATTGGAAAAGAAGAAAGTAAAACTCTCACTGTTTGCAGATAACATGATCCTCTACCTAGAAAACCCTAAAGACACCACCAGAAAATTACTAGAGCTGAACATAGTAAATGAACATAGTAAAGTTGCAGGATATAAAATTAATACACAGAAATCCCTTGCATTCCTATACACTAACAATGAGAAAACAGAAAGAGAAATTAAGGAAACAATTCCACTCACCACTGTGATGAAAAGAATAAAATACTTAGGAATAAATCTTCCTAAAGAAACAAAAGATCTCTATATAGAAAACTATATAACACTGATGAAAGAAATCAAAGATGACACAAATAGATGGAGAAATATACCATGTTCATGGATTGGAAGAATCAACATAGTGAAAATGAGTATACTACCCAAAGCAACCTATACATTCAATGCAATCCCTATCAAGCTATCAATGGTATTTTTCAGAGAACTAGAACAAATAATTTCACAATTTGTATGGAGATACCAAAAACCCCAAATAGCCAAAGCAATCTTGAGAAAGAAGAGTGGAACTGGAGGAATCAACCTGTCTGGCTTCAAACCATACTACAAAGCTACAGTCATCAGGACAGTATGGTACTGGCACAAAGTCAGAAATATATGTCAATGGAACAAAACAGAAAGCCCAGAGATAAATCCATGCACCTATAGACACCTTATCTTTGAGAAAAGAAGCAAAAATATACAGTGGAGAAAAGACAATCTCTTTAACAAGTGGTGCTGGGAAAACTGGTCAACCATCTGTAAAAGAATGAAACTAGAACACTTTCTAACACCATACACAAAAATAAACTCAAAATGGATTAAAGATCTAAATGTAAGACCAGAAACTATAAAACTCCTAGAGGAAAACAATAGGCAAAACACTCTCTGACATCAATCACAGCAAGATCCCCCATGACCTACCTCCCAGAGTAATGGAAGTAAAAGCAAAAATAAACAAATGGGACCTAATTAAACTTAAAATCTTTCACACAACAAAGGAAACCATAAGCAAGGTGAAAAGACAGCTTTCAGAATGGGAAAAAATAGTAGCAAATGAAGCAACTGACAATTAATCTCAAAAATATGTAAGTAGGTCATGCAGCTCAATACCAGAAAAATAAACGACCCAGTCCAAAAGTGGGCCAATTAACTAGACATTTCAAACCAAAGAAGACATTCAGATAGCTAACAAACACATGAAAAGATGCTCAATATCACTCATTATCAGAGAAATGCAAATCAAAACCACAATGAGGTACCATCTCATGCAGTCAGAAAGGCTGCTATCAAAAAGTCTACAAACAATAAATGCTGGAGAGGGTGCAGAGAAAAGGGAACCCTCTTACACTGTTGGTGGGATTGCAAACTAGTACAGCCACTATGGAGATCAGTGCGGAGATTCCTTAAAAAACTGGAAATAGAATTGCCATGCGACCCAGCAATCCTGCTGCTGGGCATACACAAGAAATGAAAAGAGACACGTGTACCCCAATGCTCATCGCAGCACTGTTTACAATAGTTAGGACATGGAAGCAACCTAGATGTCATTGGCAGACGATGAGAAAGTTGTGTTATATATACACAATGGAATATTACTCAATTATTAAACAGAGTGAATTTGAATCAGTGCTAATGAGGTGGACGAAACTGAGACCTACCTACTATACAGAGTGAAGTAAGTCAGAAAGAAAAACACCAACACAGTATATTAACCCGCGCTGCTGCTATTGCTAAGTCACTTCAGTTGTGTCCGACTCTGTGCGACCCCATAGACGGCAGCTCACCAGGCTCCCCCGTCCCTGGGATTCTCCAGGCAAGAACACTGGAGTGGGTTGCCATTTCCTTCTCCAATGCATGAAAGTGAAAAGTGAAAGTGAAGTCGACCCCACGGACTGCAGCCTACCAGGCTCCTCCATCCATGGGATTTTCCAGGCAAGAGTACTGGAGTGGGTTGCCGTTGCCTTCTCCAATATTAACACCTACATATATGGAATTTAGAAAGACGGTAATGATGTGAGACAGTAAAAGAGACACAGATATAAAGAACAGACTTTCGGACTCTATGGGAGAAGGCAAGGGTGGGATGATTTGAGAGAATAGCATTGAAAGATGTATATTACCACATGTGAAACAGATGACCAGTCCAAGTTCGATGCATGAAGCAGGGCACTCAAAGCGGTGAACTGGGTCAACCCAGAGGGATAGGATGGGGAGGGAGGTGGGAGGTGGTTCGGGATGGGGGACACATATACACCCATGGCTGATTCAAGTCAATGTGTGGCAAAAACCACCACAGTATTTTAAAGTAATTAGCTTCCAATTAAAACTAACTACTTAAAAATAAATACAGCAGGACACAAGACATGAGGAGTGGACCTGGACAGCCCTGTGGCTGAGGACTGGAGATGGCAGTGTGAAAACTGGAGAGACAGTTCACAAACCCTGTCTTAAGTCATCACCCCCATTTCTGAGCCCTATTACTTCATACACATGCATGACCTCCCAGCCCTATTACTTCATACATATGCATGACCTCCCAGCCCCTGAAAGCTTTTGAGTTTGTGTAACTCTACCTAGTAGTGAGGATCAGTTAGCAGAGGGATGCAATAGGCAAGAGAGAAGGGAAGCCTGGACCAATGCAACAGCAGTGGGCCTGGATGGGAGGCCTGAGTGAAGCAGTTCAAAACAGAATGAATGGGATTAGGACAGAGGGACCTGGGAGGGGGGGTCACTGGACAGACACAGACAGAAGTAATTTGGTTCTCTTGCTAATAACGTCACATCCCTGCAGAGCTATCCTTCCTGTTGTGCTAAGTGAAAGTTCAGAGTTGGAGACACGGCTCAGAGTTTTCTGCCTAAAGATTGTATTTGAAGTTGTTTTCATAGAGGTAACCAGCAAGAAAGCGGGTATCTAGAGGAAGAGCACCAGTGACTACATGCAGCAGAAACAAGTTCCAACTCTTTGGACCTCCTACCACATATCCTTTCAGGAGATTCCTTTCTGTTTGCTGGCTAAGGGAGAGCTGTCTGAGGGACAGAACCAGTGCAGCCCCAGGGACCCAGGAGCAGGGACTTGGATTACACACCACCTTAGGAATGAGCAAATTCCCACCATTATTATTCTTCAGTCACTCTGCTCAAAAACCAAGTTCTTGGGCATTTGACAGAGTGTGTGTAGCAATATCTAGGAAAGCCTTCCTGAAATCATGGGAAAGAGGCCAATAATATTCCCATTTTACAGAAGAAAGTTAAGTGGTTGGGCCCAGATGACTTGGCAGGATCAGGGAGAACTCCAGTTTCCTTACCTCAAAAGTAGGTTGAGAAGCAATGCCACTTTCCTGGCCTGATGCTGGGGACATTTCCACAGGCCAATGAAGGGCTCTGTTTTATACAGAAGCATTATGACTTTTGTCTGCATATGTGCATTTTCACACAGTTAAACACTTATTACTTTGCATCTGTATTTCTTTTTCTTCAAATTATTTTTATATTTTTTTATTGCCCTTGTATATGTCAATCTCAGGCCACATTTGGTCCTAGAAATTTAGACACTTTGGATTACATGCACAGTCCACAATCTCATCCAAATTAACATCTTTGATATGATTTGAAATGCAGCTACATGTTTTGGAATATAACTTATCTTTAACATGATGATAATAATGTTTGAAATACTTCCAGAAAAATAGTCCAGGCTGTATTTCTTAACCTGAGCTTGTATCACCAGTCTAGAACAGGAAACCAGAAATGACCATTGCCCCAAGACAGCATCCAATGTGAGAGTGGGAGGGGTCCCCTGAGCAAAATTGGGGCATTTTACCATGTGGTTTTAACACTCATGCAGAGACAACCATGCTGATACTAGGGGAGGGCACTGCCGGAACTCACGTGTGACCACTCATTCAAGAAAGCAGTCTCAACAGATGATGACACAGAACCTAGACTGTCTTCTTCCCATCTTCTGAAATCCATGCAGAGACAATGGGGAGATAAATGTAGAGCAAACACTTAGGGAATGGGTTTGGAGCCATGCTCAAGGTTCAGTGCAATGTTCAAGCAACTCACTTGTGACTAAAAAGTAAACAAGCAACCAACCAACCTTGAACTCAAAAACATTCTTGGAGAATTTAAAAATACCTCTTTGGGGTATGAGGGATTTAAAAAAGTCTCTGTCTGGAGTCAGAACCCTGTCAGCACTCCCTGTGTACCACAGCCATCACTCACAGTGATAAAGAATGACCATCTCTGTGAGCCTGGGCTGCCTAATGGGGCCTGGGAGAGCAGCTTCTCAGTCAAGAAGACCAAGACAGGGAAACTTAATGAGTTAATGTTTTCAAAAGCTTTATGAGCTCTTTGATGTGAGCTGATGCACCACTACAAAGCAGCCTTTCATCTTCCCAAATAGTCTCTCTCTCTTCCTGCCTACTCCACCCTGCTAGTCCTAACTATCTCCACCTAGACCACCACCTGCAAGAGGAGAGGACAGCAGAAAGCTAGCTCACAGAATGCTACCCGAGCACCCCAAGGTGTCGCATCCTTTCCTTTGCTTAATGTACCCATGTACATTTTGCCCAAACAACATCCTCAGAGACACATGCAGCCCTCCTTTGATGCTCTTATGCCATTTGAGGAAGCAGAGAAAACCTGCTGCGAAATGAAAGCAAATAGATTCTAATCAACAGACAGAGCTCAGTCAGAGCCAACTTTAGCACTCTTCAAACATGTTGCTATTTTTCCTCTAGCTTACCCCACACAGCCATTTTGAAGTGGGTCTCTTACTTTGGGAGGGGCTTGTAAAACATGACCTCTTCAGGAAACACCATAGCTAGACCAGCAAACTTCTATTCTGCAAGCCAGAAAAGGGCTCCTTTTAAGGGCTCCTACTATAGACGATTGAATTTAGAGTCACATTGACCAGGATTCTTGGCCTCCCCAATCACACTCTAGACATTGATTAGAGGCCAGATAACAATTTCAGGCAAGGTTTTATTGTTGGCCCTACTATAGTAGAGGGGAGCCAAAACCAGTAACAGATTTCTTTGCTCATTCCCTGAAGAGGGGTGAGCTGGTTCCTTATATGTGGTGAGTGTAGGAGCATGTCCAAGGGTCAGGCTAGAGGGGTGGCTTAGGTGGTTTGCCCACCCATTTGGTGGAGCTGTGTGCAGGGGGATTTTGCAGTACCTTGCTTTTATTCCTGACACCTTGATTTGCTCCTGGCTTTTGAGAAGTGGCAGTTAGGTTGTTTTGAAATTTTTTTGGGGGGGGGTTGGTATTTTTGTATCTTTTTGTCCAAAATTTGCCCCAACTCTGCATGCATGCAATTAATTTTAGTCCTTTATAATTTCTTCGTATTTTATTGCTTGAGGAGACATTTGTCCAGGTTCAGCAAAGGGTCCTGAAACCATGTACAAGGCCCTGTGTCCCTTGTTTTTGAAGTAAAATGCTTACTCAAGAGTTAATGATTGGGAGATGTGAAGATGTAGAAACAAAGAATAGCTGTGGGACTAGGGAACTGAAAACAATTTAGAGTACAGTCAAAGCTATGGTTTTTCCAGTAGTCATGTATGGATGTGAGAGTTGGACCATAAAGAAGGCTGAGCACTGAAGAATTGATGCTTTTAAACTGTGGTGCTGGAAGAAGACTCTTGAGAGTCCCTCAGACTGCAAGGATATCAAAACCAGTCAATCCTAAAGGAAATCAACCCTGAATATTCATTGGAAGGACTGATGCTGAAGCTGAAGCTCAATACTTTGGCCACCTGATGCACAGAGCCAACTTATTGGATAAGACCCTGATGCTGGGAAAGACTGCAGGCCAATGGAGAAAAGGGAGGCAGAGGATGAGATGGTTAGAAGGCATCACCAACTCAATGGACATGAATTTAGGCAAACTCTGGAAGACAGTGGAAACAGAGGAAGCTGGCATGCTGCAGTTCATGGGGTCACAAAGATGACCATCTCATCCTCTGTTGTCCCCTTCTCCTGCCTCCAATCCCTCCCAGCATCAGAGTCTTTTCCAATGAGTCAGCTCTTCTCATGAGATGGCCAAAGTTTGGAGCTTCAGCTTCAGCATCAGTCCCTCCAATGAACACCTGGGACTGATTCCTTTAGGATGGTCTGGTTGGATTTCCTTGCTGTCCAAGGGACTCTCAAGAGTCTTCTCCAACACCACAGTTCAAAAGCATCAATTCTTCATCATCAGCTCAGCTTTCTTTACAGTTCAACTCTCACATTCATACATGACCACTGGAAAAACCATAGCCTTGACTAGACGGACCTTTGTTGACAAAGTAATGTCTCTGCTTTTTAATATGCTGTCTAGGTTGGTCATAACTTTCCTTCCAAGGAGTAAGCGTCTTTTAATTTCATGGCTGCAATCAACATCTGCAGTGATTTTGGAGCCCCCTAAAATCCCATTCTGAAGGAGATCAACCCTGGGATTTCTTTGGAAGGAGTGATGCTAAAGCTGAAGCTCCAGTACTTTGGACACCTCATGAGAAGAGTTGACTCATTGGAAAAGACTCTGATGCTGGGAGAGATTGGGGGCAGGAGGAGAAGGGGATGACCGAGGATGAGATGGCTGGATGGCATCACGGACTCGATGGACGTGAGTCTGAGTGAACTCTGGGAGATGGTGATGGACAGGGAGGCCTGGCATGCTGTGATTCATGGGGTCGCAAAGAGTCGGACACGACTGAGCGACTGAACTGAACTGAACTGAACTGAAAATAAAGTCAGCCACTGTTTCCACTGTTTCCCCATCTATTTGACATGAAGTGATGGGACTGGATGCCACAATCTTAGTTTCCTGAATGTTGAGCTTTAAGCCAACTTTTTCACTCTCCTCTTTCACTTTCATCAAGAGGCTCTTTAGTTCTTCTTCACTTTCTGCCATAGGGTGGTGTCATCTGCATATCTGAGGTTATTGATATTTCTCCCAGCAGTCTTGATTCCAGCTTGTGCTTCTTCCAGCCCAGTGTTTCTCATGATGTACTCTGCATAGAAGTTAAATAAGCAGGGTGACAATATACAGCCTTGACATACTCCTTTTCCTATTTGGAACCTAGTGGAGGTGATGGAATTCTGTTGTTCCCTGTCCAGTTCTAACTGTTGCTTCCCGACCTGCATACAGGTTTCTCAAGAGGCAGGTCAGGTGCTCTGGTATTCCCATCTCTTTCAGAATTTTCCACAGTTTCTTGTGATCCACATAGTCAAAGGCTTTGGCATAGTCAATAAAGCAGAAATAGATGTTTTTCTGGAACTCTCTTGCTTTTTCCATGATCCAGCGGATGTTGGCAATTTGATCTCTGGTTCCTCTGCCTTTTCTAAAACCAGCTGGGATATCTGGAAGTTCACAGTTCACGTATTGGTGAAGCCTGGCTTGGAGAATTTTGAGCATTACTTTGTTAGCATGTGAGATGAGTGCAATTGTGCAGTAGTTTTAACATTCTTTGGCATTGTCTTTCTTTGGGATTGGAATGAAAACTGACCTTTTCCAGTCCTGTGGCCACTGCTGAGTTTTCCCAATTTGCTTGTATATTGAGTGCAGCACTTTCACAGCATCATCTTTCAGGATCTGAAATAACTCAAGTGGAATTCCATCACCTCCATGAGCTTTGTTCATAGTGATGCTTCCTAAGGCCCACTTGACTTCACATTCCAGGGAGCATGATGGCTGTGACAGCACAGGAGTGTGGCTGAGGAGAGCTACCCCACGCCCAAGGTCAGGGGCAGTGGCCGAGAGGAGCTACCCCATGTCCAAGATCAGGGGCGGCAGCTGAGAGGATCTACCCCAAGTCCAAGGTAAGGAGCTGTGGCTGTGCTTTTCTGGAGCAGCCATGAAGAGATACCCCACGTCCAAGGTAAGAGAAACCCAAGTAAGACATTAAGATGGTAGGCGCTGAGAGAGGGCATTAGAAGGCAGACAGAGTGAAACCACAATCACAGACAACTAGCCAATCTGATCACATGGACCACAGCCTTGTCTAAACTAAGCCATGCCATGTGGGGCCACCAAGACAATGGGTCATGGTGGAGGGGTCTGACAGAATGTAGTCCACTGGAGAAGGGAATGGCAAACCACTTCAGTATTCTTGCCTTGAGAACCCCTTGAACAGTATGAAAAGGCAGAAAGATAGGACACTGAAAGATGAAGAAAATGGCAATAGGAAAATATATATCAATAATTACTTTAAATGTAAATGGATTAAATGCTCCAACCAAAAGACACAGACTGGCTGAATGGATACAGAAACAAGACCTATATATATGCTGTCTACAAGAAACCCACTTCAGACCTAAAGACACATATAGACTGAAAGTGAGAGGATGGAAAAATATATTCCATGCAAATGGGAAGCAAAATAGCTGGAGGAGCAATTCTCATATCAGTCAAAACAGACCTTAAAATAAATAAGATTACAAGAGATAAGAAAGGACACTACATAACGATCAAGGGATCAGTCCAAGAGGGAGATATAACAATTGTAAATATCTATGGACCCAACACAGGAGCATCTCAATACATAAGACAAACACTAACAGACATAAAAGGAGAAATGGTCAGTAACACAATAATAGTAGGCGACTTTAACGTCCCCCTCACACCAATGGACAGATCATCAAAACAGAAAATTAATAAGGAAACACACATCTTAAATGATATATTAGATGAGATGGATTCCATTGATATGTTCAGGACATTCCATCCAAATGCAGAAGAATACACCTTCTTCTCAAGTGTGCATGCAACTTTATCCAGGATAGACCACATTTGGGTCACAAATCAAATCTCAGTAAATTAAGAAAATTGAAATCGTATCAAGCATCTCTGACCACAACGCTATGAGACTAGATATCAATTACAAGAAAAAAGCTGTAAGAAACACAAACGCATGGAGATTAAACAACACATTTCTAAATAACCAACAGGTTATTGAAGAAATCAAAAGGGAAATCAAAAAAATTCTAGAAACAAATGACAATGAAAACACAACAATTCAAAACCTATGGGATGCAGCAAAAACAGTTATCAGAGGAAGGTTATAGCAATAAATCCTACCTCAAGAAACAAGAAAAACATTGAATAGACAACCTAACTTCACACCTAAAACAACTGGAAAAAGAAGAACAAAAAACCCCCAATATTGGAAAAAGAAGAACAAAAAACCCCCAGTATTAGTAGAAGGAAAGAAATCATAAAGATCCAAGCAGAAATAAATGAAAAAGAAATGAAAGAAACAATAGTAAAGATTAATAAAACTAAAAGCTGGTTCTTTGAGAAGATAAACAAAATTGACAAACCTTTAGCCAGACTCATCAAGAACAAAAGAGAGAAGAATCAAATCAACAAAATTAGAAATGAAAAAGGAGAGGTTACAATAGACAATGAAGAAATACAAAGGATTATGAGACTATTATGAACAACTATATGGCAATAAAATGGATAACCTGGAAAAAATGGACAGATTCTTAGATAAATTCAATCTTTCAAGACTGAACCAGAAAGAAATAGAAATTATGAACAACCCACATACAAGCCCTGAAATTGAAGCTGTGATTAAAAATCTCCCAAAAAACAAAAGCCCAGGACCAGATGGCTTCACAGAAGAATTCTATCAAACATTTAGAGAAGAGCTAATGCATATCCTACTAAAACTCTTACAAAAAATTGCAGAGGAAGGAACAATTTCAAACTCATTCTATGAGGCTACCATCTCCCTGATACCAAAACCAGACAAAGACAACACACAAAAAAAGAAAACTATAGGCCAATATCACTGATGAACATAGATGCAAAAATTCTCAACAAATTTTATCAGAGTTCAGAAACACATCAAAAAGTTCATACAACACGATCAAGTTGGATTAATTCCAGGAATGCAAGGATTCTTCAATATACACAAATCAATCCATGTGAAACACAATATTAACAAATTGAAAGATAATAACCATGTGATAATCTCAATAGATATAGAAAAAGCCTTTGACAAAATTCAGGACCCGTTTATTATTGAAGTGAAAGTGAAAGTCACTCAGTCACGTCTGACTCTTTGCAACCCCATGGACTATACAATCCATAGAATTCTCTAGGCCAGAATCCTGGAGTGGGTAACCTTTCCCTTCTCCAAGGGATCTTCCCAACCCCGGAATTGAACGCAGGTCTCCTGCATTGCGGGCAGATTCTTTACCAACTAAGCTGCAATGGAAGCCCAAGAATACTGGAGTGGGTAGCCTATCCCTTCTCCAGTGGACCATTTATGATTAAAACTCTTTAAAAAATGGGCATAGAAGGAACCTACCTCAACATAGTAAAGACCGTATATGATAAGCATACAGCAAACATTATTCTCAATGGTGAAAAACTGAAACCATTCCCCCTAAGATCAGGAACAAGACAAGGGTGCCCACTTTCACCACTATTGTTCAATATAGTTCTGAAAGTCCTAGGTATAGCAATCAGAGAAGAAAAAGAAATAAAAGGAATTCAGATTGGAAACGAAGTAAAGTTCTCACTGTTTGCAGATGACATGATACTGTACATACAAAACCCTAAAGACAGTATCAGAAAATTACTAGAGCTAATCAGTGAATTTAGCAACATTGCAGGATACAAAGTCAATACACAGAAATCACTTGCATTTCTATATACTAACAATGAAAAATCAGAAAGAGAAATTAAAGAATCAATTCCATTAATCATTGCAACAAAAAGAATTAAATATCTAGGAATAAACTTACCTAAGGAGAACTGGACAAAGAACAGCAGACTGGTTCCAAATAGGAAAAGGAGTATGTCAAGGCTGTATATTGTCACCCTGCTTATATAACTTTTATGCAGAGTACATCATGAGAAACGCTGGGCTGGAGGAAACACAAGCTGGAATCAAGACTGCCGGGAGAAATATCAATAACCTCAGATATGGAGATGACACCACCCTTATGGCAGAAAGTGAAGAGGAACTAAAGAGCCTCTTGATGAAAGTGAAAGAGGAGAGTGAAAAAGTTGGCCTAAAGCTCAACATTCAGAAAACAAAGATCAAGGCATCTTGTCCCATCACTTCATGGCAAATAGATGGGGAAACAGGGGAAACAGTGTCAGACTTTATTTTGGGGGGCTCCAAAATCACTGCAGATGATGACTGCAGCCATGAAATTAAAAGGCGCTTACTCCTTGGAAGGAAAGTTATGACTAACCTAGATAGCATATTGAAAAGCAGATACATTACTTTGCCAACAAAGGTCCGTCTAGTCAAGGCTATGGTTTTTCCAGTAGTCATGTATAGATGTGAGAGTTGGACTGAAGAAAGCTGAAGAATTGATGCTTTTGAACTGTGGTGTTGGAGAAGACTCTTGAGAGTCCTTTGGACTGCAAGGAGATCCAACCAGTCCATTCTGAAGGAGATCAGTCCTGGCTGTTCACTGGAAGGACTAAAGCTAAAACTCCAGTACTTTGGCTACCTGACGCAAAGAGTTGACTCATTGGAAAAGACTTTGATGCTGGGAGGGATTGGGGGCAGGAGGAGAAGAGGACGACAGAGGACGAGATGGCTGGATGGCATCACCGACTCAATGGACATGAGTTTGAGTAAACTCTGGGAGTTGGTGATGGACAGGGAGGCCTGGCGTGCTGTGATTCATGGGGTCACAAAGAGTCGGACATGACTGAGTGACTGAACTGAACTGAAGGAGACAAAAGAACTGTACATAGAAAGTTATAAGACACTAATGAAAGAAATCAAAGATGACATAAAAAGATGGAGAGATATTCCATGCTCCTGGGTAGGAAGAATCAATATTGTGAAAATGACTGTCTACAGATTCAATGTGCTCCCTATCAAATTACCAATGGCATTTTTCACAGAAGTGGAACAAAAAAATTCACAATTCATATGGAAACACAAAAGACCCTGAATAGCCAGAGCAGTCTTGAGAAAGAATGGAGCTGAGGGAATCAACCTTCCTGACTTTAGATTATACTACAAAGCTACAGTCTTCAAGACAGTATGGTACTGGCACAAAAACAGAAATATAGACCAATGGAACAAGACAGAAAGCCCCGAAATAAACCCATTCTCCTATGGATACCTTATTTTTGACAAAGGAGGCAAGAATATACAATGGGGGAATAGACAGCCTCTTCAATAAATGGTTTTGGGAAAACTGGACAGCTACATGTAAAAGAATGAAATTAGAACACCTACTAACACCATACACAAAGATAAACTCAAAATGGATTAAAGACCTAAATGTAAGACCATAAACTATGAAACTCTTAGAGGAAAACATAGGCAGAACACTTGATGACATAAATCAAGACAAGATCTTCTATGACCCACCTCCTGTTGCTGCTGCTGCTGCTAAGTCGCTTCAGTCATGTCCAGCTCTGTGAAACCCCATAGATGGCAGCCCACCAGGCTCTGACGTCCCTAGGATTCTCCAGGCAAGAACACTAGAGTGGGTTGCCATTTCCTTCTCCAATGCATGAAAGTGAAAAGTGAAAGTGAAGTTGCTCAGTCATGTCCGACTCTTCACGACCCCATGGACTTCAGCCTACCAGGTTCCTCCGTCCATGGGATTTTCCAGGCAAGAGTGCTGGAGAGGGGTGCCATTGCCTTCTCCGATGACTCACCTCCTAGAGTAATGGAAATAAAAAGAAAAGTAAAGTGGGACCTGATTAAACTTAAAAGCTTTTGCACATCAAGGGAAACTCTAAGCAAGGTGAAAAGACAACCCTCACAATGGGAAAAAATAATCACAAGTGAAACAACTTACAAAAGATTAATTTTCAAAATATGTAAGCAGCTCATACAACTCAATGCCAGAAAAACAAACAACCCAATCAAAAAGTGGGAAAAAGACCTAAACAGACATTTCTCCAAAGAAGACATACAGATGGCTAACAAACGCATGAAAAGATGCTCAACATCGCTCATTATCAGAGAATGCAAATCAAAACCACAATGAGATGTCACCTTACACCGGTCATAATGGCTATCATCAAAGTCTACAAACAATAAATGCTGGAGAGGGTGTGGAGAAAAGGGAACACTCTTGCACTGTGGGTGGGAATGTAAATTGATACAGCCACTATGGAAGATGTATCAGTTCAGTTCAGTCACTCAGTCATGTCCGGCTCTTTGCGACCCCATGAATCGCAGCATGCCAGGCCTCCCTGTCCATCACCAACTCCCGGAGTTCACTCAGAGTCACGTCCATCGAGTCAGTGATGCCATCCAGCCATCTCATTCTCAGTCGTCCTCTTCTCCTCCTGCCCTCAATCCCTCCCAGCATCAGGGTCTTTTCCAATGAGTCAACTCTTCGCATGAGGTGGCCAAAGTACTGGAGTTTCAGCTTCAGCATCATTCCCTCCAAAGAAATCCCAGGGCTGATCTCCTTCAGAATGGACTGGTTGGATCTCCTTGCAGTCCAAAGGACTCTCAAGAGTCTTCTCCAACACCACAGTTCAAAAGCATCAATTCTTTGGTGCTCAGCTTTCTTCACAGTCCAACTTTCACATCCATACATGACCACTGGAAAAATCGTAGCCTTGACTAGCTGGACCTTTGTTGGCAAAGTAATGTCTCTGCTTTTCAATATGCTATCTAGGTTGGTCATAACTTTTCTTCCAAGTAGTAAGCGTCTTTTAATTTCATGGCTGCAATCACCATCTGCAGTGATTTTGGAGCCCCCCAAAATAATGTCTGACACTGTTTCCACTGTTTCCCCATCTATTTGCCATGAAGTGATGGGACTGGATGCCATGATCTTCGTTTTCTGAATGTTGAGCTTTAAGCCAACTTTTTCACTCTCCTCGTTCACTTTCATCAAGAGGCTTTTTAGTTCCTCGTCCCTTTCTGCCATAAGGGTGGTGTCATCTGTATATCTGAGGTTATTGATATTTCTCCCGGCCATCTTGATTCCAGCTTGTGCTTCTTCCAGCCCAGGGTTTCTCATGATGTACTCTGCATAGAAATTAAATAAGCAGGGTGACAATATACAGCCTTGATGTACTCCTTTTCCTATTTGGAACCAGTCTGTTGTTCCATGTGCAATTCTAACTGTTGCTTCCTGACCTGCATATAGGTTTCTCAAGAGGCAGGTCAGGTGCTCTGGTATTCCCATCTCTTTCAGAAGATGGTATGGAGATTCCTTAAAAAACTAGAAATAAAACCACGATATTACCCAACAATCCCACTCCTAGACATATACCCTGAGGAAACCAAGACTGAAAAAGACACATGTACCCCATTGTTCACGGCAGCACTATTTACAATAGCTAGAACATGGAAGCAACCTAGATGCCCATCGACAGATGAATGGATAATGAAGTTGGGGTACATATACACAATAGAATATTAATCAGCCATAAAAAGGAACACATTTGAGTCAGTTCTGATGAGGTAGATGAACCAAGAACCTATTATACAGAGTGAAGTGAGTCAGAAAGAGAAAGATGAATATCGTATTCTAACCCACATATAAAGAATTTAGAAAAATGGTACTGAAGAATTTATTTACAGGGCAGCAATGGAGAAACAGACAGAGAATAGACTTATGGACATGGGGAGAGGGGAGGAGAGGGTGAGATGTATGGAAAGAGTAACATGGAAACTTACACTACCATATGTAAAATAGATAGACAACAGGAATTTGCTGCATGGCTCAGGAAACTCAAACAGGGGCTCTGTATCAACCTGGAAATGTGGGATGGGAGGGAGGTTCAAAAGGGAAGGGATATATGTATAGCTATGGCTGATTCATGTTGAGGTTTGACAGAAAACAACAAAATTCTGTAAAGCAATTATCTTTCAATAAAAAAAAAATTAAAAAAAATTTTTTGAGAGATAATATGCTCAATAAAGTGTGCAAATCCTAAGTGAACAGTTTGATGGATACATACATGTACACACACCCACCCAAACATGTATATAACCACTACACAAGTCAAGAGAAAGAATCTTTCCAGCACACCAGAGTTTGCCCTCAAGCTCCCTTCTAAATATCCCCTCACCAAAGGTAATCAATTATTCTTTCTTCTATCATATAAAATAGGTTCTCCTTTTTTTTTTTTAACTTCCTATAAGTAGAATCATATAGATTCTGCTGTTTTATATGTATGGCTTCTTTCATCTAACATTACAACATACATGTTGCATATACTAGTCTAGTCTGTGAAAATGCAATTATATATCCATTCTCCTTTGAGACATTTGGGTTGTCTGTAATTTGGGGGTAGTATGAGCCAGGCTTCTGAGACAGCTTGGGACCTGGGACCCTTTGCTGTGGTGCTTGCATCTGAAATCTCCTTGAGGAACAAAATACACAGAAACTATAAGGGATTAAAAATAACTGCCTGCACATCCAGTTGGGGCAAATTACAGACAAAATACAAAGGGACCAAAAATCCCAGCTGCCACTTCTGAAGAGTTGAGAGCAGGGTATCGGGAATAAAACCACATGACCTATGCACATACCACTGAAAGGGTGGGCAAACCACTTATGCCACCCCTTGGCCCAACTCCTGAACCCACTCCTACTCTCACCTGATATAAGGAACACCCTTGCTCTCCTCAGGGAGTAAGCAAGGAACATGGTACTTTTCACTACCCCCTGCTGCAGCAAGGTCTCCATTGTCTGGCCTCTTACCAATTTCTGTTGACTAAGGAACCCACAAACCCTGGTTGGTAACACTGCTATGAACCCATTTCTTGTGGTTCTACATAGTTGGAAGTTGGATCTTATACATCCTTTACTCCCCCACAATATCCAGCAGGATGCCATACATAGACCACTCTCCAGACAAGTCCCTGGGTCAATACTCAGACATTATGATAGTAATACTTAGTCAAAAGACTTGGACATTAAAGAACCCTCCTGAAATTAACTCAAAGCAGGTCAGCAAAGCTGTATTCCATTTCTCAAGTCAGAAAATGTTCGGGTGGGTTATTCACATGTTCAAGGTGACATGAATAGTTTGTGGCAGATTTAAGAGGAATTTTCACACAACTCTAGACATTTAGAGTTCTGGGCTTTCTTGCAAACAACAATGTAACAGATGTTTTATTTTAAATTATCTATGCCTGAACTGACTTTAGATCAGTTATTTCAGGATCTTGAGAGGGTGGTGGTGCCTATGCATGTTTCAAGTGCTGAGAATCATCAGCTAATATCCCAGCCTTGTCATCTTACAGCACTGGCATGGAAAGAAAAAGGGGGGTTGGTGCTGAAATAATGACCCTACATGCATGGTCTCTAGAAATTGCTGGGAAATACCGGAAGACACAGACTCACATGCATTCATAATCAATACCATGAGTGATGAACCTGAAATAATTCTGTCTTCATGTTCTATGGAAATTATCCTTAGGCTCTTTTTCTAGAGAAGCAAAAGTGCTGGATAAAAATGAGATACTCATACATTTCCATGATGTCTATCTAAGATAGTATTTTCTGAAAGCCTCCTATACTCCTGCTATTATCTACATCCTTAACATCTTCAAAATTTGGATGCAGAAAAGACCAAAGGTCTTTCCTCAAAAGATGCCCTAACATATGCTATAGAAAAATACCTGTAGTCCAACATTTTTGTCTTGGGAAAAATGATTGGCTTTCTATTGTCAGTATTTGCTTTAATAGTCTCAGATCTTTCCATAGGATATTATGCAGTTAATTTCATAGTGTAAGCACTTATCTAATACCAGTGCCTATCAGTACCCCCTCCAGAAAAGCTTTTAGGTGATAGTGTTCTACAGAGTAGATTTCCTCCCTTCCTCCATCATAATGCCATCAGCAAATTAGTCATTACATTCCAGAGCCTAGCAGAACCCTCCCTTGTCCATTGCTGAATAGTCAGTTACAGTCTGGACAGAAGCGGTTTCTCACCAATTAAAAAAAGAATTACAGTCATTGTTTCTGCTTTTCAAATTAAGGGACAACATCTATGTAATATAGAATTAGATTTGGCTTAACAAAATGATTGGGTGTTAGTTCTAAAAGTCTTGTAGGTCTTCATAGAACTGTTCAACTTCAGCTTCTTCAGCATTACTGGTTGGGGCATAGGCTTGGATCACTGTGATATTTGTCTTGGAAACGAACAGAGATCATTCTGTTGTTTTTGAGACTGCATCCAAGTACTGCATGTCGGACTCTTTTGTTGACCTCATGATGGCTACTCCATTTCTTCTAAGGGATTCCTGCCCACAGTAGTAGATATAATGGTCATCTGAGTTAAATTCACCCATTCCAGTCCATTTTAGTTTGCTGATTCCTAGAATGTCGACGTTCACTCTTGGCATCTCCTGTTTGACCACTTCCAATTTGCCTAGATTCTGGAATGGAATTCTGGGACTGGAATGCAAAAGTAGAAACTAAAGAAACACCTGGTAACAGGCAAATTTGGCCTTGGAATACGGAATGAAGCAGGGCAAAGGCTAATAGAGTTTTGCCAAGAGAATGCACTGGTCATAGCAAACACCCTCTTCCAACAACACAAGAGAAGACTCTACACATGGACATCACCAGATGGTCAACACCAAAATCAGACTGATTATATTCTTTGCAGCCAAAGATGGAGAAGCTCTATACAGTCAGCAAAAACAAGACCAGGAGCTGACTGTGGCTCAGATCATGAACTCCTTATTGCCAAATTCAGACTTAAATTGAAGAAAGTAAGGAAAAACACTAGACCATTCAGGTATGACCTAAATCAAATCCCTTATGATTATAGAGTGGAAGTGAGAAATAGATTTAAGGGACTAGATCTGATAGACAGAGTGCCTGATGAACTATGGAATGAGGTTCGTGACACTGTACAGGAGACAGGGATCAAGACCATCCCCACGGAAAAGAAATGCAAAAAAGCAAAATGGCTGTCTGAGGAGGCCTTACAAATAGCTGTGAAAAGAAGAGAAGCAAAAAGCAAAGGAGAAAAGGAAAGGTATAAGCAGAGTTCCAAAGAATAGCAAGGAGAGATAAGAAAGACTTCCTCAGTGATCAGTGCAAAGAAATAGAGGAAAACACAGAATGGGAAAGACTAGAGATCTCTTCAAGAAAATTAGAGATACCAAGGGAACATTTCATGCAAAGATAGGCTCAATAAAGGACAGAAATGGTATGGACCTAACAGAACCAGAAGATATTAAGAAGAGGTGGCAAGAATACACAGAAGAACTGTACAAAAAAGATCTTCACGACCCAGATAATCACGATGGTGTGATCACTCACCTAGAGCCAGACATCCTGGAATGTGAAGTCAAGTGGGCCTTAGGAAGCATCATGACAAACAAAGCTAGTGGAGGTGATGGAATTCCAGTTGAGCTATTTCAAATCCTGAAAGATGATGCTGTGAAAGTGCTGCACTCAATATGCCAGCAAATTGGGAAAACTCAGCGGTGGCCACAGGACTGGAAAAGGTCAGTTTTCATTCTAATCCCAGAGAAAGACAATGCCAAAGAATGCTCAAACTACCACACAATTGCACTCATCTCACACGCTAGCAAAGTAATGCTCAAAATTCTCCAAGCCAGGCTTCATGTGAACCATGAACTTCCAGATGTTCAAGGTGGTTTTAGAAAAGGCAGAGGAACCAGAGATCAAATTGCCAACATCCAATGGATCATCAAAAAAGCGAGAGTTCCAGAAAAACATCTATTTCTGCTTTATTGACTATGCCAAAGCCTATGACTATGTGGATCACAATAAACTGGAAAATTCTGAAAGAGATGGGAATACCAGAGCACCTGACCTGCCTCTTGAGAAACCTATATGCAGGTCCGGAAGCAACAGTTAGAACTGGACGTGGAACAACAGACTGGTTCCAAATAGGAAAAGGAGTACATCAAGGCTGTATACTGTCACCCTGCTTATTTAACTTCTATGCAGAGTACATCATGAGAAACCCTGGGCTGGAGGAAGCACAAGCTGGAATCAAGATTGCTGGGAGAAATATCAATAACCTCAGATATGCAGATGGCACCACCCTTATGGCAGAAAGGGACGAGGAACTAAAAAGCCTCTTGATGAAAGTCAAAGAGGAGAGTGCAAAAGCTGGCCTAAAGCTCAACATTCAGAAAACGAAGATCATGGCATCTGGTCCCATCACTTCATGGGAAATAGATGGGGAAAGAGTGGAAACAGTGTCAGACTTTATTTTGGGGGGGCTCCAAAATCACTGCAGATGGTGACTGCAGCCATGAAATTAAAAGACGCTTACTCCTTGGAAGGAAAGTTATGACCAACTTAGACAGCATATTAAAAAACAAAGACATTACTTTGTCAACAAAGGTTTGTCTAGTCAAGGTTGTGGTTTTTCCAGTGATCATGTGTGGATGTGAGAGTTGGACTGTGAAGAAAGCTGAGAGCTGAAGAATTGATGCCTTTGAACTGTGGTGTTGGAGAAGACCCTTGAGAGTCCCTTGGACAGCAAGGAGATCCAACCAGTCCATCCTAAAGACCAGTCCTGGGTGTTCACTGGAAGGACTGATGCTGAGGCTGAAACTCCAATACTTTGGCCACCTCATGCGAAGAGTTGACTCATTGGAAAAGACCCTGATGCTGGGAGGGATTGGGGGCAGGAGGAGAAGGGGACGACAGAGGATGAGATGGCTGGATGGTATCACCGACTTGATGCACATGAGTTTGTGTTAACTCTGGGAGTTGGTGATGGACAGGGAGGCCTGGCATGCTGCAATTCATGGGGTTGCAAAGAGTCGAACATGACTGAGCGGCTGAACTGAACTGAACTAACAAAATGATTACTGAAAAGAACAGAAAATTGAATTTAGAGGGAAACTCTGAGAGCAAGACAATGTGACTTTCCAAAAAGAAGGTTGAAATCTGTTAGCCTTTCTAAATCCGGAAAATTGAAAGACCCCCATGGAACTGTAAACAAATCTAATATCAATACTGTGTTGAAAAGTCAAAACGTTAATTTCCTGAAGCACTGGAGAGGATTTGTCTCTAGCAAATTTTAGATATAAATACCAAGTCAGAAGTAATTCTCCAGTGACTGAGTATGTTACCAAAGACCACAGATTTGAAATGCATTTTAGAAGCAATGAAATGGAATTAAATAATTGCCAGTGCTATAAAGCTTAATATTACTTTAGAAAGTGTTAAACTCTCATCTTCCTTGCAACTCATTTGGTACCTTGTAAGTGTTGAAGAAAAGCTAAGTGCAGGAGCAGTTTATTAATGTACCAAAAGCCACATCAATGTTAATATGCCTAACACCTTCAGAAAGTTTTTGAGAGATCTAAAATAAAATAGTATGTGAATTCCTAAAAGGCTTGTCAGAAAAATATCACTAGCTATCACCTAGGAGAGCTGCCTTTAGCACAAGGACCAACTATAAGTTAGGGATATTTGATTTTGCAAGAATATTCACAAGTTAACTGCAATGCATTATGCTTCCCATGAAAATAATGTAAAGATTCTAATTAGTTTTTAATTGCTTGATAAATTGGTCCAATTTTACTCAAAATGGCCTTTAAAGGGCTATACACCAAGATTATTTCAGTGAGCAAGACAAATTGAAAAGAAAATTGAAAGACCCCAGGGAACCATAAACTAATCTAATATCAATACTATGTTGAAAAGTCAAAACATTAATTTCCTCAAGCACTGGAGAGGATATGTCAGCCAACCTGGCCTTCAGGCAATAAAAGCTGAACTCAGAAAGCATGCATGCATGGTAAACTCCTAACTTTGGATGTGAGCAAATCAAATTAGAGTTGGTTAAGATTCTAGAACGTGAATGTGCTCAATTCAGAGTTAATGCCCTGTGATACCACCGTACCAATACTTCCTTTTATTTAAATGCTCCAAAAATGTTTTTATAGTCAAATACCAACCATTCTAGTAAATATTCCAACAGAAATAAGTATAGAGAAACTCAGGAACTTGACCTAGTTACTAATTGGCTATCACAGAGTATCCTAACATAGAGAGTTAACATAGAAAGACTCCATAACATAGAGTCTCCTAACTTCTCTCTCTACTAACACAGTCTCCCATTTCTTTTGGAAATGGTTCTCATCTTAGGAGAGTGGTCCTGAAGAGAGATCTCCATTCTCTGCCCAGGAACAGAATCTGGGTAACCTGTTTAAAAACCAGGAATCTTAGCCACTACACCATCAGAGGCTAGAGGCTAGAAGCGAATTGGACCCTGCTCTTTCCGTTTGGAAACAAAAATGTTTCAAGGAGGCAAAAACTGTAAGAACAGGCACAAAGTTTATTATTAGAGACACAGTACAATGTATGGGAGAGCACATAGGAAAACAGTCTAAAATCAGAAGTTAGGTAGAAATACACCCCAGAGAGAAAGGGTATGGGCATCCTCTTTGATGAGGAGGGGCCCAGTAAGGTGATTTAAATCACTTATATAGGACAGTCCTTTCAGGTCTTTGCTTACATTTGACCAATTATCTTGTTTCTTTCTTCACATCTTGGACCTTCCCCAAGATGCATGTGCGACTTTTTCCTAAGATGGATTCTACCACAGGCCTATGGGTGCATGTCCTCACTTGTTATGGAGTGGGGCCCTCTCCCTTTTCAACCCCCAAGAAGCCTTCCTGCACATATGCAGACAGGAAAGTCTTCCTTGACCTCAAGAACTGGCACCTTATTGCTTTACTTTGGCAGAGCTCAACTTTTGCCACTAGCTTTGCCCTTGGAGTGTCTGGATGAGAACAAAGCTTGAATTTCACTCCACTTGACAAACACTAGGTGTCCAGCCCAGAGGCTGTCTTCTACCTCAGTTCCAACCTGGAGGATTAAAGAAGACTTCCACTTTCAGTGAAGATTGAGTAACAAGTTTCAGATTTACCCTCCTGCCTTAAATAACTAGAAAACTGGACAAAACATACGAGACAATGGTTTTCCACACATCAGACAACAGATAACACAGGACTGTGATACCTGAGATGGGAAACAAAATTATGCCAGCTTTCTGCCTGGAGGCAGTTTCCAGGCCTCAACACAGGGACAGGGAGCAGAGCACAGCTGTTTCACTAAGGTTAGGAAACAGAAATCAAGAGTTTAGAGGCCAAGGTGCCCAGAATTTGCAAGGCAAACTACTAGAGAAAGGAAATGTACAGGAGAGCTTCAGAAACCTGCAGTGGGTCCCCTTGAGTACGGGTTGAGTACCAACCTGCATATGTGTGAAAAAGTTACCCAAGGCTGGGGAAAGGGTCACCAGAAAAGAATGAGCAGAAAAAACTTCACTCTCACCAGCCAAAGTGAAAGGACCTTATAATATATGGGGCACCAGATAGATTTCTGGAAAAGCAAAGAAAGGTGTAAATTGGTCCCAGACTATAAGCTGCTCTGAACCTGCCCAAACAGAGCTTGAAAACAAACACTGAAAGAATTCTACTGATTCCAAGTAACCACATTCCAGGAAAAAAGAACAAAGCCAACACTATAAAGGACTAAAACAAACTACACATTAACAGAAAATTCATGATGCCTAACATCCAATCAGAAATAAGCAACCAGCAAAGAAACAGGAAAATATGACCCATAACCAAGAGTAAAGCCAATCAATAGAAACAGACAGAAGCAACAGAGATGATAAAGCTATCAAATAAGGATACAAATAGCTACAATAAATGTGTCCTATAGGATCAAGAAACTAGAAGAAAATCTAATCATGTTAAAGAGCAAAAGGAAAGATGTTATAGTCACCCTGAAAAACCACCTTGGGATTAAAAAATACATAATATCTGAAATGGGTGAGATTAATAGCAGTTTAAACTATTTGGAAGAAAATTTTAGTAAACTTGAAGACATAGCAATAGAAACTATCCAAAGTGAAACACAAATGAATAATGTATCAGTGACCTTAGGAACAAAATAAAACAGAGAAACATGTATGTAGTTAGAATTAAGGAAAGAGAGATGAGAGAGAGGACAGAAAAAATATCTGAAAAAAATAAACTCACACAATGAACTCCATGCAGAATAAGTAAAAATAAAACAAATTAAAATCAATATAAAGATATAGGATAATGAAACTACTGACTGACAACCAGTGATAGAATCTTAAAAACAGTCTGCTTGCTAGAAACTATGAAAGTGAAATGATAGTGAACAACATATTTAAACACTGAGATACACTGTCAATTTAGAATTCTCTAAGCAGCAAAATGTCATCTTTCAAAATTAAAGACAAAATAAAGGCATTTTCAGACAAACAAAACCTAGAAGAATTCACTGTCAACAGACCTATACCAAAAGAAATGATAAGGAATATTATTCAGGTAGAATATGATACCAAATAGAAATTTGGATCTATATAATAAAAGTAGAGACATTACTTTGCCAACTAAGGTCCGTCTAGTCAAGGCTATGGTTTTTCCAGTAGTCATGTATGGACGTGAGAGTTGGACTGTAAAGAAAGCTGAGCGCCAAAGAATTGATGCTTTTGAACTGTGGTGTTGGAGAAGACTCTTGAGAGTCCCTTGGACTGCAAGGAGATCCAACCAGTCCATTCTGAAGGAGATCAGCCCTGGGATTTCTTTGGAAGGAATGATGCTAAAGCTGAAACTCCAGTACTTTGGCCACCTCATGTGAAGAGTTGACTCATTGGAAAAGACTCTGATGTTGGGAGGGATTGGGGGCAAGAGGAGAAGGGGACAACAGAGGATGAGATGGCTGGATGGCATCACTGACTCAATGAACGTGAATCTGAGTGAACTCTAGGCGTTGGTGATGGACAGGGAGGCCTGGCATGCTGCAATTCATGGGGTCACAAAGAGTTGGACACGACTGAGCGACTGAACTGAACTGAATGAAGAATGGAGTGTGCCAGAAATAGTCCATACATTAACAAATATAAAAGACACATTTTTCAATCTTCCTGACAACTGATAGTTTAAAGCAAAAACGACAGCAAAAATATTGAGGGGCTTATAATCTATGTAAGGATAAAATGTTTGACAACAATAGCCCAAGGGAAAGGGAAAATAGACCTTACATATAAGGGGAGAAGACAGTTTATGTCTATTGTAAACTGTAGAGCAAGGGTCAGCAAATTCAGGCCATAGGACAAATTCATCTTGCTACTTACTTTTGTTCAGAAGCTACGAATGTTTTATACATTTTGGAAGCGGGTGGGTAGAAGGAGATATAAGACCATGTATTTACTACCTGGTTCTTTACTGAAAAAGTTGCTGAGGACTGCCTGGAGCAGGAGCTTTCCTTGGTACAACTGACATTTTTGGCCAAAATGTCATTCCGCGATGTGAGGGTAGGTACACTGTTAGATTCAGATGTTTACTGGCATCCCTGGCCTCTACCTAATAAACACCATTAGCACTCCACTCTAAGCTGTGACAAGCCAAAATGTCTCCAGACTTTGGCAAACGTCCTTTTGGGGTGGAGGTAAGGGGCCAAACTTGCCTCTAATTGAGAACTACTGCCCTGAAGCAAAACTAAAAAATATATATTTAACACGTGTATATAAAATAAGCCAATGGTAGAGATAAAATGGATCCATTTTTAAAAAAAGTTTTAAAAAACTCAACCCAAAAGAAGGTATGTGAAAGTCACTCAGTCATGTCTGACTCTTTGTGACCCGATAGACTATACAGTCCATGGAATTCTCCAGGCCAGAATCCTGGAGTGTGTAGCCTTTCCCTTCTCCAGGGGATCTTTCCAACTCAGGGATCGAACCCAGGTCTCCCATATTGTAGGTGGATTCTTTACCACTGAGCCACAAGGGAAGCCCAAAAAGAAGGTAGGAAAAAAAAAAAAAGGTTTCCAGAGAAGGCATAAACTGGTACTATTAAGAAAATTAAAGCCCACACCACGGGCAGAAAGGAAATATTTGATTAAAAATTTGCATCCAGAATTTAAAAAAAAACAGACCTTACAACTCAGTAAGAGAACCTGATTGGGGGGAATAAAATAAGAAAAGATGTGAATAGACACTTCACCAAAGATATAGAAATGGCAAGTAAGTATGTGAAAAGATGCTAAACATCATTAATCATAAAGTAAATGCAAATTAAAAACACAATGAGCTGCACATCTGTTACAATACTTAAAATTTAAAAGAATGGCAATTACCAAGTTTTAGCAAAGATATAGAGCAACTAGAACTCGCATAGACTAGGATACTCAACAGCTACACAATGGAAAACTACGCAGCAATAAAAACAAACTACAGACACATGAAATGATATAGATGTATTTTAAGAGCATTATGCTAAGCTTGAGAAGGTGGACGCAAAGACTATATACTGAGTTATTCTTCATTATGTATAATTCTAGGAAAAAGCAAAACTATGGGGACTGACAGCAGATCAGAGGTTGCCAGGACCCAACGGGAGGCAGAGGGGATTGACTGCAAAGAAAAATGAGGGAACTTTATTAAAGAGGATGGGGACTTTCAATATTGTGATTGTAGTAGTAGTTACATAACTACATATTTGTCAAGATTCAAAAAGTTGTAGATTTAAAATTGATGATTTTTTTATTATACCAAAGAAAGAGATAAATGTTAATTTTCAAGAAGGTTTTGAAGGTTTTCAAAAGGGGAAGTGAGGCTATAGTTTCCTCTGGTGACTAGGAGGAAGAATAACTTGCTACAATGCAGGATGGCTAGAAAATACTTCTATTCAAATTTGATTGAGTGCTAGTGATGTAGATTCTTATAACAAAATATACACTTAGCTACAGATTATCAGACAGTAGTTTTTAAGCCAGAGGGTCAACTAACAGCAAACATGGGAATTTAGCATGATTCCAGTTAAGTGGGGAAAAAATGAACTAGTCAACAGACACTATCAAGAGAACTTGCTAACCACTGAGAGAAAAAGAATTTTACATCATAACATACATAAAACCAAATTACAGGTGCATTAGAAGTGTAAATTTAAATAAGCCTACTTGTACTAGAAGATAATATAAAATACGTTTGTAAGCTTGTAATAGACAAGCCCTATGTAAACAAGTCACAAGACTCAGAAGAGTGGATTTGACTATACATTAATACTTAATCTCAAGTAAAAACTTTTTCCATGTCAGTATTTTCACTTGAACTGTCAAATCCCTCGAGGGCTCTCTCTATACTCCCTGAACTAAGTTATCTGAGATGCTCAATCCTCCCCAATAAGTAAAATGGACTCTATGTAACTTAAATAAGAATATACTATGTCTATTCACTAACATCATTTGAACAAAAATTAATATATAGTAAGGTTAGATTTAAACTGAGATAGAAATGAAATCTGAAAAACCATCATCCTATAATAAGGAACAAAGAAGGTATTAACTTGACTTACCTGGTCATTCTCTTGACACTCTATCTAGTAAGTTACCAGAGAAAATAAACAAAATCTAAACTCTAAGATAAAACAGAAATTTAATCAGAAAACCAATTTGATCTTTTTAAGTTGAATAAATGGTTTTCAAATAAGAATTTAGCTCAAGTGATACAGAATTAATTGGTATTACTTTTAGAATAGGATTTAAAGAGTAAAAGAAAGATGCCTTGCAATGGTCAAATGAAAAATCTAACACAAATTCTTCCACACTTTTTAGCATCTGAAAAATAAAATTACAACTTATTCAAATTTAAGAAACAATTTCTCTGAGAAAAAATTTTAATATTCTTTCTGAAACACTAAAATGATGTCAAAATACTGTACGTACTTCAAAAGATCACACATGCACACATGCACTATGGCCCATAATGCATTTGAAAAAATATTACAAGATTCATTATTTTCATCATTGCAATTTTAATCAGTAAGAACATTAATGTCACATATACTTTTTTATAATATAAATATTTTTAAAAGCTGTACTTTACAATAAGATATCAAGAACATAGAGCTGATATGTTTATAGGTAATCACTTTGCCTATGTAAGAAATCTGATCAGAGTACTTTTATGGTGACAGAAAAGTACCTTCTTTTTAATCATTCATATTCAGCAACAGGGAAAATGCTCTATGTACACACTGGCTCTGAATAACACATTTCATTCCTGTTTCAAACCTGCTATGCTGTTATTGCTTTAATGATTACATAAAAGTTCAACATAAAAAGGCATTTCCACTCAAGAGTCTCAGTAAGTCTGATAAGGCAGGTCACCTCCCAATCATAAAAGCTTTCATGCAAATATTTTAAGTATTATGCAAATAAAGCATGGATATCAGACTCACTATAATTGGGATTAAAAAGACAACTACAAGAACACTGCATATTGATACACTATGTTTTTGTGCAATCACCTGGCATTCTCTGCCTTTTTTCTTCATCTTTGAAGTGCTAATTTATACTAGAAAGTTATTAATAGACAATGTGGGAACTATATATTTGAGAAAGCAAGGCTTTCTGGATAAGAATCTCCAAATATTTTCTATTTTGTTTTTATGACTTTATTAAACAAAGAGAGAGTGTTTTACGTGCAACGCTTGCAGAGAGAAATAAAGCTACATTTCACTCAAATCCAACTGAATATATCAGATACAAAATACAGACATGAAGCAAAGTATGATAGCAGCAGTGATTCTTGGGGGCAACGTGCAAAATTCAATATTTTGCTATCTATTTACATCACAGTGGTCAAAAAAGAAATGTGCCAAAACTCCCTTTCCCATTCCACTTGAACTGGTTCCCCACGATTGAAACAAACATCTCCTGTGACATTAAGTTGTCATCAGCTTGTGTGATCCCCAGTTCACTCAACCTTTTCTTCTTCATCTGGCCTTTTTGTGTGGAGGCAGCAACTAGTTCATTTACAATTTCACAATTGCCTTCAACTTGCTCAGAAAGCTCAGCTCTCGCATAAAGCTCCATTTTACCAGTTGCGCATTGAATCAGCTCTTCGAGATCCACTCTCCCAGCCTCATCTGCCTCTCCACTTGTCTGAACTTTAAGTGCTTTATTTTCTGGGAAAAGAAAAAGCCATATTATAAAAATTGAGTTAAATATACAAACTAACCCAACTAAAACATGTATTTCTACAGTCTATCAGAGCTTTCAAGTTATTTCTGTCAAGGGGTCCTGTGTCATTTGACTGGACTTTCCAAACTCTGCCATAGTGTCTCAACAAGCAGTTGTATTAATTGTCAAGGCTTCCTGACCTTCATACAGGATTACCAACTTCGAATTTTCTCTTTTTATCCTAGATCTCATTCATTCAACAGACCTCTCCTGGGTATTTACTGAGCACTGTATTAGAAGCTAGATACAAAGATAAACAGAACAGTACTAGTACTTTTGTTTCCCTAAAGGAACTCCCAATTTAGCAGCTTTATAAGTGATTGCCTATGACAGGCAGAATTCTAGATGGCCCTATGATGGCTGCCCCTTGTTACTTTTACGACTGTTAAATGGTAAAAGGACCTTGCAGATGTAATTAAGGTTACTTATCAGTTGACCTTAAGAAGGTATTCCTAACCTAATCATATGAATCTTTTAACAGCAAGGTTTTCCCTGGTTGGATGATGAAGAAAGCATAAAGAGATTTAAAGCGTGAGAAAGATTTGAAGCGTGAGAGATTTGCTTTGAGGGAGGTCCTCTGTTGCTGGAATGGAGGAGGTCATGGGGGCAATAACCCAATAGCGATCCCTAAGAGCTGAGAGCAACCCCTAGCCAACAGCTGGCAATAACAATAAAAAATAAGAGATCTCTGTTCTACAACCTCAAGGAAATTGATTCTGCCGAGAACATAAGGAACTTGGAAGCAGATTCTCTCCCAAAGATTTCAGATAAGGGCCCTGCCCAGCTGATATCTCACTTTCACCCTTGTGAGACCCTAAGCAGATAACCCAGCCAAGCTCACCTTAACTTCTGACCTATAGAACTGTGAGGAGAAAAAGAACTAACAGATAGCTGGAGTGGACCTTGAAGGATGAGAAGGACAGCTCATCATCCTTTAAACGTTCCTCACCCATGCCAAGGCATAATCCTGCATGGCTGAGATTTCATAGTGATCTGGGTCATGGCTTGGAATTCAAGAATTTCCTGCAAATCAAAACCACAATGAGGTACCACCTCACGCCAGTCAGAATGGCTGCTATCAAAAAGTCTACAAACAATAAATGCTGAAGAGGGTGTGGAGAAAAGGGAACCCTCTTACACTGTTGGTGGGAATGCAAACTAGTACAGCCACTATGGAGATCAGTGTGGAAATTGCTTAAAAAACTGGAAACAGAACTGCCATACGACCCAGTAATCCCACTGCTGGGCATACAGACCGAGGAAACCAGAATTGAAACAGACACGTGTACCCCAGTGTTAATCCCAGCACTGTTTACAATAGTCAGGACATGGAAGCAACCTAGATGTCCATTGGCAGATGAATGGATAAGAAAGCTGTGGTACATATACACAATGGAATATTACTCAGCTATTAAAAAGAATGCATTTGAATCAGTTCTAATGACGTGGATGAAACTGGAGCATATTATACAGAGTGAAGTAAGTCAGAAAGAAAAACACCAATACAGTATATCAATGCATACATATAGAATTGAGAAAGATGTAATGATGACCCTATATGTAAGACAGCAAAAGAGACACAGATATAAAGAACAGTCTTTGGACTCTGTGGGAGAAGGCGAGGGTGGGATGATTTGAGAGAATAGCACTGAAACATGTATATTATCATATGTGAAATAGATCTCCAGTCCAGGTTCAATGCATGAGATAGGGTGCTCAGGGCCAGAGCACTGGGATGACCCTGAGGGACGGGAAGGGGAGGGAGGTAGGAGCGGGGTTCAGGATGGGGAACCTTGAAAGTTTCTTTCACACTAGACTCCATATTATAGCTTTACCAGGCTTCTCTATCTCTGTGCCTAAGTGTATGCTAGTTATCTTTTTTTAAGGAGAAGATCTCTATCTTTAATTGGAGCTTAATGCTGAAATAAACTAGGTAGAGATTTTATTTAGAAAATTACTAAATATACCATACCTTCAGTTTCATCTTGGGCGTCTTCTTGCAGATCAGAGAAAATTGTAGGTTTCACCAAGACAACACCATAACCTTCATTATTATGTATGACATTATTCACCATGGATATTTTGGGAATGTCATAATGTTCATCTAAGAAGTCCTGTGACATTGAAAACAAATGTTTCAAGGAACTGTCACATTCAACACTGCCTGCTTTAAAAATCTTCTCACTTTTTTCAGGCTATTCTAAAAATAAAATAGAAAGCTATGCTTATTAATATGCAGTAGCACAATCTGAGCTCTGAATGACACAGCATTCCTGTTATTTCTGCAGATCTATGGGCAGCAAAGTATTTACAAGAGATTTTCAACCACCAACTATTGATATCATTAAAATTTATATACTGTTTATGCTTTTTAAAACAGGAAACAGAAATAACATGGGAATTTCATAAAACATAACTGTTTCTTAGGTAAAACCTAAATTCTACCCTTTGGAAAGAGGGTATCTCAGCAGGGGCTCACCTTAATGAGGATCCCTTCCTTGCAGTGATGGATCCCATTATCACTCAGAGTGCACTTACTCCCAGGATATATTTCTACACCAGCACCCTACAAATTACATTTTAAAGTAATCACAGTCAGTTTTAAAAAGGCAGGACTATAAAAGAAGGTTTATCACTTCTTAGACTTTAAATGTAGCACAAATATAAAGTGTTTCATAGAAAGTTTTATTAAGTATTTCTAATCAACATTTCCATTTGCTTAATTTCCAGCAAGTTGTCTATCATTTATCATATTCAGATATCATATAGACACACACACACAAAACAATGGCTAAGAGTTTCAACACTTGATTACTATTTCGCTCTTTCATTCTGGACAAATTAGTTTTCTGATTCTGCCCCAAAAATGTCAGTTAACAATTACATTGAAAGAGGCACATACTAAAAATAACCATTCTCTTAGATATACTCAATTAGTTGGAGAACAGTGTTCAAATCTAGTAAAATATTGTAAATTGTAGATAGAAATAAGGCTCTACATTTTGAAAAGCACACCAGTTCAAGAATATACCAACATAACTGGAAAATCATTTCTGTGAATTAAAATAACTAATGCTCCCCACTACTACACAGTTTCCAGCAGAAACTCTGAAAGCCAAAGGGCACAATATATTTAAAGTGATAAAAGGGAAAAAAACTAAAATCAAGAATACTTTATCTGTGAAAATAATCTGAAAAAAATAGATATACATATATATGTTTTAACAGACTCATTTTGCTGTACACCTGAAACTAACCCAATATTGTAATATATCAACTATGCTTGAACAAACAAATAAACAAAAAAGAAATCCCCATATTGGACACTAGCTGATCAAAAGGCCAGCATACTGCATGGTCTGTCCAAAAGAAGAGAAAGCCAACAGGGATGGCCAGGGACACATAAGACATTCCTGGCCTGAAATGTGGTGGGAAGGAAGATACCCTGCAGGGACAGTGAAGTTAAGCAGGGGTTAAGGAGAAAACTGGAGCCCAGAGGAGGCATCCCACCATCCTGGCTGCATCACTCTCCGTTTACTGAGATACAACTCACATACCATGCAATTCACCCAGTTAAGTTTAATGTACCATTCAATCGTTTTTAGGATATTCACAGAGTCATGCAACCATTACCACAGTCAGTGTTAAAACACTTTCATCGTCTTAGTACAAGACCCTGTACCCTTTAGCTATTACTCCAATCCCCTCTTCCCCACTCTATGCACAGCCCTAGGCAACCACTACTTTACTTTTAATCCATATAGATGTGGCTATCCTGGACATTTCACATAGAATGAATTATATACTATGTTGAAAAAAGAGAGAGAATACTTTATCCAGCAAGGCTTTCATTCAGATTTGATGGAGAGATCAAAAGTAAAGCAAAAACTAAAAGCAGTCAGCACCACAGAAGCAGCTTTTCAAGAAATCTCAAATGGAATTCTCTAAGCAAACAAGAAAAGGTCACTACTAGAAACATGAAAATTATGAAAGGAAAAGCTCGTTGATTGATAAAAGCAGCTATACAGTAAAAGTAGTAAATCAACCACGTACAAAGCTCACAGGAAGATTAAAAGATATAGTAAAATCATCTATATGGGCAATAAGTAGTTAAGGGATTACAAAAGGATGTAAAATAAAATGTCAAAAAACAGTAACTGCAGGGGAAGGGGAATAAAACTGCAGAGTTGTTAAAAATGTATTTGAAATTGAGATCAGCAACTTAAAATAATTACATATACATAAGGGTTGATATATATATATAAATCTCACTGTAACCACAAATCAAAAATCTATAACAGACAGAAAAAGAGAAAGGAATCCAAATATAACAGCAAAGACAGTCATCAAATCATAAGGGAAGAGAACAAAAAGAAAGAAAGAAATAATAAAGAACTACAAAACAACCCCAAAACAATGAACAAAATGATAATAAATACATCTCTATCAATACTTTAAATGTAAATGGACTCAGTTCAGTCGCTCAGTTGTGTCCGATTCTTTGCGACCCCATGAACTGCAGCACACCAGGCTTCCTTGTGCATCACCAACTCCTGGAGTTCACCCAAACTCATGTGCATCAAGTCAGTGATGCCATCCAGCCATCCCATCCTCTGTCGTCCCCTTCTCCTCCTGCCCCCAATCCCTCCCAGCATCAGGGTCTTTTCCAATGAGTCAACTCTTCGCACGAGGTGGCCAAAGTATTGGAGTTTCACCTTCAACATCAGTCCTTCCAATGAACTAAATTCTCCAATTAAGACACAGAGTAGCTGAATGGATATAAAATAAGACCCATGTATATATACTCTCTACAAGAAACTACTTCAGATCTAAAGACACACAAACTGAAAATGAACGAATGAAAAACGGTACTCCATGCAAATGGAAAAAAAAAAAAAAAAACTGGGATAGCAATATTTATACCAAACAAAATAGACTTGAAAACAGAAACTGTAACGAGAGAGAACAAAGGAAATGACATAAATATAAAGGAGTAGACCCAACAAGAAGATGTATCAATTGTAAGTATGTATGCACTGACACAGGCGAATATAAAGAAACTGACAGTAATACAATAATAGTAGACTACTAACACCCCCTCAATGGATACATCTAGGGAGAAAATCAATAAGGAAACACTGGCCAGATGGACTTAATAAATACCATTCCATTCAAAAGAAGCAGAAGACATCCTTTACAAGTGCATATGGCAATTCTACAGCCAGAAAACAAATCTCAAAATTCTAGAAAACGGAAATCCTATCAAGCACCTTTTCTGATCACAATGGTATGAGACTAGAAATCAACTACAAGAAAAAAGACTGCAAGAAACACAAACATGTACAAGTTAAACAACATGATACTAAACAAACAATGGGTCACTGAAGAAATTTTAAAAAAACAAACCTGGAGACAGATGAAAACAAATGATCCAAAACACAATGATGAAAATAAAAACACAATGATCCAAAATCTATGGAATGCAGCAAAAGCAGTTCTAAGGGACAAGTTCACAGTGAAACAAGCCTACCTCAGAAAACAAGAAAGATCTCAAATAAACAACACAATGTTAAAGGAACTAGAGAAAGAACAAAGAAACTCCAAAGTCAGGATAAGGAGATGAATAACAAAGATCAGAGTATAAATAAATGAAGTAGAGACTGGAAAATAATAGAAAAGTTCAATGAAATCAAGAGCTGGTTCTTTGAAAATATAAACAAAATTGATGGCCCTTCAGCCAGACTCACAAAGGAAAAAGAGAGAGGGCCCAAATAAAACGAGAAATGAAAGAGGACAAGTTACAACTGATACCACAGAAATACAAAGGATCATCTAAGACTACAAGGAACGATTTTATGCCAATAAAGTGGGCAACCTAGAAGTAATAGATAAATCTCTAGAAATGTACAATCTTTAAAGACCAAATTAGGAATAAATAGAAAATATGAACAGATCAATTACCAGTAATGAAACTGAATCAGTAATTTAAAAAGCTCTCAGCAAACAAATGTCCAAGACCAGACATCTTCACAGGTGAATTCTACCAAACATACAAAGAACAGTTCACATCTATCCTTCTTAAATTATCCCCCAAAATTGAAGAGGTACATTCCCAAACTCATCCATGAGGCCACCATCACCCTGATATCAAAACCAGAAACAGACAACACACACACAAAAATCACAGGCCAATATTCTTGACAGTCATAGATGAAAAACATCCTCAACAAAATGTTAGCAGATAGAATCCAACAATACATTAAAAGGATCATATGCTATGATCAAGTGGGATTAACCTAGAGAAACACAGATGGTTCAATATCTGCAAATCAATCAACATGACACAACACATTAACAAATCAAAGAATAAAAAAACCATTTGATCATCTCAGTTGCTGCAAAGAAAATTTTGGACAAAATTCAATATCCATGTATGGATTCTCAACAAAGTGTCCATTAATGGAATATACATCAATATAATGAATGATATACAGCTAATACCATACTCAATGGTGAGAAGCTGAAAGTATTTTCTCTAACAATCTGGAAAACATGAAAAGGATGCCCATTCTTGTCATTATTATTCAATGTGGTACTGAAAGTCTAACCACAGCAATCAGACAAGAGAGAAAAGAAATTCAAATAGGAAAGAAGTAAAACCATCACTGTTTTTAGATGACATGATACTATCCATCAAAAATCCTAAAGACATCACCAAAATCCTACTAGAACTCATCATGAATTTGGTAAAATTGAAGAATACAAAATTAACATACACAAATCTGTTACCTTTCCATACACTCATTATCAGAAAGAGGAATTTAAAAAACTATCCAATTTACAATCACATCAAAAAGAATACCTCCGACTAAATCTAATTAAGGAGGTAAAAAACCTGTATATTTAATGAGACTTCCCTGGCAGTCCAGTGGTTAAGCCTCTGCACTTTCACTGTAGGGTGTGTGGGGTCAATCGCTGGACAGGGAACTAAGATCCCATATGACATGCGGCATGGCCAAGAGAAAAAACAAAGTTGCACTTAGAAAACGTAAGAAACTGATGAAAGAAATCAAAGATGACACCAATAGATGGAAAGATATACTGTGCTGGTGGCCTGGAAGAATACTGTTAAAATGACCATACTACTCAACACAATCGACATATTCAAAGCAATTCCTATCAAAACACCAATGGCATTTTCCACAGAACTAGAATAATTCTAAAATTTGTTTGGAAACACAAAAGACCCCAAATAGCCAAAACAATCTTGAGAGAGAACAACAAAACAAGAGGTATCATGTTCCCTAATCGCAAGCTATACTACAAAGGTATAGTAATCAAAACAGTATGGTACTGGCACAAAAACAGGAGAAATCTTTGCACCCTAGGGCTAGACAAAGAGTTCTTACACATAAAAGGAAAAATTGATAAACTGGCCTTCATCAAAATTTAAAACTTTGTTCTGTCTGTAAAAGCCTCATGAAAACAATGAAAAAACAAGCTACACACTAGCACATCTGTAAATGATGTACCCAACTGAGGATTCCTATCTAGAATTTATAACGAACTCTCAAAACTCTATAGTAAAAAAAAAAAAAATAATCCAATCAGAAAATGTACAAAAGTCTTGAATTTTTCACTGAAGGTAAGGGTAGCAAAAAAGCACATGAAAAAAATGTTCATCATTTATTAACCACTGCTGCTGCTGCTAAGTAGCTTCAGTCATTTCCAACTCTGTCTGACCCCATAGACAGCAGCCCACCACGCCCCCCCATCCCTGGGATTCTCCAGGCAAGAACACTGGAGTGGGTTGCCGTTTCCTTCTCCAGTGCATGAAAGTGAAAAGTCAAAGTGAAGTCGCTCAGCCGTGTCTGACTCTTAGCGACCCCATGGACTGCAGCCTACCAGGCTCCTCCGTCCATGTGATTTTCCAGGCAAGAGTACTGGAGTGGGGTGCCACTGCCTTCTCCTAGGGAAATACAAATTAAAACACACCTATCAAAATGGCTGAAATTAAGAAGTAGTGAAAATACCAAATATGGATCATTGGATCCATAATACCAAACCAAAAATTGGATCCAATACAAAAAATTGGATCAAAAATACCAAACTGGATCATTCAGACTTTGTTAGTGGGAATGTAAAATGGTACAACTAATCTGGAAAAGTCTGGCAGTTTCTTTTAAAAAAGTAAGCATACAACTAACCACAGGTCCTGCAACTATACTCCTAGGTATTTACCCCAGAGAAATGAAAATGATGGTCACACAAAAACCTGTACACCAATGTTCACAGTAGCTTTATTTACAAAATCCCCAAACTGGAAACAACAGATGTTACTGAACAAGTGAACAGTTAAAAGTGTGGAACAATCATACACGGAGTACTACTTAGCAATAAAAAAAGAACCTATTGGTAGATGCAGCAACCTGTATGCAGATCCAGAGAACTGTGCTGAATGAAAAAAGCCAATTCCAAAAGGGTATATACTGTATGATTCTATTTACATAACATATTTGAAATGATGAAATAACGGAAATGGAGAACATATTAGCATTCGCCTGTGATTAAGGAGAAGGTCAGAAGGAGAGGCACACAGACAGCTTTAAAGAGCAACATGAAGGATCCCTATAGTGATGGAAATATTCAACTTAACTGAATTTTATCCTGGTTGTGATGCTGTACTATAGTTTGGGAAGACATTACAATTAGAGGAAACTGGTAAAAGGCACACAGATAGGCTATTTCTGTATTATTTCTTCCTACAGAATGTGAATCTACAATTATCTCAAAATAAAAATTTGATTTGAAAACAGCAAACAAGCTTCAATTACTACATCACTTACAAAGTTACAACTTGAAAAGTCTAACCTCTTTTTTAAAGGTATGACAGAGAAACTGTGAGATGCATTACTGTCTTCCTAATAATCTGTTTTGAAAATGCTAAATAAGAAGAACATTATACAATTGAGTCTGGCCAACTTAATGCATGTAAGTATCTGAAGTTCTCTGAAGAAAGAGAACAGAAGTATGTATTTACATCTTGTCCTACATTTTATTTATCTATTTAGAACTTAAAACCTAAGCTACTCCCCAAAAGGGTAAGAGATGATCATACCTTGGCACCATATAAATCTGAGTTCTTCATTAAAAATTCTGCTGAAGTTCGTACTGTGACTCCTGTGGTTTCACACTGCAGTACACAGTTTTCCAATGTAGTCTTGCCACGGTGAATGACTATGATGAAAACATGCAATCAAATGCTTTAAGAAGTAATGTATCTTTTATAATATTCGAAATGGCCTAGAGTTGATATTAGATACAGTCTAAATAATTCTCATTTAAACTTTGTTACTGAAATTATGAATTCTTAATTTATAAAAACAATGACTATTTTGAGCTATTTTCTAAAATCTAAAAGCAGTATTTTTAAAAAAGAATGACTTGACCTCAGAAATGCAAAATCATGTCAAAAATCACTTCTCATTACAAAAAAAAAATTATGAAAATAACTTTCATGACTGTCTTACAAGAGAGAAGAAAAGGAGGCCCAATTCAAAATAGGGGATACAAATCCCAGGAAACAAATACTATCACAATGTGAAGATAGCTGGTTTGAGTCCAAGACTAAATCAAATACAAAGAACACAGACCACATATTGGAATGTTCTAGTAGAAAAAAATGATCACTCAGAAACAAATATAAAATTTTCAAGAATACACTGAACTATTTTTCACTTTAGAGTAAGCTTCCTAAGTTGTCTAGCTATGTACATAATTAACCAGCTTTTCATACTACTCAAAAGTGGTATTTCATTAAATTCTCTCTTCCAGGGGAAGTAAAGCTTTTCTTCAAAGCCTGGAAAAAATAATAAATGAAATATTCAGATATTTACTCAAGATTCCTTCTACGGCATCATGCTGGACAAATTTTATGCTTGAGATTTTAATATCTGCACCCGTACAATCCACAAAAGTGTCTCCTTTGCCTCTCTTTTCTATCACAATATCATCTGGTAGACCATATCCTAAGGAAGAGAGCAAGAACATTTAGGATAGGGGAGGGGAAATGTCTAAACACAAAATTTCTATGATACATTTCTTCATTTCAAATGACTCGAAATGATATTTAAGACCAGTCAACCCAGTTACATGTAAATAAAATCGAGGGACTTTCCTGGGGGTTCCGTGGTTAACACTTGCCTTAACTGAGTGACTGAACTGAACTGAACTCCAACGCAGAGGGTGCAAGTCAGATCCCTGGTTGGGGAGCTAAGATCCCATGTGCCTCATGGTCAAAAAACCAAAACATAAAACAGAAGCAATATTCCAACCAATTCAATAAAGGCTTCTTTAAAAAAAAAAGGTCCACATCAAAAAAAGAAAAATCTTAAAAAATAAAAATCTATTTCTCCACATATCTAGCTTGAGTTTTACCAGGGCATACAATTTGTTAACAACTGCTTGCATATCAGGAAGACTACCCCCTATCAGTCATCTCATACCAGTTTCGGCAGTAAACTCACTTACAAAACTGCTACTAAAAAATAATAATAATCTTAAGTACTCACAGCTGGGTCAGAAGGCTTTAATCCATTTAGCCTTTATAAGTTTTTACTTCCCAACTCAAAGATTCTATTATTCTAATGCAATTAGATTTGAAAAAGCAAAACCATTTCTCAAGATTTTCTCATTTTTATATTCTCTTAACCAGATTCACCTAAAATCTGACAAACTGGCTTAGAACAGTTTTAACTATTGGAAAAATAGGTCTACCTTGTTAACCAATAGAAAACATTGTTCTCTACAAATCTTAATCAAACTAATAATGCAGGTAGACCTCTGAGTGGGCTTATGAAAAACCGGAGTATCAAAAACTAGAAAACTTTGCCTGAATTTATCATAAACCAGAAATTACACAGACAAAGCTTTAAGAATTAACTCTCATTGTCTAAACACCAAAGACTCATTGTTGAGCCTTTGCCTGAGGAAATGAAAGTCGTAAAACGTTAAACAGGCAAAATCTCTAAAGTTTTCTACATTTGAAGAGGGTGGGGGCACTAGAGAATGCAAGAGGACCCCACCCATGGGAATGCTACTAATGCTGCATTCTGGATGACTAGATTGTAAATGTTTTCCCCGATTCTTTTTATGTGTCTATGTGTACTTTGCACATTTTTAAAAATAATAACTTTTTATCATCAGAAAATTAAAAATATAAAAAGGATGGCCATGTTACTTTATATAAACAAGTTACATAATCCTAGCCATTTAAAACACAAAGCCTTCACCTAAGTGAATGGATTTTCTAAACAAGAAAAATTCTATTATAAGTACTATTAATACCATGCAAATAGTGGGTACTCAATATATATCATTTGTTATAAGTGTTAGCTATAGATCAGATAAACTATCATATAAGCTTTAATCTACCTCATAAACAATTACTCCATATAGTCACACCAGAGATACCATCTGATTCCCCAAATTCTCAGAAATGCCCTATGTTCATATATTTATAGTCATTCTTACACTTAACTATCAGAATTCTATGTTTATTTATGCGCTTAGTTGTTCAGTTGTGTCCAACTCTTTGTGACCCCATGGACTGTTGCCTGCCAGGCTCCTCTGCCCGTGGACTTTTCCAGGCAAGAATACTGGAGTGGGGTACTTCCTACACCAGAGAATCTTTCTGACCCAAGGACTGAACTCTCATCTCTTGCATCTCCTGCAATGGCGGGTGGATTCTTTACCACTAGCACCACCTGGGAAAGTGGAAGTTGCTCAGTCGTCTCCAACTCTTTGCGACCCTATGGACTATACAGTCCATGGAATTCTCCAGGCCAGAATACTGGAGTGGGTAGCCTTTCCCGTCTCCAGGGGATCCTCCCAACCCAGGCATCGAACCCAGGTTTTCCGCATTGCAGGCAGATTCTTTACCAGCTGAGCCACAAGGGACATCCAAGAATACTGGAGTGGGTAGCCTATCCTTCTCCAGGGGGATCTTCCTGACCCAGAAATCAATCCGGGGTCTCTTTCATTGCAGGTGGATTCTTTACCAACTGAGCTATCAGGGAAGCCTTGGTTATTTGTGGCATATGGCACAATTACATTATAATTTCCTCACCAATCTAGGAAGAATGCTTATCCACCATATAATCTATAATATCAATGCTGTTTGCACTATGCCAAAAAAATTAAGTGCTTTTATTGCTGTGATTTATTCTACAGATGTGTTATTTATAAAACACACATCTGTCATATATCAAATGTTGGAGAGGAAACAGAACAAAAATTATACACATAAAAAAGGGGGTGAGGTGATGTATTGGTGAACAGCAGGATATTAAACTCCCAGCCTAGCTTCTATTAAGCAGTTTTGACAAGATAAAGAACAAAGCTTAAGCAGTTTGTGAACAGCTGCACCAATCCCAAAATAATATAGGATTTTTTGCATTACAAGTTTTATTGCTAACTTGAAGTTCTTTTGATAAATAGTTGAACAGGTGCATCTAAATTTGACAAGCTATGGAAATACAAAAGACCAAGGTGAACTACTGTAAAGCAACCTAAATTTAGGAATCACTCTAAATGTACAGTAAGATTATAACAGCTAAAAGCTATTTTTAATAGACTCAACGCTAATGTTCTCAAAAGTACACTTTAGAAGTTGTGACATTCAGAAGTTCTTAAAATAATTAAGATAAAGATTTTCAGTCTACTTTCAAGTTGGACCTATACCTCTCACAAAAATAAGCTAAATTTAAAACAAAAACCATGCACCAATATATCTACAACATACATGAAATAAGTGGAAACAACAAATTAAAAAATAGTAAACTTTAAAGTAATATTGCTGGGAATTTTTTTTTTTATTCTAGAAATGAATTCATTTTCATCAACCACCTATAGTCTGGAATTATGTTTCTCCCTAGTGGTTGTTCCTCTATATTTTTGTCTTCCCAACATTTATAATGTCATAAAGACTCATACTTCACGTTGCTCAAACACTGAGTCAATAACTTATACACTTCAAAAACCCTTAATGTTTCCAGGCAACTCATTTGAAATTAATTGGGTTGAAATAAAATTCTTAGAGCTTCAACAAGATCAGTAATTTCCTGTTTTATTGAGTGTCTCATGCAGGAGAGTTTGGTTGTATCATCTTCCATACTCACCTTCCAACTCAATGGAGTCAGCAATGGAGAAGGCACCGTGTACCACATAATGGCCAGGACAGACAATAACAGTGTCGCCCTCATAGCAGGCATTTATAGCAGACAGCGGATCACTATGGAACTAGAAAACAACAACAACATATTGCAAATACACACCCCTCAAATGCAACCTGAGTATTACTCCAGGTGCCTTCATGTTTCACTTTGAAAAGGGAGCCAAGACTGTATATTTCTCTCCTTTGCTATTGCACTGAGCCCAGTATGTGACTGATGACTAGCGCTGTGGAAAGGCAGTACTCTCACTGCTTCCCACTCCACAGAAAACCAGCTCAGGGAAACGCCTATAAACTTTCTGTAGAATTCAGGAAAGCCTAGGGTGAATCAGACAGAAAAAAGCAACCGGAAGAAGAAACTCTCCTTTTACCTGAATTTCTGTTTCTTCCTTACAAGGCTCTGGGCAAAGCCTATCCCTGAGCAGGGACTGCAGCAAACCAGTCGTCATGGTGGAGGAGACCACATGAGTGACCTTCTGGCCATTTAGACGGATGCCTTTTGCTTGTATATTAGAATTCTTCTGATAACCAAATACATATCTTAAAGAAACCAAACAGACCTGTCAGTTCTCAGTAAGACAGCTGGTTAGAAAAGAGGCTGACTAGTTGAGAATAACAAAAATACACATACCTCAACAAAGGATTCTCAATGAGTTTTAGCTTTTGTTTCAACTGTTCGATCTCTGAATACAACTTTAACCCTTCCACCATGGAGATATTTTCCTGCTCAGAATCAGAGTTACAATTTGACAAACTGCTTCTCAGATTTAAAAATTTCCTGTAACTCTCCTCACATTGAGTTAACAGATTTTGGTAGTCAACAATAAGTCCTGAAGGAACTCGGTCTTCAAGAATGTCGTAATGCCTGAAAGTTTAAAAGCAAATTGAAACCCATTGCCTTTCAGACACATTTTTCCATCACTAAGACAGCCATTTAGTCCTCAAAGACCTCATTAGAAAAGTGTCTCAGAGTATGCAACTCAGCAACATCTTAAGTCTCACTAAATAGGTGGATGTTATTGAAAGTTTAAGGGCCACTTCATTAAGGCCACTAATTTTTCTTTTGAGGAGTTGCTATTTTTTTTTCCCCTTAGATCCAAGCATTTGTGTTTTTGAAGCACTGAAAGCTTATGTTGCACAATTTGTAATTATTATTTAATAAGAAATTATTTTCTCATATATTAAATTCAAAATCTTAATAAGTGGGTGGCAGTGGACAATCTGGAGATGGGGTGGGGAGGAAAGCATCCCGAATAGTTCAAAACAATGTTTAAGATTACCACATTTACAGGATTACAAAATTTAAATGATTCAAATCATCTAGTCCTTTCCTGCATTTTAAGCACTATGGAGCAGAATTTGCCAAATATTTCTTCAGGAAGATTACCAGAGTATTTAAAAAACACAAGCCTTTGAGATTCTGAGAAAAAAAATAAAGCTGTTATTACTAAACTAGAGAGTGATTAAAACAAAATAACCTTGTATTTTGTATTGGACAACACTGTTAGCACTTAAAGTTTATTATTAATTTATATACCTTCTCAAATATATAAACACAACAAAAAGTTCTTTTAGATGCAGTAATTTATAAATGTGCAATTAAGTTAATGGATATGAAATGGATTTGAAAATATAGTATTATTTCACTACCTATAGTTCTAAAATAATTGCTTTATTTCTCAAGTATATTGACTTAGGGCAGAGCTTCTTTTTTTAAAAGTTGATTTATTTTAATTGGAGGCTAATTACTTAATAATATTGCGGTGGTTTTTGCTGCACCGACATGAATCAGCCACAGGTGTACACAAGGCCCCTCATCCCATCCTGAAACCCCTCCCACTCCCTCCCTATCCCATCCCTCTGGGTTGTCCCGGTGCACCACAGGCTTTGAGTGCCCTGCTTCATGCATTGAACTTGGACTGGTCATCTGTTTCACATATGGTAATATACATGTTTCAATGCTATTCTCTCAAATCATCCCACCCTCACCTTCTCCCAGAGTCCAAAAGTCTGTTCTTTACATCTGTGTCTCTTTTGCTGTCTTACATATAGGGTCATCGTTACCATCTTTCTAAATTCCATATATATATGTTAATATACTGTACTGGTGTTTTTCTTTCTGTCTCACTTCACTCTGTATAATAGGCTCCAGTTTTATCCACCTCTGAAGAACTGACTCAAATGTGTTCTTTTTTATAGCTGAGTAATGTGTCTCCTTCAATTCGGGTTCCCTTGGTGTGTATGCCCAGCAGTCGGTTTGCTGGGTTTTATAGGCCAGAGCTTCTTAACCTTGGCTGCTTATTAGGATCACTGGGGAACTTTTAAAAATACAGATGCTCAGGTCCCCATCCAGACCAATTAAATTAGTCTTTAGAAGCAGAGGAGTATTTTTTTAAAATTCCCTGGAGATTCTAATGTACAGCCAAGGTTGTGCACTATTGCCTTAACGTCTTAACTTTGTCATGCTCTAAAGAGAGGACAAAAAAAGAAAACCATATCCTAAACAAATTCACATCAAATTACAGCGAGCATTTAAATAGTATTTAAGATGAATAAAAAATACTTTCTCCACTTTTCACGTAAATGAGTTAGGTGAAGCTTGAAAAGCAAGGATTTTGTCTGCTTTGGTTAATCCGTACTCATTTAAAAATATTCTAGAATTCCATTTTGCAGACAAGAAACTGGGGAACCCAATCACTGGTCTATTAACTTATGGAGATTAAGACTCAAATTTTAAAATAAGTTTCTTAGTACTTCCAATATCCATGCCATTCAGCTTATTTCTTGTCATTATAGTGATGCTTCATAGTCTGAAAGTAATGAACCAATACCGGTGTCTCAGACCCATAACCTTTGAAGCAGAGTGTTTTGAATTAGAAAGGAAAAATATTTACCTCACAATGCAAAATCAAGACAATAGAGTTTTATTCCCTTTAGCTCTTGCCTATTAATAGCTCTACTCCTGTCCTATCCCAGGGACCTTTTAAAGAGTCTGTCTATATTTGATAACATTCTGGTTTCCCCATCAAGTCCCATAGTTCTTCTCCATAATTGAAAACAATTCCTCTCTTATGCTTTTCCATCTGCCAGTGAAGTATAAGATATGTATGTAAATAATTTCTTATTGTTCGAATATATAAAGCTGTCAAATCGGAATATTTTCCAAATAAAGATCAAATTTGCCAGATACACGATACTCATCCATTACATTTCCCTTCAATCAAAACCAATCACTGCTCTTTAAGAGCAAGTGTATCAAAACTAGAAAAGATGCAAGCTTATTGAAAGTCTGGATTTTATTGACTACATTATAGAAAAACGGGAAATGAACAATGGAAAAATTGGAAAGGCTAAACAAAAATCATAGCCAATTTATGAAAATCTGAAATTAGACATTCATAATTCTAAACCAAGTAGAACCAACCTTAACCAAACTTCTCAGGTATTTTTTACTTACGACTTACTATTTAAACCAAGGGAAACTTACTAAATCAAATCAGTTCTACAGAAATGTAAAGAGTACTGCCTTATCTTATGTAACCACATCATCTTTTACACAGGGAAAAAAAATTACCTTCTGCAATTTATTTTTATCATGCAAGGTCTAATTTTATTCTTACTGCAGCACTGCCTATTAAATTACAGTGCACAAGTATCAAAAAAAATTATCTGATCTTATGGCACCATCTAGTGGAAACAACATTTAACAAAGTCAGTGCAGGACAACTACTTGGGTTGCATGGTTAATTTGGGGTATTTTTATAATGGAAGGGTTTTTCCCTACCAAAACATGATATATCAGAAGAAAGTGTTTAGGTATTTTGTTTACTTAACTATGTGTTATATTTGTTTAGCTATTTTGGAAATTTTTATTCACCATCAATATTAACTATGCAGTATTTTTATCTGTAAAATAAGATTTAAGGAAAATAACTTGACAAAACATCCTGAGGTAAATCTGTTTAGCCTAGTACTTTACTTAGAGTAAACCCCTGTCTTTAAAAGTAGTCTTTAAATTAAAAAGAAGTGTTCTATAATTCAATTAATTTCACTGTTTTTGAAACAATTATCTTTGAATTTGGTTCTTTTTAATATATGCTCAACTGAGTTTTACTTAAATTCAAAAACAAGGAAGCTGTTAACTTATATGTTCTTGAATTCTCTGCTTTTAGATTCTAAAAACACTACAAGTAGGTTTATAAACACAAAGTAGGTTTCTCTGCACTTATACAAATTTCATTTAATAACTTGTCAATGGGTTATTGGAGAAGGCAATGGCACCCCACTCCAGTACTCTTGCTTGTAAAATCCCATGAATGGAGGAGCCTGGTAGGCTGCAGTCCATGGGGTCGCTGAGGGTTGGACACGACTGAGCGACTTCACTTTCACTTTTCACTTTCATGCATTGGAGAAGGAAATGGCAACTCCAGTGTTCTTGCCTGGAGAATTCCAGGGATGGGGTAGCCTGGTGGGCTGCTGTCTGTGGGGTCGCACAGAGTCAGACATGACTGAAGCGACTTAGCAGCAGCAGCAACAATGGGTTATACTATTTGTCTCTGTCTGTAGGCCCCTGGAATATATATACAGTATACACAAAACACGGGTTAAATTAAACCATAAATAGCTATTTTTTCCAACATGTTCAAGGCCACTAATAAACACTTACAATCTCAATCGAGGTTCAACACATCTGACAAAATAATCATACTCATCCTCCTCTTCTTCATCCCAACTCCTCCAAATGTTCTGATAGAAAAACCTGAAAAGTAAATCAGTATCACTCAGTCACTGGCTCAAAATGTTAGTGAGGTAAGAGTAAATCAAACAAGTCTACCAAATATGAAGAAGAATGCATATCTGCTAACTTGACAATCATGAGTTCCACAGGAACTTCTTTGGATTGGCTAAAGAAGTTTTTCTACAACACTGGTTCTGTTACAACCTTATTTTTATCAGAAGAACTATTGACCATCTGAAACTTGGTGGAAAGTAATGGCATTTGATTAGAAAAGACTGGGAGAGAAACAAGTTTAGGGCTAAAAACAAAGAGTTCTGTTTTCACTACATTCAGGTTGAGATGCCTATTTGAACTCCAAGTGGTAACGTCAAGAGTGCAGATGAAAAAAAAAAAAAAAAGAGTGCAGATGAATATACAGAACCTGAGCTCAAGAAAAAGGTCAAGGCTAGAGACATAAATCTGGAAGTTGTCAGCATATAGATGGCATTAAAGCAATAGATGAGATCATCCAGAGACATAAAGCAGTAGTTCTCAACTCTGGTTGCACATTGGAGTCCACTGGGAAGCCTTTAAAAATTGATTTGCCGCCCTATCCCAGACCAATTAATCAGAATCTCTTGGGTGGGAGACAGGAGAGAGAGTGTACAGGATCCACATTTTTTTAAAGTTCCCCAAAGTAATTTAACAAATCTTTTATCATCAAAAGTTTCAAACATTTACAAGAACAAAAAGTATCATGAATACCATGTATCCATGATCCAGCTTTGACAACACCAACTCCTGGCAATCTCATTTACCTCTACTCCACCCACTTGCTTCTCTGCTCTCCTACCCCCACCATACTGACACTGGATTACTTTAAAGCAAATTTCTGACATATCACTCGTAAGTGTTTACTTTGTGCCTCTGAAATAAATCCTTATACAAAAAAGTTTTAATTACTTAATAACCAAGTATCCTCAGTGTTTTGTTTTCCCTGATTATCTCTTTCTTTCATTGTTGCTTCTGTTGTTTTATTATATTTGGCAAATTCAAATCAAGATCCAAACAAAGGTCAGCCATTAAATTTAATTAAATCACTTTTACGCTATAGATTATCCATCCTTCTTTTTCACCTTGCAATTTATTTAAGTTTCCCACACTCTGAATTTTACTGATTGCATCCCCATGGGGTCATTTAACCTGTTCTGTTTCCTTTATTTCTAGTAAACTGATAGTAAGAACTAGAGGCTTGATCATCTTTAGGAAAGACTTTTTGGCAAGAATGCTTCAAGGGATAGAATGTACTTTCATCGCAAAGCACATGATGCCTGGCCATCTCTATTTTATTATGGGTTGCAAATACTGATACTCTCATCATTCTTTCTTCATGTACCAGCTGGAATACTCCTATAAAGAAAAGTCCCAGGAGATTCTAATGTGTTTCTAAAGCTGATTAGAGAGAGAGAAGAGTAGATAGCCTAGCCCTAAGCCCTGGGAGATTACACTCTGAAATTTGAGTATGAGAGGAAGAGCTGGCCAGGCCAAGATTACTAAAAAAGCAAGCCCATCATAAGGCGGTGTCCCAGAAGCTGGGAGGAGAGGATATTAAAAAGATGAGAATTGTCAAATAATTAGAATATGACCAAGAGGTCAAGGCAAGATGAGATCAGAGGAGTGATGACTAGCCATGAGAATATAGGTGACCTTAAGCACAATTTCAATCCTGTAGAAGTAGAGGCGTGAGTGGAAAGCCAGTAAGTACAGACTATATAACTGTCAAAAAGTTGAAAAGGAGGGAGCAGTGAACATGACGCTATCTTTGGATTCATGTTGATGTTTGACACAAAACAACAAAGTTCTATAAAGCAATTATCTTTCAATTAGAAAATAATTTTTTAAAAAAATGAAGCCATTCTTTTAATTCTTATAGTCTCTTCACCCTCTGGAGTCCATCTCTTAAGAACAAAAAAAATACCTGAGCATGCCTTTGTGTGAGTGCGTGCTAAGTCGCTTCAGTTGTGTCCGACTCTGTGACGCTATGGACTGTAGCCTTCCAGGCTCCTCTGTCCATGGGATTCTCCAGGCGAGAATACTGGAGTGGGTGGCCATGCCCGCCTCCAGGGGATCTTCCCGACCCAGGAATCGAATCCACGTCTATTATGTCTCCTGCATTGGCTAGCGGGTTCTTTACCACAAGCACCAGCTGAGAAACCTGAGCATGCCTTTACTCAACCAAAAAACTGCTGGCTCCTTGCTGTCTTCAAAACAAAGTCCAAATTCCTGAGACTGGTGATATTAGATGGACTTACAATCCACTTCTAGAGCACCTGTCTTGCCTCGGAGCCTCTATATGCAAACTTCCAATTTCGCAAGCTCTTTCAAACCCGCTGTGACATGTTGGTCAGACTGTCTTCCACCTTTTCCACCTGGTGAGCTTATATTTGGCCTTCCCTGATGGCTCAGACGGTAAAAGAATCTGCCTCCAAGGCACGAGACCTGGTTTCAACCCCTGGGTCAGGAAGATTCCCTGGAGAACGGAATGGCAACCCACTCCAGTATTCCTGCCTGGAGAATTCTATGGGCAGAGGAGCCTGGCAAGGTACAGTCCCTGAGGCTGCAAAGAGTCGGACAGGACTGAGCGACTAACACACAATCTTATATTTATACTTCATGACCCAGCTCAAAACTGGTCAATCACCTTTCATTCACATCTGCACTTCCACCAGTGTTTATCCTCTCGAGACAGAAACTTGGGAGTCATCCTTGCCTTCTCCCATATCCATTCCACCATCAAGTCTTAGCCATCCTACTTTCTCAATAAGCCTAATCTGTATTTGCTATATCTCCACTCTAGTCCACTCTGTCTCTTAACTGGTCTCTCTACCTGTTCCCCCTCCATTTACTTTCTACACAGCAGCCAGAACGAAACTTTCAAATAAAAAGCTGATCATATTCTCCCTTGATTGAAAACCCTTCACGGGTTTCCCATTGCACTTGAAGACAAAAATGATTCATTGGCTAACAAATCACTGTGTCTTCTGACCCCTGATAACCTCTAAGCTGGTTTCCTAAGTCTCATCGATCACTGTCTACGTTCCAACCAGTCTGGGCTTTTGGCTCCTTAAATTCAGAGCTTCCCAACATGTTTCGTCCTCCACCCTGCCGCAACAACTTTCACCTAGCAAACCCTTCAGACCCAAGTTCCAATACCATTTCCTCAGGTAATAACCATATTACAGAAACCTGAGCTAGTCTTAGAACACTCTGGAATCCCTCAGAGCACTCACTGCAGTTTCCAATCACACACACATCTTTATGTGATTATTTCACCAAGTTTCATCTCCCACATTTAGACTGCCAACTCCCTGGTGATGGCGACTGTGCCTGTTTTGTGCACCACTCAAATCTCATCCTCAACTCAAGACGCAGCACTGAAACACATACTGAATGAAATGAACAAATGAAGACTCTTATAATCTGACCTTTTATTGACAGTGATCAGAATCTGAGCCCTCAAAATGAAGAATAATTTAGCCAGGTTCTCCTTCAAATAATACTAATTCCAGATACTTGTCTTTCTACCAACTTCTATACCCATGAGATTAACTCCCTGATTTCTAATTTCCTAAATGCATCAATTATCCCTTTACTTTCAAATGTCTCAGTTGACAGCTTTTTAAAGTGAGAGAAACATAAGGGAGTTATTTTGGTTCTGGACATAAGCCAGTTCTTTAGATTTATATTGTTTGGCCTAATATTGAATAACTACAGTTGAATGTCCTTGAATACAATTAGAAATCTTCCATGAAGTGTCAGAGATAGGGTGCAAGACACTTTGCTTCTTTGTAGAGTATCAAATTAAGTTCAAGAAAACCAGGTTAACTCACGAATGGTATAGAAACTGGAAATTACTTTTTGAACTACACAACACCAAGCAGCATTATTAACATGACCTTTATATTATCCAGTCTTCCAGTTTATGGAGGAATATAAGTCTACTTTCAAATGGCCAAAAATAAGCCTTCCTTAGTAAATATAAAAAGATGATTCAAAAGAACTATCTGTATCAGGAACTATCTGCCAAAAAAGTTATCTGAAACTAAAGAAAACATGAGGTATGAGTTTCCTTCTCATTTAAGGGACAAGGCATGCACCTGTACAAGAGGAAACCAACTCAGCCAAAAAAGGTTGAAAGGCATGCACACCCCCTCTAAGGATCCCAGAAGTGGCCTGAGAAAACATCTTTAGCTAGACACATCCGTGAAAACATTGTATGTTAGTCTTATCAGTGCACAGGTGATGGTATATCAGTTTCTTTCCTTTCCTTATATTTAAGTGTATCAACTATAGCCTTAGCATCCAGAATTTTTAAGGCAGTTTCCAAACATATACAAACCAAATTAAGAATCCCCTGTCTTTTGTTAATATTTGGGGACACTGAGAAAAGGCTATACAGGAATCCCTAGTACTACTTTTCTCAACTTTTCTGTAAGTCTGAAATTAGCTCAAAATGAAAATTTTAAACATTGAAATCATTCTTTAATTTAAAAAAGATCCCTCTATCTTTGAATATTTTAATAGACGTCTGCAGTGACCAGATTTACAGTTTGAGCTTTAAATCTAGGTATAATACAGACCAGAATTACAGCATTTCATCCAAAGTTTTTGGCCACAAGGTTACTTTTATCAACCTCTATTCCTACCTGACATGCTCAATTGCAAGTGCTGTCTGGTCAAATAATCCAGAATCATCAAACACCACCCACAGCTCCTGCAGGGGCAACCGGTATTCCTTCAGATCAAGGAGTTCTTTCATACACTCCAAAGTAAAAGCGCTCACTTGCGATTCACAGAGGTACGGATCGGCAAGCCTCACCACTGCCTTCAAAGCTGTGAAGTCTACATCTGTGACCTGAAATTTAAAATGTGACTTAACATACACAAATGAAAATTAAGATACATCTAAAACACTATTTACAGCCTGATTTCTTTTTTAAAGCATGAAATGGGAGTGGAGAGCCTTCTTCCATACGTAAGGACAAACAGAACAGACCTGGCTTGTACCCACATGGAGCTGACATTGTAATCAAAGTGACAAATAAGGTGGCAACAAGTATGTGACAAAGAATAAGTAGCAGGGGTGGTGGTCTGGTTTTACTGGAAGGGTTGGGGAAGTCTCTTTTGAGCTGGGATGAAAAGGAAGCAGCTGTTTCAAGAGGAGGAAAGATGAAAAGGCCCTGAGGCAGAGATGAGGTTGGCAGCTGAAGAGCAGAGAAGCAGTTTTTCTTGCTGGAACAAAAGGAAGGAAATGAGGTAGGGGCAGCAGGAGGGGACAAGAGAGGCAAGATCAGGACAGGAAGGGCACTGAAGGAGCTTGGCTTTTACATGTTATCCAACGATGAGAGGCCAGAAAGCCAAAACCAGACCTCTAGTATATGCGATGCATTAGAGGAATGCAGGGGAATGGCACATTTCTCTTCTAAAATAATGATTTTGGCTGCTTTTAGAGAACTGAGGTAGGTTGAGGGGAGGGCGTTACTATCATAATCAACTTAATGGCCTGAACTGCAACCAAAGGTATTAGCATAATCCAAAATTTAAACATCCATGAGCAGCAGCTGCTTGCAAACCACTGCCTCATATACAGTCACTGTAGGATGTGATGTCATTTTCTAAAGGGGCTGCAGATACAAGCTGTACACACACTCCCTGGTTTACCATTTTAGTTTAATGGGGTTTTTTTTTTTTTTGTGGTTCAGTTAACAAACACTGAGAAAAATTCACAGCTCTAAGTAGAGTGCAAATTTAATGTAAAAGGCCCAGCCAGTTGAAAAATAAGACTGTTTTTACTTTCTGCAGTGGAACATAATATCAATAGATTAACTACATACCTACAAATCTGTTAGGCAAAAAATAGGCTAGTTTTAAAATGCCTACTTGGTTTGAGCTACTTTAATGGGCTATAACTAAGAAGATAAAAAATTAATTCAAACCCCACTGACTTTATAAAAAACTAATTCAAACCCCACTGACTTTATAATTAGGCATCTTATTTTTTAAATGGTCTCAAATACCTCCCCCACTTCATAGGTTTCTCGTCCATTTCCCTTTTTTAAAGGACGGTGAAACTTAAACCACCCCAATTCCCTCTTCAGTTGCCTTTAAAATTTGCAGAACACTTCTTACACCACAGCAATTAGGTGTGAAAAGACACACCATTTTCAATCAGCTCATAAATCTTAATTAAAAATAAGCACTTAGGTTACAACAGTTTGAGGGAAAGTGTTTTTAGGTAGAGATAAATGTCTTAACAACAGAATTAAATTTACCTCAACTAGCACCTCAAACACATTAGTGTGCCAGACTGCCCGCCATCCAGATGGTTCAAGGACCTTCTCTAAGAACTCAGCTGTGAATTCTTTTACCTCAGAGGCCTTGCAGTCAGCTACAAACAAATTAAACACAATAAGAATTGAGACAGCGTAAAGCAGAGAGAGGTTAATAAATCCTTGTAAGTCTACTTTCTCAGAACCAGCAATGGCAGTCTGAGGAACTGAGACAATTTACCTGTAAATTAAAAGATAAAAGAAGCAAAAAAAAAGGACCTACTCACCTAAAATGTAATCTTGATAAGCTCTGAATCGCTCATAGAACAAAAGTTGACTTGTCTGGAACATTTCTGGGAAATGAGTTTTTCCTTCTGGCACAAAGCTTTGTAAGCTACTACCTGGTTTAGCATGATCACTGCAATCACTGCATGAATCTTCATTTTCAAACAAACCTAAGAGAGCAAGAAAAACAGTCAGGTGCAACTATCCCAGACACCTCGAATGCCTATCAACCGCTTCTATTTTCATATATTTGCTTAGAAATTTCAAATAAAATATAAACAAGGATTTGGATATAATGCTTTACTTACCTCTATCACTATCAAAAAAAATTTTTTTTTCTAAATTTAAAAGTATCTCAAAACTCAAGTTTTACTTCAGAACAGTTAAGAACTTAAAATCTTCCATGGGTTAGGTTTTTGTTGCTGTTCTGTGAGGCAAAGAAAGAGGGTTGTTTTTTAATTCAGTGGAAATCACCCAAGTTCTCCTTCAGAAGATATAGCTATGATTATTACTAGAGCTATAGAGGAAGAAAAACAATGACAAACCTAGGCAATGTATTAAAAAGCAGATATATTACTTGCCTACAAAGGTCCATATAGTTAAGTGGTTTTTTCAGTAGTCATGTCTGGATGTGAGAGCTGGACAAGAAAAAAGGCTGAGTGCAGAACTGATATCTTGGAACTGCGGCACTTGAGAAGACTCTCGAGAGTCCCTTGGACAGCAAGGAGACCAAACTAGCCGATTCTAAAGGAAATCAACCCTGAATATTCACTGAAGGACTGACGCTGAAGGTGAAGCTCCAGTACTTTGGCCATGTGATGGGAAGAGCCGACTCACTGGAAAACACCCTGATGCTGGGGAAGACTGAAGGCAGGAGAAGGGGATGATGGAGGATGAGACGGTTGGATGGCATCAATGGACATGAGTTTGAGCAAGCTCCGGGAGACGGGGAAAGCCTGGTGTACTGCAGTCCATGAGGTTGCAAAGAGTCAGACACAACTGAGGGACTGAATAACAACAGCAAAGCAACTCATAATGGTCAAATATCCTACAATCATTAAAAAAAAAAATTCCATAAAGCTGTATTAAATGTAGAGGTGGTTTCCGATATATCATCTTAAGACAAATTGAAACTTCCCTTTAATTTCTCCAATATCACCTGTCAATACCACTCAATAAACACGGATATGCACTCTTAATAATGCGTAACATCTATCTCTTTTATACTTTAATAAAACTTTATTACACAAAAGCTCTGAGCGATCAAGCCTCGTCACTGGCCCCAGACTGAATTCTCCTCCAGAGGCCAAGAATCCAGGCGTCTTTTGTGGTTCAGCAGCAACCTTTTATCTTGGGGGCCCGTCGGGGATTCTTTAGGACATGGCAAGGATGCTTGCTCTAGTTCTTTGTTCTCCTAGCGACCATGTTTTCTGCTATAATTTACTAACTCTACAGTGTGCTTGTGTGAATGAATGACATGCCCCACACAAATCAAGTGAGGAGCCCTGTTCTGCAGTTCCACGGTGACCTCATAGGGCTTATGGCAGGGGGTTTATATTGACCTGCCAATGGACTCCCCTGGTAGTTCAGATGGTAAAGCGTCTGCCTACAGTGCAGGAGACCAGGTTCAATCCCTGGGTCAGGAAGATCTCCTGGAGAAGGAAATCGCAACCCACTCCAGTGGGTCATCCATGGAAAATCCCATGGTTGGAGGAGCCTGGTAGGCTACAGTCCATGGGGTCCGTCACAAAGAGTCGAACATGACTGAGTGACTTCACTTTCACTTACTTCACCAAAGCTACTAGGTTTCTCCTCTTTAATTTCAGTGCCTGTGTCTAACGAAAGGATTAGAAAATGCTAATCGAATTAGGTTTGGGCTGTATGTAATTATGTTTCACAAGGCGTGATTGAGCTAGTGGCATACCTAATTCTGTGTAATATGATATTTTTAACAGCAGTCATTTTAAAATGACCACTATAATAAATAAACATGCTGAGGATAGCATTTAGATCAGCTAAGTCCTTTCCAGTGGTTTCAGGAAGGTTATCTGAGACTTTTAGCAGGAGTCTCTTTCTCTTCCCCCATCCCTTATATTTCTCCCTCCTTCCACTTCTTTGCCCCAGTTTAGGGCACCAGAATTATGCGACCCCACAGACTGTAACAGGGAAGAACAAATTTGACTCCATATTGGATCTGTTTCTTATACTTTAATCTTTGTATTCTATTACTTTGATACAAGATTGTTGCCTATAGCCTGAAATAGACAGGATAGCTCATTCTCAAGGCTCTGACCTCTAAAGGTATAACAACTTTTCCCCATTCATATACAGATAAAACGTTGCAGAACAAAGAATAACATTTGCTTTGTTGAAGGTTTAAAGAAACATCATGACTTGCCCTACCCAACAGCTGCAAGAATAAAGGCTTCTGAAACAAAGAAGTGTGCAACAACCAGCCACACCCTCTCCCCTTTCAGTATAAAGGAAAGCTGAATTCTAACTTTGGCAAGATGGTTCTTTGGGACACTAGTCCACAATCCTCTCGGTCTGCTGGCTTTCCAAATAAAGTCACTATTCCTTGTGCCAACAACTCCTCTCTCAATTTATTGGCCTGTGGTGCAGAGAGCAGGAAGTGAGTTTGGACTTGGCAACAAGATAACCAAGGTGTACACTAGGGTTTCCGGCTCACAGACACCAATATACCTGAGCTTCAGAGGACATCAATACCTTATCAAATGTGTGAAAATCTCTCTGAACCTCGGGAAGATGAAAACAGTATGCCAACTTCAATTAAGAGAATAAACTATTTCACACCATCCATCACATAATATAGATATGTTTTTTAAAGAAATAGTACTCCATCTCACACCCATTAGGTGACTATTATCCAAAAAACAATGAGAAGCTACCAAGAAAACAAGTGTTGTTAAAGATGTGGAGAAACAGGAACCCTTGTGAGCTGTTGGTAGGCATGTAAAATGGTATAGCCACTATGGAAAACTTACGGTGATTCTTCAAAAATTTAAAAATAGAATTACCATATTACCCAGCAGTTTGAAGCAGGGTCTCCAAGAGATATTTGTACAGGCATGTTCACAGCTAAAACTATTTAGCTTTAAAAAAGGAAGAGATTTATGATTATGCTGGATGAACATTAGGCGGAGTGAAATAAGCCAGTCAGTCACAGAAAGACAAATACTGTGTAATTCCACTGATATGAGGTACTTAAAAGTAGTCAAAAAAAAAGGGTAGTTGCCAAGGGCTCGGGAGAGGGGCGAATGTGGAGTTATTATTCAACAGGTACAGAGTTTCAGTTTACAAAATGAGAAGAATCATAGTAACAGATGGTACAGAGTTTCAGTGTACAAGATGAAGAGAGTCATAGTAACAGCTGGTGGTGATGGCTACACAACAATGTGAATGTGTTTAATACCACTTAACTGTACACTTAAAACTGGTTAGGTACTCAGTGGCTAACCAACTCCGCCACCCCATGGTCTGTAGCCTGCCAGGCTCCTCTGTCTATATGATTTTTCAGGCAAGAATCCAAGAGTGGGTTGCCATTTCTTATTCCAGATTATCTTCCCAACCCAGGGATTGAATCCATGTCAAAAATGGTTAAGATGGTAAATTTTACGTTATGTGTGTTCAGAGCCGATCTGAAATACTTTTCACACATTACTTCACTTAATCTTCACCACTCAGCAACACTACTACCTGTTTTGCCGATGAGAAAACTGAAGTCACCTGACTGTTGCCAGATCACAAAGAGGGGTGAGTAGTGGAATTAAGTTCCACTTAACGTTTTCTCACTTCTCCAGGACTCTTGCCACTACACAATACAACTGAAAATGTTAAAGTAAAAGCCTGAACCACCTTAAAATATCAGGGGGGAAAAACGGAGTCTCCAAGAAGAGACAGAAAGGACTGAGAATTAGACCTGGGTTCTATTTTTTTACAGTGTCACAAATTGGCTCCCCTTCCTTTGGGCACGTCACCTGCTCTCAACGCTCAGTACTGCTCTCTAGGCCAAGCGTCCAATTTCCTTCGGGAAAGGGGGCAGTGGTACGTGATCTCCTTTGAGATGCAAATAAAAATATGCGTCCACTCTAAACACACAAACTCGCGCACAAGGGCGGGGCAGGGCGGGGTGGAGGGACACCCAGACAGCAACAGTAGGGATCCCCGCCCCGCCCCAGTCCCTCCAGTCTAGAGGAAGCTGAGGCCAGATTGGGCGAGGAGGAGAGGTGTCCTGGGTACCTCCCGATTCGACGTCCAGAGAGTGGGTCGGGGCCTGGCCCAGTCACAGCCGCCACCCAGGCCAGCCAGGTCCGGAAGGCCTGCGCCCCAGGCGCCCTCGGAGAGCCCCAACGCCCCCCGCGCTGCCGACACGGTCTGTCGCAGACGGCAGCTCCTCCCGCACGGCGGGTGCTCACCTTTCTCCAGGCGCTCCAGCTCCTCCTCGGCCGCCCACCCAGGAAGCTCGGGCTCCGGCGCCATCGCTTCCGACCCCAGCCCACCACCCGCCAGCAACCCGTCAGCCATTTCAAATTTCCGCGGGCGGCCTCCCTGCCCAGTAATGTGATGACGCAGCCGCTTCTAATTGGATAGTGGGCCGAGGCCCTGGGACCAATTAAAGGAAGGCTGGGGTGGCCCGGGTGTCGGCACGAGCCCCGCCCCCTTCAGTCTCCACCCACCCTGGAGGGGAGTGTCTGGGCGCTATCTACTGGCCTGGTCGACTGCTGTTGTCGTCCAAGAGCTTGCTCTTTTTGTTTACTGGGGTGAACTTGTATGAAGTTAAATTAGGACATAATTTGGGATAATTTCCAAAAAAATAACAAGCCATACCTGGAGTGGGGTAGAGTGGAAAAGGCACTGGCTTGAGAGTCAAAAAACAGTATTTAGACTTGTTTCTTCCATTATTACCACTTCACCTCTCAGAAGAGCATCTTCAATTCTAATAATATATTGACCTAGATGGTTCCAAACCTTTCACCACCAAAAATCTGTTGCTCTCTGGCTTTCTCTTTCCCCTTCTCTTTCTTTGACTATCTACACAAAGAGGATATTTTCAAAAAATATCAAATTATATTTAGTATGTAAAAGTATGTTTTACCCACATTTATTAATCAACAACAGATATAACCTCCAATGATAATAGCTAACATTTATTGAGTACTGTGTGCAAGACACCTTTCTGCATATTTTACCTACAGTGTCTTATTCAATCTTCAAAAACTATCCTATGAGAAAAGAAATTTTACTATTCCCATTTTACAGATGAGGAAGCGGAGTCACTGAGAAAATAAGCAGTGCCCAAGTTAACCCAGCAAAGCCGGTATTAAAAACCAGTCAAATTCCTGAATCCACCCTTTAATGGTTCTTCCAGATCATTACTAGTCAGAGTTGAGATGGCCGGCAACGGCAGCGGTTACCGGAACACCAGGAAGGGTGAGACCCACAGAAAGACAAGGGCCTGGTCATGACAGTGTCATCACAGGGAAGACATTTCCACTTAATGCCTTTAAGGAAAACCTTGGGCTAAAGTCTCTCAGATCCCTCACAGCTGAAATGAAATGGAACCGAAGAGGTGACTATAAAAACCTGCACTTAATTCAGCTAGCTTTTCCAGAAAACAAGATTTCTTTGACTCTCATATACAGAGTCTGACCTTCCATTTATTTGTCCACTGAATGAATATTTATTGAGCACCACGAGGGGGAAACACATAAAACAATAAAATCAAGACTAGCATCAGGCCTTGAAGACTAAGTTATCTTTCTCATAAGTCTCCTTTTAACCCTACTGCCACAAACCCCACAAGTGGAGGGATTTCTACTTACCCACCCCTGTCTGTGCTGGAGACAACACAGTTCTCTCCTTGTTCAATTACAGAATATTTCATCACCCATCAAGATATTGCTTCTGGGAAAAATCTTGGAAATGAACATGTAGCCACAGAGTCAGATGAACACCTGGGTTGCTGCAAACTCCATAAAGGACAAATCGTTTATTAAACTGGATACGTTTCCTGTGCAACCTATGCTTGCATGGATTATATGGAAGGTTTTGAGAGCTTTCCCCTAAATGGAGACCTTTCAAGAGCACACATGTCTTAGGAGTTTGCTTTCCCTGCCCTCTCCCCCTTATCCTGATGAAAGGGTTTTTTAATTCTTTTTTTCCAATCTGTCCACCTGCAGCCCATCTCAGCCTTCCATCTGCCTTAGGTGGAGTGGCACCCATTATTTACAGTCTTTTTTATATCTTCAGTCTCTTTTTCGGCACTAGGTCCTTAGACTCTGTCTACACAGGGGCTCAAAACTTACTGAACTCTCCTAGAAACTTCCAAAGCCCAACTGAAGTCTTGAGATATTACCTCTGTACTTTGCTTCTGGATAGCACCAAGTCATTCCTGTTGCAGCAAAACAGAAATGAGTGAACAGCCTTTGGCACATACCAGCCAAACAGGCCTACAAGAGTTAAACAATCTTGGTTAGACTTTAGCTGTTACTATCAACAAACGCTTGTAGCTGGACTTGTCCTTCACAAAGAAAATTACTCTCTGACTCCATATAGATTTATATTTGCACCTGGCATTCGTGTCCTCCTACACTCTCTTGTAGCATTCAGCATTTCAAAAAGAAGGACATGGGTGGATAACTTCAGGTCACCAGACCTGGTTGTTGAGTTGCCTGATGCTAGCTGTGGCCATTTTGAAACCTTACAAAAGAAAGAAAGAAAAGAAAGCACAGACTTCCAAGAGGATATAAACCTCTCCTTATTCCTGAGACGGAGAAGGCAATGGCACCCCACTCCAGTACTCTTGCCTGGAAAATCCCATGGACGGAGGAGCCTGGTGGGCTGCAGTCCATGGGGTCGCTGAGGGTCGGACATGACTGAGCGACTTCACTTTCACTTTTATGCATTGGAGAAGGAAATGGCAACCCACTCCAGTGTTCTTGCCTGGAGAATCCCAGGCATGGGAGCCTGGTGGGCTGCCGTCTATGGGGTTGCACAGAGTCAGACACGACTGAAGTGACTAAGCAGTAGCAGTATTCCTGAGAAGGGGGCCACGGTTCTTGAGGCCTTAGCCTGCTGTGTTTCCCTTTTGCCTGGCAAAAATAATAAAGCTACTCCTTCCTATTTCCTCCAAACTCTGTCTCCATATTTCTATTTGGCATCAGTAGACAGGGAACCAAGATTTTGGCATTTTCTCTCCTGCTTTCTTACTGGCCAGTAGCTTCCCCCAGAGGCCCACTGTCCCTCGTGCCCGTCGGCCTCCGCCCGCAGCAGCACTCATGGTCCAGCACGCCCGCTCCACTGTCTTTCCTCCGGTGGCCTCCGGGCCCTCCCTGTTCTGGTCCTCCCTGCCTCATTCCTCTTCCTCCGCCTCAGATTCCTGAACACAGAGGTCTCCCAAGGACAATGTCCTGAGTCTGTCTTCCTCAGGAGGTAACTCAAGTGAGTGAAGAAGGCAATGTGTGGACTCTAGCACTCACTTCAAGCTCATAGGAAAGCGCATGTGCTGATTCACTTGACAAATAATAAATATAGAGAGTATAGACTGTGTGCCAGACACTGCTCTAGGCTCAGGAAGCAGGGGCAAAGAGGACAGACAAGGTCCTGCCTGCATGGCGTTCACAGCCTAGGGAGACACACAACAGACAAAAAAAATTCAATTTATAAGCAAAATTCAATTATGAAAGATACTACTAATAAAATAAAATTCAGTGATGTGATAGAGAATGATGAATGGAGAAGACCGATTCAGAATTTTATGTGAAAATGCCTGACTTTAAGCTGTTAGCAACTTAAAATTTTTTTTTAAGCTTTTTTTTAATGTGGACCATTTTACAAGTCTTTATTGAATTTGTTACAATATGGCTTCCGTTTTATGTTTTTTGGTTTTTCGGCCGCAAGGCATGTTCAATCTTAGCTCCCTGACCAGGGATTGAACCCGCACCCCCTCCTTTGGAAGGTAAAGTCCTAATCACTGGACCTCCAGGGAAGTCCCACAACTTTTTAAAATGTAGACACTATGCAACCCTGAAAAACCTTATTTCCTAGACAAAATTTGGCCCACAGCCCACTAGACTGGAACCTGTCTTCTAGCCCCAAGCTCTCAAAGTATAGTGCAGGGACCAGGAGCTTGTTAGAAATGCAGTTTCTCCCCTATCCCCAGATCTGCTGGATTGAAATCTGTGTTTCAGGAAGAACCCCAGTCCTCAAGCAACATCATTCATATTTGCTACAAAGATCTTCGGACCTGAGTTCTCTACTGTGGCTATTTCAGTTTTCATTTCCTGCTGAAAAATTTGACTTGGAATTCTCGTTCACAGTCATGTTCATTATGCTCCAGAGCCAAGAGCAGCCCAACCCAGTGTATAAGGCTCTCATCTCATCACACTCTCCCTGTCATAGCCTCCTGTGACCATCACCATCTCCCATGCAGGCTGTCTAGATGGCACCTGGGAAGTCACCACACCTGAGAAGACTCATTCACCCTCTCACCTGCTTCAGAGTTAATTGCTCACCTCTCACTGCTCCTAAGGGAGCAGGGATCCCCTAGGACCCTGCAGAGGTCTCAACACAGTGCCAGGCTGGCCAGGCAGGTGACAGAAAGGAGAGAACGGAGCACTGGTGCCAGTCCCATAGGATGTGATGGGTGTGGACCCCATGTTGCTTGTCATCCAATTGAAGCCAGAAGTCTAGATTTTTATAAGAAATTTCCCATATTAAAAAGTTGGCAACTAATTTTTAAAAACTTAAAACACTATGCCAGCCAAATAAAACATATCTGCAGACCACCAGTTTGCAACTTCTGAGGCCCAGTCTACTTGTGACATTTCGTGAGATGCTGTGGTTCTTTGAAGGCGAGTACCGTGTCATATTCATTGTTGCATTGCTGGTGCCTACGACTAAACTTCACTTAGTGAAGGGACAAACTAAATTAACATTCCTCCTTTTATATATATTTAATGCATAGTGTAATATTACTATGGCATTAGCCAAAGGCTCATATTTAGAGCCATTTCTGGGCCAATTCTGCTGCTACTGCCGGGAGACTCCCTACCCAGAACCACAGATTCAACGTTACTACCATTACCTAAGTCAGGGTCAGCGAATGCTGCTTGTATCAGGGACCCTCTATCCCCAAACAGCACCCCCAGGACAGAAACACTCTGAAGTGTGCAGCTCAGGGCTTTGATTCCTGGGGGACAGAAGCCCAGCAGAGCCCCCACTGCCCCACTTTAGAATGTGTCCGTGCATCCATATGAATGGGTTCCAAGTGCACACAAGGACTGAGACACATAGTGAAAAAAATTTCTTTGACTGTGCTGGGTCTTCCTTGCTGTGTGGGCTTTCCTCTAGTTGTGGAGAATGGGGACTGCTCTCGGGTTGGGGTTCGTGGGCTTCTCATTGTGGTGGCTTCACCTGTTGAGGAGCACAGGCTCCAGACATACGGGCTCAGCAGTTGCTGCCCCCAGGCTCTAGAGCAGGTTCAGTAGTTGTGGCACTCAGGCTTAGTTGTTCCGTGGCATGGGGGATCTTCTGAGATCAGGGTGGAACCGGTGTCTCCTACATTGGCAGGTGGATTCTTTACCACTGAGCCACCAGGAAGGCCCCATGGTGCCAATCCTGAACATCAGAGCGGAGTGGGGAGAGCACCCAGATCCTGGGAAGGGTGCTCCAGGGGGAGGCCGGTCCCTCCACCTGGAGTTGTGGGGAGCTCCACTTGGGCCTGGGGTGGGCAAGTAGCCCATAAGATCCAGAGAGAGGAGAGATGCTAGGCCTCTGCTATTCTGATCTGAGAGTCTGGGGCTCTCATTGACAAAAACAAAAATGAACAAAACCAGGCCCCAGTTTTGGCTTGTATTTTCCACTAGAGGGCAGCTTAAACTTTCAAAAGAAAAGAAATCTAGCAACTTGGTAGAGCACTGAAGGCAATGGCAGCCCACTCCAGTACTCTTGCCTGGAAAATCCCATGGACAGAGGAGCCTGGTGGGATGCAGTCCATGGGGTCGCGAAGAGTCAGACACGACTGAGAGACTTCACTTTCACTTTTCACTTTCATGCACTGGAGGAGGAAATGGCAACCCACTCCAGTGTTCCTGCCTGGAGAATCCCAGGGATGGGGGAGCCTGGTGGGCTGCCGTCTATGGGGTCGCACAGAGTCAGACACGACTGAAGCGACTTAGCAGCAGCAGCAGCAGCAGAGCATTGAGAAGTCCTTTCAGCAAGTTTCTTCTAGAGCCTCTGGGCCTTGTGGAAGGTTGCAGGGATTAGAAGGGAACAAGTAACTTCTTACCTCACAGAACCCACTGTCTGTTTAGGGGAGAGACATATTAAGTAAAAGAATACCTGGTGAATATAGTCAGACCTGGGATAAATGGCACCAAGGAGACAGAATCTTAGGCAGAGCCCTCTTTGAGGGGTACTGAGCTAAAACCTTCAGGATAAGACAGATGCAGCCATTGGTGGGAGGTAGAGGGGGACTCGGGAAGAAGTGCAAATTCAGGAAGGAAAGTGGGGTGACTCAGGAAGACGAGAGCCCCAGTTCTAGAAGCCTTGAGACAGAAGAAAGTTTGGCATGTTCCAGAAACAGAAAAAGTGTCTTAACTGTGATGTTGGATATATCAACCTACACAGGTGTTAAAATTATATAGAATTTAATACACACACACACACACTCATGATGAGCACAAGTAAAACTATGGAAATCTGATTAAGGTCAGTGAATTGTATCAGTGTCAGTATCCTGGTATTCTATGTTCTATATTCTATTATAACTTTGCAAATGTTCAGTTCAGTTCAGTCACTCAGTCATGTGGACTCTTTGCTACCCCATGAACCGCAGCACGCCAGGCCTCCCTGTCCATCACCAGCTCCTAGAAATGTTACTATTGGAGAAAACAGGGCAATGTATTTATTCAACCTGAGGAGAAACAAGAGTATTCATTTCTTTGTTCACACCAATATTATTGTTAAGAATAAATTATATAAATGAAAATATACCCTTTTAACATATACACTTCTAGAAGTTTTGACAATGTATACAGTTGTATAATCACCCCCACAGCAAAGATATAGAAGTTCTTCATTGCCCCAAAAGGTTTTTTATGCTTCTTCCCAGTCAACTACCCCCAAAACTGCTGCTTCCAGCCCCTGGTAACGGCTGATCTGCTGTCATTATAGGTTCGTCTTTCCTAGGTTTCATATAAATAGAATTATACAGAGTGTACTTTTTTTCGTGTTTGACTTCTTTCACTTAGAATAATGTTTTTTAAATTCACTCATATTATTGCATGTAAGAGTAGTTCATTATTTTTACTCCCAGTATGTAGTTTTCCCCCACAATTTATTTAATCATTCACTATTGGTGGATATTTATGTTGGCTCAATTTTTGACCACTATGGGTAAAATTTTTATGAATATTTGAGTACAAATTATTTTGTGATCATATGTTTTCATCTTTCCAAAGTAAATGCCTGGGAACGGAATTTCTGAGTCATAAAAGTGTATACTTTTGAAGAAATGGCAAGTAGTATGATGGTTGATTTTGTGTCAGTTTTACTGGGCCATGGAGTATCCAGACATTTGGTCAGACATTATTCTGTGTTTCTGTGAGTGTTTTTTTTTTGTTTGTTTTTCAGTCGCGAAGTCGTGTCCAGTTCTTTGCGACCCCATGGACTGTAGCACGTTAGGCTCCTCTGTTCTCCACTATTTCTCAGAGTTTGCTCAAATTCATGTTCATCACGTTGGTGATGCTATCTATCCCTCTCATCCTCAGCCACCCTCTTCTCCTTTGGCTTTCAATCTTCCCCAGCATCAGGGTCTTTTCCAAAGAGTCAGCATCCGGTGGCCAAAGTATTGGAGATTCAGCTTCAGCATCAGTCCTTCCAGTGAATATTCAGGGTTAGTTTCCTTTAGGATGGACTGGTTGGATCTCCTTGTAGTCCAAGGGACTCTCTAAAGTCTTCTCCAGAACCACACTTGGAAAGCATCAGTTCTTCAGCACTCAGCCTTCTTTATGGTCCAACTCTCCCATCCATATATGACTATTGGAAAAACCATAGCTTTGACTGTACAGATCTTTGTTGGCAAAATGATGTCTCTGTTTTTTAATACACTGCCTAGATTTGTCATAGTTTTCTTTTCAAGGAGCAAGCATCTTTAATTTCATGGCTGCAGTCACCATCCACAGTGATTTTGGAGCCCAAGAAAATAAAATCTGCTTTCACTTTTCCTCCTTTTATTTGCCATGAAGTGATGGGACCAGATGCCATGATCTTAGTTTTTTGAATGTTGAGTTTCAAGTAAGCTTTTTCACTTTCCTCTTTCACCCTCATCAAGAGGCTTATTTCTTTCTCGTTACTTTTTGCCATTAAGTGGTATCATTTGCATATATGAGGTAGTGATATTTAGGTTGAGATTAACATTTAAATTGGTGGACTAAGTAAAGTTAGTCTTGATGGAAGTGAAAGAGGAGAGTGAAAAAGTTGGCTTAAAACTCAACATTCAGAAAACGAAGATCATGGCGTCTAGTCCCATCACTTCATGGCAAATAGATGGGGAAACAGTGGAAACAGTGGCTGACTATTTTTCTGGGCTCCAAAATCACTGCAGATGGTGACTGCAGCCATGAAATTAAAAGACGCTTACTCCTTGGAAGGAAAGTGTTGACTAACCTAGACAGCATATTAAAAAGCAGAGACATTACTTTGTCAACAAAGGTCCGTCTAGTCACCTGATGCGAAAAGATGACTCATTGGAAAAGACCCTGATGCTGGGAAAGATTGAGGGCAGGAGGAGAAGGGGACGACGGAGGATGAGATGGTTGGAGGGCATCACCGACTCAATGGACATGAGTTTGGCTGAACTCCAGGAGTTGGTGATGGACAGGGAGGCCTGGCGTGCTGTGGTTCATAGGGTAGCAAAGAGTCGACACAACTGAGCAACTGAACTGAACTGAACTGAAGTAAAGCAGATTGTCCTCTTTAATGTGGGAGAGCCTCATCTGATCAGTTACAGGCTGGAGAACAAAAAGGCTGACTCTACTCCCAGTAAGAGAAAATTCCTTCTACCTGTCCACCTTCAAATTGGGATAACAGCTTTTTCCTACCTGTATGTGTGCATGCTAAGTCACTTCAGTTGTGTCCGACTCTTTGTGACCCTATGAACCATAGCCCACCAGGCTCCTCTGTCCTTGGCATTCTCCAGGCAAGAACACTGGAGTGGATTGCCATGCCCTCTCCCAGGGGATCTTCCTGACTCAGGGACTGAGCCAGCATCTTTTACATCTCCTGCATTGGCAGGCGGGTTCTTTACCACTAGATCCACCTGGGAAGCCTTTTATACTTGAACTTTATTCTCCTGCCTTTATACTTGAACTGAAACATTGGCTCTTCCTGAGTTTCAAGCCTGCCGGCCCTTGGGCTGAAACTATACCATTGGCTCTCCTATGCCGGCCTCTAGAGTCAGACTGTGAAACTACCATGAGTTCTTGGTCAGCAGCTTGCTGACTCATCCTGCAGATCTTAGGATCTGTTTGTATTTCAGTTGTTCTACAGAACTCTATTATAAGTAGCTATGCCATTTTCTATTACTTCTAGCAATAAACAAGAGTTTCAGTTGTTCCACATCCTCACCAACACTTGTTTTAATTTAGATAACTTTTGGATACTTTAGTAAGTATATGGTGCTATATCATCATGCCTTAAATTTGTATCCCTTAAAAATTAATTATGTTGAACATGATATCATATACTTTATTGACTTTGTATATCTTCTTCTGTGAGTTGCTTGCTGAGGTCTTTGGCCATTTTTTTTTTTTTTTTTTGCTGCACTGTGCAGCTTGCAGGCTCTTAGTTCCCTGACCAGGGATTGAATCCATGCTTCCTGCAATGGAAGTGCAGAGTCCTCACCAGGGAAGTTCCCAGTCTTTGGTATTCTTAGCAACTTTTTTCACATGTCACACAATTCACCCACTCAAAGTGTACAGTTTAGTGACTTCTAGTATATGAACAGCATTGTTCATCCATCACCACAGTCAAGTTTAGAAAAAATCACTACTTCAAAAAGGAGCTCTGCATCTGTTGACCATTACTCCCTAAACGCCAACCCATCTTCCACAGTCATCAGTTCAGTTCAGTTCAGTTCAGTCGCTCAGTCGTGTCTGACTCTTTGTGACCCCATGAATCGCAGCATGCCAGGCCTCCCTGTCCATCACCAACGCCCGGAGTTCACTCAGACTCACGTCCATCGAGTCGGTGATGCCATCCAGCCATCTCATCCTCGGTCGTCCCCTTCTCCTCCTGCCCCCAATCCCTCCCAGCATCAGAGTCTTTTCCAATGAGTCAACTCTTCGCATGAGGTGGACAAAGTACTGGAGTTTCAGCTTCAGCATCATTCCCTCCAAAGAAATCCCAGGGCTGATCTTCAGAATGGACTGGTTGGATCTCCTTGCAGTCCAAGAGACTCTCAAGAGTCTTCTACAACACCACAGTTCAAAAGCATCAATTCTTTGACGCTCAGCCTTCTTCACAGTCCAACTCTCACATCCATACATGACTACTGGAAAAACCATAGCCTTGACTAGATGGACCTTAGTCGGCAAAGTAATGTCTCTGCTTTTGAATATGCTATCTAGGTTGATCATAACTTTTCTTCCAAAGAGTAAGTGTCTTTTAATTTCATGGCTGCAGTCACCATCTGCAGTGATTTTGGAGCCCCCAAAACTAAAGTCTGGTACTGTCTCCACTGTTTGCCCATCTATTTCCCATGAAGTGATGGGACCAGATGCCATGATCTTCGTTTTCTGAATGTTGAGCTTTAAGCCAACTTTTTCACTCTCCTCCTTCACTTTCATCAAGAGGCTTTTTAGTTCCTCTTCCCTTTCTGCCATAAGGGTGGTGTCATCTACATATCTGAGTTTATTGATATTTCTCCTGGCAGTCTTGATTCCAGCTTGTGTTTCTTCCAGTCCAGTGTTTCTCATGATGTACTCTGCATATAAGTTAAATAAGTGGGGTGACAATATACAGCCTTGACGTACTCCTTTTCCTATTTGGAACCAGTTGGTTGTTCCACAGTCATAAGAAACCACTAATCTACCTTCTGCCTCTATAGGTTTGCCTATTCTGGGCATTTCATATAAAATTAATCATACTGTCTGTGGTCCTTTGTGACTGGCTTCTTTCACTTAGCATGTTTTCAAGGCTCATTCATATATGGATGTGAGAGTTGGACTATAAAGAAAGCGAAGCGCCAAAGAATTGATGCTTTTGAACTGTGGTGTTGGAGAAAAATCTTGAGAGTCCCTTGGACTGCAAGGAGCTCCAACCAGTCCATCCTAAAGGAGATCAGTCCTGGGTGTACATTGGAAGGACTGATGTTGAGGCTGAAACTCCAATATTTTGGCCACCTGATGTGAAGTGCTGACTCATTGGAAAAGACCCTGATGCTGGGAAAGATTGAGGGCAGGTGGAGAAGGGGACGACAGAGGATGAGATGGTTCGATGGCATCACCGACACAATGGACATGGTTTGGGTGGACTCAGGGAGTTGGTGATGGACAGGAAGGCCTGGTGTGCTGCAGTTCATGGGGTCACAAAGAGTCGGACACGACTGAGCGACTGAACTGAACTGAACTGAAAGTTGACTCTATGTTTAACCAGTTGAGGAACTGGTAAACTGTTTTAAAAGTGACTGCACTAGTTTCCATTCCTACCAGCAGTGTACTAGGATTTTATTTTCTACCAATCCCCGTCAACCCATATTATCATCCATCTTTTTTATTATAGCTATTCTGGTGAGTGTAAAGTGGTATATCTTACTGTGGTTTTGGTTGGCATTTCCCTGATGGCTACTGCTATTGAGGACCTTTCCATGTGCTTAGGGCTATATGTATAACTTTCTTATAGAAGTGGTTATTCAAATCCTTTATCAGTTTTTAAAACTGAGTAGTCTTTTAATTATTTAGTTGTAATAGTTCTTTATATATTCTACTACAAATACCTTATCAGATATATAATTTGTAAGCATTACCTCCCCTTCTGTGGGTTGCCTTTTTATTTTATTTTTAATTTAGATGATATCCAGATTTTATTTTTTCTTTTGTCAATTTTCCTTTTGGTGTCATATCCAAGAAATCAAGGCTTAATCAAGGTCATGATGATTTACAAACTTGTTTTATTCTAAAGGTTATATATTTTTAACTCTTATGTTTGTATCTTTGATCCACTCTGAGTTAATTTTTGTATATGGTGGGAAGTAGTAGGTAAAATTCATTCTTTTGCAAATGGATATTGAGACACCATTGAATTGTCTTGGTACCCTTGTTAAAAATCAATGGACCATAAATGTTTGTGTAAATTTATGGACTTCTAATTCTATTTCATTGATCTATATATCTATCTTTATGCCGGTACCATGTTGTCTTGATTACAGTAACTTGCCATAGGTTTTGAAATCAGGTGGTATAAATTCAACTTTGTTCTTTTTTTTAAGAATGTTATTGCTTATTCTGGGTCCCTTGCATTTCCATATGATTTTAAGATCAGTTTGTCAGTTTCTGCAAAGAAGCAGATTTTGATAGGGATTGCATTGAATCCACAGATCAATTTGAAAAATATTGCCATCTTTAACAATATTATGTCTTCTGATCTTCTGATATATGAACATGGGCTGTCTTTCCATTTATTTAGGTTACCTTTTTTTCAACAATGTTTTTAGTTTTCAGAGTATAAGTTTTATACTTCTTTGGTTATATTCATCCTAAGTGTTTCATTCTTTCTTATGCTGTTGTTGTTGTTCAGTTGCTAAGTCATGTTCGACTATTTGCAACCCCATGGGCTGCAGCATACCAGGCTTCCCTGTCCTTCACTATCCCCCGAAGTTTACTCAAACTCATGTCCATTGAGTTGATGATGCCATCCAACCATCTCATCCTTTGTTGCTCCCTTCTCCTCCTGTCATTAATCTTTCCCAGCATCAGGGTCTTTTCCAGTGAGTCGGTTCTTCGCATCAGGTGGCCAAAGTATTGGAGCTTCAGCTTCAGCATCATTTCTTCAAATGAATATTCATGGTTGATTTCCTTTAGGATTGACTTGTTTGATCCCCTTGCAGTCCAGGGGACTCTCAATAGTCTTCTCCAGCACCACAATTTAAAAGCATCAATTCTTTAGCACTCAGCCTTCATTATGGTTCAACTCTCACATCCGTACAGGACTACTGAAAAAACATAGCTTTGACTATATTTCTTATGCTACTATAAATAAAATTGATTTCTTAATTTCATTTTGTTTTCTCTTTGCTACTGTATAGAAATACAATTGATTTTTGTTTAGAGATCTTGTATCCTGCAATCTTGCTAAACTCCTTACTCTAATTGCTTTTTAATAGAGTCATTAGAACTTCTCATGTATAAAGTCAGTGAAGTGAAAGGAAATTCTCAGTTGTGTCCAGCTCTTTGCAACTCCATGGACTATAGCCTGTCAAGCTCCTCTGTCAAGTCATCTGCAAATAGAAATAGTTTTGCTTCTTTTTCATTCTGAATGTGTTTTATTTGTTTTTCTTGCCCAATTGCCCTGGCTAGGAGAAACTCCTAAACAGTGTTGAACAGAAATGGCAAGTGAAGTGAAAGCGAAATGAAAGTCCAACTTTTTGCGACCCCATGGAGTATATATCGTCCATGGAATTCTCCAGGACAGAATACTGGAGTGGGTAGCCTTTCCCTTCTCCAGGGGCTCTTCCCAACCCAGAGATTGAACCTAGGTCTCCTGAATTGCAGGTGATTCTTTACCAACTGAGCCACAAGGGAAGCCCAAGAATGCTGGAGTGGGTAGCCTATCCCCACCCAGGAATCGAACCAGGATATCCTGCATTGAAGGCAGATTCTTTACCAACTGAGCTATAAGGGAAGCCCAGAAATGGCAAGAGCTAACACCTATGTCTTGTTCCTAATCTTAGAGAGAAAGCATCCATTCTTACACCATTAGGAATAATCTTACAGATGGATTTTTTTATTGACTTTATCAGACTGAGGAACTTCACTTCTATTCCCATGTTATTGAGTATTTATCATGAAGGGATATTGAACTTTATCAAATGCTTTTCCTCTGTCTCTTGAAATCATGTGGCTGTTGTCATTTATTCTATTGATGTGGAATATTACATTAATGATTTTCAAGTATTAAACCAACCTTACATTCCTGGGATAAATCTCACTTGACCATGATGTTATATATTGCTGGCTTCAATTTGCTTGTATTTTGTGGAGAGTTTTTGCATTCATATTTAAAAAACATTTTCTGTAGTTTTCTTGTGATGCCTTTGTTTGGTTTTGACATCAAAGTAATACTGACTTTATAGTCTCCTGCATTTTTCCTACGTAAGATTTATCACAATGTACACTTCTCTATTTTTCCTACCTCGCTTTTAAACAGTGAGCTCCGTGAGGGGAAGAAACATGTTTGCTTCCTTATCACCAATTCCTAGTGCCTTTCCCAGTATCTGGCACACAATCAGTGCTCCATAAAGGTTTGTAGCATTCATCAGTAAGTAAATCAGTACATGAGTATTGTGAAGAAAATTCCATATTTTATAAAAAGACAAGAAAAATTTACACATAAAAAATATCCCCTGCCCTTTGGCCTCCTATTTCCCTCCTACTGTGTATTGTGTATCTGAATTCTGCATTGGCCAAACCTCCCCCATAGCAGAAATACCTGCTCAGCCAGAAGGAACAACATTCTCCCGGTATCAACAAAACAGCTCATTTAAAGATAACATTCCTTCTTGATCTTGGAAGGGGCCACAAGATGCTTAGATCTGGATTGTGTAAACTGTCAATAATACCTCATTTAATGTACAGCTCTGTCTCAAAAAACTTAGATAACTGTATGTTGACTTCTAACAGGTAGAATAGTTTTTAGAGCTTTCTGAGATGCTGCTTCTGGATTATAATGCTCAATTTGGCTCAAATAAAATTTTCCATTTCTTTCTAAGATTGAATAATTAACTTTTGATTGACAGTATTCATATCGCCTAGGGCTCGTCCCTTATCTCCGTCTTCACAGCAGGTTTCTTTCAACATATAGGCTCTCCCTCCTGCACTGCCGAGGTGTTTTGATTTACAAGTGTTTAATTTGTTAGCAACATTTTCTCAGAATCACACATATGCCTCCAAGTATAGCTATTTGGTCCCTGATCGATGTCTCAGAAGACCTTCCCTGACTGCCTAATATAACTAGATCTCACCCCATAATTCTTTCACTATACCCAGTTTATTTTTTTCCAAGCATTTTGAAAATTTGTTCTTATAAATTTCTTCTTTTCTTGTTTGTTCTGTCTACCTCAGACGGTGAGGACTACATCGCAGTCGCTAACACCTCCTTATTGCCTAGTAGAGTGTCTGGAACATGATTGAAGCGAATGAATATTTCTTGAGTCAATAAAAGGACACATGGATAGCAGATCTATATTAAAATTCATCTCTTTCAGTCCTCTTGGCCTCATTAAAGGATGAGCTCCCAAAATTAGAAACTATAAGGTCTGCAGCCATTGAACTGGGGATCCTTTTTTTTTTTTCCTCTGAGGCATTTTATTTGTATGTATTACATCCCTAGAAAAAGAATCCAAGGATTTTCCCTCCTGTATGTTTTCGTCTTGCTTCTTCATGGTCCATGATGCCAGCTGAGGTTGTCAGTACAATGAAACCAAACTGACGGGATGGGAGCAGGTTATTCTGCCATTTTTCTAGATCTTTGAGTTGTACATCAAATCTGGGGCTGATCACTCCACACTTATTTAGCCTGCCTGTGAGGTTCACAACAATTTTCCCAGCCCTGTGATCATCAATGATTTCAAATTCGCCAATGTAACCATGCTTCATCATCACTGTTAGAAACCTGACGATGACTTTGGAGCATGGCCTAATAAGGACCTGGCGTTTGCCTCTCTTCTCGGCATTGTTGATACTCTTGAGAGCATCAGCCAGGACATTCATGCGCACCATTATGGCGGCACGGAAAGATGGCGGAAAAGCTGAACTGGGGATCCTAAATGAAACTGTGAAACTCAGCAGAATCCTGGGACCCTCCTGACACAAGACCTTTTTTCCTGTCCCCCTTTTTTGTTTTCAGGAAAAAAGCTTTACCTAAATCCCCAGGGCAGATTGAAACAGTTATTAATTAAAGGAAGTGAGGAAGGTATGAAGATTCCTTAAAAAACTAGGAATAAAACCACTGTATGACCCACCAATCCCACTCCTAGGCATATGCCCTGAGGAAACCAAAATTGAAAGAGACACATGTATCCCGTTGTTCATTGCAGCACTATTTACAATAGCTAGAACATGGAAGCAACCTAGATGTCCATTGACAGATGAATGGATAAAGAAGCTGTGGTACATATATACAATGGATTATTCAGTTCAGTTCAGTTCAGTTCAGTTGCTCAGTCATGCCCAACTCTTCACAACCCCATGGACCACACAGCATGCCAGGCCTCCCTGTCCATCACCAACTCCTAGAGTCTACTAAAACTCATCTCCATTGAGTCGGTGATGCCATCCAACCATCTCACCCTCTGCCATTCCCTTCTCCACCTGCCCTCAATCTTTCCCAGCATCAGGGTATTTTCCAACGAGTCAGCTCTTCACATTAGGTGGCCAAAGTATTGGAGTTTCAACTTCAGCATCAGTCCTTCCAATGGATATACAGGACTGATTTCCTTTAGGATGAACTGGTTGGATCTCCTTGCAGTCCAAGGGACTCTCAAGAGTCTTCTCCAACACCACAGTTCAAAAGCATCAATTCTTTGGTGCCCAGCTTTCTTTATAGTTCAACTGTCACATCCATACATGACTACTGGAAAAACCATAGCCTTGACTAAATGGACCTTTGTTGGCAAAGAAATGTCTCTGCTTTTTAATATGCTGTCTAGCTTGGCCATAACTTTCCTTTCAAGGAGTAAGCATCTTTTAATTTTACTCAGTCATAAAAAAGAATGCATTTGAGTCAGTTATAATGAGATGGATGAACCTAGAACCTATTATATAGAGTGAAGTGAGTCAGAAAGAAAGACAAGTACTGTATTCTAATTCATATATACAGAATCTAGAAAAGTGGTACTGAAGAATTTATTTACAGGGCAGCAATTGAGAAACAGACAGAGAATAGATTTATGGACATGGGGAGAGGGGAGGAGAGGGTGAGATGCATGAAAAGAGTAACATGGAAACTTACATTACCATATGTAAAATAGATAGACAACGGGAATTTGCCATATGGCTCAGGAAACTCAAACAGAGGCTCTGTATCAACCTGGAAGCATGGGATGGGAGGGAGACGGGAGGGAGGTTCAAAAGGGAGGGGATATATGTATACCTATGGATGATTCATGTTGAGGTTTGACAGAAAACAGCAAAATTCTGTAAAGCAATTATCCTTCAATCAAAAATAAATTAAAATGGAAAAAAAGAGTGAGGGAATGCAGAAGCAAAGGAAAAGCAGTCAATAAACAATAGAGCAGCAATAAAGCAGGGTCCTGACTCCTCTTGGTGAGGAGAGGGGGTAGATGTAACAATCTGACACGTATTTCTAAGTCCTTCTGTAGGAACTAAGGACCCCAACCAGGAGGAGGATGGCAACTTGAGGCAGAGAACCAGCACATGAACCCCAGATTGGCTGGAACCAGAAGATCGATGATTGAGATTCTGGGAGCACCACCCTGTTATCTTACAACTGACCAATGAAAGGAGAGTTACACCCCCTGCAGGCCTCCCCCCAGGTTTTGCCCATAAAAATGCTTCCCCAAATACCATCTGGAATTTAAGCTTTTTAAGCATGAATTGCCCACTCTCCTTCCACAACCTTTGCAATAAACCTTTCTCTGCTCCAGACTCCCATGTTTCAAGTTTTTTGGCCTCACTATGTGTGAGATACATGGATTTGGGTTCAATAGTAATGGGAGTAATTGGATCCAGGGAGTACAAGCTAACAGGGGGCACTCAAAAGCAAAGGCAAGGTGGGAATGGTTGCCAGTTATGAGCTGCAGAGCCAAAGCAGCAATCTGAATCATCTGACCCACACCGCACCTATGGTGTTGCCTGGTTGATCATAACATTCCTAGAACTGAAACAGAAAGGAAGCCTACTAAATTCTTACTTATTCTGTATAACCATAAAATTTCTTGGCCAAATGAACAAAAGTTTAAACTGTATAGTAAAGACAGAGTCACGGGCCCTCAAATAATTCCCCAACTTGAGCTAGTTTATAGACCCACAGCCCCTTGCCTAAAGAGGAGGCTGGTTCCCCTTTAGGAAGGACCTCAGTATACTGTCAAAATTTTATGCCGTTTACCCTTCTTCCAGCCTTGGGTACTTGTGCATTGGGAAAAAGGAAATAAGCAGAACTTTAGGGGACTGCTAGACATAGGCTCTGAATCTTTCAGCTGGCAAAGCCAGCAGTAAACACATATTGTTCTCCTTCAGGGATACATCAGCACTCCAGCCTTACATCATGGTTTAGTTTGTAGCGTTCCTGCTCAACTTCCTCTTCCACAAGATATCACATTGGTTCATTATATAGGTTACATTGTGCTGGTTAGACCTACTGAGCAAGAAGTAGCAACTACTCTAGACTTGTTAAGATTTTTGCATGCCAGAGGGTAGAAAATAAACTTTGAAAAAAATTCAGGGAGAAATGCAGATGCCCATCAAACACAGGAGAGGATGTTCAATATTGCTAATCATCAGGGAAATGCAAATCAGAACCACAATGAGAAATCACCTCACATCAGTCAGAATGGTCAAGATCAAAAAGAACACAAATTTTAAAAAGTTGGCGAGGATGTGGAGAAAATGGAGCCCTCTTACACTGTTGGTGGGAATGTAAATTGGTGCAGTCACTATGGGAAACAGTATGGTTTCTCAAAAAATTAAAAATGGAACCACCATATGACCCAGCAATCCCACTGGGTATATATTAAAAAAAAACACTAATTAAAAAAAATTTATGACTCAATGGACATGGGTTTGGGTGGGCTCTGGAAGTTGGTGATGGACAGGGAGGCCTGGTGTGCTGCAGTTCATGGGGTCACAAAGAGTCGGACACGACTGAATGACTGAACTGAACTGATGCACCCCTAAGTTCATAGCAGCATTATTTACAATTGCCAAGATATGGAAGCAACCTAAGTGGTCATCAATAGATGAAAGGATAAATAAAATGTGGTGTGTGGGTGTGTGTGTGTATGCAATGGAATACTATCCAGCCATAAAAATAGAATGAAATTTGGCCATTTGCAGCAACATGAATGGACTTGGAGGATATTATGCTAAGTGAAATGTCAGACAGAGAAAGACAAATACTCTATGATATCACTTCCATGTAAAATCTAAAAAAAATTACAACAAACTAGTAAATATAACAAAAAAAAACAAGCAGACTCACTCACAGATATAGAGAACAAACTAGTGGTTACTGTGGGGAGAGGGAAGGGAGAGGGGCAATGTAAGCGTGGGAGGCTAGGAGAGTCAAACTATTATGTTTAAAATAAACTACGAGGATATACTGTACAATGTAGAGAATGCAGACAATATTTTATAAAAACTGTAAATGGAATGTAGGCTTCCCTGGTGGCTCAGAGGTAAAGAATCCACCTGCCAATGCAGGAGACGTGAGTTCAATCCCTAGGTTGCAAAAATCCCCTGGAGAAGGAAATGGCAACACACTGCAGAATTCTAGTCTGGAAAATCCCACGGACAGAGGAGGCTGATGAGCTACAATCAATGGAGTCACAAAAGAGTTGAACACAACTTGTGACTTGAAACAACAGCAATGACATAAATGAAGTGTAACCTTTTTTAAAGAATGGAAATTTATTTATTTTAATTGGAGACTAATTACAATATTGTAGTGGTTTTGCCATACATCAGCATGAATCCGCCACAGGTGTACACATGTTCCCCATCCTGAAACCCCCTCCCACCTCCCGCCCCATACCATCCCTCTGGGTCATCCCAGTGCACCAGCCCCAAGCATCCTGTATCATGCATCGAGCCTGGACTGGCGATTCGTTTTACATATGATATTATACATGTATCAATGCCATTCTCCCAAATCATCCCAACCTCGCCCTCTCCCACAGAATCCAAAAGACTGTATTGGTGTTTTTCTTTCTGGCTGACTTCACTCTGTATAATAGGCTCCAGTTTCATCCACCTCATTAGAACTGATTCAAATGTATTCTTTTAAATGGCTGAGTAATACTCCATTGTGTATATGTACCACAGCTTTCTTATCCATTCATCTGCTGATGGACATCTAGGTTGCTTCCATGTCCTGGCTATTATAAACAGTGCTGTGATGAATATTGGGGTACATGTGTCTCTTTCAGTTCTGGTTTCCTTGGTGTGTATGCCCAGCAGTGGGATTGCTGGGTCATAAGGCAGTTCTATTTCCAGTTTTTTAAGGAATCTCCACACTGTTCTTGATAGTGGCTCTACTAGTTTGTATTCCCACCAACAGTGTAAGAGGGTTCCCTTTTCTCCACACACTCTCCAGCATTTATTGCTTGTAGACTTTTGGATCGCAGCCATTCTGACTGGCGTGAAATGGTACCTCATTGTGGTTTTGATTTGCATTTCTCTGATAATGAGTGATGTTGCGCATCTTTTCATGTGTTTGTTAGCCATCTGTATGTCTTCTTTGGAGAAATGTCTGTTTAGTTCTTTGGCCCATTTTTTGATTGGGTGGTTTATTTGTCTGGAATTGAGCTGCAGGAGTTGCTTATATATTTTTGAGATTAATTCTTTGTCAGTTGCTTCATTTTCTATTATTTTCTCCCATTCTGAAGGCTGTCTTTTCACCTTACTTATAGTTTCCTTTGTTGTGCAGAAGCTTTTAATTTTAATTGGGTCCCACTTGTTTATTTTTGCTTTTATTTCCAATATTCTGGGAGGTGGGTCATAGAGGATCCTGCTGTGATTTATGTCGGAGAATGTTTTGCCTATGTTCTCCTCTCGGAGTTTTATAGTTTCTGGTCTTACATTTAGATCTTTAATCCATTTTGAGTTTATTTTTGTGTGTGATGTTAGAAAGTGTTCTACTTTGATTCTTTTACCAGTGGTTGACCAGTTTCCCCAGCACCACTTGTTAAAGAGATTGTCTTTTCTCCATTGTATATTCTTGCCTCCTTTGTCAGAGATAAGGCATCCATAGGTGTGTGGATTTATCTCTGGGCTTTCTATTTTGTTCCATTGATCTATATTTCTGGCTTTGTGCCAGTATCATACTGTCTTGATGACTGTGGCTTTGTAATAGAGCCTGAAGTCAGGCAGGTTGATTCCTCCAGTTCCATTCTTCTTTCTCAAAATTGCTTTGGCTATTTGAGGTTTTTTGTATTTCCATACAAATTGTGAAATTATTTGTTCCAGCTCTGTGAAAAATACTGTTGGTAGCTTGATAAGGATTGCATTGAATCTATAGATTGCTTTACCTTTAAAAACTGTGAATCACTACATTGTGTTCTTGTAATTACATAATATTGTACATAAATCATATTATAATAAAAATTTTTTAGGTAACGTCTACCTTAGTAAAATCTCTAGGGGTCCAATAGTATAGGGCATATCAAGATATTCCTTCTAAGGTAAAGGATAAGTTGTTGTCTCTGGCCCCTCCCACAACCAAAAAGGAGGCACAGTGCCTAGTGGAACTCTCTGGATTTGGGAGGCAACATATTCCTCATTTTGAGTGGGTTACTTGGGCCAATTTACCAAGACACCAGGAAAGCAGTTAGTTTTGTATGGAGCCCAGAACAGGAGATGACTATGCAATAGATACTGAATGCTCAACCATGGACCCCCAAGTTACTATGAAACCTGAGCTGCCCAACATGAACTGGCTTTTATCTGACCCATCAAGCTACAGAGTTTGGCATGGACAGCATCTCTACATCATCAAGTGGAGACAAGATATATCAGATTGGCCTTGTCAGGCCCTGAAAGCACAAATAAGTTACATGAAGAAGTGGCCCAAATACCCACAGTCCCCCTTCTGCTATGCTGCCTCCTCTCTCCCAGCCTGTATTTATGGCTTCATGGGGAGCTCTCTACTCTCAATGGAAGGAAGACTTGGGCCTGGTTTATTATGTAGGCATATCATGCCTACATGATATGCAGGCATCAGACAACAGCCCCTCTCTTGAACATTCCTGAAGGACAGTGGTAAAGGGAATCCCTCACAGCAGGCAGGACTTCAAGCAATGCATCTTGTGATTACATACTGTGACTACATCTTGTGATTACATCATCACTTTGTGATTACATACTGATTCAGGGGCTATGGCCATTTGGCTGGATAGTCAGGGGCTTGGAAGAAATGTGACTGGAAAATTGGTGACAAGGAAATTTGGGGAAGAGGTATATGGCTAGGCCTCTCTGAATGGGCAAAATATGTGAAGATATTTGTGTCTCATGTGAAGTTCACCAAAAGATGATCTCAGCAGAGGATTTTAATCATCAAATGAACAGGGTAATCCATTCTGTGATACCAGTCCATGAACCCTCAACGAGCTCATGAACAAAATGGCCACGGGATGGAGCTTATGCGTGGGCTCAGCAACACGAGCTTCCACTCACAAGGCTCACCTGGCTACAGCCACTGCTGGGTGCCCACTCTGTCAGCAGCAGAGACAACACTGACCCCCTGATATGGCACCATTTCCCATGCTACCTAGTAGCAGGTTGATTATGCTGGCCTACTTACATCATGAAAGGGGCAGCATTTAGTTCTTACTGGAATAGATGCTTACTCTGGATACAGATTTGCCTTCTCAGCATGCAACACTTCTGACAAAACCACTATCCATGGACTTACAGAATGCCTCATTCATCGTCATGGCATTCCACGTGACATTGCTGTTTATCAAGGAACTCACTCCAAAAGAAATGCAGCAATAGGCCCATGCTCATGCAATTCTTACCATATTCTCTACCATCTGAAAGCAGCTGGCTTGATAGAAAATGGCCTTTTGAAGACTCAGCTACAACACAAGATCGTGCCAGCAGAATACTTTGCAGGGCTGGGGCAAAGTTCTCAGAAGACTATGTATGCCCTGAATCAGCATCTGGTATAGGGTCCTAGCTCTCCCGTAGCCAGGATTCACGAGTCCAGGAATCAAAGTGTAAACGTGAAGGTGGCACCACTCACTATTAGCACTAGCAATCCTTGAGCAAAATTTCTGCTGCTTCCTGTTCTCCTGGTGTTATGCTCTACTGACCTGCGCTGTGCTTAGTCGCTCAGTCGTGTTCAACTCTTTGCAACCCCATGGACTGTAGCCCACCAGGCTCCTCTGTCCATGGGGATACTCCAGGCAGGAATATTGGAGTGGGCTGCATGCCCTCCTCCAGGGGATCTTATCAGCCGAGGAATCAAACCAGGGTCTCCTGCATTGCAGGCGGATTCTCCACCAGCAGAGTCACCTGGGAAGCCCTCTACTGGCCTAGAGGTCTTAGTTCCAAAAGGAGAAATATTTCCAACAGGAGACACAAAGGTGATTCCATTGGGCTGGAAGTTAAGGCTGCCACCTGGCCATTTTGGGCTCCTCATGCTTCTGAATCAACAGGCAAAGAAGGAAATACTGTATTGGCCAGAGTGATTGATCCTAATCACCAAAAAGTCTGGTGTTACTCTACCATCAAAGTAAGAAAGAGTATATCTATATCATATCTATGCTCAGTCACTCAGTCATGTCCAGCTCTTTGTTACCCCATGGACTGTAGCCCACCAGGCTCCTATGTCCATGGAATTTTCCAGGCAAGAATCTGGAGCAGGCTTCCATTTCCTATTCCAGGGGATCTTCTCCACCCAGGGATCGAACGTGTCTCTGGCATCTCCTGCATTGGTAGGTGGATTCTTTATAATTGCACCACCTGAAGCCTACATCTATATCTATCTAGATCACTTCCCTGAGTGCTGAAAGTTAATATTGTAAATCAACTATATTTCAATTTAAAAAAACAAGAGTATGTCTGGAATACAGGAGATCCCTTAGAGTGTCTCTTAGATTTACCATGCCCTGTGATTAGGGTCAATGGAAAACGACAACTCAATCTGGACAGGACTATTACTAACTCAGATCCTTCAGGAATGAAGGTTTAGGTCATCCCAGCAGGTAAAGAACTACAACCAGTTGAAGTACTTAAGGCAAAGGGAATATGGCATGAAGAGTGAAAGAAGGTAGTTATAAATACTAGTGATGACCAGTTATTAGAGAAATGCAAATCAAAATTATAATGAAATTACCTCAACCAGAGTGGCCATCATCAAAAAATGCACAAACAATAAATGCTGAAGAGGGTATGGAGAGAAGAGAACCCTCCTACACTGTTGATGGTAATGTAAATTGGTACAGCCACTACGGAGAACAGTATGGAGGTTCTTTAAAAAAAAACTAAAAAATGGAGCTACTGTATGACCCTGAAATCTCACTTCTGGGCACATATTCAGAGAGAAACATGATCTGAAAGTATATATGCACCTCAATGTTCATTGCAGCACTATTTACAATAGCCAAGACAAGGAAGTAACCTAAATTGTCTACTAATAGAGGTATAAAGAAGATGTGGTTCGTATATACAATGGAATATACTCAGCCATTAAAAAGAATGAAATAATGCCATTTGCCACAACATGGATGGACCTAGAGAGTGTCACACTGCCTGAAGGAGGTCAGACAGAGAAGGAGAAATATAGTACGACATCCCTTATAGGTGGAATTTAAAAAGAAATGATACAAATGAGCTCACTTACAAAACAAAAAGAAACTCATAGAAAATATATTTAAGATTGCTGGGGGGAAGGATTGGGGAAGGGATATCTAGGGATCTTGAGATGGACGTGTACACATTGCTATATTTAAAATAAATAACCAAACAGGACCTACTGTATAGCACATGAAATTCTGTTCAATGTTATGTGGCAGCCTGGATGGGAGGGGAGTTTGGGGGAGAATGAATACATGTATATGTTTGGCTGAGCCCCTTCACTGTTCACCTGAAACTATTACAATATTGTTAACCGGCTACACTCCAATACAAAATAAAAAGTTTGAAATAAAAAATAAATATAAAAAATAAAATAAATACCAGCAATGGCCATGGGACCAGTTACAGAAACAAGGACTGTAATTACCATGAGTACTTCCCCCTTATTTTGTTACGGCTTCTCCAGTGGCTCAGTGGTAAAGAATCCACCTGCAATGCAGGAGCCGCAGGAAAGGGGGGTTTGATCCCTGGGTCAGGAAGATCCCCTGGAGGAGGGCGTGGCAACCTACTCCAGTATTCCTGCCAGGAGAATCCCACAGAGGAGCCTGGCAGGCTACAGTCCATGGGGTCGCAAAGAGTCAGACATGACTGAAGTGGCTTAGCACGTGTGCTTATAGTTACAAAGATAGACATATAGATAAAGAAATAGTTTTCTTTCCACTCCCATTCCCTGCCATGCAATGTAAGGTATATTGACTTTGCATCAAAATATTTTAAATATTGATATTATCACATCACAGGATTTAAGTTATGGATATCAAGAAGAGTAAGCATCACTCAGTGACTTTACTTCCCCTCCTGGGTAAGAGTTAATGTGTTATAAATTGTATACAAGATCATTGTATCCCATTAGATGAATTTATGAACAAGTTATTGCCTTTATTTGGAGATTAAACATGGCTTGAGAAGATGTGTATGGGTTCCTCATTGAAAAATGGTGAACATGTGATATGGTTAATTTTATTTGTCAGTTTTATCTGCTCAGATATGCCGTTAAACATTATTTCTGGATGTGTTTGCAAGGATGTTTCCAGCATTAGCATTTGAATCACAAGACAGAGTAAAGAGGATTGCCTTTCCCAAAGCAGACACCATCATTCAACTCACTGAGGACCTGAACAGAACAGAAAGGAGCAGGAAAGGAGGAGGTGGATGAAGGGAGATGGAGGAAGGGAAGAGAATGTGGCGGTACTTTCTCTCTGAGTGCTAGGCTGGGATAGTGACCCTCTCCTGCCCTCAGCACTCCTGGTTCTCAGAATCTATACCCTCAGCTCTCTGGCTCTCAGGTACAAGACATCATTTCACCTTCCTTTAGCTCAGCACAAGAAATCCCCCTGCTCTGTCCAACCCTAATTTGGACAGAGCAGCACCATGTGTCATGTACAATCTGATGACCCCCAAGCAAGGCAGACTCTCACGAAGCAACTGATTTGGAGACAGAAGGATTTTTAATTACTTCTTAAATGATGAAATGCCTTTTCATTATTTAAGGACCTTGTAACTGAGAGGCATTGATAGTGAAATAAAGCAATTAAAATATTAGTTTAATGGCCCCAATTAAAGTGACTCACATACCCCAGGTTTCTGTGTCCTGTCCTGTCCTGATGAGCTCGGAGTCACCTCCTCTAAGACACTGACCCTATCTCTTCCACTCAGTATTTATGAGCCATTCTCCTTGCCTTTGCAAAGCTTACCCATCCTTTAAGAGCAGGGAGCCTCCCTTGCTTGTTCTTCTCTGAGCTTTGGTAGTCATTAATCCTACCTCTAGATCTTATTTGATGAGTTTAAAAAAATAGCACATATATTACTCTATCATACAATTTGATAACTGCATTTCATTATAATTGGCTTCCTTTGTAATTCTATGTATTTTACTTGTGCTCATGAAAATATTATTCTGTAAAGGGGTCTGAAAGCTCCATCCAGTGGGACCATGGCACAGAAGAGATTAAGAATCTCTGCTTCTACCATGTGTAAAACATATAGCTATAAAATATATAACAAAAGGAGCTCAGCTCAGGTCTGTGATGATCTAGAGGGATAGGATGGTGTGGGGAGGGAGGCTCAAGAGGGAAGGGAAATATGTATACTTAGAGCTGATTCACATTGTTGAACAGCAAAAGCTAATGTAACATTGTAAAGCAATTATCCTCCAATTTTTAAAAAAATTTTAACTTTTAAGTAAAAAAAAAAAAAGAATCTCTGCTGACACTCTCCTACTTTTGACTCTCCTGTCAGCTCAGCTGAGGAGCCTGAAGTGGCTGGAGCAGTGGCCATCAGATGGCATGGGGGAAAGCACCTCGCCTTCCAGAAGCCACACCCTTCTGCCTACACTCGGGAAAACACTTGCAAGTAGGGCTTGTGGTTAATCAGACCAGCAAAGAGCCCTCTTTACTGCAGATGGAAGGCTCCAGTTGCTCACCAGGCAACAACGCTAGCAGAAGGAGTTGTCAGATGAAAAGGAAGCCTGGGGTTCAGCCAGCTTGAACCCCCAGACAGGTTCAAAGAGATGACACCAGGGCCAGAAGGACCATCACTGCTGCATGTTGGATTGCAAAGAGGCTGAGATTATAGACTGAATCTGAATGTCCCTTCAAAATTCACATGTTGAAACCTAACCCCCAATGTGATGATAATAGGTCATGAGAAGAGAAGCCTCCTGTTCTAGGATTGCTGCTGCTGCTCAGTCGCTTCAGCCGTGTCCAACTCCGTGCGACCCCATAGATTAGTGCCCTTTTAAAAAAGACAGGAGAGAGCCTCATCACCCCTTCTACCAGGTGGATCCATGGCCAGAAGACAGCCATCCATGAATGGGGAAGTGGTCCTCACCAGAAATGGAGTCTGCCAGCGCCCTGATCTTGGACTTCCAGCCTGTAGACTGTGAGTCATACATTTCTGTTGTCTATAAGCCACCCAGTCTTGGCATTCTGCAACAGCAGCCCAAATAGTCTAAGACAGAGGCAGAGCTTTCTTAAATTCTCCCCTGCATTCAGAGCATACCTGGATTCAAATCCCATGTCTGCCCCTTCTTAGTTATGCAGTAGTGGCAGGAGCTGACCAGTCTGTGTCCTGTTTCCTCACCTGTATTATCACAGGGATAATAAGAGTAGGGATAATGAGAGTACCTGCATCGTGGGACTGTCAGGAGGGGGACATGAATTAAGAGGCTGGCATGTAGTAAGCAGTGTCTAACTGCCAATTTTTTTTTGTTGCTTCTCCTCACGTAATCAGCCACTCATTGAGTGACATGGAGCACATTGCGTCTACTTCATGGAGGCCTGACACAGAGTGAGCATTCAATAATGGCCCGCTGTTGTCATTTTGACCATGATTTCTAGCACCAGGCTCAGTACTGATTTTAGATGAATTAGTCAAGCTCCAATTTGGGAGGCTTGACTCTAGTGCAGGTGTCCTGAGATATCCATCGCCAAGAATGATGACTCTGGGTTCAGGAAACATGGTTAGACCTGTGACACATTCAAGCTGGAAGAAGATGGAGATGAGTCTGACAAGAATAACCTGCTGATCACTCAACCTTTCCTGATTACCACTGCCTTACCCATCCTTCCAGGCCCAGCACCGCTCCCTCCAGGAAGTCCACTCTGGTTACTGCAGCCTCAGGGATCCCTCCCTGCCATGTAGTTCTCAGCCCTAGAAATATGCACCCCTCAGCACTAGGCCTTCTGCTCTCCCCTAAATCACTCCCCAAGCACCTCAAGGACAGAACAACAGCTCCTCTGCCCTCTTTGGCTCATTGATATCTCCTGGCAGAGGACATGCATAAGGCACTGATTAATAGAATCAGTTTTCTGCCACCTGCAAACAAAGGCACCTGTCCTGATTCATACCATACTTTTTTTCTAGCTTCTTTGCAGCCCTTGCAGTCCTCACACCATCACCTTAGAGTGAATGAAACATGTTTTACCAAAAGGAAACTAAGGCTCAGAGAGAGGAAGCAATTTGTCCTAACACTACAACAATGTCATTGCCAGGGTAGACATCAGCACAACCATACTGCCTTGGGTCCCTAGTTATATTCCCCATCACTCCATCACTCTGCTGAGAGCCTTGTTGTTGTGGATTGATGAAAGCAGGCAAGAACCACCCTCCAAGCTGGATTCACGATGGGCTCAGCTTACTCCCATTAATCTCTCCAACCCAGAGACTCTAAGTTCACAGGTACAGTTAGCACAATCCCCTCTTCTGGAATTCAGTCTCTGCTGTTAATCTTTAGGTTACTAACTTCACTCTGATAACACATTCTTGTTTAATTTAAACAGGATTCCTCACATTGCAATCAGAATCTTCATCTCTTTCTGAGAATGGTTGAGTGTGGAAGTGGTGCAGGGACAGGAGAGAGGTTCTGGACATTTCTCTGGCTTCCATCAAATTTTGTTTTGGATTTTGTGTTTTATCTTTGCACTGGGTCTTCATTGCGGCAAGCAGGCTATTCTTCTAGCTGTGGTAAACAGACTTCTCATTGTTTCTCTTGTTGCAGAGCAAGGGCTCTCCAGCGCATGGGTTTCAGTAGCTATGATTCATGAACTCAGTTGCCCCATGGTATGTGGAATCTCCCCCAACCAGGGATCAAACCTGTGTCCCCTGCACTGGGAGGAGGATTCTTTACCACTGGACCACCAGGGATATCCCATTGAGTCTTGTCTGATCTCGAGAAAATAACCCTGCAAGCCTCAGACGAACTATTTTGATGAATTCTTTGGCCTCAGTTTCCCCAAATGGAAAATAAAGAATTTGGACTAAACTCTACCCCAAGATGTCCAAGAAAGTTCCAGGAGTGGGTATGGGGTACAGCACTCTGTTCCTCCTCAACCAGAGCGGCTATATTTTATCTGCTTCCTAAGTTTTGTTTTTAATCTAATCAGAAACATATAAATACATTCCCATCATAAATATCTAACCAACAAGGTTAAAAAACACCAAAATCACAACTGGCTTTTGAACAACCATCAACAGAGGACACTGAAACCCACCAAAAAAAGACACCCTATGTCCAAGGACAAAGGAGAAGCTGCAACAAAATAGTAGGAGGGGCACAATCATGATAAAATCAAATCCCGTATCTGCCAGGTGGGCGACCCACAAGCTGGAGAACAATAATACTAAAGAAGTTCTCCCACTGTTGGAAGGTTCTAGACTTCACATTCAGCAAAGGGACTGGGAATCCCAAGGGAATATGATTTTGAAGGCCAGCAGGACTTGATTATAAGAATTCCAGGACTGGGGGAAACAGAGACTCCGTTATAGAGGGCACAAAGTTCTGTGTGCACCAGGACCCAGGGGAAAGGAGAAGTGACCCCACAGGAGACTAAGCCAGACCTACCTGTGAGTGTTTGACAGTCTCCTGCAGACTCTCAAACACTCTCCCTCATGCAATGTGTTGGCAATGGCTTGTCTCAGGGACAGGGGCACTGGCAGCAACAATCCTGGGAGAGGTGTGTTGGCATAAGTCCTCTTGGAGGTTGCCAATAGCCTACCATAAAGCCTGTAGACCAAAGGTGAGTTGCTTCAGGCCAAACAGCTAACAGGGAGGGAGTGAAGCCTTACCCATCAGCAGACAATTGGATTAAAACTTTACTGAGCATAGCACTGCCCACCAAAGCAAGATTCAGTTTTCTCCACAGCCAGCCCCTCCCATCAGGAAGCTTGCACAAGCTTCTTATCCTCATCCACTAAGGGAAGACAGAAGAAGCAAGAACTACAGTGCCACAGCCTCAAGAATGTAAACCACAATCGCAGAAAGCTAACCAAAATGAAGAGAAAAAGGATTAGGTCCCAAATGAAGGGACAAGATAAATCCTCAGAAAAACAATTAAACAAAGTAGAAATAGGCAACCTTCCAGAAAAAGAATAACAATAATGGAGATCATCAAGGATCTTGGAAAAAGAATGGAAGCAAAGATTAAGAAGATACAAGAAATGTTTACCAAAGACATAGAAGAGCTAAAGAATGAACAGAGATGAACAATACACTAGAAGGAATCAATAGAAGAATAACTCAGGCAGAAGAATGGATAAGTGACCTGGAAGACAGAATGGTGAAAACCATTGCTGCAAAACAGAATATAGAAAAAAAAAAGTGCAAAAAACTGAAGGTAGCCTAAGAGACTTCTGGGGCAACATTAAATGCACCAATATTTGCATTAAAGGGGTCCCAGAAGGAGAAGAGAGAGAGAAGGGACCCAAGAAAATATCTGAAGACATAATAGCTAAAAATTCCCCTAACATGGGAAAGGAAATAGTCATCCAAGTCCAGGAAGCACTGATAAAAATTAAATACAAGCATAAAATATTAAAAGCAAAAAGGGGGAAAAAAAAAAAGACAAATAACATACAAGAGAACTCCCATAACATTATCAGTTGATTTCTCAACTGAAACTTGACGAGCCAGAAGGGAATGGCATGGTATATTACAGGTGATGAAAAGGAAGAGCCTACAACCAAGAATATTCTACCCAGCAAGACTCCTGCTCAGATTTGTTGGAGAAATCAAAACCTTTACAGACAAGGAAGAGTTGAGAGAATTCAGCACCGCTAAGCCAGTTTTACAACAAATGCTAAAGGCAGAAAACACAAGAGAAGGAAAAGACCTACAAAAACTAAATCCAAAGCAATTAAGGAAATAGTAATAAGATCATACATACCAGTAATTACCTTAAATGTAAATGGATTAAATGCACCAACCAAAGGACATAGACTGGCTGGGTGGATAGGAAAACTAGACCTACATATATGTTGTCTACAAGAGACCCACCTCAGACCTAGGAACACTTACAGAGTGAAAGTAAGGGGGCAGGAGAAGGTGTTCCACACAAATGGGATTCATAAGAAAGCTGGAGTAGTGATACTCATATCAGACAAAATATACTTTAAAATAAGGTTGTTATAACAGATAAAGAAGGGCGCTACATAATGATCAAGGGTTTAATCCAAGAAAAAGATATAAGCGATTATTAATACATATGCACCCAACATAGGAGCACTTCAATATGTAGGGCAAATACTAACACCTGTAAAGGGAGAAATCAACAGTAACCCAACAATAGTGGGGGACTTTAATACCCCAACTTCATCAAAAGGTAGACCATCCAGACAGAAAATTAATGAGGAATCCAGGCCTTAAATGACACTTTAGATGAGTTAGACTTAACTGTTTGTAGAGGATTCCAACCGACAAGGTTAACTTCCCTTGACCACCGCTCCTAATTCTGGTTCCCTCCATCTCACACCCAGAGGTAACGTATTAGTTTGAGTTTTACAGTTTCTAGACTATTAATAGATATGTGTGTGCATGCTCTGTTGTGTCTGACTCTTTGTGACCCCGTGGACTGTAGCCCACTAGGCTCCTCTGTCCATGGGATTTCCTAGGCAAGAATACTGGAGTGGAGTGGGTTGCCATTTCCTACTCCAATTAGTATATATATAATATATATGTATATATATTATATATAATGTCCTTAGAAAATGGACAGTATTTGTTTATACGTATGATTTCTTTTAGTTTTTTGAAAGAAAATAACTTTGACATCTTACTCTTTAACTTGCTATTAGAGCAAGTCTTGAATATAACCCATCTAAAATATAACCTTGGAGAAGGCAATGGCACCCCACTCCAGTACTCTTGCCTGGAAAATCCCATGGATGGAGGAGCCTGGTGGGCTGCAGTCCATGGGGTCGCTGAGGGTCGGACATGACTGAGCGACTTCACTTTCACTTTTCACTTTCATGCATTGGAGAAGGAAATGGCAACCCACTCCAGTGTTCTTGCCTGGAGAATCCCAGGGACGGGAGAGCCTGGTGGGCTGCCGTCTGTGGGGTCGCACAGAGTTGAACACGACTGAAGTGACTTAGCAGAATATAACGCAATCTAGAATTGTCTCATTCTTTTTGCTTGCTACCAATTCACTTCATTATCAAGGCTCAGAAATAAATCAATAAAACATTTCCCACTTTCCTATGCTGCTGCTGCTGCTAAGTCACTTCAGTCGTGCCTGAGTCTGTGCGACCCCATAGACGGCAGCCCACCAGGCTCCTCTGTCCCTGGGATTCTCCAGGCAAGAACACTGGGGTGTGTTGCCATTTCCTTCTCCAATGCATGAAAGTGAAAAGTGAAAGTGAAGTTGCTCAGTCATGTCTGACTCTTCGAGACCCCATGGACTGCAGCCCACCAGGTTCCTCTGTCCATGGGATTTTCCAGGCAAGAGTGCTGGAGTGGGGTGCCATCGCCTTCTCCACACTTTCCTATAGTTGTTCTCTTTTCTTTTGTAGTTTCCAAACCAGAAAACCACATAGACTCACATCAAAGCCTTTAACAGATAACAAGAGGAATCATTTGTGAAAGGAAAATGTCATTGTGACATGCATTATTTGAAATACAAATTTCATCTGGCGTTACAAATCAAGGTGGCGGAGTAGAAGAATGTGTGCTCATCTCCTCCTGCTAGAGCATCAAAATGGCAACTAGCTGTTGAAAAACCAACAGGAGGACACTGAAACCCACCAAAAAATGAAATCCCACATCCAAAGATGAAAGTGAAAAAGTTTATTGATGAAAGTGAAAGCGGAGAGTGAAAAAGTTGGCTTAAAGCTCAACATTCAGAAAACTAAGATCATGGCATCTGGTCCCATCACTTCATGGCAATTAGATGGGGAAACAATGGAAACAGTGAGAGACTTTATTTTTAGGGGCTCCAAAATCACTGCAGATGGTGATGGCAGCCATGAAATTAAAAGACATTTGCTCCCTGGAAGAAAATCTATGACAAACCTATTAATATGCTAGAGAGCATATTAAAAAGCAGAGACATTACTTTGCTGACAAAGGTCCGTCTAATCAAATCTGTGGTTTTTCCAGTAGTCATGTATGAATGTGAGAGTTGGATTATAAAGAAAGCTGAGCACTGAAGAATTGATGCTTTTGAACTGTGGTGTTGGAGAAGACTCTTGAGAGTCCCTTGGACTTCAAGGAGATCAAACCAGTCAATCCTGAAGGAAATCTGTCCTGAGTATTCATTGGAAGGACTAATGCTGAAACTGAAACTCCAATACTTTGGCCACCTGATGCAAATAACTGACTCTTTGGAAAAGACCCTGACGCTGGGAAGGATTGAAGGCGGGAGGAAAAGGGGATGATAGAGGATGAGATGGTTGGATGGCATCAGAGACTTGATGGATGTGAGTCTGAGCAGGCTTCAGGAGTTGGTGATGGACAAGGAAGGCTGGCGTGCTGCAGTCCACGGGGTTACAAACAGATGGACACGACTGAGCAACTGAACTGAACTGAACTGAACTGAGCATCCCAAGAGCCACAAGATGGTAAGAGGGGTGCAATCATGAGAAAATCAAATCCCATACTTGCTGGGTGAGTGACCCACAACCTGGAGAACGATAATAACAAAGAGGTTCTCCCACTGTTGTGAAGGTTTTGAGACGTATCATTGGGCTTCCCAGCCTGGGGATCCAGCAAAAGGACTAGTAATCCCCAGGATTTGATTACAGGACTCCCACAGGACTGGGGGAGACAGAGATTCCACTTTTGGAGTGCACAAACAAAATTTTGCACAAATCAGGACTCTGGGGAAAGGAGCAGTGACCCCACAAGAGACTGAACCAGACCTATCGGGTAGTGTTGGAGGGTCTCCTGTGGAGGTGTGGGTCAGCAGTGGCTCACCACAGGGACAGAGGCACTGGCAGCAGCAGTCCTGGGGGGTGCCCCTTGGCAAGTGAGACTTCTTGGAGGTGTCATTAATCTACCATAGAGCCTGGAGACTCCAAGGCTGGTCATCTCAGGGCAAACAACTAAAAGGGAGGGAGCACAGCCCCACCCACCAGCAGATAATTGCATTAAAGTCTGACTGTGCCCAACCCTGCCCACAGGAACAAGACCCAGTTTTCCCCACAGACAGTCCCTCCCATCAGCCTCTACCACCAGAGGGCAGACAGAAGAAACAAGAACTACAATCTTGCAACCTCCAGAAGGAAAACCACAACCACAGAAAGTTAATTGAAATGAAAAGGCAGAGGATTATCTCCCAGATGAAGAAAGTGAAGATGTCAGTCGCTCAGTCTTGTCTGACTCTGCAACCCTGTGGACTCTAGCCCACCAGTTTCCTCTGTCTATGGGGTTTTTCCAGGCAAGAATTCTGGCATGGATAGCCATTCCCTTCTTCAGGGGACCTTCCTGGCCCGGGGATTGAACCTGGGTTTCCTACATTGCAGGCATGTTCTTTACAACTGAGCCACCAGGGAAGCCCCAGATGACCAGATAAAACCCCAGAAAAACAACTAGATGTAGTAGAGACAGACAACCAAATCCAGGAAGCACAGAGAGTCCCAGGCAGGATTGTAATCTCACTGACAAAAATTAAAGATAAATTTAAAACATTAAAAGCAACAAGGGGAAAACGACAAATATTAATAACATATAAGGGAACTCTCATAAGGTTATCAGCTGATTTCTCAATAGAAACTCTACAATCCAGAAGGGAATGGCACAATATATTTAAAGTGATGAAAGGGAAGAATCTAACAACCAAGAATATTCTACCCAGTAAGACTCTTGTTCAGATTTGATGGAGAAGTCAAAACCTTTCCAAACAAGCAAAAGTTAAGAGAATTCAGCACCACCAAGCCAGCTTTACAACGAATGCTAAAGGAACTTCTCCAGGCAGGAAACCCAAGAGAAGGAAGAGAACTACAATGAATAAATCTCAAACAATCAAGAAAATGGTAGTAGGATCACACATACGGATAATTACCTTAAATGTAAGTGGATTAAATGCACCAACCAAAAGACAGACTGGCTGGGTGATTGAAGACATGTGCTTGTATATATACTTCCACTTACCACATTACTCTACTTAACCCCCTAAATTGTAAGTAATTATTTTATGCTGTTAGGTTAATCATGATTCCATTATGGCTTACAATTATAAATATTTTATATTTTTGTCTGGCTATTAATTGTGAAACTGATTAACGTCTTTTACTATTGTGATTGTGGTGTGCTGTGCTTAGTCGCTCAGTCGTGTCCAACTCTTTGTAACCCCACGGACTGTAGCCTGCCAGACTCCTTCGTCCATGGGGATTCTCAAGGCAAGAATACTAAAGTGGGTTACCATGCCCTCCTCCAGGGGATATTCCCAACCCAAGGATCGAACCTAGGTCTCCTGCATTGCAACCAGATTCCTCACCAATTGAACCACCAGGGAAGCCCACTAATGTGATTACATAACTATTACTCATTTTGATACCATTGTATCATGATTGGTCAAAAGAAGATAATAGAATTCTGTATCACTAAAACCACCATTTAATAGAAATATCTGTAACTACTTTTTAAAATCCAGATACACTTTAGAATTATCTGGAATTTTTTGAAAAATACAAATGCCCAGGTACTGTTTTTTCTCCAAAGCTCCAGATGTATTCTAATGAGCAGCCAGGTTTAAAAACAACTGGACTATATGATGATCTTTATCTTTTATCTAGTTTCACTTTTTCTATTTCATATTTAGCACTCCCAATTCTTTTAGTTCATGTTTTCCAGTTTCTCCATTTTTTTTTTGTTGTTGTTCTTTCTCAAGCTTTTATCAAGGGCAATAGAAAAGTTTATATAAATACATATATTTTAGAAAACTTATTAAATTTTGCTTAGTTAAAAAAGTTATGACATTTTGGTTTCACTTGTTTGACAAAGTATGAATAGAATGCTGGATTTCTAATTTATATTTACTCAATGTTTTGATATAGTTCCATTTATTCTGGCATCTAGTATTACTGGAAACAGTGATAGACTTTATTTTCTTGGGCTCTAAAGTCACTGCGGATGGTGAGTGCAGCCATGAAATTAAAAGATGCTTGTTCCTTGGAAGAAAAGCTATGACAACGTATTAAAAAAGCAGAGACATTACTCTGTTGACAAAGGTCCATATAGTTGAAGCTATGGTTTTTCCAGTAGTCATGTATGGATGTTCCCTGGTGGCTCAGAGGTTAAAGTGTCTGCCCACAGTGCAGGAGACCTGGGTTCGATCCCTGGGTTGGGAAAATCCCCTGGAGAAGGAAATGGCAACCCACTCCAGTATTCTTGCCTGGAGAATCCTATGGACGGAGGAGCCTGGTGGGCTACAGTCCATGGGGTCGCAGAGTCGGACACGCCTGAGCAACTTCACTTTCACTTTCACTTTCATATATGGATGTGAGAGTTGGACCATAAAGAAAGCTGAGTGCCAAAGAACTGATGCTTTTGAACTGTGGTGTTGGAGAAGACTCCTGAGAGTCCCTTGGACTGCAAGGAGATCAAACCAGTTCATCCTGAAGGAAATCTGTCCTTTAGGATTGATGCTGAAGCTGAAACTCCAATACGTCTACCGCCTGATGTGAAGAACTGACTCACTGGAAAAGACCCTGATGCTGGGAAAGACTGAAGGCAGAAGAAGGGAATGACAGAGGATGAGACGGTTGGATGGTATCACCGACCCAATGGACATGAGCTTGAGCAAGCTCTGGGGGATGATAAAGGACAGGGAAGCCTGGTGTGCTGCAGTCCATGGGGTCACAAAGAGTTGGACATGACTGAGCAACTGAACAACAAAGTATTACTGCTAAAATTCTAGCAATCTTATTATTTTAGTGATTTAAAAAAAATCTTGAATGAGGCTTGAAACTTTTAATCCAATTCTGAAAATATAAGGAAATACTGTGTTTAAGTAAGCCAGAAAGAAAAACACCAATACAGTATACTAACGAATATATATGGAATTTACAAAGATGGTAACGATAACCCTGTATGCAAGAAAGCAAAAGAGACACAGATGTGTAGAACAGTCTTTTGGACCCTGTGGGAGAAGGCGAGGGTGGGACGATTAGAGACAGTAGCATTGAAACATGTATATTATCATATGTGAAACAGATCGACAGTCCAGGTTCGATGCATGAGACAGGGCGCTCAGGGCTGGTGCACTGGGATGACCCAGAGGGATGGGATGGGGAGGGAGGTGGGAGCAGGGTTCAGGATAGGGAACACATGTATACCTATGGCTGATTCATGTCAATGTATGGCAAAACCACTACAATATTGTAAAGTAATTAGCCTCCAATTAAAATAAATAAAAATAAATAAATAAAAAGTACTTTAAAAACCAAAGTAAATAAATAAATAAAAAATCTTGAATGAGGCATGATGCTTTTAATCTAATTATGAAAATATAAATACTGTGTTTAAAAGAACACAAGAAATTAACATGTTATGTATTATTAACTAAAGTAGAGATTTTGTTCAAATTTCATAAAATTTTATGCTGGTGTCCATTATTTGTTTTCATACCTTATTCTGGATTCCATATTGTATTTAGTTTCATTGAGCAGCTTCAACTGCATGCAACAAATTCTGATAAATTATCTTTTCATATATGTTTTGTTACAAATATTTTCTAATTTTTCTTGTTATGGCTTCTTAGATACACCCATCATTTAAAAGTAGACATTTAATTTCCAAATACATTGCCTTTTTAAAGTATCCTTGATATTAATTTCTCATTTTGGTATTAATTTCTCATTTAAATGCTTTCTTCTCTGCAATCACCCTCTGTGTTTTTCCAATCTTCTAACCTTCTTGAGGCTTTCAATCACTAAGTCAAAGATCTCTCTTGGCAAATGTCACATTGTGTTTGAAAATAAGTGGGTTATTTTCAATATATTTTTATATTGATATCTAACATAATGCCACAGTGATAAGAGAATAAATAGTCTCTGAATGATTTCAATCCTCTTAGGCCATGAAACTTTTGCACCTTGTTTTATGTCCCTGAGTATGCTCCAATATCTCTTGGTTTATAGTCTATGGGAACTTAAATAGAATTTGTGCCCTGCTTTGTGTGAAAATTGTATAAATCTTAATTATGTTGAATTAAGGGCTTTTCAGGTCTAGTATATCCTTCTACTTTTCTGTCTATTCATTCTGTTAATTTTTGAGAGACTTACATTGAAACTTCAACTAAAAAGTCTTAATTTATCTACTTAAAAAATAATTAATTGTAATATATGGTGGAACTACATGCAATTTTGTTCTGTATTTTCCAATCTACTATAAATCTGTTATCATACTCTCATAATTTAAAAGATTTAAAAAAATAAAAAAAAACCTTCCTCTGACTTAAAAAAAAAAAAGTGTGTGTCTCAAAAATACCAAAAAGAAAAAGTGGAGTGTTTTAATCATCCCCAGAGGGCAATGTTGCCCTCAGTGGAGCAGACCCACTAGGTTCCCACCAGTTCTGTACAGTTGCTCCTGGGGGGACCTGAGCTCACTGGTTTCACATTTCCAAATGATGCTGTAACTCCCCTTCAGGTTTGCAGCTGCCTTGACAGCCTACACCTTAATCTGGCCTTGGTTCAAATTTTTCAAATTAAAAAATTCAAGAGGAGAGAACACAGAACAAGATCACTCAGTGATTGAACAATAGGGAGCCAAAATCTCAACCTTTTTCTCAGTTTAAAAACAAGGCCCATCAAGTCCAGGCTACGAGATCTAGAATGAAGTGAGGAGGAGGTGATGTTTGATTCTCCTTTGCGTGTTTGAACCAAGTTACTGAGACCCTGTACACACAGCCACAGAGTCAGCCTCTGTTGCTATGTGGTGGTGAGCTAACAGAAACAGACTGGCCAACGGAAGCAAAACTCAGCAACAAGAGAAATAAAACTTGGAAGCATCTGGGGTAGCTTATGGAATGGAATAAAAAGCAAAAGGACGAGGCTTTAGAAGGATAGGTTCCAGGGATGATCTGGGTTTCAAGGGAGTGGTCTCTTTGAAATGCCTTCTCCGGGATGGTCTGCTTCCCAGTATTCTATCTTTATGTCATCTGCTCAAGATTCAAATTCCTACTAGACTTCACCTAGCCAAGCTCAGTCACCTCCCATCCTCTGGCTAGGGGAGGGCAGGCACCTTGATTGACAGCCTTACCAGCTCCTGTAGAGACAGTTTGCTAAGAAAATTCAGGGTCCCACAGTTACCAGAAAGAGGAAAGATAAACACTGAAGAAGGAAAAACTTGGATGCCCATTCTGTCAGATGACCAGTTCACAATTATTGACTGACTTCAGTGCCTGATAGACGCTGGTTAGAGAAGGAGGAAGAAGTGAGTGCAAGAAGAAGAGGACAAAGAAGAAAAGAGGGGGAGGGGAAAGAGGAGGAGGAGCAGGAGGAATCAGGAAAGGTGCTGTGAGGGCCCCGGGGACCTGAGTGGAAGGGTTCAGCCCAGGCTGTAGAGCCTCCTCTTTCTGTTCCCTTAACTAGTGACCATCATTCCATCTTAAAATAGAGCTTGTAGTTAGTCCAATCTCTGATCCACCATCTTTTGAAGATCTCTTTTTTCCTGGACATTTCTCTGGCTCTGTGTGGGTTTTGTCTGGTCTGAAGAAATTAACACTGCAATAACATATTCTGATAATACCATACCCACAGCCTCAGATCTGCACAGAGTTGATAAACTTAAAAAAAAACAAACACTTGACTGTGCTGCTGCTGCTAAGTCACTTCAGTCGTGTCCGACTCTGTGCGACCCCATAGACGGCAGCCCACCAGGCTCCCCCGTCCCTGGGATTCTCCAGGCCAGAACACCGGAGTGGGTTGCCATTTCCTTCTCCAATGCATGAAAGTGAAAAGTGAAAGTGAAGTCGCTCAGTTGTGTCCAACTCTTCGCGACCCCATGGACTGCAGCCCACCAGGCTCCTCCGTCCATGGGATTTTCCAGGCAAGAGTACTGGAGTGGGGTGCCATTGCCTTCTCCAAAAACACTTGACAGTATAGAATAATTTTCTTAGTGTCATTTTTGATTGCAAATTTATAAAATTAACATGGTTGAAATTATGCAATATATAAAGTTTATGACATGCTTTTCTTACTTATAAGAAACATTTTCCTATGTCCCTAAAATTCTTGTAATTTCAGTGTCTATAGAATATTCTACCTTATAATGACAATATAATTCATTAATGCCAATGGTTAACGGCTTAGAGTCTCTACTAAGAAGTACCTGGGTTCAAATCCTACCATTTTTTTGTTAACGCTAGCCATATTGCTTATTCCCCTCTGGTTTCAGTTTCCCCATCTGTACATGGAGATAATAATAATACCTTCCTCCTAGGTTGTCAGGAGGATTAAATAAGAGGACACATGTAATGCTCTTGGCACAAGGATACCCATGTTACTGACCTCGGGTCTGGCTGATTGTTGCCTGAAAATTAACACTAGAAAAGCAAATGTTGGTAGAAAGAAATGTTGATTCAATCAGAAAAGCCAGCAATCTGGGGAGAAGGTGGATTCATGTTCCCCAAACCAACTCTGAAGATTCTGCTTGTCCATGAAAGTTCTTAAAGGGAAAGAAGGAAGTAATCTCTTTAATTATTGATCTCAATAATCTTAATCATTGAGATGTGGTGGTGGTTTAGTCACTAAGTTGTGTCCAACTCTTGCAACCCATGGACTGTAGCCCACCAGGCTCCTCTGTCCATGGGATTTTCCAGGCAAGAATACTGGAATGGGTTGCCATTTCCTTCTCCAGGGGATCTTCCAGACCCAGGAACTGAACCAGGGTCTCCTGCATCACAGGCGGATTCCTGCCTTGCAGGCAGATTCTTTACCAACTGAGCTACAAGGGAAGCCCCTAATCATTGAGATAGAGAATTAGATTCATCACTATCTCCTACTGTGTGCACACTTGTTGTCAACACTTGTTGACGCCTTCTGATCTTTAGATGCTATCTTGTTCACAGTTTGTTCACAAGATTACCGAAGGGGAAGCTAAGGAAGAGATCTGGCCATCTGTTAATTACTTATTCCTCATTTTTGCTTCTTTGGTCTATGGAAAGAACCAACATGTCAAGCTAAGCATTGTGTGATCAAAAGATTTCAAAATTGTGCTTTGGCTTGAGATAAGTAGATGAGGGCGCTTGGCTTAAGGTTAATTACAATGTAGCTTTGCTAAAGTTATTGTAAGACAAAAAGGAGCCTCCTGCAGATAGCTCTTTCCTGTTAAAGAGCTCTTTCCTGCCAAAAGCTGCGTGCACCCAGAGTAAGTACCTATAAGTTTTCACTGGTATCATAAGAAGATTTTTTCCTTCAAGTTTTTGCAAATGTAAATGGCTCTGTATTGAAAATTCCAGAGAGATCCCTGAAGTTAGAATTTCTGGCTATGCACTTCTTCAAGGTTCTCACTACAGTTTGTCAGTTCTGCAGTATTATTTACAATAGAAAAAAGTCTGCCTATATGTGGACCTGCACAATTTAAATCTATGTTGTTCAAGATACTTACTGTATTGACAATAAGGTCTCAACCTGTCTCTGTCTGCCTCTTTCACTCCCTATCCCACTATGTCATCCCGACTCCTGTTTTGACTGTCCCCTATCCCCAGCCCCCAGTATGGCTCACTCATCTACAGTCCTATAGGAAACCAGCATCTGGGGTCTTGTCACAGAGAAGAGACCAAGATTCAAATATTGATTTTGCTTTGCAATTTGGAGACTGCTTTGATTAGCCTGCATTGTGTCAACATTTTACACTACCTGTTATCTCTGTGCTTTCCTCATTTATCCACCCAGATAGAGTAATTTCAGGAGCATTCGTTGCCATTCTGTGCACCATTTAATTTAGCTTTTTTTTTTTTTTAAGATGTGTGCCTGCCTGATCCCATCAGTGTCTTTTTTCAGAGCAGTGGTTTTGTTTCTATGGCAACTGAAAGGTCTATTGTAATCAAATAATTGAGCCCCATTAAATTGCAATCTTCTCAGCCCCACTACAGTTTGCTCTGACTTTTATACTATATTATGCTGCTTTTCTTCTGTATTCTCAGTCAGGCAGTTGCCATTCATTCCACTGTGATGGGCAGAGGCCACTCAAAATAACACTCTAGACGTCTAGAATAGTCATTAAAAAAGATGATATGCCCCTCAAAAGCCAAAGTGTATATGTGCAATTGCCCTTTTAAAACAGCAAAAACCCTCCAAAATATTTGTCTTAACAACATTCTTGTGTCATAATTGCCTTTGATTTACATATTTGATTCCAAGCTGGATTAGGCCTTTCTCGTCCCATAATAACAATACTAATAAGCTACCATATATGTGCCAGGCCGCATGCTAAGTCTTTTTTTTAAGTTTTTAAAATTTCACTTTATATACAAAGAGATAGCATTGTTTCTGCATAAGGCAGATGTCTTGAATGACCCATTCAAGGAAGTTCATTTAGCCCAACTTAATGAAGCTGATGTCCTTCAAGTACTGCTGTAAACCCTGGCTGCACATATTGAGGCTGTATTTCTGAATTAGACCGTGCTAATTTGAGCAGCCCCATCAAGAGTGAAAACCCTGGCCACATTTTCTCGCATGGCTCTAGTAGAGCAGCTCGTGGCCCATGTTCTACTAGGCTTCAACAAGGCAAAAGTGCTAAGTCTTTTTTAAATTATTAGTTGTTATTCAATAAATTACAAACTTTCAAATTTTAAGTGTGGTGCATTTTCAGGCAAGGAAGCAGAGAGGACATGAGGTCCCACAGAGACATTGGAAAGAGGGTTTGGGGCTTTGAGAGCTATTGGTTACGGGCTATTCTCCAGGGGCAGATGCTGATACACACAGAGGGAGAGCTGGCAGTTTATTTAAGATAGATCGGGTGTTTCTTGGAAAACATATCTTAAGAATGAAGAGACAGAGAGAAGTCTGTCCCTCGCCACTCATCTGCTCAATATCCTCTCTAAAGTAATCCCACCTTCTTCCTTGGAAATGAGCTCTGATTGCCTGATTAAAGATGCCAAAGAAAAGCAGCATAATATAGTAAAAAAAAAAAAAAAAAAAGGCAGAGCAAGAAAAACAGTTAGTGAATTAATGTCCTGATTTCCTTTTGGGGAATGATCTTTCCTCCACTATGTGATGTCTTGGTGGGAGAGTAAATCAAGGATCCTACCCCTCGTTATAGAAAGCAAAGTGACCAAGCCTGGCACAGCTGGGAGAGGGCATGTGGCCTAAGCGAGGCTTGGTCAACAGCTCCAGAAGTCCTTCCAACAAACGTCCTTTTGCTTAATTTAGCCAGAGTTGGTTTCTGTTGTTTGCAGCCAAAGAAACTAAGGTAAGGACCTAGTTCTGAGAAGTAGAGGAGCACAGCTTAGTAGGACGTAAGTCCATGAGAGAAGAGGGCTCAAAGGCAGATCTTAACCAGGCATGCCAAGGCCCACCCTGGGAATGGGGAAATAAGTGGGACCATTATCTTCTTGATTTAAATTTCTGGCGCCTAAATATTTACAAATAATTCATCTGACAAAAGACTTAAATCCAGAATATACAAGGAACAAATACAACTAAATAAAAATAATACAAAAGAGTCCAATTTTTAAATGGGCAAAAGATTTAAATATACAATTCAAGAAAGAAAATGTGGCTATTAAACACATGGCAAAATGCTCAATATCATTAATCCTTCAGTTCAGATCAGTTCAGTCGCTCAGTTGTGTCCCACTCTTTGTGACCCCATGAACTGCAGCCTGCCAGGCCTCCCTGTCCATCACCAACTCCCGGAGTTTCCCCAAACTCATGTCCATCGAGTTGGTGATGCCATCCGGCCATCTCATCCTCTGTCGTCCACTTCTCCTCCTGCCCTCAGTCCCTCCCAGCATGAGGGTCTTTTCCTATGAGTCAACTCTTCTCGTGAGATGGCCAAAGTTTGGAGTTTCAGCTTCAGCATCAGTCCTTCCAATAAACACCCAGGACTGGTCTCCTTTAGGATGGACTGGTTGGATCTCCTTGCAATCCAAGAGACTCTCAAGAGTCTTCTCCAACACCACAGTTCAAAAACATCAGTTCTTCGGCACTCAGCTTTCTTCACAGTCCAACTGTGAAAATTTTGAGCATTACTTTACTAGCGTGTGAGATGAGTGCAATTGTGTGGTAGTTTGAGCATTCTTTGGCATTGCCTTTCTTTGGGATTGGAATGAGAACTGACCATTTCCAGTCCTGTAACCACTGCTGAGTTTTCCAAATTTGCTGCCATATTGAGTGCAGCACTTTCACAGCATCATCTTTCAGGATTTGAAATAGCTCCACTGGAATTCCATCAACTCCACTAGCTTTGTTCGTAGTGACGCTTCCTAAGGCCCACTTGACTTCACATTCCAGGATGTCTGGCTCTAGGTGAGTGATCACACCATCGTGATTATCTGGGTCATGAAGATCTTTTTTGTACAGTTCTTCTGTGTATTCTTGCCATCTCTTCTTAATATCTTCTGCTTCTGTTAGGTCCATCCCATTTCTGTCCTTTATTGAGCCGATCTTTGCATGACATATTCCCTTGGTATCTCTAATTTTCTTGAAGAGATCTCTAATCTTTCCCATTCTGTTGTTTTCCTCTATTTCTTTGCATCGATCCTTAGAGATATGCAAATAAAAACCACAATGATATACTAATACATACCCAGTAGAATGTCTACAAGCAAAAAGACAGATATAGTAAGTGTTGGTGAGGATGTGGAGAAAACAGAACCCTCATGCGTTAATGCTTTTGGTGCAGTCACTTTGGGAAACAGTTTGACCTTATCTTAAAAAGTTAAACCTAACACTTCCATATAAACCAACAATTCTACTTCTAGGTATCTACCCAAGAGAAGTGAAAACATATGATTACACAAAGATCTGTATCCAAATGTCTATAGAAGCTTTATTTATAATAGTCAAACAAATTAAAACACTCCACACATCAATTCTAGTGAATGCTCAGTGATAAAAAAAAAAAGAAGGAAGTTATGATACATGCTACAAGTCAATGATCCTCAAAAACATTATGTTAAAAAAAAAAACAGACACAAAGACCACATATTGTGTGATTCCCTTTACATGAAATACTCAGAAAAAACAAATCTATAGACAAATAGCCAGAAAAGGAAATGGCAATTCACTCCTGAAGAATTTCATGGGCAGAGGAGCCTGGTGGGCTACAGTTCATGGGGTCACAAAGAGCTGGACATGTCTGAGCAACTAACAGAGACAAATAGCAGATTAATGATTGCCTTTGGCTAGGGATAGGAACAGGGAATGAATGCAAATGAACATGAAAAATCTTTTTGGGATGACAAAAACATGTTCTAAAAGTGGATTTTACAATTCTGTAAATTTGCTAAAAATCATTGAATTTTATACTTAAAAATGAGTCACTTTTATAGTATATAAACTATATATCAAAGGCTATTTTTAAAAATCCCATCTCTCATTTCTGGGAAGAAGGCATACAGAAGAAGTTGCTTTCTACCCATTGTCAGTTCAATTCAGTTTAGTTGCTCATTTGTGTCTGACTCTTTGCGACCCCATGGACTGCAGCACGCCAGGCCTCCCTGTCCGTTACCAGCTCCCGGTGTCTACCCAAACTCATGTTCTTTGAGTCAGTGATGCCGTGCAACCATCTCATCCTCTGTTGTCCCCTCTGTGCCTGCCCTCAGTCTTTCCCAGCATCAGGGTCTTTTCAAATGAGTCAGTTCTTCTTATCAGATGGCCAAAGTATTGGAGTTTCAGCTTCAGTGTCAGTCCTTCCAATGAACACTCAGGACTGATCTCCTTTAGGATGGACTGGTTGGATCTCCTTGCAGTCCAAGGGACTCTCAAAAGTCTCCTCCAACATTGTACCCATTGTAGCTTCTACTCATTGTAGCTAACATTAAATGTTATGTCTCTGGTGTGAAGAACACATAAATTCCTAAAACAATGAAACTAGAAGGGCCCTTATAGCAGTTTTAGTTGAATTCTCTTTTTTAAAGTGACAAAAATCCAACTTAAAATGGTTTAGTCAAAATAACAAGTGTCAATTATCTTACATAAGTGAAAATTTTAAGGGCATGTTGGTTTCAGACACATCTGCATCCAAGGGCTCAAATGATGTCACCAGTTTTTCTCATCTTCCTTCTTTCTCTCTGTCTCTCAATTCAGATTTCCTCCTATATCAGCTCTTGTATCCATGAGATGGCCCCAGAAAGTTCTTTAAATACATCAATCACGAAGAAAAGAGATCCTTTTCCCCAACAGTTTCCACTTACTAACCTAACAAATCACACTCTAGTTTCTGATTCAGTTGGGCAAATCTGGTACACCGACATAGTTTGAGAGAAGGAAAAAATTGATTCCCAAAAGGAAAATCAAATTATAATAATCAGAAGAGGATTGGTTGCTTGGCAGGCAAAAATAAGAGAAGGAGGTGGGAGGGGGGTTCATGTTTGGGAATGCATGTACATCAGTGGTGGATTCATGTCAATGTATGGCAAAACCAATACAGTATTGTAAAGTAAAATAAAGTAAAAATAAAAATTAAAAAAAAATAAGAGAAGTTCAATAGAGAAAGCATTTGGTTATACCCTGAGGCCAATAGAAAGTTGGAGCCTTGCCTAAGGCAGCAGGGAAGCTCAGAGGAGTGTGGCAATCATGTGCTTCCCCAAGCCCGCAAGACAAGCAAGTTTCGGCGTCCAGTGGGCGATGTGGGTCAACATCATGGAGAGCACACACCAAGTCTTCCCTCACATCAGGATATTGCACGGGTTGTTCTCTGTGCCAGACTACTGTATCAGAGAGAATCCTGGCGGTAAACAAGTGTTACATTCAAAGAGGGTAATTATCTTAGTCCATTCAGGCTGCTATAATTGAATACCACAAACTGGATGGCTTGTAGATGACAGATATTGATTTCTCACAGTTCTAGAAGCTGCAAAGTTCAAGATTAAGGTGCTAGCAGATTCCATGTCTGGTGAGAGCCTGATTCATAGAGAGCTGCCTTTTTGCTGTGACTTCAGATGGTGGAGAGGCAAAGGATCATCTCTCCAGGATCTCCTTCCCATTCTTGGGGGCTCTGCCCTCATGACAAAATCACCTCCCAAAGGCCTCACCTCCAAATATCATCATGTTGGAGATCAGGTTTTTTTTCTTTTTAATTTTTTTTTAATTGAAGGATAATTGCTTTACAGAATTTTATTGTTTTCTGTCAAACCTCAGCATGGATCAGCCATGGGTATACATATATCTCATCCCTTTTGAGCCTCCCTCCCACCCCTCTAGGTTGATACAGAGCCCCTGTTTGAGTTTCTGGAGCCACACAGCAAGTTCCCGTTGGCTGTCTATTTTACATATGGTAATGTAAGTTTCCACGTTGCTCTTTTCATACATATCACCCTTTCTTCCCGTCTCCCTGTGTCCGTAAGTCTATTCTCTATGTCTGTTGGAGATCAGGTTTTAACACATGAGTTTTGGGGAGATATAAACATTCAGTCTATCTATAGCAGTAACTTTTCTGAGTTTAATGATGGGAATTCTTAAAAAGTTGCAAACAGGCCTAAGGGAAACACCACCCAGGGACTAACAACAGCTGAGCTGGAATCACAGCTAGGCCTTAAAGAGGCGAGGAGGGAGCAGTTGCTGGGAAAGGGTGAGCTGGCAGTTGGAAATGAACACCCTCTCAGCAAAGGCAGGTTCTCCAAGAAACAAATGCCAAGATGAGATTAAACAGGCTAGGATCTTATTAGGGAGAACATTTAAAAGAGAGAATGGGAGGGGACTCAGAAAGGTTGGGAGGAGCATCTGACTCCAAGTGAAGAATAGAGGAAGAAGGATGATTGGACTAAGAACGTTTTGACAAGATTGTCAGGAGCCAAAACTGACAGTTAGAGGAATCCCAGATCTCTCAGGAATGCCTTAGTATCCCTACTGCACAGGCTAAATGTCTGGGAGCAGCCCGTGCAAGACATGGCCTTGGAGCAATGCAGGGATGGGCTTCAGAGCATAGCAGCCAGTGCCTTCAGTTAATTATGTTCCCTGTAGTCAGAGACGACTTGTGGTTGACACAGGCTGCACAGGCTGACACAGCTGTGGCCATCCGTAGAGGAATGCCACCTCAGACAAGGAGGGAGCAGAGGAATAAATACCACCATTCACCTGCTCCCTGTACTCACCACTTGGGGGTGCCTCCCATTGGCCAAACCCACTAGATAACCTGGAGTGACAGTCCCTGGAGGCCGTGCCTGGAGCACAGAGGAGGAGAATGGAAAGCGAATCCTGAGGGGCAAACATGAGAACTCTTCCTCCCCCACTCTCTTCACCTAATCATCTCCTACAAAACTCTCATATTGCAGCTCGAATATCCTTTCTCCAGGAAATCTCCCCCGATCCACAGGGAGTGAGATCAGGGAGCAGTTTCAAGCATTTTTGAAGCTTTCTGGGCCTTCTGTTGTTTATAGTTATTTATGTTTATAACTTTAATGGTCATAAAATAAGTTTGAAAACTGGAAACTGATGCCCACAAAAACCTGGAGTAAGATACACTATGGAGAAAAGGAATTGTTGAGGGCACGTTCCACCTGCTCCTCCAGCACTGGCCTGCCTAAGGCTGCCCACCCCTTTACCTCCTCCTTACCCTTCCTCCCTCCCTCTCTCTCCTTCACCTCCTCCTTCACTTCCTTCATCCCCCCTTCTTTCTTCCTCCCATTCTCCTCTTCCTCCTTTTCCTCCTCCTTCTTTTTCTTCTTTTTTCTCTTCTTTCTGTCTCTCCTTTTTCCCTCCCTAGGATTGTCTTTTCCACCAAAAGGAAAAGCCAAATGTCTTTCATTTACAAATGAGGATTCAGAACACCGCCAACCTGAGTCAGTGAGTGAAAAGGGGCATTCAGTTCGGTTCCATCTGTATTTCCAAGTATGGACAAGTTTTATGTCTCCTATCCACCTCCCCAAATGAGGAGTTTGTCTTCAAGTATTCAACACCCGCATTTCCTGGTACAAAAAGAAAAGGAATTGGGTAAAAATCAGTGTTCAGGAAATGAGGCAGAGGTTGAGCTGATAGCCCCTTTCTTCCTGATTCTGAGACTAATTATAGGTCTTAAAGTTACAGGCCAAGGTCGTGACAAGTGACATCAGTGAGCCAAGGCCTGACATAAGTCAACAACAAGTGGTGAGGACTATGGATCTTTCCCTCATTTTCAATTCAGTTCAGTTCAGTCGCTCAGTCGTGTGCAACTCTTTGCGACCCCATGAATCGCAGCATGCCAGGCCTCCCTGTCCATCACCAACTCCCAGAGTTCACTCAAACTCATGTCCATCGAGTCAGTGATGCCATCCAACCATCTCATCCTCTGTCATCCCCTTTTCTTCCTGCCCCCAATCCCTCCCAGCATCAGAGTCTTTTCCAATGAGTCAACTCTTTGCATGAGGTGGCCAAAGTACTGGAGTTTCAGCTTCAGCATCATTCCTTCCAAAGAAATCCCAGGGCTGATCTCCTTCAAAATGGACTGGTTGGATCTCCTTGCAGTCCAAGGGACTCTCAAGAGTCTTCTCCAACACCACACTTCAAAAGCATCAATTCTTCGGCACTCAGCCTTCTTCACAGTCCAACTCTCACATCCATACATGACCACAGGAAAAACCATAGCCTTGACTAGATGGACCTTAGTTGGCAAAGTAATGTCTCTGCTTTTGAATATGCTATCTAGGTTGGTCATAACTTTTCTTCCAAGGAGTAAGCATCTTTTAATTTCATGGCTGCAGTCACCATCTGCAGTGATTTTGGAGCCCCCAAAACTAAAGTCTGGTACTGTCTCCACTGTTTGTCCATCTATTTCCCATAAAGTGATGGGACCAGATGCCATGATATTCGTTTCCTGAATGTTGAGCTTTAAGTCAACTTTTTCACTCTCCTCTTTCACTTTCATCAAGAGGCTTTTTAGTTCCTCTTCCCTTTCTGCCATAAGGGTGGTGTCATCTGCATATCTGAGGTTATTGATATTTCTCCCGGCAATCTTGATTCCAGCTTGTGATTCTTCCAGCCCAGCGTTTCTCATGATGTATTCTGCATATAAATTAAAAAAGCAGGGTGACAATATACAGCCTTGACATACTCCTTTTCCTATTTGGAACCAGTCTGTTGGTCCATGTCCAGTTCTAACTGTCGCTTCCTGACCTGCGTATAGGTTTCTCAAGAGGCAGGTCAGGTGCTCTGGTAATCCCATCTCTTTCAGAATTTTCCACAGTTTATTATGATCCACACAGTCAAAGGCTTTGGCATAGTCAATAAGCAGAAATAGATGTTTTTCTGGAACTCTCTTGCTTTTTCCATGATCCAGCAGATGTTGGCAATTTGATCTCTGGTTCCTCTGCCTTTTCTAAAACCAGCTTGAACATCTGGAAGTTCATGGTTTACATATTGCTGAAGCCAGGCTTGGAGAATTTTGAGCATTACTTTACTAGCATGTGAGATGAGTGCAATTGTGCTGTAGTTTGAGCATTCTTTGGCATTGCCTTTCTTTGGGATTGGAATGAAAACTGACCTTTTCCAGTCCTGTGGAAAAGGTCCTCATTTTAGTCCTCATTTTGGTGGGCATTTATTATTTAGGTCCCCTCTTCTAATAAGAATCAAGGCAGAAAATCTGTTGGAAAATGGAGAAAAGCAGTTCTTAATGGTATTTCTGGAGTCCATGGATCCAGCTCTGCTAGATATTTATGGATATTGCAGTCATGCAAACGGATACCCTCCTTTTCTATTCCTGGTGTGCAGAAATGTAGGGGCCTGGGCTGACAACCCCAGGTCCAGCTGTTTGTCCTTCGCCACACAGTTTCACCCTTGTTAATTTCTCTGAGCACCAGAATGTCCCTGAAACTTCCCTATGACACCATCCTCATTTTTGGATAAACCGAACAAACTGGGGCTCAGCAACCCCCCAGGATCCAGTGACTTCATACCAATGTCTGGATTTCTTATTTTTAATTTTTATTGGAATAGAGCTGCTTTACAATTTTGTATTAGTTTCTGCCATGCAGCAAAGTGAATCAGTTACATGAATACATATATCCACTTTTAAAAAGATGTCCCTCGCATTTAGATCACCACAGAGCACTGAATAGAGTTCCCTGAGCTATACTGTAGGTTTCCATTAGTTATCTATTTTATACATACTAGTGTATATATGTCAGTCCCAATTTCCCAATTTAGCCCATGCCCCCTTTCCCCACTTGGTAACCATAAGTTTTTACTTTACATCTGAGACTCTCTCTTTTGCAAATAAGTTTGTCTGTAAGCAATATTATATGATATTTGTTTTTCTCTTTCTGACTTACTTCACTCTTTATGACAGTCTCTAGGACCATCCATGTCCCTGTAAATAGCATTATTTCATCCCTTTTTATGGCTGAGTAATATTCCATTGTATATATATACACCACACCGTCTTTATCTGTTCCTCCGTTGATGGACATTTAGGTTGCTTTCATGTTCTGGCTATTGTAAATAGTGTTGCAGTGAACGTCAAAGTGCATGCATCCTTTCAAATTGTGGTTTTCTCTGGATATATGCTATGGTTTTTCCAGTGGTCATGTATGGATGTGAGAGTTGGACTGTGAAGAAAGCTGAGCGCCAAAGAATTGATGCTTTTGAACTGTGGTGTTGAAGAAGACTCTTGAGAGTCCCTTGGACTGCAAGGAGATCCAACCAGTCCATCCTAAAGGAGATCAGTCCTGGGTGTTCATTACTAGGACTGATTTTGAAGCTGAAACTCCAATACTTTGGCCACCTGATGTGAAGAGCCTACTCATTTGAAAAGACCCTGATGCTGGGAAAGATTGGAGGCAGGAGGAGAAGGGGACGACAGAGGATGAGATGGCTGGATGACATCACTGACTCAATGGACGTGGGTTTGGGTGAACTCTGGGAGTTGGTGACGGATAGGGAGGCCTGGCATGCTGCATGCAGTTCATGGGCTCGCAAAGAGTCGGACACTACTGAGTGACTGAACTGAACTGAACTGAACTGGATATATGCCTAGGAGTGGGATTGCTGGATCATACAATAGCCCTATTTTTAGTTTTTAAAGAAACCTCCATACTGTTCTCTATAGTGGCTGTACCAGTTTACATTCCCACCAATAGTGTAGGAGGGTTCCCTTTTTTCCATACCCACTCTAGCATTTATTGTTTGTAGATTTTTTTTGAAGATGGCCATTCTGGCTAGTGTGAGGTGATACCTCATTGTAGTTTTGATTTGCATTTCTCTGATAATTAGTGGTGTTGAGCATCTTGTCATGTGTTTGGTGGCCATCGAATCTTCTTTGGAGAAATGTCTTTTTAGGTCGTCCACCCATTTTTTGTGTGGGTTTGTTTTTTGATATTCAGGTGCATGTGCTGTTTGTACATTTTGGAGATTAATCCCTTGTCTGTAGCTTCATTTGCAAGTATTTTTTCCCATTCTGAGGGTTGTCTTTACATTTTGTTTATCATTTCTGTTGCTGTGCAAAAGCTTTTAAGTTTAATTAGGTCTCGTTTGTTTACTTTTGTTTTTATTTTCATTACTCTGGGTGGTGGGTTGAAACCTTGCAGCAATCTATCAGTGTTCTGCGTATATTTTCCTCTAAATGTTTTATCGTATTTGGCCTTACATTTAATTCTTTAATCCATTTTGAGTTTTTTCTTTTCTGTTTTTATTCTTTTACATGTATCGATCCAGTTTTTCCAGCACCACTTATTGAACAGACTGCTTTTTCTCTGTGGTATATTCTTGCCTCCTTTAGGTGGCCATAGGCACATAAGTTTGTCTTTGGATTGGCTACCCTTTCCTTTGATCTATATTTCTGTTTTTGTGCCAGTATGTACTGTTTTGATTACTGTAGCTTTGTAGTATAGTCTGAGGCTGGGGAGTCTGATTCCTCCAGCTCCATTTTTCTTTCTCAAGATTATTTTTGCTGTTTGGAGGCTTTTGTGTTCCCATACAAAATGTAAAACGTTTTGTTTTAATTCTGTGAAAAATGCCCTTGGTAATTTGCCAAAGATTCATTGAATACGTAAATTGCTTTCACAATATTGATTTTTGTCATTTTCTCAACATTGATTCTTGTCATTTTCTCAATATTGATTCTTGTCATTTTCACAATATTGATTCTTGTCATTTTTACAATATTGATTCTTTCAATCCAAGAACATGGTATAACTCTCCAGTTGTTTGTGTCATCTTTGATTTCTTTCAGAGTCTGGATTTCAACCCAGGACTTATACCTCTAAGTCCAGTGCTGTGAGTCCTCATCTCTCCAAGAGAGGATCACTTCTCTTCCAATGCCCCAAGTACAATCCTTTCATCAAGATAGTTTAAGTAAGTCCAATTTTCTGAAATAGATCACTTTGACCTGATATGCGCACATTGGACAAAGTAACAATTGTGTGTGCATATAAAAGCTAATACTGATGGGGGAAGCCGGGGGAATGTTTTTCAAAGCAGAGACTGTTTGCTACTTACTTTTATTATAATGAGTTTTGGGGAATGAATTTGACAAGAATAAGACACATGACAGCACAATACACAAATCAGAAAGCTCCAGCAAAGTGGCAGAGAAACATGGCAGAATCCATAGAGCTAGTTATCACAAGAACAAACAGAACAGCATTTCCTGAAGTGTATTGTATGCACCATTACTCTCTAGGGATGTTAAGGCAAGGTGGTGAACGGTGTCCAATTCTGTGCAAAAGAAATTCTGTGATCTCTGAAGAAGATTTAACTTCGGGACCAGGGACCAGTCTTGATCACTCAAGAGCTTTTGTATAGCAGAGTTTTATTAAAGTATACAAAGGGACAGAGAAAGCTTCTACATAGACATTGGAAGGGGGGTGGAAAGTGTCCCCTTGCTAGTGTTAGCAAGGGAGTTATATTTATTCAGTTCAGTTCAGTTCAGTCACTCAGTCGTGTCTGACTCTTTGCGACCCCATGAATCGCAGCACGCCAGGCCTCCCTGTCCATCACCAACTCCCAGAGTTCACTCAAACTCACGTCCATCGAGTCGGTGACGCCATTCAGCCATCTCATCCTCTGTCGTCCCCTTCTCCTCCTGCCCCCAATCCCTCCTAGCATCAGAGTCTCTTCCAATGAGTCAACTCTTCACATGAGGTGGCCAAAGTGCTGGAGTTTCAGCTTCAGCATCATTCCCTCCAAAGAAATCCCAGGGCTGATCTCCTTCAGAATGGACTGGTTGGATCTCCTTGCAGTCCAAGGGACTCTCAAGAGTCTTCTCCAACACCACAGTTCAAACGCATCAATTCTTCGGTGCTCAGCCTTCTTCACAGTCCAACTCTCACATCCATACATGACCACTGGAAAAACCATAAATCAAAAGACTGTCTCAAGGTTGTAAAGATCTTACTAGACCCACTCCCATAATTTACATTTTAAGATAACAGGATTAGCCAGAAAGTTTTCAGGAAGGAGAAACTGTCCTCAAGCAGGATACGTTGTTGTTTTATAACCCTTAAAACTGAATTGTTTGTTGTGTAATCATCAATTCTGGGCTTAAAGAAAAAACATTTTATGTGACTAAGGAATGTAGAGGAAAAAAAGACATTTGTCCTTTCCTCCTTGAGAATTCCAGACCCCTATCTCCTCCGGGACCCCTGGACTTCTTATCAACCTGCCTAGGAATTGACTCTCTCCGCGGGAAGGGGGTATTAACGTCAAATAACAATAAGGCAGCTGCATACACTACCCGTTCTGAAGGATTCACTGACAATCCTGAAATAAACCTGTTTAACATGGGCGTTTTAAAACTTATTTTAACAAGAACATCAACGTATAGAGTTATCTATGGCTACAATAGAAATCAACAAAGGCTAGCATGCAGAAATGGAGGAAATTGTTAGAGGGCTATAGGTTAGCTTGTAGAATTACACACTTTGTTTTTTTAAATATTAATTTGTGTCAGCAAGCTTTCCATGTCATTGTACCAATATGCATATGTTCCCTTCATTCTTTCAAATTGCTCCAAGATATTTCATTGAGTGGATGGGTATCAATATCTATTACTATGAAACAAACTATCCTAAAACTTAGTGACCTAAAGAGGTCAGCTGCACAGTTCTTCTGGTCTGATTCAGTCTGATTGATTGCTGATGAGCTTTCTCATGCATCTGTGGTCAGCAGGCAGGTCAGCTGGAGACAAGATGGTCTGGGATGGCCTAGGATTATTGTTGTTGTTCAGTCAGTAAGTCCTGTCCAGTCGATAAGTCCTCTTTGCAACCCCATGGATTGCAGCATGCCTGTCCTTCATTATCTCCCAGAGACTGTTCATTCATATCCATTGAGTCAGTGATGCTATCTAACTATCTCACTACCTCTGTTGTCCCCTTCTCCTTTTGCCTTCAATCTTTCCCAGCATCAGGGTCTTTTCTAATGAGTCAGCTCTCTGCATCATATGACCAAAGTATTGGAGCTTCAGCTTCAGCATCAGTCCTTCCAGTGAATATCCAGGGATGATTTCCTTTAGGATGGACTGGTTGGATCTCCTTGCAGTCCAAGGGACCCTCAAGAGTCTTCTCCAGCACCACAGTTGGAAAGCGTCAATTCGTTGACACTCAGCCTTCTTCCTGGTCCAACTCTCACATCCATACATGACTACTGGAAAAACCATAGCTTTGATTATATGGACCTTTGTTGGCAAAGTAATGTCACTGCTTTTTAATGTGCTGCCTAGGTTTTTCATAGCTTTTCTTCAAAGAGCAAGCTTCTTTTAATTTCATGGCTGCAGTCACCATGAGCAGTGATTTTGGAGCCCAGGAAAATAAAATGTCACTACTTCCATTTTTTCCCCTTCTATTTCCCATGAAGTGATGGGACCAGATGCCATGATCTTGGTTTTTAGAATGTTGAGTCTTAGGCCAGTTTTTTTTCACTCTCTTCTCTCACACCAAGAGGCTCTTTAGTTCCTCTTCTCTTTCTGCCATTAGAGTGGTATCATCTTCATATTTAAAGTTGTTGATATTTCTCCCGGCAATCTTGATTCCAGTCTGTGATTCATCCAGCCTGGCATTTCACATAATGTACTCTGCATATAAGTTAAATAAACAGTTAAATATAGACTTGACATACTCCTTTCCCAGTTTTGAACTAGTTAGTTGTTCCATTTAAGGTTTTAACTACTGCTTCTTGACTTATATACAGGTTTCTCTGCAGACGAGTATGGTGGTCTGGTATTCCCATCTCTTTAAGAATTTTCCACAGTTCGTTGTGATCCACACAAAACTTTAGCATAGTCAATGAAGCAGAAATAGATGTCTTTCTTGAATTCCCTTGCTTCTCTATGATCCAATGAATGTTTGCAATTTGATCTCTGGTTCCTCTGCTTTTTCTAAAATCCAGCTTGTACATCTGCAAGTTCTTGGCTCATGTACTGCTGAAGCCTAACTTGAAGGATTTTGAGCATTAATTTGCTAGCATGTGAAATGAGCACAACTGTACAATAGTTTGAATACCCTTTGGCATTGCTCTTCTTTGGGATTGGAATGAAAACTAACCTTTTCTAGTCCTGTGGCCACTGCTGTTTTCCAAATCTTCTGACATATTGAGTGCAGCACTTTCACAGCATCATCTTTTAGGATTTTCAGTAGTTCAGCTGGAATTCCATTACCTCTACTAGCTTTGCTTGTAGTAATGCTTCCTAAGGCCCATTTGACTTCACACTCCAAGATGTCTGGTTTTAGGTGAGTGATCACACCATCATGGTTATCTAGTTCATTAAGACCTTTTTTGTATAGGATGGCGTCACCGACTTGATGGACATGGGTTTGAGTGAACTCCAGGAGTTGGTGATGGACAAGGAGGCCTGGCGTGCTGTGATTCATGGGGTCGCAAAGAGTTGGACACAACTGAGCGACTGAACTGAACTGAACTGAGTATTAGTTGTTCAGTCATATCTGACTCTGTGCAACCCCATGGATTGCAGCATGCCAGGCTCCTCTATCCATGGAATTCTCCAGGCAAGTATACTGGAGTGAGTAGCATTTCCTTCTCCAGCGGATCTTCCCAACCCAGGAATCAAACCCACATCTCCTGCATTGAAGGCAGATTCTTTACCATCTGAGCCACCAAGTAAGTACCTTTTTTGTATAGTTCTGTGTATTCTTGCTATTTTTAATCTCTCTACTTCTGTTAGGTCCTTGCAGTTTCTGTCCTTTATTGTGCTCATCTTTGCATGAAACGGTCCCTTGATTTCTCCAATTTTCTTGAGGGGATCTCTTATCTTCCCATTTTATTGTACTCCTCTCTTTCTTTGCATTGTTCACTTAAGAAGGCTTTCTTATCTCTCCTTGCTACTCTCTGGAATCCTGCATTCAGTTGGGTAAATCTTTTCCTTTCTCCTTTGTCTTTCAGTTCTCTTCTTTTTCTCAGATATTTGTAAAGCCTCCACAGACCATCCCTTTGCCTTCTTACAATTCTCTTTCTTTGGGGTTGTTTTGGTCACTGCCTCCTGTAAAATATTACACATCTGTCCATTGTTCTTCCTTCAGACATTCTGTCTACCAGATATAATCCCTTGAATCTATTTGCTATCTCCACTGCATAACCATAAGGGATTTGATTTAGGTCTTACCTGAATTGCCTGGTGGTTTTCCCTGCTTTTTTCAATTTAAGTCTGAATTTTACAATAGGGAGCTCATGATCTGAGCCACAGTCAGCTCTAGGCCTTTTTTTGCTGACTGTATACAGCTTCTCCATTTTCAGCTGCAAAGAATATAATCAATCTGATTTTGGTATTGACCACCTGGTGATGTCCATTTGCCTTTTCATTCTATTCATAGGGTTCTTGAGGCAAGAATACTGGAGTGGGTCACAATTTCTTCCTCCCATGGACCATGTTGTCAAAACCATCCACTATGACCTGTCCATCTTGGATGGCCCTGTACGGCATGGCTTCACTGAGTTCCACAAGTCCCTTCACCATGAGAAGGCTGTGACCCATGAAGAAGGATATGGTTCAGAATGGGATGCAAATCTCAAGTCCTATTAAGGTGCCTTTATCTCTCCACCCAGTGTTCTATGTATAGGCTCACCCTGAGTTTCTCCAGGCCTCTGTTCAATTGTCATCCCCTCCAGAGGCCTTCCTTGCGTCACCCATGTCATGGAACAGCCCTGGCCCTCTCCAGCCCCTCTTCCCTGCGATACTCATGCTTACCACCACTTGACACTGTATTCTGGATCTGTGTGTGTGCCTCCTCTTAGAAACCAAGTTCTAAGGGGGCAGAGGCCTGTCTTGTTTGATGTATTCCCAGTGCCTGATCTGGACAGCACTAGATCTATTTTCTGGTTAATATAACCTCAGCTAGAGGTAAGATTCAAATTCCAGCCCACTGGAAATGTGATGTGGGTGCCGAGTGGTTTCTCGCCTTCCCTAGTTAAGAGTTCATGGCTGCCTCCCTCAGGACAGTGCTGGGTGGGAAGGGTCTCTGCTTCTGAATAAGGGATTACCTCTGCATTTCCAGGGCTGACAGCTGCAGAACAGAGTTTTCTTGAGCAATCACTAGTGACCACTCACAGGAGTACCTTTTATGCTGGCTCAGGAGTCAGAAGACCTGGTTCCACTCTTGATTTAGCCACTCACACATTGAGTGTCCACAGACCATCACAGCACCTCTGTGAGTCATTTCTCTTATCAGAAAATTGGGAGGTTGAAAGCCCTATGGACTTTGAACTACTAGTTCATTTGGTTGTCACCCTCTTGTAAGATATGTAAAAACTAAGGTTTCTTGCCAGCATTATGTACCTGGGAATAAGACCCAAAGAAAGTAATCAGCAGGGGCAGAGACTCATCTTAAATGAGAAGGGGAAAAAAATGGAAGTGAAAAGAATAACTTTCTTTTGATTCCTTTCATCATGATTCATCTTTTGTACAAGTAACCTATGTTCAGTTTTGATTAGAAAATAGCAAGGTTTGGCCTCTTCTCAGAAGTAGACTCTGTGAGCTCCACACAATGTTTTAGTTTCAGCTGCAGTATGAAACCACTTGGGAAGCTTTAAAAAAAAAAAAAAAGTTATATTTCATTGGTGTGGAGAGTGGCCTGGGTCTTTTACATCTATTATTATTATTTTTTAATGTCTTCAAGTGACTGAAGTACAGCTAGGTAAGATCCACCCCTTTTGTCACTGTTCATTGTTGCCTCCTATCCCTAGTACTGCTTCTTATAGTCAGAATATTTAACCAAAATCATTTCCCAAGTACCAACATGGCCTAAAGTGGCATTTTCTAAATTTCCAGAAGCTCAGAGTACATATTGCTTGGATCCTCCGTTGGAGATTACCCGGGTCTTGCCCTGGTTGGGTCCAGGGTATCTGAAGTGTGACGGTGTTGGCGAATGAATGATTTAGAGAGAGATAAAAAAAGAATGTTGCAGATAAGAAAATAGAGGAGAGAAAGAGGCTGATATTCCTTGGTTTACACAGAAAGCCAATAAAGCCCCAAGACAAGGGACTTTGTTCACGTAGGCCGCAGGCGCCCTCCCGGTCTCCCAAGGGAGTGAAGACGCAGTGCGCCTTCCCGTTCCGGTCTTAGAAGCCCAGGCAGATAAGTGAATGCAGAGAGCCTCTATGCTTCAAGGGATCAGCCTGAAAAAGAGAGTAAGAGACAAAAAGAAAGACAGACACGGGGGAACCAGGCTTTCATGGAACGGGTCCTGGTCCTGGTCCATCACTTTATTTTCAAAAGGGACTTTTATACCTTGACTTGTACATAGAGGGAAATGAAAGATGCAAGGTCATACAGAGTCAGCCCAAACATTACATCTGTTTTATCGAAACCAGGATATTTTCTGCATACCTTTCCCATAAACAATGTTGTGTACATTATCTTCTGGCCTTGGAGGCCTGTGGACATTTTATGACCCACTTTTGATAAAGGCTGCTCAACCAGAAAACTTATTTTCCCTCAAAGTGTTGGTTTTTTTTTTTTTTTTTTTTTAATATTTCTAATCTATGTCAGCCTCAAGTATTGAAGAGTTACATTTCTCACGGAGCAAAGGTGCAGTGAATTACAACAAAGAAAGAATCAATTAGCTCAAAGGTCTGATATGGTTAATTCCAAGGTTACTGCTTGTTTTTCTTAAATTCCAACTATGTTAACTAATGCACTCCCAGGTGCACAGTGGATAAGAGATATGGGAACTTAGCAGCAAGCATTGGCTCAACAATGAAATCCTACACCAGCACTATTCTAATAGTTTTTAACTCTTCAAAAGGGTCTATATTTTTAGGCTTCCCATGCCTCTCACAGTTGGAAGGCTGTGAACAATCATATGCGTAGCTGCAAGAGTCTGCATAAACCTGCCAAGCTAGCTAGAATGCCAACAGAGGGGGTTTGAATTGAAATATTCATGTCCAAGAGACTTATTAGCTAGAGCCCTGAGTTTGATTTTCTCCAGAGAAAGGTGGTCAGGGATAGCCCCCTATTAATGTCAGAAGAGTTGGTGAAAGGCACAAAATAGTAAAACAGACAGATTCTGGTTTTGGGGTAGATGCTCGAGGTCTTGGGAGCCCCTCAAACCCTGATCCACCTTTGCCTATCAGGTCTTCTCCACATGACCTTTGTCATGGGTGGGATCTCCCGTGGTGGCTCCCAGCAGGAGATTAGGTTTCCTTTACCCTGAATTAAGGCTTTGTGTACATTGCAAATATGGTTAAAATCACCAAATTACCAGTATTAAACATTCTTCATTGACCCATGTAAACAGTGGGTGTTCTCTTTCGGTGATTTACTCTGAAAAGGTCTACAGAATGGCAGCCCAGCTGAGGGGAAATATCCATCTCCCAAATCTTCAGAGAACTTTTAATTCTCTAGTTATCTCTCACCATATCAGAACTTTTCCCAAACGTCAAAGATACAAGGGCACAAAAGATCAGTATATTTTATTCCATGCTTTGATAGATATTTTTATACCCAGTAATAATGATATACAACAACTGAGGGCTTAAGTCAGACACTGTTCTAAGAACTTTATATGAGCTTGATGTATTAATACATAGGGTCATGTCACCTCTGTGGTACAAGTGTCCCAGTTTACATGTGAAGAAACCGAGGCCACAGAGGTTAAGTTCATTGCCCAGAACAAAGGCTAGCTAAATGGTACTGGGTCTTGAATTCAAGCCACCTGACTCCAGACAAAGCCTCTGCTCTTAACCACTGTGACTCAGTGCCACCTACAGGAACTACAGTGGGGACTGAATTAATAGCTCAAGAGTCAAAATACTGAATGAGCACATAGTTACAGTGTGTACTTAAAAGCTGGAAGAGGAAGGTCAGTGTAACACAGTGCTGTTGCACACATGGGTGTTAAGTGAATTATCTGTATGATGTATATGTGTCCTGGGAGATGTTCAAGATGTTTGCTTTCATACATGAAAGAATACCAGTAACAGACCATTAGCTTTCTTCACAGGAGGGTAGCTCTTCACCCATTTCAAGGAGGCTACCTGGTGTGGCATAGTACAGCTGGGGAAGAGTTGACTATTGCCAGAGATAAGACGCACCCAGCACCCACTCACTGGTTAACTTAACAACAATGTACATTAAACTGCAAACGCACTCTACTAGTTCCTCTTATGAATCGAAATAGATAGCCAATGGGAATTTGCTGTATGTCTCAGGGAACTCAAACAGGGGCTCTGTATCAACCTAGAGGGGTGGGATGGGCGAGGGAGATGGGAGGGAGGTTCAAGAAGGAGGGGACACCTATGGCTGATTTATGTCTATGTTTGACAGAAAACAACAAAATTCTATAAAGCAATTCTCCTTCAGTTAAAAAATAAATAAATTTAAAATAGATAGTATGAAAGGAAAAAGGTCCAAAATTGTTAATAGCAACTTTATTGTTTCACTGGTGAAAAAAAATCATAACTGTATGATGCATTTCCCCCTAAATTTACAACAATGAAGGTTATACATAAATTATATAGATCACAAATTTTCTATTTTATACTATTTAGAACAAAATTATTTTGATAAATATGTCCAGAACACAACATAAATTCTTAATGGATGGCTGAGTCCAAATATGCAAAATATAGCTTCTGGTTTAGACCATGGTGCTTTAAAATCCTCAAACATGCATTAATATTCTCTAATTTTAGGGAAAATATGGCCTAAAATATCACATGGCCTGATCTTGCATTTTGGGAGAAGCCCAAGCTGAATTTCACATACAGTGTTCCTTTCCTCTAAATTAATTTCAGAACAAAGATACTTTCAGGTTAGTACTTCCAAGGAATGAAGGAAATTATACACTCAACAGTGAAACAAAACAGAAAAAACGGAAGGGACACTTCATTAGTAACAGAGATAAGTGGGGGTTTTTTGGCTTTTTTTTTCGTTTCTTTTAAACAGATCACAGGAATTTTAAATAGCAGATCAATCATGCTACTTAGGATGAGCAGACAGACCTGAACACTTATGGAGTGAATAATTTTATTAAGGTCTTGAAGGTGAGTGTCCGGAGGTGCTGGGTAAAACACACCACAGGTAAGAAACGGGAAACCTACCTCAGCATTTCTGAAAGGCACAATCTATGGAAGGGAAGCCTAGTATAATAAAACCCTTACTGGATGTGCATGGAAAGGAGGATGGTGTGCCTGACTCCTTTTTAAAGGATGAGACCCTCATAAATTGGCCCTTCAGATTCTGGTGATTCCCGCCTCAAGCGCAAATGCTCCAGTGTGTTATGAAAATGTTTGTTAATCTGCTCTGTTTCTTCACTGGATTCAAGATTTGGGAGGTCTTCTCGAATCTTTTGGATAAGCTGATTCAAAACCTGAATAGTGACCTATAAAAGAATACATATAATTTCACAATCAAGTATGTACCATAAAAGATAATGTAATTTAATACGAACATCCTGAAGAGCTTTTGTTACCCTTAGAAGTTACCAGAATAATTATGAAAAAAAAAAAAAGAGAGATGTGAGAACATGATCCCTGGCTTCAGGAAAAACTATTGGCTATTTATCTAAAACATTAACAAACAAACAAAAAATACTTAATGGAAAAAAAGAACTTCATAAACCAATAAAAGAACAAAAGCAAAATTTAATTTAACCTACAAATATTGATCAATCCTTTATTTGGGAATCACTCTATACTTGTGATAAATACTATTCAGCATTTGTAAACTCTTTTTTATTTTTTAAACAGAGAGTGACTGGTTCCAAACTGGGAAAGGAGTAACTTAAGGCTGTATATTGTCACCCTGCTTATTTAACTTATATGCAGAGTACATCATGAGAAATGCTGGCCTGGAAGAAGCACAAGCTGGAATGAAGATTGCCAGGAAAAATATCAATAACCTCAGATATGCAGATGACACCACCCTTATGGCAGGAAGGGAAGAAGAAATAAAGAGCCTCTTGATGAAAGTGAAAGAGGAGAGTGAAAAAGTTCGCTTAAAGCTCAACATTCAGAAAACGAAGATCATGGCATCTGGTCCCATCACTTCATGGCAAATAGATGGGAAACAGTGAAAGACTTTATTTTGGGGGCTCCAAAATTACTGCAGATGGTGACTGCAGCCATGAAATTAAAAGACACTTGTTCCTTGGAAGAAAAGTTATGACCAACCTAGACAGCACATTAAAAAGCATAGACATTACTTTGCCAACAAAGGTCTGTCTAGTCAAAGCTATGGTTTTTCCAGTAGTTGTGTATGGATGTGATGGACTATAAAGAAAGCTGAGTGCCAAAGAACTGATGCTTTTGAACTGTGGTGTTGGAGAAGACTCCTGAAAGTCCCCTGATGCGAAGAACTGACTCATTAGAAAAGACCCAGATGTTGGGAAAGATTGAAGGCAGGAGGAGAAGGGGATGACAGAGGATGAGATGGTTGGATGGCATCACCGACTCAGTGGACATGGGTTCTGAGTAAACTCCAGGAGTTGGAGATGGACAGGGAAGCCTGGCGTGCTGCAGTCCATGGGATCGCAAAGAGCTGAACGTGACTGAGCGACTGAACTATTTTTATAAAATATTCATAAGCAAAAGAGATAAGAAATTTCTTGCACATAGTGAGCTCTTCTCTTAGATGCCATCCATATAGACAGAGAACTTTAGAGAATGAAAGAGACCAACTAAGTGGATTTTCCAAACTCTGACCCTTGTAAACAAAAAAAGAAAGTATCAAAATGATAAACTTTTGTATGTGTCAAACCTAAGAATAGGAAAAGAAAATATTATTTCACTAACAATTTACTATTCACTTACCGCATCATTTTCCTTTTCATAAAAATAGATATATCTGTTCAGGATTTCTATAAAAAGTTGCACTTGTAGAGAGGGGTCCATGCACTGATTTGCTATTTTCAGAGCTTTCTTTAGGCATTCCATTACCCTTTTGCCTCCATGCAGCTAGAAAAGGCAGTGAAGAGTATTAAAGAAAGAACATTAAAGAGAGAAATGAATTACCAATGTCCCATTTCACACAAAGAAATAAACACACTAATATGGCTCGTTCATATTTTAAAAGGACACAAATTTAAATCCTCTTCAGTTTTTAAAGTACACAGCAATATTTTAAAACAAATATATATTGTTTTATATATTTATATGTTAAATGTTTTATATTTATTTTGTGTATTTTTAAAAGGAAGTGGTACAAACTTGTTATGTTGCAAAATCCTCAAAGTGGAGGCTTCACCACAGGATGTAACTCTCTATACATTACGGTTCATTTCATTTAACAAAACAAAGAAATTCCCTGTCAGGAGTCTAAGCACTCTACCTATCTCACCTCCAAGGCACACCGCCACAGCAGCCATTCCCTATCAACGATCCTCTCTCCTGTAACACTGCTGGTCAGGAATGACCTCCCATCTTACCTCCTCTCCGTTTTTGTCTGTGTTTCTGCCAGACCAGAAGAGATGTGCACAGGTGCTCACAGCTCGGCCCTGATCAGGCTTCTTCAGAAGTTTGGATGCAGCAAGAGCACACTGAGTCCTCAAGGGTTCATGGTTTTCTTCACTGAAGCACTTCATCCTCTCAAAAGTACCAATGATCAAGGTGATGGCAGCCAGCTGTGCTTTGGAATCACTGATTTCATCTTCGTACAGAGAAAATGCCTGGTGCACACAAAGCAGAAATGACCTTTAGAGACTGTGTATTAGAGCATTTTCCAAGGTTACTTTCCATCAAAGCCTCATCCTGTGAGTAGTTCAGATTAGAATATACATGTGCCCTTGCTTGGAGAGCCTCAAAACAAAGATGCTGACAAGCTGTAACAAAGAAGCTTGCTTTAACTTTTAATCCAGAGATTCCAAACTGAATTAACAAAGGGATTTTTTTTTTCCTCATGAAAGTTTTACCATGACACACTTGAAAATCCTCAAGCTCACTGAAAGTATGAAAGGATTAGTTTCTCAGTCGTGTCCAACCCTTTGTGGTTGGACTGTAGCCCACCAGGCTCCTCCGTCCATGGGATTCTTCAGGCAAGAACACTGGAATGGGTTGCCATTTCCTTCTCCAGGGATCAAACCCAGGTCTCCCACACTGCAGGCAGACTCTACCGTGTGGGCCACCAGGGAAGCAGTGTCCAGTAATTCTGATCAATTTTTCTGCTCCAAACCAGTCAATAAAACTACAGTATTAAGAAGCACAGTATTTCTTATCAAGACGGTGGGAAAGGGGTGCTTAATTTTAAGAGTAAATCCATGTGCACCACAATCTTTAACATAAAACATAACATAGCATAACTTAACATCATTAACATAACAAGTGACTGAACAGAGCAAACAGATTCATCCTAGAAAGACAGCAGATCATCACCTGGGACATAAATTCATATGCTACTGTTTCATGATTTTCAAAACCAATTTCTCCAGCAGCTAGAGCCCCCTGAAGAAAAAGTCTTAAGGGTAATTCTGCCAGCTCTGCTTTGATCAAAGCACTGATAGTCTGGTGAGCAAATGAAAAAATCTTCTGGCATTTCTTTTCCCATTTGTCATCCTAAAAAAAGAAAAAATAGTTTAAATTACCTTAAATTCAAGATTAACTTAAGAATATTCATTTTAAATAAAACTTTTATAGAACAAATAGGAAACGTGGTAAAAGTTGAGTTCACAGTTTCCCTACTATCTTCCTGTCTCTTCTGTGGAGTCCACAAGTAAATCAAGCAGCATGCCTTCTCAAAACAACCATTCGAGGTCACTCGCTTTGCCATTTTTGTGTATTTGTTATTTTTTTTTTTCCTATCAGAAAAAGCAACATACTCCCAAATTGGACAAAATTTGTAAAATACATAAAAGAATTTTTTAAAAATTCTTATCCCTAAATCTACCACCCAGCAATAATCACTAATTGCATTCTGATGTTAATGTCTTCCTTTCTTTTTCCTATGCAAATATTATGTAACTGGGATCCTCTGAGTATGGTTTTGTTTTCTGCTTTGAAGTACTTACTGAGAAGAGTTAAATTGGGCTCAGTGCTGCATGTAATTTGTATTCAACTTCTTTTCCTTCACTGATTTTATCATGATTTTCCTCATGACATTAAAATTATTTAAAATCATCTTAATCACTAGAAAATATCCCATAAAAAGGATACAGCATAATTTACTTTCTTTTGGAAATAAATGTAATGTAACAAATGGTCTATAAACACAAAGGATTATTGAGTCCTTAATTTTTTCCTTAGTATAAATTTTTAGAAGTGGAAATATGGGGTTTATTAAGGCTGTAGTTACATACTGCCAGAGTTTTCCAGAAACACTGCAGTAATTCACATTCCCACCATTACTAGATGAGAATGAATTCACATCACACCATTGCCATTGCTGAACATTTTTCTTTTTTCTTTACCAGTTTAATTTTTAAATAAGTTCACTATTACAATTACCAGTGAGGTTAAATATTTTATCCATGTTTGACCATACAAATTTCATGTTAAAGCAATTGATTCATCTTTAAAAGAGGGTAAGAGTCACAGAATTTTACAAGGAATAAATGCAATAATCCAAGTTTATAGTCCTTGGCACAGTGTATGGCAGATAGTAATGTGCTAGTTGGTTTCTTTATTGTTATATTTACAAACATGTATCCATAAAATACTGGGAAAAAAGGAATTACATGACAGGCCGGCCTTATAAAAACGGGCCAAAGGCATGCTATGTCATGCTGGTAGGTCTACTGAATATACCTTGTTTCTCTATTAATTATTGTTTCTCCATTATTAGATCTTACTTGTTATGTACTGCAACCTCTGAACGAGACTACTGCCTCAGAACTTGTACTTTATTAAGACTCCAAGAAAATAAAATCATTCTTGAAAAAGTAAAGCATTCTCAGTCACTGTGAAAAACTTATCAATGTCTCACAAGAGATCTTTAGACACAGGAAAAACTTCAGCATCATTTAAAGTGTTTGAATCTTTCATTTCTAAGTGTTTTTTTTAATGTGATTCCTCAACTAGTATGTAATCTATCAACATCACTATAAGTAATACTTAACACAGGACTAGTAATGAATTGAGTTATTGAAACTGGGATTTTATTACACCATTTTCTATTTGTACATGTTTGAAATTTTCTAGCATAATAAAGTAAAATATACACACAGAGGAAAAAATTAGTGACATACTTAAAAGTAAACCCACCACTTTAGAATTCTCTTTGTAGCGAAAAGCCAGCTGGTAAGCTGCAAATACCAAAGGTGGCAGTGTGAAGCGAATCCGTTGATTTCCACCAGCTCCAAAATGTTTTCGTGCTGTGTTTAAAATCTGACCAAAACAAAGAGACAAAACCCATTAATCTTTTGTGTAATTATAGAAACTATAATTAGTTATTTATAAAATTAAATGAGAGCTCTAATCATGATGATTGCTACCGTTTTTTGAATACAGTTTTTATGATATACTCTTACATTTCTTTTCTTGCCAAGTCATCACCATCGCCCAAGAGACAGATGCTCGCCAAGCTCCTCTGCCCATGGAATCCTCCAGACAAGAATACTGGATGGATCGCCATTCCCTACTCCAAGGGATTTTCGTGACCCAGGGATCAAATCCGCGTTTCCTGCATTGCAGGCAGATTCTTTACTGTCTGAGCCACCCAGGAAGCCCATCTCACAAATGGGGGAAAGCTTGAGGTTCAGCGAGGTTGTATAACTTGCCCTAACTTACAGAGCTTCTCAGGGGCAGATACAGAGTTAAATATATTTTCACACACACATGTAAAAAGTATGCTGTGTTGATAAAGAGCACAGGCTCTGAAGATAGACACATTTAAACGTAGATTCTAACACTTACTATTTGTGTGACCCTGGGAAAATTACCATTTACCTTTTCTTAACTATAATTTTCACTCTCAGGGTTGTTGGGAAGACCAAACAACAGATGTAAAGTGTTATCAGTACTAACACATTGCATGTACTCAAAATACTGGCTACTATTATAATATAAAAAATATGCATATTGCTGGTATATCATGCCTCTTACTTCAGGAAAATATTAAGACCAATTAAGTCATGAAAATGGTAATAAACTTTAAAGAGCCATTAGGAAACAAATATCTGGTTGTTACGAAAAAACACAAGAATTCATGAAATACTTGTTACTGTGTGGAGACACAGTGTGTGACATATTCAAGTTTTGTAAATTTCTTTGATAATGGTAGACGGATAGGAAGAGAATGCATTTCCCCCTTGAGGAAGTCAAAGGTAACGATCCTCACCTTAAAGGTGTTTCTTTACATGGCATAAACAACTGGTCACAGGTGGAAAGCACACTTTCTACTTTGGTTTGCAATGAGAAATGAAAACCCACATAGGCTATGTATGTGCATGACACAGAAACATAAGGCAATCAGTTAAAACATTTGAACAAGCAGGCCAGTCACTAGGTCAGATCACACGCAGTGCACAGACTGCTTGACACTAAGCCAAGTCAAAGACTACTGCACTACAGACAGAAATCAGCTTCTTTTTCATAACAATGGTTATGAAGGAGTACAAGAGTGTCAACTATGACAGAGTCAACACAAGAAGTCAGGGCTCATCCTCAAACTAAGGTGTTCTTCATTACAACAGACTAATAGTCCCATGTATCCAATAATGGTTAAACAACTTTGCCCAAACAATAATTAAGCCACTATCTGTGCCTCCTTTCATAAATTATCCAGTATCAGTCACCAATATCCTACTCAGGCAACATGTTTTATTCATTTCACAAAGGTTTATTAAGGACTAATGACAAAGAAAGGGAGAATCTCATCTGATTGTTTTTTGCCAGGAAAAGGGGGTTAAGAAAAAGGCAATTTTAAAGTCTTCACACATTTTTAATGTGGCAAACAAACACAACCTCTATTTGCAAACCTTGGAAACATAAACACAACTGAATATAAAGGTTGTTGCTCATACTTTAAAAGTTTATTATGAAAAACAACTTAACAATTCTAAAAGCAACAGTTCAGAAGGAAAATAAACATGGAATGATTACTGGACGGATACCCAACTAAAGGAAGATAGACTTTTCTACAATTCCTAAGAAGTCTTCAGAAGAAATTACAGCAACCAACTTGTTCTTCATAAGCTCCAGAAGTTTACAATTAATGCATTTAACCATAAAGTAAAAGTCCAGTTAATCTCTTACTCAGTTTCAATTCTTTTGAAACCTTTTAATACCACAAGCTGGATTAAACTATTTGAGACACATCTACATATGATTTCACAAGAAGCTGTTGAAGGGGTATAAGAAGAGTTACTTCATACCAAGTACTGTTGATCAGGGTCCTCAGACCGTAGAAGATGAATGAATCTGCCCACAAGGCTCTGCTCATCGGCAAAGTCCTCTGGGTCAGGTTCTTCTACAGGTTGATCTGGCTGATCCTGAATCAGTGTAGATACCAAATTCATTATGGAATCCACCTGTAGTATGGAAGACATGGAAACCGACTAGAGTGAAACAATCGGCACGTAATGCCACTGACAAAAGTGCTTTTAGTTGCGTAAAGTTACAAAACAGTATCAACAACTTAATTCCTTTTTTCTTTATGAAAGTGTATGTATGTTGGTACACATACAGATAAAAGTCTAGAAAGAGACAGACCAAATGTTAATTAAGAGCAGTTATTCTCTTCCTGTGGGATTATAGTTATTTTAAATTTTCTTCTTTATACATCTCCAATCTTCTTATTTATATAATGAATAGCTACTTATAACTATTTTTTAGTAGTAAATGACCTTCCCCTCCCATCTCATGTGTCCGTCTCATTGTGTAAAACCATAACTACATTGTCTCTGTTTTCTTAATATATAGCATGTCAGTATTCTCTTACCTGGTCTTGAGAGACAATTTCTGTATTATAATCTAGAACATTACTAAGCACGTAACAACTCATGCTCTTTCTGGACTCATAGTCAAAATACTCAAAGAGTGGGTGGAAATGTTTTAATTTCAAGACTGTTAAAATATTGTTGTAAGTGTCAACAGGAATCTTCAAAAGTCTGGTGAGCTCCTTTGAAACTGCACTACTGGTAGCAATACTGTCAAAAGAAAAACAGCAGTCCTTTAGTGAATAAATTAACCTCTTATATACACAAACAGCAGTTGATTCATAAAAATTTGAAAATTTTCATTTACATATTAAAGGAGATGGGTGAAGTGAATCACACCATCCCAAAATACCCCAGTGACTTCCAAGAGAGGTCTACCAGATGTCCACCTTAACACACACATTTATTCATCTATTAAAGTCCTATAGATACAATAGGTTATGCTGGTCTACAATTCATGAACAGGTTGTATGCTGCTGCTGCTGGTGCTAAGTCACTTCAGTCGTGTCCAACTCTGTGCCACCCCATAGACTGCAGCCCACCAGGCTCCCCCGTCCCTGGGATTCTCCAGGCAAGAGTACTGGAGTGGGGTGCCATTGCCTTCTCCAGAACAGGCTGTATACCTGGAGTTAAAAAAGACTGTCTAAAATGTGGTATTTCTAAGGGAAGTATTTTAAGTGGTAGTTAGGTTTCTAGAGCAGTCAATAAGTACTGTATATTCAGGATGAAAAATCCACACAAAACTAGCAATTCAAGAACATAATACATAAATTATTTCTTCTGCATCAGGTGTTGGTGAATAAGGAAAAGCAGGATAAAATTAGGAACATTCCAGGGTGACTGAGGAATATCCAAGCATTTATAAGACCTTTAGAGGTTGGGACTTCAAATTCTTTATTCTAATTTTACTTTAAAATTCACTTAGTGGGGAAGATAAAGATAAAAAATTTATTTAAGATCTGGAATGTTTTTTGATTCACACAAAAAATGAGTGACAAAAGAAAAAGAGGTAAAAGAAAAAAAAAATCTTCCAGATGCAACTAAACCACTGGAAGAGAGATGGAAAACAGAAAGATTATGTGAGATGAAGTGATAATATAGGGCGAGGAGGGGCCTAGCTTGAGTCATGTTCAGAAGCAGGGGAGGATGGGACAGTAAAGGGACTACTGGGAAAAGAGAATAAGATCACAGCTGTGCAAGTGGTCCCTAGAGGATGCAACAGGACTAGGACAGCATAGCCGAGGAAGATGCAAGCATACAACAGAGTATTCGTACTATGCCTGGTATCACAATCAAAGCTGAAAATAGAAAAAAATTTAAACCAATGTAATTCTCACATCTTAAACACATACATTGGAGAAGGAAATGGCAACCCACTCCAGTACTCTTGCCTGGAAAATTCCATGGACTGAGGAACCTAGTAGGCTACAGTCCATAGGATTGCAAAAAAAACACACACAAAAATACATACATGCATCCCTAATTTTTTCATAATTTACTCATCTGTGGGAAACTACTTATGGAAATACTAACTCACCCTTATATACAAAGCGGTCTGAATGGAGACACGTTCTCTAAAGATGCCTATGGCCTATGAGTGTCACTACTTGATCACTGTACACAACCAAGCAATTAGCTGCTGCTTTCTGCGCTGTTTAGTACCAAGCATGTCAATCTAACAGATGCTTAGAAAACAAGATGAACTCTAACATTTTAAAAAATTACTGTGGAAGAAAAACAAATCTGGGACAAAAAAATTTTACAAAGGTTTTTATAAAAATGTTTAACTTACTGTTCAAGGTTGAGCTTATTAAATATCTCCACTGTTGTTTCTAGAACTTTATCAACATAGTCCACACGATCAGGGTAACACTTCATAGCGAGATTAATGAGAGAGACTTGTAAAGATACAACATCCTCCGAAGGCATGTCTTGTCTAGACTGGAATGTTCAGAAAACCATGGAATTTATTTTTAAGAATTACCAAAAGACTATCAGCTGAGAATTATGAAAGTTTTTAGAACTTAGGAAGAAAGTCATACAAACCTGTATTACCGTAGCCACCTGCTGTGAAAATATGTCAAAAAGTTTAATATCTGTTGGGATCCCAGGTCCATCTTCACGGTGAGCAAATAAAGCTAATCTAAAAAAGAAAATACTCTTTATTTGAAAAGATATAGGGATCTGGGTAGTGGGATCATGGACGACATTTTACCCTTTCAGCTTTTCTCTCAATTCATTTTTAATGGAACAGTTTTACCCATGATGCCTTTCTCACTGTATTCTTACTTTATACCATATGTACCAGATTTTTAACAGGTCAGTTCTGTCAAATTCTTTGAAGCCTAATTAAGTAGTCAGGGATAGAACTGTATTAACATGACAAAATGTATTCAACAGCTATGATTATAAAAAATAATCTCTAAAACGTAAAAAGTACATAGATAATTTTACAACACTGCATTTTTACTGCTGTAAAGTTTAAAACACAACTAATTCCAAAAGCAGTCAAGTTAACTTTTATTTACCACATCTTAAACTACTCAAAGAATACACAGAAGAACTGTACAAAAAAGATCTTCACGACTCAGATAATCACGATGTGTGATCACTCACCTAGAGCCAGACATCCTGGAATGTGAAGTCAAGTGGGCCTTAGAAAGCATCACTACGAACAAAGCTAGTGGAGGTGATGGAATTCCAGTTGAGCTATTTCAAATCCTGAAAGATGATGCTGTGAAAGTGCTGCACTCAATATGCCAGCAAATTGGGAAAACTCAGCAGTGGCCACAGGACTGGAAAAGGTCAGTTTTCATTCCAGTCCCAAAGAAAGGCAATGCCAAAGAATGTTCAAACTACCACACAATTGCATTCATCTCACATGCTAGTTAAAGTAATGTTCAAACTTCTCCAAGCCAGGCTTTAGCAATATGTGAACCATGAACTTCCTGATGGTCAAGCTGATTTTAGAAAAGGCAGAGGAACCAGAGATCAAATTGCCAACATTCGCTGGATCATGGAAAAAGCAAGAGAGTTCCAGAAAAACATCTATTTCTGCTTTATTGACTGTGCCAAAGCCTTTGACTGTGTGGATCACAATAAACTGTGGAAAATTCTGAGAGAGATGGGAATACCAGACCACCTGACCTGCCTCTTGAGAAATCTGTATGCAGGTCAGGAAGCAACAGTTAGAACTGGACATGGAACAACAGACTGGTTCCAAATAGGAAAAGGAATACGTCAAGGCTGTATATTGTCACCCTGCTTATTTAATTTTTATGCAGAGTACATCATGAGAAACGCTGGACTGGAAGAAACACAAGCTGGAATCAAGACTGCTGGGAGAAACATCAATAACCTCAGATATGCAGATGACACCACCCTTATGGCAGAAAGTGAAGAGGAACTAAAAAGCCTCTTGATTAAAGTGAAAGTGGAGAGTGAAAAAGTCGGCCTAAAGCTCAACATTCAGAAAACGAAGATCATGGCATCTAGCCCCATCACTTCATGGGAAATAGATGGGCAAACAGTGTCAGACTTTATTTTTTTGGGCTCCAAAATCACTGCAGATGGTGATTGCAGCCATGAAATTAAAAGACGCTTACTCCTTGGAAGGAAAGTTATGACCAACCTGGATAGCATATTGAAAAGCAGAGACATTACTTTGCCGACTAAGGTCCGTCTAGTCAAGGCTATGGTTTTTCCAGTAGTCATGTGTGGATGTGAGAGTTGGACTGTGAAGAAGGCTGAGTGCCGAAGAATTGATGCTTTTGAACTGTGGTGTTGGAGAAGACTCTTGAGAGTCCCTTGGACTGCAAGGAGATCCAACCAGTCCATTCTGAAGGAGATCAGCCCTGGGATTTCTTTGGAAGGAATGATGCTAAAGCTGAACTCCCGTACTTTGGCCACCTGATGGGAAGAGTTGACTCACTGGAAAAGACTCTGATGCTGGGAGAGATTGGGGGCAGGAGGAGAAGGGGATGACCGAGGATGAGATGGTTGGATGGCATCACTGACCCGATGGACATGAGTCTGAGTGAACTCCGGGAGTCGGTGATAGACAGGGAGGACTGGCGTGCTGCGATTTGTGGGGTCGCAAAGAGTCGGACACGACTGAGCGACTGAACTGAAACTACTGAAAACAATGTTCATTCCATTATCATTACTGTTTATCCTGATTACAACTGGTCCCACATTTTGTTATGCATAGAAGAATCACTACTGACAGAAATGGTTAGGTGGTGTTATGCCTAACATAAGAAAACTTAGTTATTACCTTCCATTAAGAGTATCCCCAATTGACTTATAATTCTTAAAACCAAGGATTGACCTGATAATTTGGAGAATTCAGCTATATAAATTGACTTTAAAACTAATAACTTAGATATTTAAAACACAATAAAAATATTTGCAGAAATAAATCTTCACTTGGGTTTCTGGTTTCATAATGTCAATGAGTGTATGCTCACAAGCAGGACACATACTATGTACTGGTACCCAGCAGGCACTCATTAAAGCTATATCAAAGGCCAAGTTTTATACATTTAACCAAGACCAAAGGCTAAAGAAATATTATTTAAACATATTGGGGATTTACTAATATTTTTAGTACTTGAAAACTCTTCTTTAAAAAAATGCAGGAACAGAGTGATTACTTGAACACTCTTAATCATCTATATTTACGTCTACTTGATAAAGACTCCAGATCAAATTGTTTCCCTCTGAAAGATTAACTTTCATCATTGTAAAACACGAGGTTTGCTCTTTGGTGATAATTGGATTTATAAAACTTAAATGTTGGGACTGTATAATGTCTTTAAACACCAATTAAATGCATAGATTAAAAAAATATTATCTCCATGCCTTCTGTTCAATTAAGAGCTAAACTTCTCTCATGAGTAAGCCAGACAAGTATTTAGCAGATACTCAGACTTACAGAACTAATGTAACTAAATCAAAATCATTAATAAAAATGTAAAAAAGAATTCACAAAAAAGTTTTAAATTCACTATTCAAAAGTCAGAACATCTGCCCTTCATTACGGGAAACTCTTACCTATCAATTAAAGCAATGATTATGTTTTTCACATTTACATTTTGGTGTAACTCAGCACAGGCCCGAAGAAAAGGATTCAAAGTTTGAAGGTGGAATTCATCAGGGAAAACCTGAAAATCAAATGATAATCAATTATTACTAAAATCAACTAGCAAAAATCAATTAGTAAAAGCATTTTCTACTATATTCTGGACTTAATATTTAAAGCTCATATTTGTGGGGGGAAAAAGACCATTTTAACATTATACAAGCAAGTGCAAATACATCACTTTCAAGCCTCTCTAAACATAACCCCAGAAAGAAATATTCTGTTAACCAAAGTACATCTACAATTAAACTAAAACTAATGATACCTAAACAACTTGGAGGTTACTCTTTCCTACATTTTGGGAGGAAAAACCCATTAATACAAAGACCATGTTATTATATTAACAGGAAAAAAGGATTTATTTAGGAAAGCTTAATCTCTCTTTGATCAAGATTTTCTTCCCAAAAAAACAAAGAAAATTAATGAAATAAAAAATGAGTTCCTTAAAAACCTGAAATGTTCTCACCTACCTGAATAATGCACTCCATGAGATATTCCTGAGCCAAAGCATCTCTGCAATTCACCACTTGCTCTAATATGCCGGTCAAAACAATCTGAAAGAAGAAAAAGATTTTAAGAATTAAAGAATTATTTTCAAAATCTTAAGTCACTCCTCCAGTAACATATTTGAACTACTAACTTAAAAATATATTTTAGGTTTTCCTGATCCATACTTCTAGACTAAACTGTAAAATTTTACAGAAGAATGTTTAAATAAAAAAATTCTGGATTTCTATTTTGTAAAAGTCAAAGTCCATTTCATTGGTGTTTTTTATGATTTGTACTTTTTGTGTCCTAAGAAAGCTTACCTAATCCAAAGTTATAAAGACTTCCTTTGTGTTTTCTTCTAGAAATTCCAGTTGCAAATTTCACACTTATGACTTTGATCAATTTTTTTGAGTTCCTCTGCATACTATGAGAATGGGTCACAATTCAGAGGCTTGGTTTGCATACAGATGTCCAATTGTTTCAGAATCACTTGCTGAAAATTTGCCTTTGCACCCTTATCAACAATAATTGATTACGTACACGTGAGTCTATTCTGGGTCATCTCTTCTAGGGGTAAGCAAATCTAGCTTAATGACCATTTTTGTCTATTGTTTCCATATTATCTTCGGCTGCTTTTGCACTACACTGGCAGAATTTAACAGCTGCAAACTATATGGCTTGTAAAACCAAAAAATAAGTACTATTTGGTCCTTTAAAGAAAAGGTTCGCGAATTCCTGATTTATTTTCCACTGATACATGTATTTACCCTTTCACCAATATCACATTCCTTTATTGTAGCTTTAGAGTAAATCTATAGTAAAATAAATCTCAATGTAAAGAAAACTGGTATCTTGATAACGATAATACTGAGTCTTCCAATCCACAAACACAGACTCAAATATGTCTTTTAGTTTATTTAAGTCTTCTTTGATCAACAGTTTTCAATGCAATATTATTTTTAAAATATTTCAATTTCAAAAATCAGACTTTATATATCTCATAAGAAAAGATGAGAAGTAAAAAGATATAAACCTGTTTGTAACGTTCCACATTTACACCTTCCAACTGACTAAGGCGCACCAAATTTGTTCCCACTAAAATTCTCAGTTCTTGTCTTTCTCGTTCTCTTTTTTCTCTATCTCGGCTATGTCCCTGATGCTGCATTCGAACCCAGAGCTTGTTCATTTCTGCAAAGTTGAGTAGGACAAAATCCATGGAATCACTGATATCACCAGTTGTTTCTTCACTGCAAAGAAACAGTTGGAAAAATCTTTATACACAGTATTTAATTTACTACTATTTCTCTTCTTTGTGCATTTCCTTCTTACCTCTTTAATACACCAAACGCTTCATGAAAGACATCTTCAACTACACTGTCTTAGTGCTCAATTTCAAGAGGAAGAGAGAAAAGAGTATCAGGCAGAGGACACAGCTCAAGTTTAGAGGGACAAAATGCCCCCCTCACTCCTTTTGGGGCTTCCCAGGTGGCACCAGTGATAAAGAACCCAAAATCTAAGAGATGTGGGTTCGATCCCTGGGTTGGGAGGATGCCCCGGAAGAGGGCATGGCATTCCATTCCAGTATTTTTGCTGGAGAATCCCACGGACAGAGAATCCTGGCAGGCTACAGCCCATGGAGTCATGAAAAGTCCGATACAACTGAAGCAATTTAACCACTCCTTTTCCTGGGCCAACTAAACTTGTTCTTGGAATTATATTCCATTAATTCAAAAAGCCTTAAAAAATTGACACATGTCACTGTTAACTCATTTTATTATTGAGTATTTTATGTTTGCAATTGAACTATCAACTTTGTAAGCTCTGTAAGGTAAAAGACCAAGTATTTCTTGCTTATTTTTACATTTCCTAAGATGGGGAACTTAGTAATTTTCAAAACTTTTTGCTGATTACTAAATTAATAGTCAAAACTGAATCAAATAATAACACAGCAAATACCCTCACCATCTTCACACTGTTAAATTTTTATCTTTTCTACACCACTTAAATTTTTGTCATATGCATGGTTAAAGTTTTATTATAGCTTTTCTTTTAAAAAGGAAATGATGCAGATATACTAAAAACAACTAAAATATACATAGTAGAAATAAATGAATAAAGAAACTTTTTAAAAAGGGAAATAAGTTCCCCAATCAAGGGAACTTGTCATGTGAATAGTTCACCCAACTGGATAAAGACCATCTGCCATCTTTGTGGGATAAAAGCACAACAGACTTGGATGCTAGAATACTGGTTGCATAAGACACAGCTCTCTCTGAATGGCTTCCCCCTGTCCCCCGTCCTGTTCTGGAGTTAATATCTTATTTTAATATCTGTGTGCACAGATAATTAAAATCACTTATACTCTGGGGTACTTGCTGCTGCTGCTGCTAAGTCGCTTCAGTTGTGTCCAACTCTGTGCGACCCCAGAGATGGCAGCCCACCAGGCTCCCGTCCCTGGGATTCTCCAGGCAAGAACACTGGAGTGGGTTGCCATTTCCTTCTCCAATGCATGAAAGTGAAAAGTGAAAGTGAAGTCACTCAGTCGTCTCCGACTCTTTGTGACCCCATGGACTGCAGCCCACCAGGCTCCTCCATCCATGGGATTTTCCAGGCAAGAGTACTGGAGTGGGGTGCCATTGCCTTCTCCGCTGGGGTAACTAGAAGTTCCTAAATTACAAAAACTGATAAGACATTCAAGAAACAATATGAAAACTGGCTAGCTCATAAAAAAAGTTAAACATACTTCGTTATTTTATCACAAATACAATTTTCAAACTGTAACTCATTTAAAAAGTTGTACTTTCAAAGAGTATCTGATGGAATGGAAAAATGCTCTCAATTATGCTAAATTTAAAAAGGTTCTAATAATCTACACATAATTTTTATAACAGTACATTTTATATCACATCACATGTACTGTGTCTCAAAGGAAATCTATACACAAAATGCTACCAGTGGCTGACTCTGGGTAGGAGAATTACCGATATTTATTTTCTTCTATATACTTTTCTATACTTTTTATACGTTTTACAACAACAACAATAAAAATACTACACCTAAATCAAGAAAGAAAACCACTTACTCTGTTGGCTCCCCTTCATCAGGTAAGATGTTTCTGGTACACTGAAGTAGATAATTTCGAAGAAATAGACCTCTCAAGGGATGTTGCACACCACGGCACATTTCTACCAAATCTTTCAAAATATCTTTCCTGGACTGAGGAAATGACTTGACATATACAACTCCAACTGTGATCAACAGATAACTAGAAGAATGAGGCAACATTTGATTAGAAATAAAATACTCAAGAATTTGACTATATTCAAACACAATATATACAAATATGAAATAAACAAGACAGGAAGCAGGTTTTCTCCTATGCAATAAAGAAAATATCATCTAATTTAAAATATAACTGTTTACTGACCCCCTTCCATTTATTTATAATATCACCTTTAAACACATTAGGACTCATAACTGTCATGGTATTAACTTTTCTAGTAGTCAAGAAATTAGAATATGTCCATTTTTTTCTATTTTCAAAGTTCCTCAATAATCTATAATAAATAGTTATTTGTACTTCACAGCCTTAAAAAATCACTATCAAAATGTTAACCGCTATTCGTTAAGAAACTAAATAACCTTAAGCCCACTGATTTTAAAGGATGTAACACAAAGTGTGAAATGCAGATATAAAAGCCCGCAGAATCTTAATAAGGAAATGGCAACCCACTCCAGTGTTCTTGCCTGGAGAATCCCAGGGACGGGGGAGCCTGGTGGGTTACCATCTATGGGGTCGCACAGAGTCAGACACAACTGAAGCGACTTAGCAGCAGCAACGCAAAGTGGGAAATGCAGATATAAAAGCAGGCAGAATCTTAGTAACTTACAGCCTTGGGATGATGTTTCCGGCATACTGTACAAGTTCATAGAGATCTGCCACTTTTCTTCCTTTAGCAAATTCATCTGTCAGGTAAACTTCCAGGTAGTGCAGTTCATCAGAAATAGCCATATCTTTTAATTATCATTAAGGATTTAGAGCTGAGTCATCCTAAGAACGCTGACTCTGCAACTTGTTGGACTCATTAAATTGCGCAAATTTCTTAGTTTTTTCTTTATTTATTGGGGGCAGGGGGCATGCCCCATAGCTTGTGGGATCTTAACTCCTCAGCTAAGGATTGAAACTGGGCCATGGCAGTGAAAGCCCAGAATTCTAACCACTAAACCACCAGGGAACTCCTATATCAGGCAAATTTCCTAAATGTTAGTCATGTAAGAAAGCATGTTTAAATTCTGGGCTTTCCTGACTTTAAGGGGTTTTAAAGATGTCTGGTAAAGCAAAACAATAAAAATAAGATTGCCTGTGAAACTACTTCAGGGTTTTGAAATGGCAAATCATTGATATCCTTTACATTTCAGAGTCCAGCTTGACAAAATCTTAGCGTTAAAAACCATTTGCTTAATACTTCCAATATCCTTCATGAGTAGTCTGAAAACTGAGATAAAACAACAAGCCACATAAAGAAGTGTAAGCACAAAAAAGGGGTTTCTGATACTCTTCTCAGCACATTTGCAGGGAGAAGTACTATTTGATCAAGACAATGAGAAATAATACAACTTCCAAAAAACCTAGGGAACAAACAAAATAAGCCTTATCAAGAAAATAGTATGATCAAAATGTTCTTCAACTTTCAAAAGATACAAAGTTCATAGTAGCTCTTTGGTGATAACATAGAAGTCCGCAGTTCACCAAGCATATTAGAAGCATGTTTCAGAGCATCCATAAGCTTGTTTTTGTCCTACAGAAAAACCAAGAGCATTGGTGAGAATGCTTAATTTAAATAAACATTTAACTTGGCTATACAAACTTTAATCAAGGATCTATTACGCAGTTCTGAAAGTACAGAGCACCTAAATTATTTTAATCACATAAAAATCGAGTTTAATTTCACCTTGCCTTCACTTTCCTGAAAAGAGTAAGATAACGTAATTCCTCACCAGGCTGCAAAGCTTAGCAAATCTCATTTATCTAGGACCACAAGCTTCCTGGCAATAACTCAAATCTTTACAATCCTGGCAACTATGAAACTATAGCTCCATTAATTTATCTTTTACCTTTAAGCAAGAAAACTGGCATACTGATTCTTTTGAAAGAAAGTTACTATTCTGACTGGCTTGGTCATAGGTTAAACACTCTTCAGAGACGTCTGGAATGACTACTCTTTAAGTATGCTTTTCTCCTCACAATGTCCATATGCCCCACTTAAGACATAAACATAGACAATTCCTTTAGATACAGAAACACTGTTCATACACAGAAAGAGATAAAAGCAAGCAATAGCAAGCTCCATACCACCCATTTTCTCCACTCCAGTTTTGTTTTTACAAACTGGTTTGCAAGAAAAACAATACAATAGAAACAACTGGTTAAAAGAGCATATTATTACTAAGCTTTAGAAACTCTAAGACACTTTACGAAGGCAAGATATCATCATCATCATCAATACAGCAACTTATGATTTACGTACCAGCCTATTTGGTTCCATTTCTTAAATTTTATCCAGAGAATCTATAGTTTCTACACAATCTACTCTTTCAGAATATGATAATTAAGTATAGTTTTTAAGGTAGTTCTTGCAAAAAAAATGTATCTGTTCAGGACAGAAATAAAAGCCTTCAAGATAGAGGGGAAAGGCTGAACAATTCAAATTGAAAGCGTTTAAAACCAGTATTTATTAAGCAACTATTATATGTCAAGTACTCCTCAGGTTTGAGGTATAGAACTGATGAGGCCAGTAATTCAGGTCAGATAGGGTATGGAGATAATACAGTGATGTGTAAATAGAAGGCAAGGTCTCCCATCCTCATGGAGCTTAAATTCTGGTAGGGAAGACAGACAATTTCAAACCACAAATATAAAGGTAAATAAAATATTTCAACAGGGCTATCTACTGAAATTGCTCCACATAGCGCCTGAGGGAGCTGAGGCTGAATATTATTAGGTTTACCAGAGCAGTAGTGCGACAGGCTTTAGAAAACACAGCCTAATATTCCCAGGAACACGCAGATTACAACTGTGCCTCTCACACTGTCCTTCTTACCAGGCATCTCTTCATCTGGAATGACTGGACCTTCACAGCCTGTATGGCTTCATCCAGGAGTTTTTCCTGCTCATCCTGCGGTGACTGCTGTGTTGTAGGCTAAAAAAAATTTTTTAAATCTCCCATTAATGTGTCATTAGAACTCTCGTCAAGCAAATCTGTTTTTTTTATAGGTCCAGCAATAGTTTACATTTACAAAGCTTTCACATAAGGTTCATTCCAGTTCTACATCTCAAGACTCATTTATCAATTTTTGACAACTGAACAGAGAGCTGTGCCGTTACTGAAGTTAATAGCATAGACTGCTGAAGGAGAAAACTAACAGATACAGAGAATTTCTTCTCAGAAACTGACTCAACATTCCTGTAGTAGGTTGTCTTCAAAGAAATAGAAGGTGGTGGTTTATGGCTGCCTATGCTCTGCTGCTGCTGCTAAGTCACTTCAGTCGTGTCCGACTCTGTGCGACCCCACAGATGGCAGCCCACCAGGCTCCCCCGTTCCTGGGATTCTCCAGGCAAGAACACTGGAGTGGGTTGCCATTTCCTTCTCCAATGCATGAAAGTGAAAAGTGAAAGTGAAGTCGCTTAGTCGTGTCCGACTCCTAGTGACCCCATGGACTGCAGCCTACCAGGCTCCTCTGTCCATGGGATTTTCCAGGCAGGAGTACTGGAGTGGGGTGCCATTGCCTTCTCCAGAGCCTATGCTCTGCTAATACACTCTAAATCCACCTAGAACATAACCAATCTGTGGTGGTTAAGTAGTCTAACCCAAATCTCTAAAAGCTTCCTTTTTTCCTAAACTACCTTTCATCTGCATCTTAGTCTATTCTTAGGAAGACCAAGGAACTAGTTTACGAGAACACTTATCCTCTTACGCAATATATAATGAGGGACTAAACAGCTTAGAAATAAAATAGCTAAAACTGTTGACTGTGACTTGTAGTAGAACACCATGAAGAGTACACTCCCTCAAGGATCTACCGTACCATTTCAATTACAGACAGCTACAGTTATAATGGACAAAATACATCTGTACAGTCTTCTTTTTGCCATCAGAAAAATTTCCTTGCAAAATGAATTAGATCTACCTGTGAACAGAATTAACCACTCCATTCCTTATGTTGAATAAACACTGTTTACACTTCTGCTACAGCAGTGAGCACATTATAACTATAAATGATGGCTATTTTTATATCCTTGGAACCCAACACATTGCCAGACATATAATGGATGCTTCATAAATGTTCAGTCTGAATAAGCAAGCTGGTTTTAGATGTTTTTAATAAAAAGCAACTAAAGAATCAACAGATGAATGGATAAACAAATTATGTTATATACATATAAGGAATATTACTCAATCATAAGGAGTGAAGTATTGATAGATGCTATGTGAACTACAAAAAGGTTATTTAAGTAAAAGAAATCAGACATGGAAGACCACACATTGTGTGACTCCACTGATATGAAATTAAGGCATAGCTCAGAGATGCTGCACGTTCAGGTCCAGACCACAGCAGAAAAGCAATACTGCAATAAACTGAGTCACATAAATTTTTCAGTTTCATATGTTTACACTGTAGTCTATTAAGTCTGCAACAGCATTATGTCTAAGTAAATAATATATACGCCTTAATTTAAAAATAACTTATTGCTAAAAACTGCTAACCATCATCTGAGCGTTCAGCAAATTTGTGCTGGTGCAGGGTCTCACTTTGATGTTGATGGCTGCTGAAAGTCATGGAGGCCTGTGGCAATTTCTTAAAATAAGACAATAATAAAGTCTGCCTCATGGACTGGCTTGCTCTTTCACGAATGATTTCTCTGTAGCATGTGATAGTCTGATACCATTTTACCCATGGTTCAGTTCAGTTCAGTCGTGTCCGACTCTTTGCGACCCCATGAATTGCAGCATGCCAGGCCTCCCTGTCCATCACCAATTCCGAGTTCACCCAAACTCACATCCATCGAGTCAGTGATGCCATCCAGCCATCTCATCCTCTGTTGTCCCCTTTTCCTCCTGCCCCCAATCCCTCCCAGCATCAGAGTCTTTTCCAATGAGTCAACTCTTCGCATGAGGTGGCCAAAGTACTGGAGTTTCAGCTTTAGCATCATTCCTTCCAAAGAGAGCTTCCCAAATTGGAGTCAGTTCTCTCAAACTCTGTGTGCTCAGTAGCTCAGTCATGTCCAACTCGTTGGACTGTAGCCTGTCGGGCTCCTCTGTCCATGGGATTTTCCAGGCAAGAATATTGGAGTGGGTTGCCATTTCCTCCTCCAGGGAATCTTTCCAACCCAGGGATCAAACCTGCCTCTCTTGCATCTCCTACACTGGCAGGTGGATTCTTTACCACTGTGCCACCTGGGAAGCCCCTCAAACTGCCCTGCTGCATTCACTAAGTTTACGTAATATTCTGAATCCTGTGCTGCCATTTTCAACAGTCTTTACAACATCTTCACTGGGGTGGAGTTCAATTCAAGAAACCACTTTACTCATTCATACAAACCAACTCTTCATCTGTTGAAGTTAGATCAGGAGATTTGGCAATTCACATCTTTAAACAGTCACATCTTTAGGCTCCACTTCTGATTCTAGTTCTCTTGTTACTTCCACCACATCTTCAGTTACTTCCTCCACTGAAGTCTTCAACCAACCAAGGTCATCCATGAGGACTGGAATCCACTTCTTCCAAACTCCTGTGTATATTGATTTTTTTGACCTCTTCCCTTGAATCACAAACGTTTTTAATAGCTTTCAGAATGGTGAATCCTTTCCAGAAGGCTTTCAATTTGCCTAGATCCATCAAAGGAATTATTATCTGCAGCAGCTACAGCCTTCTGAAGTCTTTTTATTTGGCTGCACTGGGTTTTAGTTGCGGCATGTGGGATCTTCAATCTCTGTAGCAGCATGCGGGATCTTTAGCTGTGGCAATGTGAACTTTTAGCTGTGGCATGTGAGATTTAGTTCCCTGACCAGGGATGGAACTGGGCCCCCTCACTGGGAATGCCGAGTCTTAGCCACTGGACCACCAGAGAAATCCCTGAGATGTATTTCTTAAATAATAAGACTTGAAATTCAAAATAACTCCTGATCTGTGGGCTACAGAATGGATGTTGTGTTAGCTAGCAGGAAAACAATATTCATCTCACTGTATGTCTCCATCAGAACTCTTGGGTGTTAGGTACGTAATCAGTGATTATTAATATTTTGAAAGCAATTCTTTCTTTTCTGAGCAACAGGTCTCAACAGTGAGCTTAAAACATTCACTAAACGATGTTGTAAACAGATGTGCTGTCATCCAGGCTTTGCTTTTCCATTTATGGGCACAGGCCCATACTTCATAAGGACCCTAGGATTTTAGGAATAGTAAATGAATACTGGCTTCAACTTAGTCATCAGCTGCACTGGCCCCTAACAAGTCAGCCTGTTCCTGAAGCCAGACATTGACTTCTCTCTGGCTGTGAAAGTCCTACATGGTATCGTCTTCCAAAAGAAGGCTGTTTCGTCTACAAGGAAAATCCTTGCTTAGTGTAGCCACCGTTATTAATTATCTTATCCAGATCTGCTAGGTAACTTGTTACAGCATCTGCATCAGCATTTGCAGCTTCACCTTGCATTCTTATGGTATGAAGATGGCTTCTTTATATATACCTTAACCAACTTCTGCTAACTTCAAACTTTTCTTATGCAGCTTTCTTACCTCTCTCGGCCTTCACGGAACTGGAGAGGGCCTTGCTCTGAATTAGGCTTTGGCTAAAGAAAATGTGATGGCTGGTTTGATCATCTACCCAGACCACTAAAACTTTCTCCTTATCAACCGTAAGGCAGTTTCACCTTCCTTTCATTCATGTGTTCACTGGAGTAGCACTTTTAATTCCCTTCAGTAACTTTTCCTTTACATTTACAACTTGGCTAACTGTTTGGTACAAGAGGCTAAGCTTTTGACATGTCTTCCTCACTGAGTTTAATCATTTCTAGCTTTTGATTTCACTTGAACGCTTTCAACTCTTCCTTTCATTTGAACACTTAAGAGACTGCTGCTTCTGCTGCTAAGTCGCTTCAGTCGTGTCCGACTCTGTGCGACCCCATAGACGGCAGCCCACCAGGCTCCCCCGTCCCTGGAATTCTCCAGGCAAGAACACTGGAGTGGGTTGCCATTTCCTTCTCCAATGCATGAAAGTGAAAAGTGAAAGTGAAGTCGCTCAGTCATGTCCGACTCTTCGAGGCCCCATGGACTGCAGCCTACCAGGCTCCTCCGTCCATGGGATGTTCCAGACAAGAGTACTGGAGTGGGGTGCCATCGCCTTCTCCGACTTAAGAGACTACTGTAGGGCAATTAACTGGCTTAATTTCAAGATACTCTTGTACCTCGGGGAACTGGGAGGCTCAAGAAAAGGGAGAGTAATGGAGAAGAGCTGGTCAGGGGGCAGTGAGAATACACACACTTACGTAAGTTTGCAGACTTACGTAAGTACAGATTGTGTCACCTAAAACAATCACAACTGATCACCATAACAAACATGATAATGGAAAAGTATGAAATACTGTGAGAATTACCAAAATGTGACACAAAAACACAAAGTGAGCAAATGCTGTTAGAAAAATGGCACCAGAAAGACTTGCTAGATGCAGGATTGCCACAAAGTTTCAATTCTGGGGGGAAAAAAAATCCAGTAAAGCAAAGCACAATAAAATGAGGTATATTTGCATCCAGAATAGGAAAATCATCCATAGAAACAGAAAGCAGACTGGTGGTTACCAGGAGGGAGAGTGGATGAGTAACTGCTTAATGAGTACAGGGTTTCCTTTTTGGGTGGTAAAAATGTTTTGAAACTGAGTTTCCCTAGGGCATACTTCTTCATAAGCATAAATAAATTTCAAAGAAAAAGTTCAATATCTTTTATACTGAACACTAACTCACACAACAAAACTAATGGTGTAAAATGCTGACAAGGAGCATGTGCATTTAAGGGTTCTGACTTAATGAAATTCACTGTTCATCATGGGCTAGTTCTCTGAGACCAAGCAACAGTTTGGGTTTTTTGGCTCCTTATCTCTGGATGCAATAGATTTAACAATTATTACAATCAACGGATTTCACTAGGTTCAGAAAGCCAGCTTTGAGATAACCAGAAATTTTTATTGTGATAAAACATACACATTAGAAATGTGTATGTTATAAAATTTTTATTGTGGTAAAATATACACATTTTTATTGTGGTAAAAATTTGCCATTTTCATAATTTTTAAGAGTGCAGTTCGGCAGCATTAAGTACGTTCACACTGTTGTACAGCCACTGCCACCATCTATCTCCAGAGCTTTTTCACCTTTCCAAAAGGAAACTGTGAGCAATAAACAGTAACTTCCCATCCCCCCCACTCCCGCCCTAGGCAACTACCACTTTCTTTGTCTAAGTGCTTGACTTCTCTAGGACCTCATATAAGGGGAATTGGCAAATGGGGGCGACTCTCTACTTGTGGTGCTTCTCTCTTATTGAAGACTACGGGTTCTAGGGCTCTCGGCTTAGCCGCCCAGGGACATGTGGAAGATGTGGCAATCTTCCCAGAGCAGGAATCGAACCTGTGTCCCCTGCATTGGCAGGCAAATTCTTAACCACATTCTTAACCACTAGATCACCAGGGAGATCCAAAATTTCCTTCTTTTTGAGGTTAAATAATATTCCATTGTGTGTATATACCATTTTGTTTATCCATTCATCTGCTGGTGAATGTTTGGGTATAAAGTACTACATTTTGGCTACTGTGTATAAATTATATGGCAAATAAAAGCGTGGTTATAAAAAGGCTGGGTTCATGCTCAGTCTCTAAATCATGTCCAGTTCTTTGCCACCCCATGGACTGTAGTCCCTCTGGCTCCTCTGTCCATGGGATTCTCCAGGCAAGAATACTGGAGTGGGTTGCCATTTCCTTCTCCAGGGGATCTTCCCAACCCAGGGAGCAAACCCAAACACAGGTTCTGCACTGTGTCTCCTGCATTAGCAGGTGGATTCTTTATCACTGAGCCATCTGGGAAGCCCTATAAACAGATTACAAACAATTCAAAAATATTTGTATAGAACTGACTAGACTCAGTAATCTGTAGGCCAATTAGCAAAATTTTTCTATTTTGTACCAACTGGGTTTAAAATTAATAGAAAAGCATATATACAAAATGTAGAAAATAAAGCGATAAAGCTATAATAAAGAAATGTACTTTTACATGTTACTCGTAAGACAATGCAGCTGGCTATTCTAAAGGAACATCTAGATGCCCTTCCTGCCAAGTATGGGACTGAGCAAGTCAGTTTAACATGAACATGATTTCACTATACACAAATTAGGTAACCAATGACCCCTCACTCATAAAAGTCATTTACAAATGACTCTGTACATAGCAGTTATATATATCAGAGAAAAATGGAAACACTAGAGCCAAGATCAAATTAATATTTGTGATTAGGCCCCTTTTAGCCCACACATTCAAGCCAAATAGCCCTCACAACTCTACAGTTAAAAGGTGCAGAGAAAACAACGGTCACTATGAACATATCACTTATAAAACTAGTTCCCATTCAAACAATGTGCTTTCATTTCCTCTTGCAGCAAACAAGGATAATAGAAACACTTGTATCATTGTTATGAGTAATAAAGTGAAATGACACTGATAAAGCTTGAAAATTGCTTAGCACTTAGTAATAAGCAATCCACCTAAGTGTTCCCATCATTATTATATTCCCCATAGATACCAGCAATTATCTACAACCATCCTAGAGACTTGTCGATCTCTCCACTCATATAGATGTTTTCAACATAGATGTAATCAAACAATGCAATGTTAATCAACTACAAAACGAAAATAACACATCTCACAAAGATACAGAATTTCACTATGTTAATGAAAATACTATTTTTAAAATGACGGTAAGACACAAAATAGCAACTGAAGTAGGGAGAACTAAGCACGATGAAGGAATGGAACATCCAAAAATATATTTTAATACCGGCACCTCCAATTTCATTTACCAATAAATTTCCCCAGGAATCCTATGATGGCACACACCACGACCATTTACTTCCCCCAGCTTTATCTACTAGCAATACACGTTCATCTCCACCTAGAAAATTCCTACTCACAGTCCTCAGAATCTCAGTTCACATGTTACTTCCTGTAATCTTTCCCATACTCCCCAGAACCTTCTCTCCTTTCATGGTCCCACAGCACTGAACTGATGGACTGTCCTCAGTACTCAGACTGTACTACATTAAGTTCCATAAGCATGTCTTCTGCTAGACTCTTCAGTTCTTTGAAAGCATGGGCTATGTTTTCAGTGTCCAGCACAGTGCATGACATAAAAGACACACAAGATGCATGATAAATTGAACTGAACCCTAGATTTTAGAATTGGGAAGGGCCAAAAGGGGAACATTTGTTTTCAGATGCAAAAAGGAGACTCAAAGAAGAATGAGTGATTTGCCCAAGTCAGAGACAGTGGTTGTGACAAGACTACTACTCAAGTTTTCTTTCCCAGTAAAATTCGTGAGGACAATACAGGGTGTCTCCTTCACTGTTCCAAACTGGTTCCTCACGCACAGAACGGGGATATATAAGAGATCCTCAAGTAGGTGCTTTTTTATTACAAACACTATAAATGTCAATCCATAAATGCTGAGAAACAGACAAATGCTAGTTTAATTTTTGCACCATTCTTATATCAATTCCCAAATAAGAATTCAGAGAAATAAGCAGAATCACCTCGTACAGCATCACATTATATGAAAGCAATATATGTCAAACATTTTGCTTTTGGCATTAGTGCATTTAAAGTGCAGCCTGTTTCCAGGCTTACAGGTTTTCAGAAGCCTGTCTACACAAACTGAATAGTGAGATAACTAAAACTGACATACTGTACACCAACATGCAAAAATATTATTTATACAGTACAGGCTATGTCAAACGCTAATAAAATGCAAGTGACAACTTGCCTTTGTGGAAACTAGACACAAGGATTCACATTTTGAGGAAGTTCAAGTTCACCAGCCAACAGCTACACCACGATTTGCTGCCAGCATGGAGAGGCGCTAAGGAGAATGCCTCCTTCCAGTAAGTAAAAGACCTGGATTTTATCAATGGGGAAGTCAGTAAAAGAGCCAGGGCGCCCAATGAACAAATATTAAAGGAAACAAGCAGTCTCTTTTTTGTCTCTCAGAATTAATGGAGATCAGATAGTATGAGTCCTTCCAGGAAATTCACCTAAGCCAGTCCCTAGAATTCTCTGACACATACTGCAATCTAAGAGGCCTATGAGGCTAAAAAAGGCCCGGGCACTATTAAGGACCCTCCAGAAGGTATTTCTTGCACAAGACAGGGACACGAAAGCACTACCAGGCACAAAGGTGGAACCGTCAGCAAGGGAGCAGCCTTTGGGCGGGTCCCAACGCAACCTCTGCGCCTCAGGCCCTCCGTACGCCCCCGTTCTAGCCAGACGCCCAGACCCAGCACTAGAGATCCCCTCAAGGCGGGGCAGTGGCGAACTCCACTCAGAGGGCTCGCAGGCCCTTACTGACTCTCAGAGCTAGGGAGCGAATACACCCCCTCAAAGAGCAACGGCCACGGCCAGGCGCCGCCGCGCCCCCGATCACGGATCGGCCCGCCTGCGGCCTTCCCCGGCCTGCCCCCCAACCCGTAGGCCAAGCCTGGCTGGTATTAGCCCCGACCCGGCTGCTGGGCCCCGACTCCGCCTGCATGGTTCCAAACGGTGGGAGCGAGCAGTGGCTAGGAAAAGGGTCAGCCCGGGGCCCGCCGCCCCTCAGCACTCACCATGGCGACTCCCCTAAGCCTGCAGCTTGAAGCACCCACCCCGCGCGGAGCCTCCCGCGGTCAGGTGACTCTGCGGCCCCTCCAAGCCCCGCCCCCTCTAGCTCCGCCTTCGGACCCATCAGACGGCTTCTCGATTGGTCCCCCAACTCCCGCGTATTTATTGGTCCCTGTCACTTCACGGTGGACTGACGGACCTAGGCGCCAGCCAATCTCTCCACGATGTGTGAGAGGGCGGGGGCAGTGTGGAGTACCGGGGAAGCTCTCGGCGGCAGGAAGGGGCAGCCGGAGAGAAAGGCAATACTAGAGTCTCTCCAGAAGGGAGGAGTGGAGTGAGTGGAGCCACCCCAGCACATTCACTTTTTGCCTTGACGTGTGTACTCGCAGCGCGCACGCGCAGAAGGATGGCCAGGATTGGTTTGCGGGGCAGTCGGAACTTCTAGTCCTAACCAATCCAGGTGCCGCGAGGGGGGGCGGCCCAGCCTTAATTGGCTAGCGCAGCATCTGTGCGCGGGTTTCGTCTGGTCTCAGCTGTGGGTGTCGTCCTAGTCCGCGCCATGGAGTCTGGTCTGATCAGGCGTTTAGCCCCGCGGCTCGGCATCGCCGAGCCGGAGGTGCTGAGGTGAGTCCGGCTGCGCACGCCCCAGTAGCCCTGCGCCCTCCTCAAATGGGGCCCCATGCTTTTCCCGCGCAAAGGCAGAATTTAGGCTCTACATCAAGAAAATCCTACCGGCAATAGGCTCTGTGAGCTGGCCGGAGGGGCGAGCGGCCCCTGGGACCAGCTAGCATTGTGAGATGCACGGTGGTGGGAAAGGGAGAGAGGCGGAGAACTTGGGTCGTTTCCCTGAAACTTACTGAGAGTGCGTTTACGGCAGAGGCAGACGGGATACAGAACCCAAGGAGGGCAGTGTCTGGTGGCCACGACATGCAGTAAACGAAATAGGATTGGTGTGCGGAGCCGCGGCCTGTGTCTGCTTTTAATTTAAACAAACAAACAAAAAAAACTTTCCAGAAAGCCTCAGAGGGGTTGCTGTTTACGCTGAGGCTCGATTGATAGAAGCTGCCAGCCACGGGAAGATGTGGGAAGAGAGCCCAAGCTGGCACAGAAAACTGTACAAAAGCCCGGAGATGGCAAGGGCCTTTGCAAGAAATAAAGTATTTCTAAATACTTTAAACTGTGGAGTGCAGGACTTAACTCTGGAGGGCAGGGCTAGGCCGGGTGCCTGGGCTGTGGATTAGTTGAGGGAAGGGAAGGAGCATTTCTTAAAAGACAGGAAGTATGGCCTTCTGCACTCTTAATCATTTAGAACAGTGGTTCTGAAAGTGTAGTCCCTGGACCAGCAGCATCAATATTTTCTTGTCACTTGGTAGAAATGCACATTCTTGGGCCCCATTCTAGGCCTACCGATCAGAAACTTGGGGCTTGTTTTCACACGCTACAAGGTGACTGTCATAGACATTAAGTTTGAGAACTACTGATTTAAAGGAAGGAGGAACCCTGGTTTCACCTGCCTGCCTCTGTCTGCCATAGTTCATGCTTGTTCCAGTAATGGAAGGCTGAAAGAAGGGTTGGCCTTTTTTGAAGGATTTCAAGAACTTAATTCTTCCTGAAAGGATTGGAGCACAGTGATGTTCGGAGTCAGGGGGTTTGTTCTGTCTTGTAGAACCCTGTCCTCTCTCAAAGGATGTGAGTTTCATTCCCAGCCCCAAAAAACATGCATAAGAGTTAGGGTCAGAATGAAGTCCACCTGGCTGAATTTATTGCTTACCAAAGTATTGGGCAAACTTCTGAAAAAGAAAGAGTTTTAGTGAATGTGTTGCTCAGGAAAGCGGAGGAGTACTTGCGACTGTCCCATGTGAAGTGTGCTGGCCTGTCTGCACGAACCACAGAAACCAGCAATGCAGTCATGTGCCTGGACCTTGCAGCTTCCTGCATGAAGTGCCCCTTGGACAGGGTAAGTAGGTCCCAGTGAATGTCTGAATACTCTGGTGTGACACTGAAGTTTAATCATATGTTTTCATCTCTGGTTGTACTAGCCCCTGTTAAACTCTGTTTTAGAATTTTCATCTAGAATATGTAGAATATGTTACTCTAGATGAAGTTTAGAACCATTGTGTCAAGTTGGAGAAAAAACTTTTTTGCAATGATATCTTTACTCTTTACTACGTACTTTCCCTGAGCACTTCTTTCCTTATACAAAGGCATCTATCAAACTGCCACTAGCATCATCCTCCTAAATCACATACTTTAAAACCATTGTATTATTTTTCTTCCAATGTCACAGTGATTGAGAGCCAAGCTATGGCAAGACTCACATGTTGAGACCAGATCTCAGCACCACCAGTTACTAGTTCTGTGAGTCTCTTGTTTCCTCATCTATCAAGTGGGGTAAGAGGTATCCATTTGGAGAAGACTCTTGAGTCCCTTGGACTGCAAGGAGATCCAACCAGTCCATTCTGAAGGAGATCAGCCCTGGGATTTCTTTGGAAGGAATGATGCTAAAGCTGAAACTCCAGTACTTTGGCCACCTCATGCGAAGAGCTGACTCATTGGAAAAGACTTTGATGCTGGGAGGGATTGAGGGCAGGAGGAGAAGGGGACGACAGAGGATGAGATGGCTGGATGCATCACTGACTCCATGGACGTGAATCTGAGTGAACTCCAGAAGTTGGTGATGGACAGGGAGGCCTGGCGTGCTGTGATTCATGGGGTCGCAAAGAGTCAGGCATGACTGAGCGACTGAACTGAACTGATTTCACTGGATAATTGTAAGGAAGAAACAATGTACTATATGTAGCACTCCTAACACAGTGCCTATCACACATATATGCTACGCTGATAAAATGGTGGCATTGTAAACACCATTGACTTCCAATGGGTTGGCTCCCCATTACCATCAAACTCTCCAGCCTCTCTTGATCCCTGCTAACCTCAAGCTACAGTATTCACTTACTTAACAGGCCATGCACCTTAATGACTGACTTTGTAAATGCACTGCCTTTTTTTTTTAAACCTGGGATGCTCTTCTAGCAAGCTCCTGTTTGTCTTAAAATGACCTCACTTTGCTGTCACATTGTTTATTAAGCTTTTCTTCCCCAGGCAGAGTTGGTGTCCCTCAGTCGTTGTCCCTCCTGTTTCTCTCCCAGTCTCCGTCTCCTGTCCCTTTTGCACACACTCACCCTCCTCACGCCACTCCCACTACTTCGCTCCTTCGTTTTTCCAATGGATTACAAATTGGCACCTTTGTTAAAATAAGTAACCATATATATATCTTCTCTGTTTTTTAATTCATGGACTTCTCACGTGACACTAGTGGTAAAGAATCCACCTGCCAGTGTAGGACGCACAAGAGACACGGGTTCTCATCCTGGGTTGGAAAGATTCCCTGGAGTAGAAAATGGTACCTTAGTCCAGTATTCTTGCCTGGAAAATTACATGGGCAGAGGAACCTGGCAGTCCATGGGCCTGGCTACAGTCCATGGGACCTCAAAGAGTCAGACACAACTGAGCGTGCACACATCCATGCGTGCACACACACACACACACGCATTTTTTAGTTCACAGCTCGGCATTGGGAGTGTTATGTTGTATTTTAAATTATCTGCACACACATGTGACATGACTGCCTTTCTATAGGTATGAGCTATTGCAAGCAGTAGTTAACTTGTCTGACATGGTTACTGATTTTGAGTAAATGAAGCTAAACCTTTAGGTAGAGTGACTTGCCACAGAAATAATTAATCTTGAAAAGCTGACTTATTAAACAAGTGTTAAAGGTACTAATATGGAGCACTTAAGATTTTTATGATTCATTTCTTTTTCCTTTCAAAGGCTTACTTAATTAAACTTTCTGGCTTGAACAAGAAGATGTATCAGAGTTGTCTTAAATCGTTTGAGTGTTTATTGGGCCTGAACTCAAATATTGGAATAAGAGACTTAGCAGTACAGTTTAGCTGCACAGAAGCAGTGAACTTGGCTTCAAAGATACTGCAGAGGTATGAGGCATGTAATTAAAACTCAGTACTGATACATAAATTGAAAGTATCCAATGTCCTGGTAATTTTCAGTTTAAAAAACAATTAACATGCTGAAGTGACAGAATGTATTTCTTTTACATTTAAGTGACACATTTATGAGTTTGTATTTGTATTTTCAGTCCCTTTGAAACAATATTTTCTAACAAATAACTCTGCGAACACTGCTTTTACTCAGCTATGAGTCCAGTCTTCCACAAACACAGCAGGTGGATCTTGACTTATCCAGGCCGCTTTTCACCACTGCTGCCCTGCTTTCAGCTTGCAAGTAAGTGTTCCTTTTACCATTCAGGAAAGTCTATAATTTATAAATAAATTTCTCATTCCCAAAGAATACTTCTAATTTAGTTGATTTCAACTCAAAGCATATTTTCCTAAATAACAATAGTGGCCAAGTGACCCGAGTCTCAGTTTATCCCACAACAGATCTGACAGCTAGGAATTAGTGTTGCCTGAAGGCTGCTTGCCAATATATAAGCTGGGTAATCTGATTTCAGAGTCTGCCTTTTTAAAATCATGAAATCTGTCATTAAAATAGCATTTAGTTGTGATTTTCCAGTCACATTTTTGAATTGTTGATTACAACTCTTTTTCAAGTAATTTATAAAACAGTTCAATAATAAATTCTTAATTTGAATCTTTGGGGTTATCTATATGTATACTGACTGAAATGTTACCCTAGAAATATTAGTAATTGCTGTCTTCATCTAAAGTTGTCTTGTTTTATCTTGCTAGAAAACTCCTCAGAAAACAAAATTAGTTGGCTGTTAGACAATAGGTTTTTTACTACCTAACCACTAATTTTGATGTGTTTGGCTCCATTAGCTACTATTAGTGATTAATTGGCCTTAATAGAAAATGCCCTTTAATTCAATACAACTATATGGAAGGAACATGGCTATTATAGAAAACAATATGGACAGATTTACTTTTGAAACCAAGTTTCACTGAGCAAAAAAAGATTCAAATAGGTCTGTTATCTGAAATAAGAAGCTCACTTTGTATTTTTCATTAGTGGTGGTTGTGAATTGTTATTAGGGAGGAAGTTTTTGGAGGTGAGAGTGGTTTATATTCCTGTAGTAGCATAAATATAAGCATCTTGTGTTAAAGTGAATTAAATATTTTAACATGCTGTAATTGCCACTCAGCAAATTAGTTAATATCTGAGATTTACTAGAAAGAGTTCTATAAGGCATGAAGCGCTACAGTAGATGTCTTTCATGTGTCCTGTTTGGTACATAACAGATAACGTGTATATTGTAATTCTCGCAGTACAATGAATAACTAAATAAATAGCTTTAAAAGGTAAGTTTACATGATTTTTAGCTAATGATATATGTGTGAAGTAAAGGGAAAATTAAACAGATGGGAGCTCGTCATAAAGCCTGAGTGGAAAGGAAATAAGTTGATAACTGGTTGGCCAAAAAAGATAACAGTACTGATCTTAAGAACAGCAATTTATCAAATTCTTTTGTAGGATTCTAAAGGTAAAGGTGGACAGAAATAAAATGGCAGCCACATCTGGAGTAAAAAAGGCCATATTTGATCGACTCTGTAAACAGTTAGAAAAGATTGGGCAGCAGATCGACAGTGAGTAATTCATTCCATGTTTCAGGAATGTGTCACTTGAAAATGTAAACCTGCTGGTAAAAGTTAAATATTTTCAAACCTGCAAACTAGCTCCTTTCTATTTACTATCAGTTCAGTTCAGCTGCTCAGTTGTGTCCAACTCTTTGTGACCCAATGAATCGCAGCACGCCAGGCCTCCCTGTCCATCACCAACTCCCGGAGTTCAGTCAAACTCACGTCCATTGAGTCAGTGATGCCATCCAGCCATCTCATCCTCTGTCGTCCCCTTCTCCTCCTGCCCCCAATCCTTCCCAGCATCAGAGTCTTTTCCAATGAGTCAACTCTTTGCATGTGGTGGCCAAAGTACTGGAGTTTCAGCTTTAGCATCGTTCCTTCCAAAGAACACCCAGGGCTGATCTCCTTCAGAATGGACTGGTTGGATCTCCTTGCAGTCCAAGGGATTCTCAGGAGTCTTCTCCAACACCACAGTTCAAAAGCATCAATTGTTCGTCACTCAGCTTTCTTCATAGTCCAACTCTCACATCCATACATGACCACTGGAAAAACCATAGCCTTGACTAGCCGGACCTTTGTTGGCAAAGTAATGTCTCTGCTTTTCAATATACTATCTAGGTTGGTCATAACTTTTCTCCCAAGGAGTAAGCATCAAACTTGCAGACTAGCTCCTTTCTGTTTACTATAGGTGAGATCAATTTTTAGTAAGAAAATTACTGTTTATTTTCAGTAGCAAAATTAGTTTGTTTTCAAATAAATAGCTTAATAGCTGTTTATTTAGCTTAATAACTAAAAACAACAATAAATGCTGTAATTCCGTAAATTCATGCCCAGAGAGTAGATTCTCCCTTTCGAAATCTGACAAGAAAAGACAAAGAAAAGATAGCAAGATAATTCCCCTTCTCCTTATCCTAGTATTTGGCCATTTGTGATATCTAATTTTTATTTCTGATCCAAAATATACCCCAAAACTGAAATTAAAAATTGGAGAAAAATGAACTCAGATGAGAGATATGTATATATATTATTATTTTTTTTTTCCCCCTAAAGGAGAACCTGGAGATTCAGCTGCTCCACCCCAGAAGAAAAAGAAGACAGTGATTGAACCTTCAGCAAAGGGTGAGGCGTGTTAATACTAGATGAAAATCGAAGTTTGTACAACAGGATTAGTGTGCGATGGATTTAATGCAGTGAATAGCCCTTTGCTGCTGTAGCAGCTTGCCTTAACAAGAGTCAGATTCTACATTTGTAGCAAGATGGATGGACCTAGAAATTATCATACTAAACAAAATAAGTCAGACAAATACCAATGATATGTCCTTTATAGATGGAGTCTAAAATATGACACAAACGAATTTATTTATGAAACAGACAGACTTACAGACATAGAGAACAGACTTGTGGTTGCCAAGGGGAAAGGGGTGCAGGAGAGGGTTGGATTGGGAGTTTGTGACTATCAGATGCAAACTATATATAAAGGATGGATAAACAACAAGGTCCTAATGTATAGCAGGTATAGTAGGGAACTATATTCAGTGTCCTGTGATAAGCCATAATGGAAAAGTGTATATATATATATACGTGTGTGTGTGTGTAACTGAATCACTTCGTTGTACACCAGAAACTATCACAACATTGTAAATCAACTACATTTAAAAACAGTCAGATTTTAGCTAAATCCTGTCAGTTAATCATTGATAATACCAGTTTTTCAAGCAGTAGTTTACACAAGTACTGTGTAATTAAGAATATATCTGATGGGCCAATAAACACATGAAAAGATGCTCAATATCACTAACTATTAGAAGAAAGAAAGTGTTAGTTGCTCAGTTGTGTCCAACTCTGTTTGACCCCCTGGACTGTAGCCCACCAGTCTCCTCTGTCCATGGGATTCTCCAGGTAAGAGTACTGAAGTGAGCGGCCATTTCCTCCTCCAGGGGATCTTCCCAACCCAGGGATGAAGCCGGGTCTCCCACATTGTAGGCAGATTCTTTACCATCTGAGCCACCAGGGAATCAAAACTTCAATGAGGTATCACCTCCTACTAGTCAGAATGGCCATCATCAAAAAATCTACAGATAATAAATGGTAGCGTGGGTGTGGAGAAAAGGGAATCCTACACTGTTGGTGGGGCTGTAAACTGATACAGCCGTTATGGAGAATAGTATGGTGATTCCTTAAAAAGCCATGAATAAATCTACCATATGACCCAGCAGCCCCACTATTGGGCATATACTCCTCTGAGAAAACCATAATTGAATGAGGCACATGTACCCCAATGTTGATAGGAGCATTGTTTACAATAGCTAGGACATGGAAGCAACTTAGATGCCCATCGACAGATGAATAAAGATGTGGTGTGTGTGTGTATATATACACACACACATATATACATGCAATGGAATATTACTCAGCCATGAAAAAGTACACATTTGAGTCACTTGTGAGGTGGATGAACCTAGAGCCTGTTGTACAGAGTGAACTAAGTCAGAGAAAAACAAATATAGTATCAGGTCAGTCACTCAGTCATGTCTGACTCTTTGCAACCCCATGGACTGCAGCACACCAGGCTTCCCTGTCCATCACCAACTCCTGGCGCTTACTCAAACTCAAGTCCATCGAGTTGGTGATGTCATTTTAAAGCATATATATGGAATCTAGAAATATGATTGATGAGCCTTGCAGGGAAGGATTGGAGACACAGATGTAGAGGACATAGTCAGGGAGGGAGAGAGTAGGACGAGTGGAGAAAGTAACATCAACATATGTACACTATCAGATGTAAGATGGATAGCTGGAAAGAAGTTGCTGTGTAGCCCAGGAAGCTCAGTCTGGTGTTCTGTGATGACCTGGAGGGATGGGATGGGGGGAGAGGAGGGAGGCTAGGGAAGGGAGGGAATGTATGTACAATTATGACTGATTTGCATTGTTGTATGGCAGAAATCAACACAACACTGTAAAAAGTTTTTTCTTAATATTTAAATTTAAAAAAATAGAAGAAAAATAATATATCTGAAGACAAACTGTTTAGATTCAAATCCTGCTTTATCACCTACTGGCTCTGTGAACCTCAATTCCTAATCTATAAAATATGATTAATGTTAGCACCTATTTCATAGAATTGTGAAGACTGAGATAATACAATTAACGTGCTTGGTTCAAGGCTTGATAAATGTTAACTATCATCAAGAAGTCTTGAACTGCTTGGAGTATAAGGGAGAGTGAAAAACTGATGTGTTAACTTCTGTTTCCATTTTTCATTGTAGTATCTTATTCCCTGTTACCTTAATTAAGATAGACATTTTAAAGTAAATAAGCTCGCTTCTTTCTTACTCATTTATAACATAAGGAGTTTGAAACATTAAAAAAAACTTTTTCTCTCGTAGAAATAGAGAATGTAGTAGAGACCCTACATAAACCGCAGAAAGGTGAAGATCTGACACAAGATTATGAAGAATGGAAAAGGAACATTTTGGAAAATGCTGCCAGAGCACAGAAGGCTGCAACACAGTGATTTCAGCTTCCAGGCTAACTTGTACTGCAAACCAGCAGTGCACCTGCCACCTCAAGGAAAATGTGAGGACTTTGGAAATTTTTGTAAACTTTTAAAACAAAGATCCTATTCTTAACAGCAAAGAAGCCAGCCTTGGGGCTCAGCAGGATGGCTCTGATAATGGGCAGCAAATTCATTAGATCAACCACAGTGCCTGGTTGACTCAGCCTGGGCTCCCCACAGGTCTGCACTCTGCAAAATGTAATTGAAGCCATTTTGCTTTTTTGTTTTGTTTAAAGCAAAAGACAGTCGTCTGCCCTATCCATAATATGAAATTCAGGCTGAATGGAGTCTAAAGATTTAAGTTTTTGTGTAAATCTCTTGGTTTGAATAAATCCATATATGGTACAATCTTAAGTTAATAAATATTATTTTTATATGCATTCAAAGTGTACGTGTTATCAGTCTGGGAGAATTCTTGTGATGCCAAAAGCTGTCTTCTCTAATGGGAAAAAAGACTCAGCCAGGTTGCTGAACTGAACCATACTGCTCCCCAGAGCACAAACTCTTGAATCAGGCTTTCTGGGTTTAAAACCCTGCTCAGCTCTTACGCCTGTGAAACCTTGAACAAGTTAATTAGCTTCTTAATCCTTCATCTGGTTATCCCTATAGCCCAGATAGTAAAGAATCTGCCTGCAATGCAGGTTCGATCCCTGGGTCAGGAAGATCCCCTGGAAAAGAAAATGGTAATCCACTCCAGTATTCTTGCCTGGAGAATCCCACGGACAGAGGAGCCTGGCGGGCTACAGTCCATGGGGTCACAAAGAGCTGGTCATGGCTAAGTGACTAACACACATCCTTCATCTATAAGTAGGAATAAAAGAGATGTCTACCTCATAGTATAATTGGAGGAGTATTTGAGCCAATACTTGTAAAGCATTTAGTGCAGCTCCTGGTAAAAGTATTTAGTAAGTATTAAAATATAGAAAGAAACACTTATAGAGGTCTCACATAATTATATATTAGCATCATATTAAAAAATTAAGAAACCAAGGTGTGACAACATGGATGGACCTCGAGAGTGTTAAACTAAGTGAAGTAAGTCAGAGAAAGAAAAATACCATATGCTCTCATATGTGGAATCTAAAAACAAACAGAAACAGACTTGGATACAGAGAACAAATCGGTGGTTGCCAGAGGGGAAGGAGGGTTGAGAGAATGAGTGAAATAGATGAGGGGGATTAAAAGGTACAAGCTATGTGTTATAAATAAGTCATGGGGATGCAATGTACAGCATAAGGAGTATGGTCAATAAGGTAATCACTGTGATGACAAATGGCAACTGACTAGGCTGGTGGTCATTTCATAATGTATAGAAATATCAAGTCACTATATTGTACACCTGAAACATATATATATGTATATATGTTGTAAATCAATTATACTTTAAAAAAGAGAGACCAAGATTTATTTTCTTTGCTATCTACATACTGAAAAATATAACCTTACTAAATACTACTCATTTTACAACTATGGCAAAGGACTGGGAAGATAAGTTGCCAGCAGTTCTAAGGCATCATGCCAGACATGATTTTAACTAAGATTAAGAACACATGATCTAAGTAAATATTTCCATGAAGAATGCAATAAAGTGATTGCATCTAAATTGTTGAAACCTATTTAGGATGGTATCAGTAATAATAGTTGTTGCTTTCTATTTCCTATAAATAAGGTATAAATACCTGCTACCTAGAACAGAAGTAGCTAAAAGAGTGATTTTTTTTCCCCAGCCCCTTTTAATTCTGAACACTTAGCAAGCTGTTGGGGTTAAAGGCCATGATCAAATGATCCCAAAACAGGTATATCCCACAGCCCTGTGGTAGATGGGAATGAATGTGAGCTTTGGAACCACATGCAGTTATGTTTAAATTCTGACTTTGCCACTGATAGCCTAAGGAATTTCACAACCTTACTGAGCTTCAGTTTCTTTGTTTAAAAAATAGATATATTATCTACCTTGTGAGAATTGGAGGTAATGTTTGTAAAGTGTGTGATACTTAGAAGGCATTCACTAAATAGTACTTCTGTTATTACTTTGATCTAAAACGGGTGAGTCTTTTCCTCATTTATTTTAAGAAGGTATGTAATCTGGTTTTGGTGCCAAGATTTAGATTCTAGCTTTGCATCAAAATTAAAGCACACTCATTTTAAAAAAGTAAATTGTGGTAAAATACAAATGTCTTTTCCTATCTTAACAGGTAAGTCAATATAGTCTGCAATGCTGCAGTGCTTCCCTGGTGGCTCAGTGGTAAAGGATCTGCCTGCCAATGCAGGTGATAAGGTTCGATCCCCAGGTGGGGAAGATCCCCTGGAGAAGGAAATGGCAACCCCTTCCAGTTTTTTTGCCTAGGAAATCCCATGGACAGAGGAGCATGTTGGGCTGCAGTCCATGGGGTCACACAAGAGTCAGATGCAATTTAGTGACTAAACAAAAAGACAGTAGTGTTTAGCACATTCACACTATGTGATCTCCAGAACTCTTCACCCCAGAAAGCTGACTCTACTCTCGAAACCCATTAACAACTCCCATTCCTCCCTCCCTCAGCCTCAGACAACCACCATTCTACCTCTGAATTTGACTAATCCAGCTAGAATCTTCATCTAAGTGGAATTATACAGTATTTTTTTGTGTGTTTTTTTCACTTAGCATACTGTCCTTGAGGTTCATCCGTATTGTGGCATATGTCAGAATTTCTTTCCTTTTTGAGGCTGGGTAATTTTCCATTGTGTGGATATACCACACTGTGTTTATCCATTTATCTGTCAATGAACACGTAGGTTGCTTTCACCTCTTGGCTGTTGTGAATAGTGCTGCTATAGATGTGTGTGTATATATATAGTGTTTCTTGGAGACCCTGCTTTCTATTCTTTTGGGCATTTACCCAGAATGCTAGGTCATCTAATTCTATTTAAACATTTTTGAGGAACCACCATATTGTTTTCCATGGCAACTGCATCATATTACATTCCCACCAACAGTGCGCAGGAGTTCCAATTTCTCCACATCCTTGCCAATACTTATTTTCTGCTTTTTTCTCTTTTTTGGTCAGTAGCCATCCTAAATTGGTATGAGGTGGTATCTCACTGTGGTTTTGATTTGCATTCCCCTGATGACTAGTGAGCACTTTTTCATGAGCTTATTGCCCACTTAGGAAAATGTCTGTTGAAATCCTTGCCTATTTTTTCTACGGATTTTTGTTGCTGTTGAGTTGTTCTTTATATAGTGTAAATATTAAGCCTCTATTTAAAAAATGATTGCAAATATTTTCTTCCATTCCTAAGGTTGCCTTTTCACTGTTAATTTCATGAGAATAAATCTTAGTACTATTTGTGACCTTTCTTATGCCTTAAAAGCAAACAATGGTAATTATTTTGATTATCTGGTGGAATAAGATAATCAAACCAAGAATAAGTTTTGGTTATTTGTTTTGTTTTCTTTTTTTAAATTTATTTTTAATTGGAGGATAATTGCTTTACAATTTTGTGTTGGTTTCTGCCATACATCAAAATAAATCACCTTTCAACTAGTAGGTTGGTGCAAAAGTCATTGCGGTTTTTTTCATTGTTGAAATTTTGCTGTTTGATATTAGAATACATTCTTAAATAAATGTGGTTATGTTACACATTATTTTAATGCACATTTCTTGCTTTATGTTTTTTTTTTTTTTGCTAATGACACTACTTGCTGTTTATTTTATGTTTATTTTCAATTATGGAAATGATGTTAGATAAAAAGCAAATTTGAGCAATTTTCTTACCCGAGTTCAAAATGGGTTTTAAAGCAGTGGAGATAACTCGAAACATCAACAATGCATTTGGCCCGGGAACTGCTAAGGAACATATAGTGCAGTGGTGGTTCAAGAAATTTTGCAAAGGAGACGAGAGCCTTGAATATGAAGAGCATAGTGGCTGGCCATTGGAAGTTGACAGTCACCAATTGACAGCCATCATTGAAGCTGATCTGCTTACAACTACACAGGAAGTTGCTGAAGAATTCAACATCGACCATTCCATGGTCATTTAGCATCTACAGCAAATTGGAAAGGTGAAAAAGCTCAATAAGTGGGTGCCTCATGAGCTAACCACAAATAAAAAAAATCATCATTTTGAACTGTTGTTTTCTCTCATTCTGTACAACAACAATGAATCATTTCTCAACTGGATTGTGGCATGCCACAAAAACTGGATTTTATATGACATCCAGTGACGATCAGCTCAGTGGTTGGACCAAGAAGGAGCTCCAAAGTACTTTCCAAAGCCAAACTTGCACCAAAAAATGCTCATGGTCACTGATTGGTGGTCTGCTGCCAGTCTGATCCACTACCGCTTTTTGAATCCCAGCAAAACCATTACATCTGAGAAGCAGGTCGATGAGATGCACCAAAAACTGCAACGCTTGCAGCTGACATTGATCAACAGAAAGGACCCAATTCTTCTCCACAATAGTGCCCCACCGCACATCACACAACCAACACTTCAAAAATTGAACAAGACTGAGAACAAGATGGCAGAGGAGTAGGTGGACATGAAGTACATCTCTCTCCACGGATACATTAGGAATACACCTTCATACACAGAAGTGCATGCAGACCAGCAGCTGAGAGTGGACCAGCAGAAAAGAATATATAGAACCACGCAAAACTCAGTAGGATGAAGGGACTAGGGGGAAAAATGGAAGTGTTAGTAGGATTGGACCTGCCCTCAGCAGGTGGGGGAACTAAAGCAGGGGTCCAATCCCCACATCGGGGCAATTGTCTGAGTCAGAAGAGAAGCATTTAAGGCTGAGAGTGAAACAGTTGATCTGTGGCCACCTAAATGGAATGAGAATCATAGTTCTTGCCACAGCCACACATACCCCAGACAGGAACGCTAGTCCCCTGGAAGGTGCAGTGGCTGGGAGCTGGAGTTTATGGATTGTGGCACAATCCCAGAGCTAGGGCTACTGTTGACTGGAGAGACAGATTGAAGGGATGTGAGGGAGGAGATCATGGTGGGAAATGCTGGTGGAGGAAAGCCAGGCAGCTATGGAAGCAAGGTGATACTGCTGAGCCATGCGTAGGGGGGGTGGAGCCATCAGCATAGCCTCTCTCTCCCCACATTCCAGCATTGGTAGCTGAACAATAGCAAGGCTGGCCCATCAAATGCCTGATACTCTGAACTACAGAGTAGGACCCAAGCCAGGGGGACCACTCTATGTGCCTGATGTGCCGAACAACAGAGAAAGACCCCAGGCAAGGGAGCCTTCTAAGTGCCTGAATGGATAGAGCTATGGAAAAAGACTGGCAAAGAGGTCTTCTGATCACCGGCTACAAGAGGCTTAAGAAAAGACTCTGATTGATAGGGCCATAACTCCTATGCTGGAGGCAGTCCACGTGCCTGCACACTTGGCGCCACAAGGGTTCCCGCAAGCCAAGCAACTGCACCACCTTCATGCTCAACTCTCACTGGGGCAGAGCTGCCAAAGGCAAAAAAATCTTGTGTCTATGTGCACAGGGTCGCTTCGGTCATGTCCAGCTCTCTGCGATGCTGTAGACTGTGGCCTGCCAGGCTTCCACAAACTACTGGACCAACCTTAGGAGGGCAGAAACCAAAAGGAGGAAAGAATTCAACCTTCTTCAAGGAAAGAATTCAACTTTCCTTGAAGCCTGGGAAAAGGAGACCTCAAACACAGTAAGTTGAAAAAAAGAAAGAAAAGGCAGAGAAATACTACACAAATAAAGGAACAAACTATAAACACAGAAGTCCAAATAAATGAAGAGGAAATAGGCAAACTACCTGAAACAGAATTCAGAATAATAATAGTAAATAGTAAAGATGATGAAAAACCTTGAAAACAAAAATGGAGAAAATGCAAGAATCAATGAACAAAGACCTGGAAAAATTAAAGAATAAACATACAGAGACAAGCAACACAATCACTGAAATTAAAAATACTCTAGAAGGGATCAATAGCAGAATATCTGAAGCAGAAGAACGAATCAGTGAGCTGGAAGATAAAATGGAAGATAAAGAAGAAGATAACTTCTGCAGGGCAGAATAAAGTAAAAAGAATGAAAAAAAACAAGGATAGCCTCAGAGACCTCTGGGACAATATCAAATGCACCAACATTTGAATTATAGGGGTCCCAGAAATCCCATGGATGGAGGAGCCTGGTAGGTTGTGGTCCATGGGGTCGCTAAGAGAGTGACTTCACTTTCACTTTCATGCATTGGAGAAGGAAATAGCAACCCGCTCCAGTGTTCTTGCCTGGAGAATCCCAGGGGCAGAGGGAGTCTGGTGGGCTGATGTCTATGGGGTCGCACAGAGTCGGACATGACTGAAGTGACTTAGCAGCAGAAGAAGAAGAGAAAAAGAAAGGGTATGAGAAAATTTTTGAAGAGATTATAGTTGAAAATTTCCCCAACGTGGAAAAGAAAATAGTAAATCAAGCCCAAGAGGCACAAAGAGTCCCATACAGGATAAACCCATGGAGAAACACGCCAAGACACTTACTGACCAAACAAAGACCAAACACAAAGAAAGAATATTAAAAGCAGCAAGAAAGAAGCAAAGAGTAACATACAAGGGAAATTCTATATGCTTAACAGCTGATCTTTTAGCAGAAACTCTGCAGGCCAGGAGGGAATGGCAGGATATATTTAAAATACTTAAAGGGAAAAATCTACAACCAAGATTACTGTACCTGGCAAGGATCTCATTTAAAATTGATGCAGAAATAAAAAGCTTTTCAGACAAGCAAAAGTTAAGAGAATTCAAACCAAACCAACTTTATAACAAATGTTAAAGGGACTTATATAGTCAAGAAATACAAGAGAAGAAAAAACTTCTACAGAAGCACCCCAAACAATTAAGAAAATGGCAACATGAACATATATATCAATAATTACTTTAAATGTAAATGGATTAAATGCTTCAACCAAAAGATGCAAGCTGGCTGAATAGATACAGAAACAAGACCCATTTATATGTGCTGTCCACAAGAAACCCACTTCAGACCTAAAGACACATATAGACTGAAAATGAGAGGATGGAAAATATATTCCATGCAAATGGGAAGCAAAAGAAAGCTGGAGGAGCAATCTTCATATCAGACAAAATACACCTTAAAGAAGATTACAAGAGATAAGGAAGGACACTACATAATGATCAAGGGATCAATCCAAGAGGAAGCCATAACAATTGTAAATATTGATGTGCACCCACCATAGGAGCACCTCAATACATAAGACAAACACTAACAGACATAAAAGAAGAAACTGACAATAACACAGGAAGAGTAGAAGACTTTAATACCCTATGCACACCAATGGACAGATCATCAAAACAGAACATTAATAAGGAAACACAAGTCTTAAATGATACATTAGATGAGCTGGATCTCATTGACATCTTCAGGACATTCCATCCAAATGCAGAAGAGTACACATTCTTCTCAAGTGCACATGGAACATTCTCCAGGAGAGACCACATCTTGGGTCACAAATCAAACCTCAGTAAATTTAGGAAAATTGAAATTGTATCAGGCATCTTCCCCAACCACAATGCTATGAGACTAGATATCAATTACAAGCAAAAAACTGCATGAAACACAAACACATGGAGATTAAACAACACGTTTCTAAATAACAAACAGGTTACTGAAGAAATCAAAAGGGAAATTTAAAAAATTCTAGAAATGAATGACAATGAAAACACAGCAACTCAAAGCCTGTGGGATGCAGCAAAAGCAGTTCTAAGAGGGAAGTTTACAGCAATACCATTCTACCTCAAGAAACAAGAAAAACATTGAATAGACAACCTAACTTCACCCCTAAAACAGCTGGAAAAAAGAACAAAAAAGCCCCAAAATTAGTAGAGGGAAAGAAATCATAAAGATCCAAGCAGAAATAAATGAAAAAGAAATGAAGGACACAATAGTAAAGATTAATAAAACTAAAAGCTGGTTCTTTGAGAAAATAAACAAAACTAACAAACTGTTAGCCAGACCCATCAAGAAAAAAAGAGAGAAGAGTCAAATCAACAAAATTAGAAATGAAGAAGAGGTTACAATAGACAATGCAGAAATACAAAGGATTATAAGAGACTATTATGAACAACTATATGGCAATGAAATAGATAACCTGGAAGAAATGGACAGATTCTTAGAAAAGTTCAATCTTCCAAGACTGAATCAGGAAGAAATAGAAATTATGGACAACTCAGTTACAAGCACTGAAACTGAAGCTGTGATTAAAAAAAAAAATCTCCCAAAAAACAAAAGCCCAGGACCAGATAACTTCACAGGAGAATTCTATCAAACATTTAGAGAGGAGCTAATGCCTATCCTTCTAAAACTCTTTCAAAAAATTGCAGAGGAAGGACACTTCCAAATTCATTCTACAAGGCCATCATCACCCTGATACCAAACCCAGACAAAGACAACACAAAAAAAGAAAACTACAGGCCAATATCACTGATGAACATAGATGCAAAAATCCTCAATGAAATTTTAGCAAACAGAATTCAGCAACACAAAAAGCTCATACACCATGATCAAGTTGGGTTTATTCCAAGGATGCAAGGATTCTTCAATATATATAAATCAATCAATGTGATACATGTTAAATTGAAAGACAAAAATCATGTAATAATAGATGCAGAAAAAGCCTTTGACAAAACTCCCAGCACCCATTTATGATTAAAACTCTTCAGAAAAAAAAGGGCATAGAAGGAACCTACTTCAACATAGTAAAGGCCATATATGATAAACCTTCAGCAAACTTTATTTTCAGTGGTGAAAAACTGAAAGCATTCCCCCTAAGATAAGAAACAAGACAAGGATGTCCACGTTCACCACTATTATTCAGCCACTTCCACCACTATAGTTCTGGAAGTCCTAGCTACAGCAATCAGAGAAGAAAAAGAAACAAAAGGAATCCAGGTCGGGAAAGAAGTAAAGCTCTCACTATTTGCAGATGACATGATACTGTACAGAGAAAACCCTAAAGATAGTATCAGAAAATTACTAGAGCTAATCAGTGAAATTAGCAAAGTTGCAGGATACAAAATCAATACACAGAAATCACTTGCATTTCTATATACTGACAATGAAAAATCAGAGAAATTAAGGAATCAATCCCATTAATCATTGTAACAAAAAGAATTAAATGTCTAGGAATAAACTTACCTAAGGAGACAAAAAGAACTGTACATAGAAAATCATAAGACACTAATGAAAGAAATCAAAGATGAAAAAATGGAGAGATATTCCACATTCTTAGGTAGGAAGAATCAATATTGTGAAAATAACTATACTACCAAATGCAATCTACAGATTCAATGCTATCCATGTCAAATTACCAATTTCATTTTTCACAGAACTAGAACAAAAAATTTCACAATTCATATGGAAACACAAAAGACCCCAAATAGCCAAAGTAGTCTTGGGAAAGAAGAATGGAGCTGGAGGAATCCACCTTCCTGTCTTCAGATTATACTACAAAGCTACAGTCATCAACACAGTATGGTACTGGCACAAAAACAGAAATATAGACCAATACAACAAGATAGAAAGCCCAGGAATAAACCCATCCACGTATGGGTACCTTATTTTTGATGAAGGAGGCAAGAATATACAATAGAGCAAAGACAGTGTCTTCATAAATGGTGCTGGGAAAACTGGACAGCTACATGTAAAAGAATGAAATTAGAACACTTCCTAACACCATACACAAAGATAAACTCAAAATGGATTAAAGACCTAAATGTAAGACCAGAAACTATAAGACTCTTAGAGGAAAACATAGACAGAACACGCGATGACATAAATCAAGGCAAGATCCTCTATGACCCACCTCCTAGAGGAATGGAAATAAAAACAAAAGTAAACAAGCGGGACCTGATTAAACTTAAAAGCTTTTGCACAGCAAAGGAAACTCTAAGCAAGGTGCAATGACAGCCCTCAGAATGGGAGAAAATAATAGCAAATGAAACAACTGACAAAGGATTAATTTCCAAAATATACAAGCAGCTCATACAACTCAATGCAAGAAAAACAAGCCAATCAAAAAGTGGGGAAAAGACCTAAACAGACATTTCTCCAAAAAGGACATACAGTTGGCTAACAAACGCATGAAAAGATGCTCAACATCGCTCATTATTAGAGAATGCAAATCAAAACCACAATGAGATATCACCTCACACCGGTAGAATGGCCATCATTAGAATGTCTACAAACATAAATGCTGGAGAGGGTGTGGAGAACAGGGAGAACTCTTTCACTGTTGGTGGGAATGTAAATTGATACAGTCACTATGGAAGATGGTATGGAGATTCCTTAGAAAAACTAGGAATAAAATCACCATATAACCCAGCAATCCCACTCCTAGGCATATACCCTGAGGAAACCAAGATTGAAAAAGACACATGTACCCCATTGTTCATTGCAGCACTATTTACAATAGCTAGACATGGAAGCAACCTAGATGTCCATTGACAGATGAATGGGTGAACAAGTTGTGGTACATATACACAGTGGAATATTACTCAGCCATGAAAAGGAACGCATGAGTCAGTTCTGATAAGGTGGGTGAACCTAGAACCTATTATACAGAGTGAAGTAAGTCAGAAAGAGAAAGAGAAATATCATATTCTAATTCATATTTAAGGCAATGACACCCCACTTCAGTACTCTTGCCTGGAAAATCCCATGGGCGGAGGAGCCTGGTAGGCTGCAGTCCATGGGGTCGCTAAGAGTTGGACATGACTGAGTGACTTCATTTTCACTTTCCACTTTCATACATTGGAGAAGGAAATGGCAACCCACTCCAGTGTTCTTGTCTGGAGAATCCCAGGGACGGGGGAGCCTGGTGGGCTGCCGTCTATGGGGTCACACAGAGTTGGACACGACTGAAGCGACTTAGCAGCAGCAGCAGAAAAATGGTACTGAAGAATTTATTTACAGGGCAACAGTGGAGAGACATAGAAAATAGACTTATGAATATGGGGAGAGGGGAGGAGAGGGTGAGATATATGAAAAGACATGGAAACTTACATTACCATATGTAAAATAGATAGCCAACGGGAATTTGCTGTATGGCTCAGGAAACTCAAACAGGGGCTCTGTAGCACCCTAGAGGGGTAGGATGGGCAGGGAGATGGGAGAGAGGTTCAAAAGGGAGGGAATATATGTATACCTATGGCTGATTCATGTTGAGGTCTGGCAGAAAACAACAAAATTCTGTAAAGCGATTATCCTTCAATAAAAAATAAATTAACTAAAAAAAAATTGAATGAATTGGTCTATGAAGTTCTGCCTCATCTGCCATATTTGCCTGGCCTCTCGCCAACTAACTACCACTACTTCAAGCATCTTAACAATTTTTTGCAGGGAAAACACTTCCACAACCATCAGGAGGCAGAAAATGCTTTCCAAGAGTTTGTCGAATCCCGAAACATGCACTTCTATGCTACAGTAATAAACAAACATTTCTTGTTGGCAAAAATGTGTTGCTTGTAATGGTTCCTATTTTGATTAATAAAGATATGTTTGAGTCTAGTTAAAATGATTTAAAATTCACAATCTGAGATAGCAATTACATTTGCACCAACCTAATAGTTGTGGGGTAGGGGAATTGTATTAACATAGTCTTGTCTAAGGAGAAGGCAATGGCACCTCACTCCAGTACTCTTGCCTGGAAAATCCCATGGACGGAGGAGCCTGGTGGGTTGCAATCCATGGGGTCGCTAAGAGTCGGACATGACTTCACTTTCACTTTTCACTTTCATGCACTGGAGAAGGAAATGGCAACCCACTCCAGTGTTCTTGCTTGGAGAATCCCAGGGATGGGGGAGTCTGGTGGGCTGCTGTCTATGGGGTCACACAGAGTCGGACACGACTGAAGCGACTTAGCAGCAGCAGCAGCAGCAGCAGCAGCAGTCTTGTCCAAATGCTCTCCTAGAGCTGGAATCCTTTACAATTTTTCAACACATTCATTCCCCAGCAACAGAAGCTTTCTACTTAGTGGGTTCATATATTCCAGTGCTGTTGTAAAGATTTTTGGAAGCTCATTTCTTTAACAGCTCCTCTTGGCTTATTTAACTGATTAAAAAATGCTTTATCATGAAAGTTTTCAACTGTATACAACAAATGTATGTCCCTTTACTAGAGGAAAATACACTGATAGCCCATACTGACTACTCAAACCCAACAGTTAAGATTTTGCCACACTTGCTTCACTATATCTCCCTTTTTCCTGAAGTCATTTAATCCACATTATAAACACATTACTGTTATCATACTTCACAATATTAATACAAACAGAAATTCTGTCATCAAATATACAATTTAGAATTAAATTTCCCTAAATGTCTCTGAAATATCTTTATTGTTTATTTGCTCCAATCAGGGTCAAGACAGGGTCCACACTTGACAAGAGGTGGCTAATTTTTAATTATAAAAGCAATACATGCTTATTGTTAAAAAATTCAAATAATTCAGAAATAACGTGACAAGTAAAATTCCCTCTCTCCCCATCACCCAATTTCCACGTTCCACTGTTAAGTTTCTTGCATAACCTAGAAAATTTTAACACATATATAAACATAACTTCACAAATAGGATAATACCATATATACGTTCCATAATTTTTTCATAACAAAAATCAGTACATCAAGATCTATCTTTAACAGCTACAAGGCAACCTCCTATATGTATGAGGCAAAATTTAAATTTATACTGATAATCACATGTAGGTTGTGTTCATTGGGCCATTTTGCTACAGTAAATGTCATCTTGCATACACCTCTGCCCACTGGTTCAAATATGGCTGAGGGATAAATTTCTAGAAACAGAATTGCTGGGTAAAAGTGTGGGCATCACTTTTATTTGGATTGGATACATATTCATCAAGAGTGAAAAATTCTGTTTTGCCCACACCCCCACTAAATCTGATAGATAAAATGTGGGTCATGACCACCTTTCAGATTTCCTCTGCCGAGCAGTTTTCTTTCTTTTTAAAAAATTTTATTTTATATTGGATCTCTCAGAAGTTTTTAATGACTGTTCGTTCAGATTAAAAAGTCCCATTAGAAATAGTTAATACTAGCAAAGCGTCAGTCTAAAAGATTTTTGAGTTAAGTACATACCAACAACTAAAAATATCCAAAAAATTTTAAATAATATATCCAGAAAATTAAAGCTTCACATTTCAAATAAGAGAGGCTAACTTCTGCAGTAACTCTCACTTGTGTGGGTCTGAGCTAAACAAATCCCTCAAAGGGACTTTGGAGAAAAGTTGTTTCTTTAGGTAGAGAATTACAGCATATGAGGGAAAATTAAAATTTGATAACTATTAGATTTTCCCTGGATCTGTCCTGTCATATAGAAGCCACAAACCATATGTGGCTAAATGCACTTATAATGTGGTTAATGCAACTGTGAAACTGAATTCCTAATTCCTAACTTTTATTAAATGTAAAAATATTAGAAAATATTTAAGATGCTTTGAATAACTTGAACATGTGAATATATTTTTCCACAGTAAATTTTATGAAATCTAAATACAAATTATGTCTGACAAAAACCTAGAATCTGAACTGATGTATATTTTAAGTGTAAAATACACACCAGATTTTAGAGACTTAGTATAAAAAAGGAATATAAAATGGCTTATGAATAATTTTTTAATAATGATTAGATATTGAAATGTTTGATATGTTATGCTAAATAAATTATTGAAATTAATTTTACCAGATTTTTTTTAAAGAGAAGCTATCAGACATTTTAAAATTATGTATTTGACTCATATATTTCTGTTAGGCAGTGGTGTTCTAGATTAGAATAACTAACTGGGGAGACTCCATTTTTCTGGGGAGAAGATTCATAGCATTCCCCGCCAATGTGAAGTCCTGTGGAGGGGAAGAATAACCATACTATAGATAGAACTGTAGATATCCTCTAGCTCTTTCTGAGGCTGCTTTCAAAACACCTTAAAGCATTTTACTAAGCCACTGTTACTGGCCCATGAAAGGGAGATCCAGCAGCCATCTCTTCTGATATTCACCCACTAGCCAGTCAGCTTGCAGCAGGCCGAGGTGTGCCGGTACTGAAAATCTTAGCTTCCCAACAGGCGTTCGTGTTCCAGAGGAACATTATAACCAAAGAAATGCATCAGGAGGATTAATCTCTCCATCTTCTGCCTCTCTCCCCACACCCATGTCCTGTACTTGAAAAAAAAAAAGTATTATGGGACAAAAAATGTGAAACTGTTGCATGGCTAATTAAAAACCAAAAGTAAAAACTGCTGACCCAAGTCAGTAATGGGGAATACCATGAAAATCAAGTTAGCAGTGAGGAAATTAAAAAGAATATTTACTTTTGAATAATAAAGCATTCCTTGTTACTCATTTCATGAAGTTAGTTAAGTGACGGTTCTATCCCCATAAAGCAGGAGGAGAGCAGTTTTCATTTGATTTCTCACGATCCATCGTTTCTGTATTTCTCTCAGAAAGCTGAACACCACTGCATTCTCTTTTCACATATTACATATCAGTTCCCAGACTTTCTAGACCATAGATTCATAACTGAGAAAGACAGGTCAGGATGGAGACTGCCAGTGTCAGGACAGGGCCGAATTAGGAGAGGGCAGAGGTCTGCATGTTTTGATTCTCGAAAGGGAGTACAAGCTAAAACAAGTTTGAGGATCTCTGCCCTAAATCTACATTGCTTCACACTAGAGCAACAAAAGTAGTACAAAATGTCAGCTCACTTTTGAGCAAATCAAAATGCTAGGAATTCTTTGCACTGGAGGAGGTAACACTGACTGACATGCCCTGTGTGATAGTCCACTGGGTTCTTTAATCAAAGTAAGCTGACTTTAAAGTTGACATATGCAAAGTAGGAGTTTTCCTACCTACTACTTAAAGCATGCCTATACTTATCACCCAAAGTAGGTACACTTGAAAAGTAACCACATCATTTCCACTCAGTGATCTTACAAACCAGAAAAAAATTTTAGGTCACTTTCTTATAGCCACTTTTCATCCACAAGGAAGGCAACAGTCATAACCTTTTTGAAACAAAATAAGTAGAAAGCCAGATTATTAAGAATCTTCAGTCATGATGTCACCACCAGTCCCAGTAATTTCTAGGCCCATGCAAGCAGCAGAGTTGAGGATTAGGGACAAGTTGGAAATTTCCTTAACCTGTTGGCAGCAGTCACCACGTAGAAGTGTTTCTTAAGTGAGGGAAAGAAAAAAAAGAGGAGGGAAGCATATTTTTAGACCAATTATTTAAAGAAGAAACAATAAGATGATTTGCTTAAGTTTAGCCACTTGAGTTTGTTTAAAATTGATAACTAAAGGGGAAAAGAAGATTCCAGCAAAACTATAGTAAAACAGTCACATGACTTTCAGGGGCATATCTGGAGCAAGTTTAAAGTGAGAAAATATGTTCTCCTGCCCTTTTCATGTGAAAAATGGAGCACTCTAGAATGATATTTTTTAAATTGTAATTCACAACCCACCAGTGAGTCATGAAATCAAATTCATGGAGCATGATTAGAAAATTTTTAATGAAACCAAATATAGAGTAGAAAATATCAGAGCTCATCATACTCTGTGGAGCAAAAGTCACAGTATTTTTGTTTCACGCATATGTGAGTATACATATACTTGTATGCTGGCTTTATTGAGGATCTAAGCCAACATCAAAATATTGGAAAGTCACTTCTCTGGGGAACAATTGTTTTTAAGATATGTTTTACATCCATGGTTCCAAAGAGTTCTGTTGTAAACAAAATTATAAAGCTTTTAAAGCCTAATAGGACTTCCCTGGTGGCTCAAATGGTAGAGAATCTGCCTGCAATGCAGGAGACTCAAGTTTAATACCTGGGTTGGGAAGATTCCGGAGAAGGGAATGGCTACCCACTCCAGTATTCTTGCCTGGAAGATTCTATGGACAGAGGACCCTGGTGGACTACAGTCCATGAGGTCACAAACTGTCAGACAAAACTGAGGGGCTAACACTTTCACTTCTGGGCTTTCCTAGGCCCTCTTTCTGAAATGTGGAGGAATCAGCCTCAAACTACAGGCAGTTAGTTCTGATCACTTCACTGCAATGGTCATTGAGAACATATGTTCAAACTTCACGCTGTCACTTCAAGTGTTCACGTAAGTATGAATTAAATGCTACTTTTATGCCAGTCACTTTTGGTCTGAGGCATTTTTTAAATCAAGGTAATAGGTTTTGACATGAAGCTTTTTTCTCCCTAAATAATCTATTTAGAATCAAAATGTAAGTAAAAAACTTATTACACTTCTTTCACAGGACATTTAAAGAAGACAAATGCTGCTTTTACTAAAAGAAAAACAGATACCTTCCATTTCCTCTGAGCCATGTATTTCTGCAGCAATAGTTGGGATTTGAGATGAACTTTCGATTTTGAAGCTTTAGCAGGCAAATTATTCAGCCACTCATGTTTCAGGCACTGTGTGGCACTCATTCTGCAGCTGTGAAATCAAACAGCAGGTGAGACTTTTAGCTGGGGTTGCCTTTTCTGGCTGTCTAAAATCTGTTCAATTGGTAGGAAGCTGAGTCAGTGGAAGAAATTAATCATTTGGGCAGATTCATGCCATATACTAAAAAAAGACACCCTCCTACCTAAAATTCCCATCCTTAAAAGTGCAAGAATGTCATCAGCAAAATGTTCTCAGCCCTCTATGGAAGATGTATTTTCCAGTGATTAATTACCACTTCCCAGAGTAGAGCTGGGGAATTGAGGCAGGACAGAAGGGGGGCCAGGTGAGCCTGGAATTGCTGTCAAGAACTAAAAGAATTGCTCTAAAAGAACTTCATAGAGAATAATGTCAACTTGTTCTTCTGAATTAGAAATATTTTTCATCACACATAACTTTTTACAGTCAGAGCCCAGATCTTGGGCCTTACCAGTTATTCCTGTATGTCTGAGTATTGGAAAACTCAGTGGTCCAACCCATGACCTTGATAAACCTACTGAAAAGTAAGTAGGTCTTCATCTCCAAGAAATTAGGTTTTATGTCTTTTATTCTGGGGAATAACAACTGCATATCTCAACTTTTTTCAACATTAGCCCATCAAAAGTGATAACGTGGAAATAGACCTAATTTGTAAGTATGGTCCTTTCTAAAACTCTGTCTAGATTTTATGATCCTAGTCACTTGTTTCTTAATTGATTTCCTTTGTCCCTTTCCCTGCTACTTTTTTTTTCCCAAAGAAGTAGCAGACTAAGAAATCCTGGACGGAACTGGTCTATAGGACAAAAGGACCATTCACTTCAGCAGCCCCGCCCAGTACAGCCTGATTTCCACAGCATCCAGATGGATGGTCACCATCAGAATGGATCACGGGCGATAAGCAACGAAGGGTACCTTTTCTCTTTGACCAGCAACCGAGAGACAAAGTCCTTGGCCTCCTCTGACAGCCCTTCAAAGGTATCAGCATCAAAATCCCAGTTGCAGTTCACAATGAAATTCATGGTCTCTGCGTCTGTTTCTCCTAGAAATGGGGACAAACCACTGAGTCTACAGAGGAGAGAAAGGACCGTCAGTATGTGGAATCCGCACCTGCCAACACGCATTGACGAGACAGAGAAGACTTACAAGGTCAAGCAAAACTAACCAGAACCCAGAAGTTTCGAAAGAAAAGCACCCCCCGTTGCCTCTCCATAGGAGAAATCCACAGCACTCCACAGAGGAAGTGGAAAGACTGCGAAATTGATGGCAGGAAGGGTGTTGGAAAAAGTCCCTTATCATGCTCTCTACATTCCCTCTTGTTGCTTAGTCGCTCAGTTGTGTCCAACTCTTTGCGACTCCATGGACTGTAGCCCACCGGGCTCCTCTATCCATGGGATTTCCCAGGCAAGAATAATACTGGAATGGGTTGCCATTTTCTTCTCCAACATTCCCTCTTACCCTGAGTAAATTGGGGCCCAACCCAATATGCCCATTTGTCGTGTACATTTGACTGAATTTTAAAATAGCTTGGCATGTCTCTGAGACTACCCAGGCCTCAGAGGCCAAAGGAAAACTGGCTTTACTAGGCTCATCTAGAGGAGGGCAAAGAGACAGGACAACCTCGCTGGCTGGCCTTGAGCCTCAATATTCCCCCACCTGGTGCAGCATATGCGCAAAGTACAGGAAACAGTTAAACCGTAATAATAAGACTGGGAGCAAAGCTTGATTTTGCGGTGCCCCTGAGGAAACAGCTGAGAGAACTGGAGAGAGAGGAGAATGTTAAGTCTGTGGCTGGCTCTCCTCTCAGCCCATCCTACCTCTTCTTCCTCAGCCCAGGGAGCAGAGGGACAAGGTTAGAAGACGCATGAGCTGAGCCCTGTTCTGTCCGCCCCTCTCCTTACCGCTTCAGTGCACTCCGGCCCCACTTGCACTGCAGGACCTCTATTTCTTCACCAGAGGGCTCTCTCTCTAGTGGAAGCTGATTTATCAACCCAGAGGTTTCAGGGAATTAATAACTCTGGGACCAGCCCACTAGCAGCAACTGATTAGAGCCAGTGTATAAATACTCCAACTCCCTCCCCCCTCAGCTGAACTAGCTCTGAGCAGGTCCCACAGTGGGTCCCATATTCCCCACAGGATTAAACTCCAGTTACCCACAGTGGTAACTGACTCTACCACACACAGCTTGCTGGTTGCCTTCCTTCCCCATTTCACTTCCCCACTCCTCAGTGTTTCTCTTGGGGACACCTCCCCAATAAACTCCTGGCACTCAGGTTTTTTCTGCTTCTAAGGATCCCCAAACTAAGACAAATGACCTCCATCCCCAGCGGGAAACCAGGCCCCCGGGCACTCACAGCATGTAGGTGATGACTCCCACACTCCACATGTCCGTCGGGAACGAGACAAACTCATAATTGACGACTTCTGGGGCCAGGAACTCAGGAGTGCCAAAGTTCACCTTCAGCTTCTCCCGAGGCTTGTATCTGGGGAGGAGGGGTGCAGAGCACAATGGGAGTGAGCCCCGAGAGAAGCTGGGGATTCCAGGCTAATTCTTGTTGGGAGCTAAATACTCCTCAACCCTTGAGTCAGCCATGTTTTCTAGACCTCACATCCCACCATGTGTGGTTCACTGGGAAGTCGTCACACCCTCAGGCCCTAAATGCAGACTTTCCTAAGTCACTGGGGAAAATAAGAAAACCACAGTCTTCCTCCTCCAGGTATTTACAATCTGAAATGGAAGGAAGATCAATATATCTTAATTGGCCTACAGTCACATGAACGGGGGCTTCCCCTGTGGCTCAGCTGGTAAAGAATCCACCTGCAATGCAGGAGACCTGGGTTTGATCCTTGGATTGGGAAGATCCCCTGGAGAAGGGAAAGGCTACCCACTCCAGGATTCTAGCCTGGAGAATTCCATGGACTACAGTCCATGGGGCGGTAGAGTCAGACATGACTGAGTGACTTTCACCCACTCACTCACTCACATGAGTGAGCAAAATCTGGGTAGAAGCTGTGTGGGGAGCAGTGTTCTTTTGTGCAACATGGTTAAAGGGAAGATGGTATGCGTTATAGAAAGAGGCAAAATGCTCAGCATCACTGATCACCAAATCAAAACCACAGGGAAACACAAATCAAAACCACAATGAAATAGTACCCACACCATCAGAAAAAAACAGAACATACCAAGTGTTGGCTAGGATGTGATGAAATTAGAACCCTTAATAGTGGAAATGTAAAATGATGCAGTTACTATGGAAAACAGCGTGGCAGTTCGTCAAAATCTTTTTTAAGAACTACCATATGATCCAGGAATCCTGCTTCTGGGTATATTTCCAAAAAAATTAAAAGCAGCGTCTTCAAGTCATATTTTTACACCCACATTCTTGGCAGCAGTATTCAAAACTAGCCAAAAGGTGAAAGCAACCCAAGTGTCCATCAACACATTAATGGATAAACAAAATTTGGTATATACATACAATAGAATATCATTCAACCTTAAAAGGAAAGAAAATTCTAACACAGGCTGTAATTTGGATGAACCTCAAAGACATTACAGTAAGTGAAATAAGCCAGTCACAAAAAGACAAATATGGTATGATTCCACTTATATGAGGTTCCCAGAGTAGTCAATTCAGAGACAGAAAGTAGGATGACGGTTTCCAGGTGCTGGGGGCAGGAGGAAAATGAGGGGTATTTGTTTAATGGGCACAGAGTCTCAGTTTTACAAGGTAAAAAGAGCTCTGGAAATCAGTTGCACAACAATATGAAGTTAAAGATGCTTGCTCCTTGGAAGAAAAGCTATGACAAACCTAGACAGCATATTAAGAAGCAGAAGACATCACTTTGTTGACAAATTTCTGTATAGTCAAGCTATGGTTTTTCCAGTAGTCATGTATGGATGTGAGAGCTGGATCATAAAGAAGGCTGAGCACCAAAGAATTGATGTTTTTGAACTGTGGTGTTGGAGGTGACTCTTGAGAGTCCCTTGGACAACAAGGAGATCAAACCAGTCAGTTCTAAAGGAAATCAACCCTGAATATTCATGGCAAGGACTGATGCTGAAACTGAAACTCCAATACTTTGGCCACCTGATGCAAAGAGCTAACTCACTGGAAAAGGTCCTGATGCTGGTAAAGATTGAGGGCAGGAGGAGAAGGGGGCAAGAGTGGATGAGATGGTTGGGTTTCATCATTGACATAATTGACATGAGTTTGAGCAAACTCTGGGAGAGAGTGAGGGAAGCCTGGGGTGCTGCAGTCCATGGGGCCACAAAGAGTCAGATACATCTGAGTGAACAACAACTGTATTCTTAGCAATTGCTAACATTGTAAATTTTATGTTACATGTGTTTTATAAAATTACAAAAAAAGATTAGAAAAAGTACTCTGGACATGAAGTTTAAGGGAGACTGGGAAGATAACTGATTGCTGCATGGAGAAATTTGATTTTTGCTGAATGGCAAAAGTTGATTTTTAGAATCATTCTTGAAAGAGAAGAAAATCCCTAGCTAAAATTTAATGGGCAGCAACAAAAGTGTCCTTCAGTTGGTGAGTGGATAATATAAAGTGTGGTACATCCAGACAATGGAATAGTATTCAACACAGAAAAAAAATAGAAAAGAAACAAAAACCCATCAAGCCATGAAAAGACATGTAAGCGTGCTAGGTCGCTTTAGTCGTGTCTGACTCTTTGCGACCCTATGGAATGTAGCCCAACAGGCTCCTCTGTCCATGGAATTCTCCAGGCAAGAATACTGGAGTGGATTGCCATGCCCTTCTACAGGGGATCTTCCCAACCCAGAGACTGAACCCACGTCTCCTGCATTGGCAGGGGCGTTCTTTACCACTAAAGCCACCTGGGAAGCCCTGAAAAGACATGGAAGAACCTTAAAAGCATATTGCCAAATGAAAGAAGCCAGTCTGAAAAGGTTACATACTGTATGATTCCAAATATATGACATTCTGGTAAGGGCAAAACTATGGAGACAATAAAAAGATCACGATTGCAGGGTTAGGGAGGAGGAATGATAAACAGGTGAAGCACAGAGGATTTTAAGGGCAGTGAAGATACTCTGTTGATGAGTATATGCCATCATACACTATTTGTCCAAACCCATTTGTTGTTGTTCAGTTGCTAAGTTGTGTCAGTCTCTTTGCGACCCCATAGACTGCAGCACCCCAGGCTTCTCTATCCTTCACTATCTCCCAGGGTTTGTTCAGACTCATGTCAATTATGTTGATGATGCCACCCAACTATTTCATCCTCTGTTACCCTCTTCTCCTCCTGCCCTCAGTCTTTCCCAGCATCAGGGTCTTTTCTAATGAGTCAGCTTTTGCCATCACGTGGCCAAAGTACTGTAGCTTCAGCCTCAGTCCTTGCGATGAATATTCAGGGTTGATTTCCTCTAGAATTGACTGGTTTGATCTCCTTACTGTTCAAGGGACTCAAGAGTCCTCCACCACCACAATTTGAAAGCATCAATTCTTTGGCACTCAGACTTCTTTATGCTCCAGCTCTCACATCCATACATGACTACTGGAAAAACCATAGCTTTGACTATTTGGACCTTTATTGGCAGAGTGATGTCTCTGTTTTTAAATACACTGTCTAGGTTTGTCATAGCTTTCCTTCCAAGGAGCAAGTGTCTGTTAATTTAATGGCTGCAGTCACCATCTGCAATGATTTTGGAGCCGCCCAAAATAAAATCTGTCACTGTTTCCACTTTTTCCCTGTCTATCTGCCATGAAGTGATGAGACCAGATGCCTTGATCTTAGTTTTTTGATGAGTTTTAAGCCAGATTTTTTCACTCCCCAAGTCTTTCACCCTCATCAAGAAGCTCTTTAGTTCCTTTTCACTTTTGGCCATTAGAGTGGTATCATCTGCCTATCTGAGGTTGTTGATATTTCTCCTGGCAATCTTGATTCCAGCTTGTGATTCATCCATCCTGTCATTTCACATGATGTACTCTTCATGGTGGTGGTGGTTTAGTTGCTCAGTTGTGTCTGACTCTTGTGACCCCATGGACTGTAGCCTGCCAGTCACCGCCCCCCACCACTACCCCATCCCTGGGATTCTCCAGGCAAGAATACTGGAGTGGGTTGCCATTTCCTTCTCCAACACTCTTCGTGAGTACATCACTAATCCAAACCCACAGAATGTACAGTGTCAAGAGTGCATCTTAATTTAAACTATGGACTTTGGGTGATTATGATGTGTCAAAATAGGCTTATCATTGCTATGATGCGGGAGGCTTTGCAAATGTGGGAAAGGGGATAAATGGAAAATCCCTGTTCCTTCCCCCAGTTTTGATATGCACCTAAAACTCTAAAACTTAAATATTTATTTTAAAAAATCAACGAATACTTTCTATTTGCAGATACCATGCTAAAAGTTTTAGTTATATAAACTTTCATCCCCATAACAGCACCATGAAGTAAGTCTACTGTCCCCATTTTACAGATGGGGAAATTGAGAGAGAAGAATAAAATAAATATTCTGCTGATGTGGCCCAACAGGGATATGAGTTTTCAAAATACAGTCTCCTCTCTTTCAAATTTGCCAAGAGCCAGGCAAATGCAAACCTTGAGCCAACACAGCCCACACCCATCCAGCGAAAGTGCAACAAAGATCACCTTGGTGGCTGAGTTGTGGCAGGAAGCCAGGGAGGGGAAGAAAGTGAAAGCCTTCCTCCGGCAGCCTGTTCCTCCCCTGCACTGGCACCTACCTGGAGCTTCAGAGCCAAGCAGCCAAACTGAGAGAAACAGCCTTCCTCTTGAGGACAGAAGGTCCAGGCTCTCAGCCCCTGGACACCACTTTCCTAGGATACATTCTTATTTCTACTGCTTCATCTGCCCCACATCCACATCTTGTATCATGTGACTTTGTAGTTCCTTCCACTAGAGATGGCATATTGACGCTGAGCTTGGCCATGTGAGTTGCTTTGGCTAGTGGTATGTGGGTGGAAGTGATAGCGGGCCAATTCCAAGCTAGGCTGTAGGAATGTGCCCTCCTGCTCCTCAGCCATCACCGGGGGAAGAGAATGAGAGACACCTGGAAAAGACCTGTCCTCACTGACCTGCATCCAAGCCCAGTTCAACTCAGCCTAGATCAGAAACTCCCTACCAGCGGTGTGTGGGTAAAAGTTTAACAACCAGCCATCTGATTTTTTTAAAAAAATCCTGATTTTTAGCATCTGCTAATGGTGTAAATATTGATTTCACCATGCCTGATTTTAAAGTACTATCAGGATGTCACTGAATAAAGAGTTGAGAAGAGATAGGCCATAGCACACCATTTTATAGTCTTTCCACAATAACAAAGGCATAAATAACCTCATGAGCATCAATAATAGTGAAATGTAGTAAAATAATTAGGAATTATTAAGTTTTATAATATGTAATATCTTGGACTTCCCTGGTGGTACAGTGGATAAGAATCTGCCTACCCATGCAGGGGACAGAGGTTTGATCCCTGGTCTGGGAAGATCCCACATGCCACACAGCAACTAAGCCTATATGCCACAACTACTCAGGCCATGCTCTATGTCCCACAAGCTGCAACTGCTGAGCCCATGTTCTGCAGTTCCTGAAGCTTCTGCACCCTAGAGCTTGTGCCCTGCAGCCAAAGAACCAACACAATGAGAAGCCCGAGCACCACAGCTAGGCAGTAGCCCCCACTCTCTGCAACTAGACGAAGGCCGCATTCAGCCACGAAGACCCAGAACAACCAAAGATGAAAATAAATAACGTAAGATTGTGATATCTTTGTTTCAATGTAATTTCTTTAATTGTACATTTATACAATTTAATTTTTAATAATGGTCATGTTTAACAACTGGCTTACAAGATTCCTTATCATGAGCTAGTGTAAGTTGGGTCCATCATACCAATTCTCCAGCTGACTCGAAAATGTGCAGAGGTAAATAAACAATTGTTTTAAGTTACTGTGACTTGTTATACAGCAAGGAGTGTACACGGGTGTGACTCGTTACACAACAGCACTGTGGCAATAGTTAACCAATCCATCCACCCCAAAGTGGGGTCAAAGTATCTAAGATTCTCTTTCCAAATTCCCAGAGAAGGCCCTCTGTAATCATAAGCTCACATATGCAGTCACAGTCCATAAGGTTTGGGACAAGCACCTCCTTGCCTTGCCAAAGGATCTGATTAAATGTGCTTAGATCCCAATCTGAGCCCTAGACTGGGAGTCAGGAGGCACATCTCTGCACCCAAAATTCTGGAGACCAAGCTTAAACAAGCTATTTCCCATTTGTCTCCATCCTCGACCCTTTGATATGCCTGTCCTTACTTAGACCCACTGATGACTCTTAGCACCCAGCCTGCTGTAACACTGGTCCCTCTTGCTGGATGTCAGAGCCTCTGAAGATTTGTATGGCCCCTCCCTACTGAGGGCCATACCTCCACTCACAATCTCAGAGCCTTCTCATAGCTCCACCCAGAAATACAACTGTACTTTCTACAATTCTTGTTAGGGGGAATCTTTGTCATTTCCTCCCTCTTTACAAACATTTAAACTTCTGGAGCATAAGGCATACTCTCTCAACACACAGTCCCTCCCAGGGGTCCCTCCTCTTAAAATCACACCGCCCAGTAAGCAGGCCAGTTTGCCAAACAATCCTTTGGCTGAGTGACCAGTTTGCCTGACTACTGAGGATGTTTTTGATGTTTCCTTTCATCTCACAGCCAGAACCCATGAACCTGTGGGCCCAGCTCCACCAAGGGCCATCTCCTGAGCACCATGTTTTCTGACACCTACACTTCTCCAGTGCTCCGCAAGTGCCCTCAGCATCCACTGGCCCACCTGCAGCTCCTGCCTTCCCCAGGTCAGCCTGCTCGCACACAGAGCACATCCTATTCTCAGCCCTCGAGTCACACTAGCCCTCTTGCCTCGCCTCCACGCAGAGTCATGCTGGAGCCAGTTGTCACAGGTGCGTGAAGGCCAGCTGTGCACATCTCCTCTCAGCTCTGTACTCAGCGATGTCATTGGTAGCTTGAAATCAGCCAAAGTCAGCAAAGGTTACAGATCAATCCCATCCCCTCTCCCGCTCCAGTTGTAGCGGGTTGTTAAACGTTTACCAGCACTATCGCCTGCAGGTAACAAAACTTCATCCATTCCTCTCTTCTGGCTGCTCAGAAAACCCTTCTCAGACTCCAGGGACCTCAGGTGGTTACTTCTTGCTCTGAATTCAGTGTGTCACTGTAAATCCTCATTTGGCAATTGGTCATCTGACATTTGGGAGGGTCCTGCATACACACTAGCATGGCAGTCTCAGTGAAGAACATACTGCCCTGCAGTGAGGGAACAGTGGTTCTTATGGAAAAGTGAAACTGAAATTGTTAGTCGCTTAGTTGTGTCTGACTCTTTGCGACCCCATGGACTATAGCCTGTCAGGGTCCCTTGTCATTTCTCCAGGCAAGAGTGGGTTGCCATGCCCTTCTCCAGGGAACTGTCCTGACCCAAGGATTGAACCTGGGTCTCCCGCATTGCAAGCAGATTGTGCCATCTGAGCCACCAGGGAACACCGGTTCTGGTGGGGGTGGGGCAAAAATAGTCTTAGCTATTACAATGGCCTGTGGCTCTCCAAAGGGCCACAGTACATAAACAGATACACAGTACACCTGTGGCATCATGAAGATGGCACCTGGGGATTAGGAAAGAAATGGTTAAAAAGGCTCTTTGTGGAGCAGGCAGAGACATGAAAACTAGGTTGAGAAGCATGCCCTGCTGCATAAGATATGCACCTGTACAGGATGCACCCCAATGTTATACAACATTACTCAGAAAAATATTAAGCGATTCTTTTTTTACATTATGGGTTAAGTGTGATTTTTAAGCTTTTGGGTTGGGGGGCTTGGTATTGTTAATGAAATACAATACACTGTGTAATGAGGATGGGGATGATAAGAACTTCCCTCTGCTCTTATTCTACAACCCCACACTTGGCCTCCCATCCATCATGTGGAGCACTGAAAATGTACCTTTCACACCTACAAAGAGATAACATCGGCCACTTCAACCAGTGGAGCAGTGGCCGAGGAAGACCACCACTGGAGGCAGGTGCTGGACACCAGAGGCTGAACTCAGGCAAGCAGCTCTGCCTCCGTGGAGATGAGAGTCCTTTCTCCCCTTGTGGAGAGAGTGGAGGATGCTGCAAGGCTCATAAAGTGACAAAACAACTTCTTTGTGGAAAATGATCATTAGAGAAAATTTCAAGATTTGATTGTTCAGCTGTGGTGTGAAGACCTATCTAGAAAGTATGTGATTCTCAGAGACATGTCATTTCCTGGTGGAAACAGAATTCTGGAGGAAGCATGGAGGATGAGCATACATTTATTTCCATCTTTATAGACTGTGGAAAGTGTTAACTGTTAGTCGCTCAGTCACGTCTGACTCTTTGCAACCCCAATGGACTGTAGCCCACCATGCTCCTCTGTCCATGGGATTCTCCAGGCAAGAATACTGGAGTGGATTGCCATTCTTTTCTCCAAGGGATCTTCCTGACCCAGGGATTGAACCCAGGTTTTCTGCATTGCAGGCAGATATTTTTTTGTGTGTGGCGGGGTGGGGGGGTGGGGGGAAGGTTTGAACTTTTCTCTTTTACTTTTTTTTAAATTGAAGGATAATTGCTTTACAAAATTTTGTTGTGCAGGCAGATTTTTTACCATCTGAGCCGCCAGGGAAGCACTGTCGACTGTGGGTGTCCTCGCCAATGCCAAGGCTCTGCTACAGCCACCCCACTGGATATGCATGCCGGGGACAAGAGCCCTGCAGAGGCATGGTGTTTATCACACATGACACAGGACAGGATCCAACAGTAACGCTATCTATACTTCACTAGGCTTGCATTCTAAGGGCTTAAAGTTTTTTTTTTTTCTTTTTAGTTATATATAATGTTCACTATATGCACTAAAACTTGAGAACCTAACCACCCTCATAGGATGGTTCTGCACTGTTGAGGTAGTATCTCATTTAAACTTCATAGCTGCCCATATCAACAGTCACTGTATTATATCACGATTTCACCAAGAGTGAGCCTAGTCCTGAGCGCCCAGAACCTCTTATCCATGGCACCATCCTGCACAGTCACACACTTTCCTGTCTAACCTCGCCACTTTCTGGAAGGCAGAGTTGCTAATGAATGTATCACACATCCTGGCCCCAGGAGACCTGGGGAGTGAATAGAAATGAGCTGCCCAGCAGCCCCATTCAGCGACCTTGAACTACCACTCCCCTCTGCTCACACAAGTGGTTTGAAGTTTAGTTATTTCTTTTCTTAAATTTTATTTTTAGTTGGAGGATGATTACTTTACAGTGTTGTATTGGTTTCTGCCATATAACAATGTAAATCAGCCATAGGTATACACATATGTGCCCTGCCTCTTGAATCTCCCTCCCACCACACCGTCCCAGCCCTCTGGGTTGTCCCAGAGCACTGGGTTGAGCTCCCTGTGTTCTTTAGCAACTTCCTACTAGCTATCGATTCTGTATGTGGTGATATATGTGTTTCACGCTATTCTTAAATCGTCCCACCTTCTCCTTTCCCTGTTGTGCCCGCAGGTCTCTTCCTCATGTCTGTGTCTCTATTACTGCCCTGCAAATCATCACTACCGTTTTTCTATATTCCATATATTTGTGTTAATATACAATATTCATTTTTCTCTTTCTGATCTATTTCACTTTGTACAACAGGCTCTCACACTGGTCAGAATGGCCATCATCGAAAAACAATACATGCTGGAGAGGATGTGAAGGAAAGGGAACCCTCTTGCACTGCTGATGGGAATGTAAATTGATCAGCCACAATGGAGAACACTATGGAAATTCCTTTAAAAAAACTGGGAATAAAACCACCATATGACCCAGCAATCCCACTACTGGGCATATACCCTGAGAAAACCACAATTCAAAAAGGTTCATGTACCCCAGTGTTCATTGCAGCACCATTTACACTAGCCAGGACATGGAAGTGACCTAGATGTCCATCGACAGATGAACGGATAAGGAAGTTGTGGTACATATACACAATGGAATAGTTTGTTGTTCAGTTGCTAAGTAACGGAACATTGAAGTGAAGTGAAGTTGCTCAGTTGTGTCCAACTGTTTGCAACCCCATGAACTGTAGCCTACCAGGCTCCTCAGTCCATGGAATTTTCCAAGCAAGAATACTGGAGTGGGTTGCCATTTCCTTCTCCAGGGGATCTTCCCAACCCAGGGATCGAACCCTGGTCTTCCACATTGTAGGCAGATGCTTTATCATCTGGGCCACCAGGGGAACATTACTGAGTCAAAAAAGTAACAAATTTGAGTCAATTCTAGTGAGGTGGATGAACCTAGAACTCTACAGCCTTTTAAGGAGAAATGGAGCCTGCAGCATAAAGCTGCCCCCTGTGGTAGTAAGGAGGGTAGTAACAAGGCCTGTCTATATAGTTTTTGTGAAGGCCACCAACCTTATAAGAGAGCTTTCTCATATTAGTCTCCAAAATTCAAAAACTGGCTGAGTTGTAGGTAACCATATCCAAGAGAGCTATCAAGAGTCCCCAAGCAGTTCTGTTGAAGTACCAAAATACAGCTCCCTTACCTTCTGGCCAGCCCAAAGTCAATGATCTTAATTTGGTGTCCTGTCTGATTGACACACAGTATGTTCTCAGGCTGGGAAAGAAAAAGAAGTTTGCTTAGCTTAATCAACAACTAGGAAGGTCTGAGCTCCCCCACTTATTTGTCAATAGGCCTCAGTTTCCAAGCCTCCAAGGGAAAGCCCTGCAGGGATGGATAGATAGTGAAAATAAATGATGCGGGCTCGTGTGAGACAATAAAGAGTGCTGTGAACTATGAGAACCCGGAGGACTCCTGCCATGTATAAAAGGGCAGCCACTGCTCAGCTCCAGCCACTGGCCACCACACAGAAACGCAGGTCCAGTTGCTAGAGTTCCTCAGTCCTCAAGGGATCCCAGGAATTCAAGTTTAAGTAAAAACTCCATGCTTTTAAATGTTGACAACTGAATTCAATTTAAACACACATTTATCATATGTGGGAATCAAACGCAACATATCTGGGATGTAGATTTGGCCCATGAGCTGCTTGTTTGAGACCACTGGTTTGGAGTGGTGGTTCCAAACCTTGGCTGCATATTAGCATCATCAGCGGAGCCCTCGAAAGTCTTAACACCCAGGCCCCAGTCCTGACCAATTAAACCAGAATCTCAAGTGTGGGACCAAATCTGCAGTAGTCTGGTCAAGGAGATCAGAGCTGCCAAATGTCATCCTGCTGTTTTGCGGTGACAGCTGTGACCCATGGAATGGAGGTAATGGACTTGACATCTTCTCTTGTGTCTTTCATATCAGCTTGGAGGCCCTAAGGAAGACTGGAATAATTCTTGCTGCTTGTGGCAGACAAATTTGAAGGTGGGGAGGGGTTGAGGGCAGATGGAAGGCTTATAGAACAAAGGACCTGGAGACCTGAGGTCAGGGCCTGCAGTCCAGGGGTCCATTACCAGGGTCTGTAGCCCTAGATGAGTACTTTCCCATTCCAGAAATCTCAGTGTCTCCATCTGTAAAATGAGAATAATAACCTCTTCCTGCCTTCCTCCTGGGAAGGTGTAAAGATCAAATGATAATGCATTAAAGACTTTACAGCTTGTGAAGCAAATATATCAGGTACTATTTCTCCCAGTAGAAGATTTTATTGCTACTTATGTTACAATGGGGTTGTGAAACTCCTCAGATAGGTTCAGAAAAATGATGATTAAAAATCTCCAGGCCTTCTTTATGAGATTTAGAATAACACTGTCCAATAGAAATATAATGTGAGCTACATATATAATTCAAAAAATTCTAATAGCCACATTAAAAAAGTAAAAAGAAATAGGTGAACTTAATTTTCATAAAAGCATTATTGAAATATAAGTAATAAAGATGTGATCATAAATTTACCATTTTAAAGTATACAATTCAGTGGTTTTTTAGTAGATAGTTTACCACTCTAGTTTTAGAACATTTTCATCACTTCAGGAAAAAAAAAACATCAGCAGTCATTCTCCATCCTCCTTACTTAAAACTCCTGACAACCAATAACGTATTTTCTACCTCTGCAGATTTGCCTGCTCTGGAAATTTCGTATAAATGGAATCATAAATACATATGTGACCTTTTGCATCTGACTTCTTTCACTCAGCATAATATCTTTAGGGTTCATCCATATATCGATACTTGATTCCTTTTCATGGCTGAATAGTAATCATTATAAGGACAATATACCTACCACATTTTGTTTACCTGTTCATCAGATAGTAAACATTGGTGTTGTTTCTACTTTTTGGCTATTTATGCATAATGCTGCTAAGGACATTTGTGTACAAGTTTTTGTGTTGACTTGTGTTTTCAATTCTTGAGACTATACCTAGAAGTGAAATTGCTCGTCATATGATAACTCCATGTTTAACATTATAGAAACTACCAAATTGTTTTCTAAAGTGGATACGTAACTTTACAATCCCACCAGCAATGTCTGAGAGTTCCAGTTTCTCTAAATCCTAGCCAATAGTTGTCTGCCATTTTTATTTTTTAGTATCTCATTGTAGTTTTGATTTACATTTCTCTCTTGACTAATGATGTTAAAAATCTTTTCATATGCTTATTGGCCATTTTAAAATCCTCATTAGACAAATGTCTATTCAAATTTATCTTTCTCATTGAGTTGTAAGTGTTCTTTATACACCCTAGGTACAAGTCCTTTATCAGATAAATTATTTGAAAATATTTTCTCCCATTCTGTGGGCTGTCATTTCATTTTCATGATGGTGTCCTTTGAAGCATAAAGATTTTAAAATTTTGATGAAATCTAAATTTATCAACTTTTCTATCTTGTGCTTTTTGAGTCAGATATAATTTACTCCTACACTATCTTCTAACAATTTTATAGTTTTAGCTCTGACATTTAGGTCTATGACCATTTGAGTTAACTTTTATTTATAGAATGTGGTGGGGCTTCAACCTTTATGTGGATATCAAGCATGGTGTCCCAGCATCATTTGTTGCAAAGACTACTCTTTCCCCACTGAACTGTCATGACACTGTTCTCAAAAATCCATTGACCACAAATAAAAGGGTTTAACTCTAGACTCTCAATTGTATCCCATTGATATATCTGCCCATCCTTACATCATAACAGATTTTTTATTTATGTAGCTTAGTAATAGATTTTGAAGTCGGGAAATGCAAGTCCTCCAACTTTATCTTCTTCTTCTGTTTTTCTTTTTTTGGTTCCTCTTTTTCAATATTGTTTTTGCTCTCCTGGGTCCAAAGAATTTCCATCTGAATTTTAGGATTAGATTATTAATTTCTGCAAAGAAGCTAGCTGTGAGTCTGACAAGACTGCATATAGATCATTTTGGAGAGTACTGTCATCTTAATAACATTAAGTTTTCTGACCTATTAACATGGGATGTCTTTCCATTTACTTATGTCATTGTTAATTTCTTTCAACAATGTTTCATAGTTTTCAGAATATAAAGTTGATATATCTTTGGTTAAATTCATTTCTAAGTACTTTATTCTTTCCGATGTTACTGTAAATGAAATAGTTTTCTTAATTTTATTTATAGAATGTTGATTGCTAATGTATGGAAATACAATTGATTTTTACATCTTAGATCCTGCAACATTGCTGAACTTATTATTAATTCTAATAGTTTTTCTCTACCCTCCTTAGGATTTGCTATATACAAAATCAGGTCATCTGTGAATAGAATTTTACTTTTTCCTCTCCAATCTGGATACCTTTTATTTATTTTCTTGCCTAATTGCCCTGGTTAGAACCACAAGTACAATGTTTAACAGAAATGGCAAGAATATACATCCTTGTCTAGTTCCTGATCTTAAAAAGAAAGCATTCAACCTTTTACCATTAAGTTTATTATTACCTGGGGGTTTTTCATAGGTGGGCTTTATCAAGCTAAGGAAGTTCTATATCTAATTTGCTTAGTGTTTTCCTCATGAAAAGGTGTTCAATTTTGTCAAGTGCTTTTTCTGCAGCTACTAAAATGATCAGGTGATATCATCCTTTATTCTTTTAATATGACATATTACATTGATTGATTTTCTTATGTTAAACCAACTTTGCTTTATTGGAACAAATCCCAGTTTGTGATGTGTATAATCCTTTTTATATGTTGCTATACTCAGTTTAGTAATATTTTATTGAGAATATTTACATCTATATTCATAAGGGATAGTGTACTGTAGTTTCATCACAGGAAGTGAAGTCTGCCTGGTTTTGGGATGAGGATAAGTTTGGTCTTCTAAAATGAGTGAGAAAATGTTTCTTTCTCTTCTAATTTTAGAACATTTTGTGAAGGATTGGTGTTAACTCTTTAGACATTTGATAGCCATATGGGCCTAGGATTTTTTATGGGTAGTTTTTATACTAGTTGTGCTTGTTATAAGTAAAACTTATATTGTTTTACTTGTTATAAGTCTACTCAGATTTTCGGTTCCTTTTTTAGTCAGTTTTCCAATGTTTGTGCCTTTTAAGGAATCTCCATTTTATCTAGATTATCTAATCTACTGGCATATAAATTTTCATAATATTCTCTTACAATCTTTTTTAAATTTTGGTGAGGCTGGTAGTGATGTCCCCTCTTTCATTCCATTCATTTTAGTAATTGAGTCTTCTCTCTTTCTCTCTAGTTCAAGATAGCTAAGGATTTGTCAACTTATTCATCTTTTCAAAGAACCAACTTCTTTTCACTGATTTTCTCTACTGTTTCTCTGTTTCCTGTTTCAATTACTTCTCTAATCTTTCTTATTTCCCTCTTTCTACTTGTTTTGAGTTTAACTTGCTTTTCTAGTTTCTTAAGGTGGAATATTAGATTATTAGATCTTCTTTTTAACATGTAAAAGTTTGCAGCTACAAATTTCATTTCTAGTTTAGATGTACCCCATAAGTTTTAGCATGTTGTGTTCTCATTTTCATTCATCTCAAAGTATTTTCTAAAACTCAATTTTAATAATAATTTTATTTCGTGAAATATATCAAAATATCATCATTTTAATAGGTTACCAAAATAAAAATATTTATGAGATATTTTCAATTATTTTTATTATATAGACTTTGAAGTCCAGTGTGTATTTTACATTTATAGCGCATCTCCATTCAGACACTAAAGTTTCATCAGAAGTACTTTAGACGTATTTAGCTCTCATGAATTGGCAGATTCTTTATCAGTGAGCCACCTGGGAAACCCTTTATTAGTATTTAGATTGCATGAAATTGACAGTTTTTGAAAAGCAAATTAACATGCTGAAGTTGTTCTAAATATACTTTATGGTTTTTAATAATTTAATCATATCAGTTTTTATTTAATTAAAAACTAATAAAATTTGAACTTCAGTTCCTCAGTCACACTAGTTATGCTTCAAGTGAAATATTAAAATATTTCATATTTTAATTCAAACAACATTCCTAGGACATAGATATTGTTAATCCCCACTTTTCAATTGATGAGCTTATGCAAGACCAATCAACAAGATCAGGGAACTTATGTAAGATCTGCTGGTCAGGAAGAGGCTGAACTAACGCAAGCTCTGCTCCTGGCCAGAAACAGACCTTGGCAATGATTGTCTCCTGCTGCGGTGTCACAGGTATTGTCCCAAAGGCTGTTCGTTGATCCTGAATCACAGAACAGAATCCTAGCTTCTCTTAAGAGCTCATGCCACAGAAAGCTGGCCCAGAGCCTCTAGAATTAGCTCCGGTGAGCAGGGAAGTTTGAGGCTGATTCCTCACCATCTCTACCATTTTTCATAGTACCACAATGTTACCGTCTGATGTCAATCAAGAAAGATGGTCAGAAGGAGCAGTGTGCATACATGTAGGTCCAACCAACCCACTTCCCATCTTCTGTAGAGAGCCACTAAGATTCCTGACAGAGATTGTAGAGAAAAATTCTCCTGTTGCCCAGTGGAGTGAAAAACCAGAGAAATGGCCACCATGCAAATCAAAACTACAATGAGATATCACTTTATTCCTGTTAAAATGAATGTCATCCAAAAAACAAGAGATAACAAGTGTCAGTGAGGATGTAGAGAAAAGGCAACCTTTGTGTACTGTTGCTGGGAATGTAAACTGGTGCAGCCACTGTGCAAAACAGTGTGGTGTTTCCTCAAAAAATTAAAAATAGGACTACCATGCAATCTAGCAATTCCACTTCTCGGTATATATCCAAAGGAAACTAACACTGCCTTGAAGAGATACTTGCACCCCACATTCATTGCAGCATTATTTACAATAGTTAAGTGTCCATCAACAGATGAATAATTTTTTAATGTGTCAGAATATTATTCAGCCATAAAAAGAAAGAAATTCTGCCATTTGCAACAACATGGAATTTGACAACATTATGCAGAGTGAAATAAATCAGACATAGAAAAACACTTACTGTACGATTTCAGTTATAAGTAGAATCTATTAAAAAAAAAAATCACCCAGAACTCATATGAACAAATGAGTGGTTTGTTTAGGGAACAAATTAGTGGTTGCTAGAGGTGGGGAGGGGGAGGGTTTGGGGAAACTGGTGAAGGTGGTCAAAAGGAACAAACTTCCAGCTATAAAATAAAAGTCCTGAGGATATAATGTACAGCATGCTGACTATAGTTAACAACGCGGTATTATATATGTGAAAGTTGGTAAGTGAGGAGATCTTGAAAGTTCTTATCATAAGAAAAGAAACTGTAACTATGTGAGTGATATAATTAAACTTACTGTGGAATCATTTTGCAGTGTATACATTTATCAACAATTATGTTTATACTTTAAACAAAAACAATGTTACCTGTCACTTATATCTTGATAAAACTGGAAACAAACTTTACAGATAAGGTGACTCAGATGGTAAAGAATCCGAATGCAGGAGACCCGGGTTTGATCCCTGGGTTGGGGAGATGCCCTGGAGAAGGGAATGGCTACCCACTCCAGCATTCTTGCCTGGAGAGAGTATTCTTGTCCATGGACAGAGTAGCCAGGTGGCTTACAGTCCATGGGATCGCAAAGAGTCAGACATGACTGAGCAACTAACACTTTCATTTTTCACTTTTCAGACTCACCAAAAAAGAGAGAGAGAGAGGAATTTATTGCCAACAAACTGGACAACCTAGAAGAAATGAATTAATTCCTAGAATCGTAACAACTACATAAGACCAAATCATGAAGAAATAGGAAATCTGAACAGACTAATTACTAGTAATCAGAAATATCCCAAAAACCAAAAGTCAAGAACCAAATGGCTTCACTGGTGAATTTTACCAATCATTAAAAAGTTGGTATCAATCCTTCTCAAACTCTACCAAAAAATAGAAGAGGAGGGAACACTTCCAAACTCATTTTATAAGTCCAGCATTACCCTGATACCAAAACCAGACAAGGATATTACAAAAAAAGAAAATTACAGGCCGATATATCTGGTAAGAATAGATGTATAAATCCTCAACAAAATATTAGCAAATCAAGTTCAGCAATACATAAAAAGATTATACACCACAATCAAATGATATTTATTCTAGGGATGCAAAGATGGTTTAATGTATGCAAACCAATCAGTGTGATACAACACATTAACAAAATGAAAAATAAAAATCATACTATCATCTCAACAGATACAGTAAAAACACCTAATAAAATTCAATATCCATTTCATGATAAAAACTATCAACAAACTAGGTACAGAGGGAATATACCTTAACGTAATAAAGATCATATATGACAAGTCCATAAATAATATTCTCAATGGTAAAAAGCTGGAAGCTTTTCCTCTAAGATCAGGAACAAGACAAAGATGCTCACTCTCACTACCTTTATTCAACACAATATTGGAAGTCATAGACAGAGTAATTAGGTGATAAAAAGAAATAAAAAGCATCCAACTCAGAAAGAAGTAAAACTGTCACTACTTGCAGATGACACGATATTAAGTCTTCACCAAAATACTGTTAGAACTTAAGAACAAATTCAGTATATTTTCAGAATACAAAAGCAATATACAAAAATTCAGTTGTGTATCTATACAATAAAAAGAAACTATTAGGAAAGAGAAATTAAGAAAACAGTCTTACAGTTGATCAAAAAAATACTTAGGAATAAATTTAACAAGTTAGTGAAAGACCTATAAACTAAAAACTGTAAGACGTTGATGAAAGAAATTAAAGAAGACAAATAAATGGAAAGATATCCTGCACTCTTCGTTGGAAGGATTAATATTAAAATGTCCTTACTATTAAATGTCCTTACTAGCCAAAGCAATCTACAAATTTAAGGCAGTCTCTATCAAAATTCCAGTGACAATTTTCACAGAAATACAGTGAACAATCTAAAATCTGTATGGAACTACAAAAGACTCTAAATAGCCAAAGCAATCTTGGGGAAGAAAAACAAAATTGGAGGCACTACAAATTGCACTCATCTCACATGCTAGTAAACTAATGCTCAAAATTCTCCAAGCCAGGCTTCAGCAATATGTGAACCATGAACTTCCAGATGTTCAAGCTGGTTTTAGAAAAGGTAGAGGAACCAGAGATCAATTTGCCAACATCCGCTGGATCATGGAAAAAGCGAGAGTTCCAGAAAAACATCTATTTCTGCTTTATTGACTATGTCAAAGCCTTTGACTGTGTGGATCACAATCAGTTCAGTTCAGTTCAGTTCAGTCGCTCAGTCGTGTCCGACTCTTTGCGACCCCATGAGTCGCAGCACGCCAGGCCTCCCTGTTCATCACCATCTCCCGGAGTTCACCCAGACTCACGTCCATCGAGTCCGTGATGCCATCCAGCCATCTCATCCTCCATCGTCCCCTTCTCCTCCTGCCCCCAGTCCCTCCCAGCATCAGAGTTTTTTCCAATGAGTCAACTCTTCTAATGAGGTGGCCAAAGTACTGGAGTTTCAGCTTTAGCATCATTCCTTCCAAAGAAATCCCAGGGCTGATCTCCTTCAGAACGGACTGGTTGGATCTCCTTGCAGTCCAAGGGACTCTCAAGAGTCTTCTCCAACACCACAGTTCAAAAGCATCAATTCTTCGGCGCTCAGCCTTCTTCACAGTCCAACTCTCACATCCATACATGACCACAGGAAGAACCATAGCCTTGACTAGATAGACCTTAGTCGGCAAAGTAATGTCTCTGCTTTTGAATATGCTATCTAGGTTGGTCATAACTTTTCTTCCAAGGAGTAAACGTCTTAAACTGTGGAAAATTCTGAAACAGATGGGAATATCAGACCACCTGACCTGCCTCTTGAGAAACCTATCTGCAGGTCAGGAAGCAACAGTTAGAACTGGACATGGAACAACAGACTGGTTCCAAATAGGAAAAGGAGTACGTCAAGGCTGTATATTGTCACCCTGCTTATTTAACTTCTATGCAGAGTACATCATGAGAAACGCTGGACTGGAAGAAGCACAAGCTGGAATCAAGATTGCCGGGAGAAATATCACTAACCTCAGATATGCAGATGACACCACCCTTATGGCAGAAAGGGAAGAGGAACTAAAAAGTCTCTTGATGAAAGTGAAAGAGGAGAGTGGAAAAAGCTGGCTTAAAGCTCAACATTCAGAAAACAAAGGTCATGGCATCTGGTCCCATCACTTCATGGGAAAGAGATGGGCAAACAGTGGAAACAGTGTCAGACTTTATTTTTTTGGGCTCCAAAATCACTGCAGATAGTGATTGCAGCCATGAAATTAAAAGACACTTACTCCTTGGAAGAAACGTTATGACCAACATAGATAGCATATTCAAAAGCAGAGACATTACTTTGTCCACAAAGTTTCATCTGGTCAAGGCTATGGTTTTTCCTGTGGTCATGTATGGATGTGAGAGTTGGACTGTGAAGAGGGCTGAGAGCCAAAGAATTGATGCTTTTGAACTGTGGTGTTGGAGAAAAGACTCTTGAGAGTCCCTTGGACTGCAAGGAGATCCAACCAGTCCGTTCTGAAGGAGATCAGCCCTGGGTGTTCTTTGGAAGGAATGATGCTAAAGCTGAAACTCCAATACTTTGGCCACCTCATGTGAAGGGTCGAGTCATTAGAAAGGTCTCTGAAGCTGGAAGGGGTTGAGGGCAGGAGGAGAAGGGGACGATGGAGGATGAGATGGCTGGATGGCATCACTGACTCGATGGACGTGAGTCTGAGTGAACTCCGGGAGTGGGTGATGGACAGGGAGTGCTGCGATTCATGGGGTCGCAAAGATTCGGACATGACTGAGCAACTGAACTGAACACTTCCTGATTTCAAACTGCTACAAAGCTATACTAATCAAAATAGTGTGCTATCAGCATAAAAACAAACAAACAGATCAATGGAACAGAACAGACAACTGAGAAATAAACTATGTATCAAAAAGAAAGAAAAGAATGGCCACCACATGCTTACTTTTCATCAAGTAGACAAAAGAAGCTGCAATGCATTCATTCAATGGACTATATGATGGCCCTTAAAAAGAATCAGACAAGATGTCCATGCTATACTTAAAAAGGCAAGTTTAAAAACGGAATATACAGTAAGCTCCCCTTTGTGAGTGTTTTCATGCCAACGTGCTAATACAGAAGACCTCTCAGCACAGAGGCTGGGGGAGGAGAACTTTCACTGTGCATTTTATATATTTCTATATTGTCTATATTTGTTACTACATGCATGTGTTTCTATTTTAATTTTTTAAAAACTAATTTTTGAGTTTTTTAATAGGAAAAAAAAAGTTGTTTCATTTGATCTTTAAAGAGCACTTAATGAGGTAGCTATTTTCCACATCTCACAGATGGAGAAACTGAGGCTGTGAGACTTGGCCTGCCCTAGACTCTAGAACTAGGCCATGGCAGAGCCAGGAAAGGAAGCCAGGCCTGTGTGACGACAGAGCTCTCAAAGATGAGAGAGCCACAGAGGCTCAGGAACAGGGGCACCCACCCACCACATGCCCAGGGCGGAGCCTGACCTTGAGATCCAAGTGCAGGACGTAATGCTGATGGAGGTAATGGACACCCTCGCAGATCTGCTTGGTGAACAAAACCACATCCAGTTCAGTCAGGTGGTACTTCTCTTCTGTGATCCGGTCAAAGAGCTCACCCCCATCCACACTGCCAGGGCAAAAGGAGAGGCAGACACTGACTGAGCAAGGCTCTCAGAGGACTGGTCTACTCATCACCAGGTGAGACGAGGGCACCACTCCCACCTGGGGTTTTATGGGGGGCAGGCGGGCGAACCTCTGCTCTGGTCTATTCCCAGCTCAGAGTGTGGCTGATAAAAACGAAGTGATAGGCCAAATGGGAGACTGGGGCTTGTCTGCAATACTGATCACCCAGGCTCACTCTGGACACTCACTGTCAATACTCCAGACCAAGGTTATAAACTCATTGGCCTACAGGGTCCAATTAGCACCTACATGGCAAGAATCTAAGTGGGCAAATCAGACCAGATGTGAGACAAAAGTTTTCTTGGAATACACAGCCTTTAGTCTAACGTTTGTTTTTCCATTTTTTATAGAGATATGACATGACAAATGTTTCACTCTCCTCAGTTGCACCAGAAGGAAAACAGCAACAGAAGCACACTAATAAATGTCCCCTGAGCCCTTGGCCTCAGCACTGTGGGTAGGTGAAAGTGGTGGGACTGTAGCAAATGGGAAATTGGTTGCCCTGTGTACAAAGGTCAGTTACTACAAGCTCCATCATACCACTTCCACCTGAGAATGCAGAGCCAGCATTATTAGATCTTCTATATTTGCAAGAAAAATCAGGCACCTAGGTTTTAATGTGAAATTTCCCAATTTCCAACTGTAAGCACTAAATCAAAATTACTAAAAATTGTGTAGGTAGGCCAAAATAATATCTGCAGGTCAAACCAGGCTCACTGGTCACTGGTTTCTGACGAATGGCCTTGTCCTCTGTGTTTTATGTTGGGGGTCAGGTAGAGGAAGTGATGACATTCCCTGGGTGTCACAGAGAGCGGAAAGGGAGAGTTTTGCTGCAACTTTGGCTTCTAGCCCAACCCTGAGCCCTGGCCCTGCCTCCCACTCACTACTCCATGACGAGGGTAAAGCTGTTCTTGCTCTCAAAGGCGTCGTAGAGCTGGATCAGGTTCACATGGCTGAGCTGGTTCATGATGTTAATCTCATTCTTGACATCCTCCTTGTGAAGCCAACAGGGAGAGGAGTTTCCAAGAAATGGGTTAGGAAGAGCAGTCAGTTGCATCTCCCAAGTCACACACACACACGCACCCTGCATCCTCATTTCCTGCAGCATCACCAGATTTCCTCAGCTCACCATCCACACCAGCTTCTTACAACAGAAGGTGAAGGTGAAGGTGCTCAGTCGTGTCCGATTTTTTGCGACCCCATGGACTGTAGCCTACCAGGCTTCTCCGTCCATGGGATTCTCCAGGCAAGAATACTGGAGTGGGTTACCATTTCCTTCTCCAGGGGATCTTCCCGACCCAGGGATCAAACTTGGGCTGCCCGCATTGGAGGTAGACGCTTTAACCTCTGAGCCACCAGGGAAGCAACAGAAGGGACCCACCCATTTCCCAGATAGGAACCTTGAGACCCCAGAAAGAACCCTGGAGATCTGGGAGGACCCTGTTCCCCAGGGTGCAAGGTGACTGCTGACTAGAGTGTGGGAGCCAAGGAAAAAAGGCAGGAAAGGTGGCCAGGTTTCCTGCTCAGCTTGGAGGGGCCTGAGGCAGTGCAGGACCCAGAGGGGCCTTGAAGGAAGTGAAGGAGTCCTGAGCTTGGCCCGGGGCACCCGTTGGCCTGGGGCAGACACCTCACCCGGTCCTTGGCGCTCTTCACTTTGATGATCTTGGCCGCCAGCGAGAGGCCTGTGGCCTTCTCCGTGCATCTGTGAACCTGGCCAAACCGGCCCCTGCAGAGAGAGACATGATGACACAGCAGGCTCAGAGCCCCAGAGGCATACCCTGCATGTGAGTGGAGGCCAGCCGTATCTGGGACCCTGGACTGTCTGGTCCTACCTCAACTCCACATACGCTACAGCGATTACCCTGCCCACCAGAGGTATCACAGTCACTGCCCCACACTGCTACCTGAACCTGGAGAAGAGCTTCTTCACCCCAGGTATGGGCCATCCTGCACCCAAGGAGAGTGCTCCACAGCCACACCACCCAGGCCGTCCTGCACCCTAGAGGTCATCCCTCTTAACCCACCCCATGTCAGCTCTCATTTCACCTGCAGTACATGGGCCCCAGGCCTGCACTGTGGGCCCACCTGTACCCTCCACTTCGTCTCACTCACACCACATGGGCCCTCCTGCTCTCTGCAGCTGTCTCCTCACCCACTATTTATGAGCTCTCAGCTCACACTCTCGTCTTTCGGGACATCCTGCTCTTGGCTGTGGCTCCCTCAATCAGTTCCTGAGAACCAGCAGCAGTGCCCGGTTGTCCAGTTGCCCTCCCCACCCCCATCAAGGCAGAAGGCCCGCTTACCCTCCCAGGACTTCATGCTGGCACACTGTGTAGCCCGCTGAGGTCGAGGTCTCCCTGACACTCACTACCCGGTGCTCGAAAGGGGCTGGCGGGGCTGGACTGTCATCTGTTCAGGAGACAGCAGCCCGTGAGTCTTCTTCATGCAGCCCCTACCTCTCAGCTTCCCCCTCACCCCCCATCACCACCCCGACCCCCAGACCTGGCCCCTCTTGGTTCAAAAAGGCTTCTGCCGGTTTGCTGGGGGTTTATCCAGGAAGCATTCAGAGTGTTCCCAGGACAGCTCCATGATTTCTGCAACCCTGGACCCAAAGCAGGGGAAAATACTGCTATTTTCTCTTAGTTTGTCTCACAAGCAACTTTCTGCTCCCCAAAGTAGAAGGTTGGATGTGCTTTGAGAGCATTCTTGTGTGTGTCTGCCAAGGTGAGCCTGAGCCCTAGGTTACAAGGGGGTAACTTTTGTAGGGGTTTTTGGTTTTCTGGGCCCCTGGAAATGGTTGTGTGGCAGAGACTCTACTTTTAGAATTCCAGTCTGAAGTCTCCTTCACTGCAAAGTAACTGCCTTCTGTTCTCAAGGTTTACACACAAGGTTCAGAAGCCCAGTGGTCAGATCCTGGCTCTGTTAGCGCAGACCCTGTGGCCTTACAGGTGCTTCTCAGCCTCTCCTGTGTCTGATGTGTCCTCACTCCACAGACCTGTGAGTATAAACACCGCCACAAATACTTGAGGCTCGGCTCACAGACAGTCCTCAGCTAACATTGGCTTCATCACCATCTCAAGTCTCAGAAAAGACTAAAGTCACAGGTTGCTCTCAGCTATGTTTCAGGAATTAAGGGAGGCCGTGTCCACATCTGAACCAAGTCATAGAAGGGGAAAGGAAGCAACCAGAGCCATCAGAGCAACTTCAGAGCTTGGAAGAGCCAAGAGGCACCAGGATGACCTGCACAACACTCAGCCCTTCCTCAGGGCCTCTAGAAATTCTGGGACAGGGAATTGGCAAAGGGTGGCCTTCCTGCAGCCACATGGGATGAGGGCTCCCATGAGGGCGTGGCCCTAAGGGCTGAAAGACTCAAGGCCCTTTGCGTCACAGGAACACAAGGACACCTACCACCGCCACTGGGACAGAAAGCAGCTCAGCAGCCCCTTCCTGATCCTTGAGGAGAGTCAGCACACTGGGTGCAAATGGCTAATAGTAGGTTATATGCATCAGGTAGTGGAGGAAGAAGCCTTCCCTATCTCAATCCAGAATGATGCCAGTTCTATTGGGCAGGCAGGTGGCTTTGAGAAATCCACCCAGGTGAGTCCCCCACGTTCCCTCCTCTCCCGTGGCTACAGCCAACCTGAGCTCACCTGCTGCATCTCTATGCCTTGGTCTCCAGCTCTGGGATGTGCTGGCAGGCTGTTCTGAGTCCTGGTATCCCAGACATTATCCCCACATTATCTCTACCTGGAAGCTTCAGGGAGGCCCTCCCCACCGCCCCCCGAGAGTAGGTCTTTCAAATTCACTCACCTTGGGGCACATAGCAACGGCCTCACTTACCTAGAACCAGGCTGCCCGCCTCAGCTCCTGGGGGTGTCCTGCTTCCTGCTTCGGCTCTGCCTGCACCCCCAGCCGTGCAGTCCTTCCCAGGGTCAGGGTTCCCTGCTTCTGGGTTTGTGTCCTGCTGTGGGCCTGGGGCCCCGGAATCAACTCCCTTGTCCCTCCTGGCCCTGCTTGGCGCCATGGTCAGCTCAGACCCAGGTCCTTGCTTCTCTTTGGCCTTTGCTCCCCCGTCACAGCTCCGCTTTCTCACACTGGCTCCTCTGAGGATAGGTTTTCCTGACTCAGTTCCAGGGGCCTGGGGGCAGCACCTGGGCCCAGGTGGGTCCTGCTCACCTGGAGGCACAGCTGCTGGAGTCTCAGCAGGCGGTGAGGTTCTGAGGCTGCCCCCTCGTGTCACAAGCAGCTCCCCAGGGGTATCTGTCTCCTGCACATGGATGGAGATCCTGGGACAGAGAGAAATGTGGCAAGAACTCAAATCAGAGCATACCTGGGTTCAACTGCCTGCTGCTGCCATTCACTAACTGTGGTCTCTTAGTCTCAGTTTTCTCATCTGTTAAAAGTGTCCTTTGAGTTGTTATAATAGTAAGAGTTAGCTTGTGGTTGAAACTAGCAACCAACCCCTACCCATCTCTGCCCAGACACAACACTGGGGAGAGGCTAGTTTCAGTGACACGCGGTGCCACCAGGATTCCACTGGGTCAGCATCTGCGGGAGACTTGAAGAACCTGTGGTGGATGGCGGGTGAGAGGAGTGGGAGGATGGGCACCAGACATCTCTGTGGCCCCTTGAAAACATGATTCTGCCCCACAAGTGTTGTGGCCTGGAGGCAGGAGACCTGGGCTGTTCCCTCCCTTCTCTGGGCCTCAGTTTCCCTTCTCTTAAGTGAAGAGAAGGGTGAACCAAGTCAAACATCACACTAGAAGCCTCAGGTTAGACATATGTTAGTAAAATCAGGGAATTGTTCATAAGACTCTGGACTTTCTGTTTCTCCTGAAGAAACAGTCCTGGCTGTGCTGGGCCTGCATGCTTACACACGTGAGGAAATTCTCTGCCTCCCTACAAGTCCCCAGTGCCACTGGGCCCATCTCATCCATACTTGTTCCCCAGACCAAGCAGTACTGTGGTTTGGGACCCCAGCTGGAGGTCGGGAAAGTCCTCTATGTCCCAAGATTCACAGGAAAGGACCTTGACCCTGGGAGCTTCAGACCCTGCTGCTCTGACAACAGGTTACTAGGCAGGGCTGGGTCTGGGCAAGTCTAGCCTCAGCAACCGCTTCTGTCAAACAAGGATGATAATACCTCATGGATGTACTGAGAGTCAACTAAGAAAAGAAAACAGAGGTTCTAACAGTGAAGGCTAAAATGGTGCAGCCACTGTGTAAATCAGTATGGCAGTTCCTCAGAAATGTGAAAATATATTACCAGATGATCCAGCAATCCCACTTCTGGAAATAAACTCAAAAAAATTAAAAGCAGAACCTCAAAGGGATATTTGTAGAGCCTTGTTCATGGCAGTCAAATGTGGAAGACACTGAAGTGTCCGTTGACAGATGAAAGAATAAATAAAATGTTGCATATACACGTAATGGAATAGTATTCATCCTTATGCTAAGTGAAATAAGCTAGTGACAGAAAGGCGGATTCTATATATTTGAATGAATGAGTTATAAGAAGGACCTGTGCTGCTGCGCTCAGTCACTTAGTTGTATCTGACTCTTTGCAGTCCCATGGACTGTAGCCTGCCAGGCTTCTCTGTCCATGGGATTTTCCAGGCAAGAATACTGGATTGGGTTGCCATTCCATTCTTCAGGGGATCTTCCCAACCCAGAGATCGAACCCACATCTCCTACATTGGTAGGCAGATTCTATACCACTGAGCTACCTAGGAAGCCCATAGGAAGGACTCAGAGTAGTCAAATTCATAGAGACAGAAAGCAGAATGGTAGTTATGGTAACAGTTTCAGATTTACAAAATGAAAAAGCTCTGGAGATCTGTGTCATAACAACATGAATATACTTAACACCACTGAACTATACATTAAAAAATGGTTACAACAATGAACATTATGTTACATGTTTTTTAACCAAAAAAAATTTTTTTTAAAATAGGGCTTCCCCTAGCAGCTGGAGGCCTGGGTCCTTCCTTTGCCTGCGCCTGAATGCACCTGGTTCTGCATACTGTTCACAGCTAAAGCTTGGATAGGATGTAGCAAAATTCCCCTGACATCCCTCAGGAGCAATTACAGGTTGGTGATGACAGGAAAGGATGGGAAAGGTGGCATCCAAGCCCAGCTTAGGCATTGCCTTGATCAAGGAACATGGGAAACTGCAGGAAGCCAGTGTCTGGAAGAATATACAGGTAGTCAGGTGGCCGCTGCCAATTAGAGCCAACATTTTCCTCAAGATATACTCATGTGGTAGATGAGGGAGGGTAGGTAGTGATCTCCCCAGTTCCTAAGCCCAATTTGGTGTGTCTGAAATTCACCTCAAGGTTGAAACTTACATAGAAACCTTTCTCTGTCACCCAGAATCTTTTTAGGGCCCCTACCAAGTTCATGGAAAGTTCATCCCCACTCTAGATTCTACATTTAGAGCCCTGGCAAGGATCCAGGGATGCCTGCCAGGAAGCCCTCCCTCCAGATGGTTAGGTCTCCTGGGGACTCACATTTCCTTGCAAAACAAAGGCAGACAAAGCATCTGGGCTTCCCTGCCAGTCACCACAGCATACACAGACACCAGCTCCCCTCCCTACAGCAGGCCTCGAGGGGCTTGGTTACAGGTCAGAACAACAGAGGACAGGTGTAGACGGGTACCAGGCTGTTTAGAGAGAAGCCCAGGAAGCAGAGTGCCCTTTAGTGCACTGCCCTTGGAGAACACTGCTGGATAACACAGAGACCTGACAATCATCAGGTTCTAACTCATTATTCTCCTGTACCATGTTGGCTGATGGCAGGTCCTGAGGCTGAGTCCTGAGGGTTAGGATACAACCTCATCTCCAGGACTCCAAGCATAATCCTTCTGAAACTCCCTTGGCTTGATTCAGCCTATATTAACCTCCCACCTCTGAAGACCCATTATTCTTTCCCTACCATAGTGTTTAGGACTTAACAAATGCTGACAAGAAACAGGATGGTGCAGTGATTAGGGGCACAGATATTGGAGTCCAGAAACCTATGTCCATCCTCTTAAATTTTTTGAGACTTGCGTTATGGTCTAGCATGTGATCTAGCCTGAAGAACATTCCATATGCACTTGAAAAGAATGTGTATTCTTATGTTAAGTATCTTTTCCAGCCACAGTGATATGAAATTAGAAACCAATTGCAGAAAGAAAAATGAGAATAGAACAAACAAGTGGAGACTAAACAGCATGCTACTAGAAGACCAATGGGTCAATGAGGAAATCAAAGAAGAAATCAGAAAATACCTTGAGACAATGTAAATGGAAACACAATGCTTCAAAACCTATGCATACATGCGTGCTAAGTTGCTACAGTCATGTCTGACTCTGTGTGACCCTATGGACTGTAGCCTGCCAGACTCCTCTGTCCACGGGATTCTCCAGGCAAGAATACTGGAGTGGGTTGACATGCCCTCCTCCAAGGGATCTTCCTGAGCCAGGGATTGAACTGTGTCTCTTACATCTTCTGCCTTGGCAAGCAAGTTCTTTACCACTAGCACCACCTGGGAAGCCCCCAAAACCTATGGAGTTCAGTCAAAGCAGTTCTAAGAAGGAACATGATAGTGATACAGACCTTCCTCAATAAACAAGAAAAATCTCAAGCAACCGAATCTACCACCTAAAGGAATTAGAAAAGAAGAATAAGTAAAGCCCAAAGTCAGCAGTAGGAAAGACAAAATAAAAATTAGAGAGGAAATAAGTAAAATAGAGATCAAAACACAATAGAAAAGATCAATGAAAAAAAGGCCTGGCTTTTTGAAAAGACAAACAAAATTGATAAACCTTTAACCACTCTCATCAAGAAGAAAGGAGAGAGGTTCAAATAAACAAAATAAGAAATACAAGAGGACAAGTTTCTACTGTATTGCACAGAGAACTTTATTCGCTACCCTATGATAAACTACAATGGAAAAGAACATTTTTAAAAAATACATATATACATATATATACTTGACTTATTTTGCTGTAGAGCAGAAAATAACACATTGTAAATCAACTATACTTTAATTAAAAACAAACAAAAGAAATGAAAGAGGAGAAATAACAAATAGCATAGAACTACAAAAAATCAGAAGAGAATATATGAACAAATCTGATAACTCAGAACAAATCAACAAATTTCTAGAAACATACAGCCTGCCAAGACTGAATCAAGGGCAAACAGCCAATCTGAACAAACTGATCCCTAGCAGTGAAATTAAATTTGTAATTTAAAAAAACCCCAGCAAACAAAATCCAGGGTTGGACAGCTTCACAGGGTAATTCTCTTTTGTATTCTATAAAGAAGAGCTAGGACTTATCCTTCTCAAATTAGTCCAATAACCTGAAGAGGATAGAACACTCCCAAATGTATTCTATGAGGCCACCATTACAATGACATCAAAACCAGAAAAAGATACTCCATAAAAGCAAGTTATAGGGTAGTATCTTTGATGAATATAGATGTAAACATCCTCAACAAAATACTAGCAAGCTAAATTCAACAATATGTAAAAAGGATCATACACCATGATCAAGTGGAATTTATTCAAAGGACCCAAGGATGGTTCAATATTTGCAAATCAATCATTGTGATACATCATTATGACAAAGTAAGTAGTAAAGTAAAGTAAAGTTGCTCAGTCGTGTCCGACTCTTTGCGACCCCATGGACACCAGGCTCCTCCGTCCATGGGATTTTTTGGCAAGAGTACTGGAGTGGGTTGCCTTTTCAAGGGAAGGATAAAAATCACATGATCATTTCAATAGATGCCTAAAATGTAATTGACAAAATTCAACATCCATTCATATATTCATGATAAAAATTATCATCAGAGTGGGTATAGCGAGAACACATCTCAACATAATAAAGGCCACTATGACAGTCTCATAGCTAATATCACACTCAATGGTGAAAAGCTAAAAGCCTTTCCTCTAAATTCAGGAACAACACAAGGATCTCACTCTTTCCACTTGTATTTAACATAGTATTGGAACTCCTAAACACAGCTATCTGACAAGAAAAGGAAATAGAAGGCATCCAAAATGAAAGAAAAGAATATCACTATTCAACAAGAAAACTGTCACTTTTTGCAAATGACATGATACTTTAAATGCAAAACTCTAAAGTTTCCACCCAAAATCCATAAAAACCGATAAATGAATTCAATACAGTTGCAAGATACAAGATTAGTATACAGAAATCTGATTTTCTATATGCTAATGGTGAACTATCAGAAAGAGAAAGTAAAAAATCAATCTCTTTTAAAATCACATTTTAAAAATACCTAGGAAGAAACTTACCAAGGAGATAAAACACATTTATTCTGTAAACTATAAAACACTGATGAAGGAAATTGAAGATGATATAAAGGAATGGAAGGATATCCCATTTTGGGATTGGAAGAATTAATATTGTTAAAATAGGCATACCACCCAAAGCAATCTACAGAATTAATGGTCTCTATCAAAATACCCATGACATTTTTTGCAGAATGAGAATAAATAATCCTAAAATTCATATGGAGCCACAGAAGACCTTAAGTTACCAAAACAATCTTGCTTAAAAAGAACAGAGCTGGAAGAATAACCCTCCCAGTCTTCAGGCTCTATTACAAAGCTACAATAATCAAAACAGCATAGTACTGGCACAAAAACAGAATCATAGATCAATGGCACGGAATAGAGTCCAGAAATAAACCCATACACCCATGGTCAGTTAATCTATGACGAAGGAGGGAAGAATATACAGTGGGGAAAAGACAGCCTCTTGAATAAACACTGTTGGGAAAACTGGACTGCTAAATGCAAAAGAATCAAACTGCACTACTTTTTCACACTGTATACAGAAATGAATTCAAAGTGTATTAAAGATCTAAATATAAGACTCCACACATAAAACTCTGGAAAAGAAAGGTTAGTCAGAATAGTCTGATGTAAATTATAGTAACTTTAAAAAAATCTGTATCTTAAGTCAAAAGAAATAAAAGCAAAGAAAACAAACAAACAAATGGGGCCTAATTAAAAGCTTTTGTACAGCAAAGGAAACCACTGAAAAAATGAAGACAACTTACCAAATGGGAGAAAATATTTGCAGATGATATGACCAACAAGGGATTAATATCCAAAATATACAAATGGCCTATTTGTTTATATAGACTCAATATAAAAAAACAAACAACCCAATGAAAAAAATGGGCAGAGGGCCTCAATAGACAATTCTCCAAACGAGACATACAGATTACCAAAAAGAACATGAAAAGATGCTCAACAATGCTAATTATTAGAGAAATACAAATCAAAACAACAAGCTATCACATCACACAGTCAGATCACCTATCACCAAAAAAACTACAAATAACAGATGTTGACAAGGATATGGAGGAAAAAGGAACACTTATACATTGTTGGTGAGATGTAAATGGGGGTGGTGATTATGAAAAACAGTATTGAGGTTCTTCAAAAAACTAAAAATAGAACTACCACATAACACAGCAGTTCCAATCTTGGATATACATCCAGAAAAAAACAAAACCATCCATTTGAAAAGATACATATGCCCCCAATGTTCATAGCAGCACTGTTTACAATAACCAAGATATGGAAGCACCCAAGTGTCCACCAACAGATGAATGGATAAAGACGATGTGGTAGATATGTACAATGGAATACTACTCTGCCATAAGAAAGAACGAAATTCTGCCTTTTGTAGCAATGTATATCAACTGGAGAATATTATGCTTAAAGTAAAGTAAATCAAACAGAGAAAGAATTATTGTATGATATAACATATATGGAATCTAGAAAAAAATAATGCAAATTAAGATATATAGCAAAAAATTAAAAAAAAGATATATAGCAAAACAGAAACAGACTCAGAGAACAAGCTACTGGTCGGTTACCAGTGAGGAGGGAGAAGGGGATTAAGAGGTACAAACTACTGTGTATGAACTAGAAAAACAACAAGGATATATTGTATAACAGAGGGAATTATAGCCATTAGCTTATAGTAACTTTTAATGGGGTGTACACTCTCAGAAATCTGATCACTATGCTGTACGCATGAGTGTATGCTCAGTCGCTCGGTCGTGTCTGACTCTTTGCAACCCTATGGACTATAGCCCGCTAGGCTCCTCTGTCCATGGGATTCTCCAGGTAAGATTAATGGAGTAAGTTGCCATGCCCTCTTCTAGGGAATCTTCCTGACACAGGGATCGAACCCACATCTCCTGCGGCTCCTGCATTGCAGGAGGGTTCTTTACCACTGAGCCACTGGGGAAGTCCCATATTCTGTATACCTGAAACTAATACAGTATAGTAAATCAACTATACTTCAATAATAAACAAACACCTGGATTCAGATTCCAACTCTGAACCCCTAGCTGTGTGACCCTGGGCAACCTGACCCTGATTCCTCATCAATAAATTGAGGATACCTCCTGGGGATGTTTTGAGAATAAAATGAGATGATATCTGTGAAATGCTCAGCCAATGACTGTCACTTGGGATGTGTTCTGTGAACCCCATCTTTTAGGTGTCATTATCGCTATTACAGTGGCTGTCAGAACTGGTGATTCTCAGTCTTGTTCCACATGGGACTCACCTGGGAAGCTTTAAAAACAAACAGACAATGTTTGAACCTTGTTCCAGACTGAATAAATCTGAATCTTTGTTCATTGGTATCTTAAAAATTCCTTCCGGTAACTCTTATGGGTACCAGGTAAGAACCAGTGCTCTAAGCTCCTGAAAGCAGGGCCTTGGCCTTCTCTTATCTTCCCCTTATGAGGCTGGCCAGCACTGCGCACAGTGGACACTCTACAGGAGCAGCTGTCCCCTTGGCCACGCTCTAGCCTGGGGGCCGCAGTTAATTCCCCCTTCCTTTCCCAGCTTGGAGGCACATGCCTTACCTTGGAGGTGTTTCTCCACCACAGTGAGCTGCCTTGGCCTGAGCTGGCGGTGCTGGAGTCAGCCTCATGCCCTCCACCGAGGGCAGAGGGTCAGGCCTACTGGGTGATGTTCCTCGTCCTGCACTCGATGCAGCCTCCTGCCCAGTGGGAGCCTCACTGACCCTTTCAGACACCACAGACAGTTCCAGGCCAATCCCGGGGTTCTCGCTGGATGCTCTAGGAGCTTGGACTTCCACCTCTGGGCGCACCTGAGTTGGGCCAGAAATTCCGTCTCTCTGCTCTGATGGGGCCTCTGCCTGGGTAGGAAGGTCAGATCCTGTCCCTTCTGGCAGGTCCGCCTTCTGGCTCTCTATAGGAAAATAAGCAGGATAACTCTCTCATTTGGAGGAAACTTTCCAAAGAATATGTAGCAGGCCATTCAGTGCACCATGTTTATAACTCTAGGCTGACTGGAAATAACCCGAGTGACCATCAAGATGGAGCTGTTTGACTAAACCAGGGCCACTCAGGCATAAAAAAGGAGAAACGACTATCTCCATATGCGGCTATGGAGCAATCTCAGGTTATACAGATGGAGAAAACAAAGTGGAGAAGTGTGTGATGTGTTTCTGTTTGTCTAAAGGGAGGCTGTGTGTGAGTGTGAGCACACACATACATGTATATAACCACTTACAATGTGGTCTGAAGAGATTTGACCTTAAAGGAAAGATAAGACAGTTTTTTTTTTAATGGTTACAAATATGGGGGAGAAAATGAGATACAGGGAACATGCATAGAAGCTAGACTTAGTATAGCTTGTTTTATCAATTCAGCTTTGGAAGCATGTAAATATTATGCAAAAAGTATAAAAGAAAATTAAACCTTAAAAATGCATAAAAATTTAAATCCAAGTGAAATAAGCACAGCAATACAGAGTGGGATAAACATTAAAAAAAAAAAAACTTCAAGAAAAGAGAAAGAAGACATTTCAGCAGTTTTTCAGTAATCACATTTGTTATGGTGGTGGTATCTTTAACCCTGAAACTGTTGGGTGTGCATGTGGGATAAAGCAGATGGGGCCCTACTCACCTTCCCAAGGGCCCCTGAGCTCAGCTTGTACACCTCTGGTGCTCAGCGTGTGCTTTGGTTTTGCTTCTTTCTCTTCCACTCGCTCTTTGTTCTAAAAGAATGACCATAAAACCTATCACTGTCATCACTGAGGCCACAAACATTTTGTTGAGTACCTACCTTGGGCTTGAAATAGAAACACTTAGGTTATTTCATGTAGTCTCGCAGTAATACTAGAGGGTACGAATTACTATTGTTACTTTAGAGATAAGGACACTGAGGTTTTCCCAAGGTCACCAAGTCCTTTCAAATGGGTTACTGTATTGCAGGTAAGGGGCAGACCTAGTCCCCGATCTAAATAGACCAGACCTCAAAATACTAGATCAGGCTTGGAAAATAAATTTGAGTCAATTTAGATTAGTCAGTTATGACTATTCCAGTGTTGGCTTGGGTTGGATACTGAATCCATGTTAGTAATGGGAGTGTCACTGTTAATGAATACCTGCCTGGGAGCCAGGTAGGTGGATTCTATGGTTCTGTCTATATAGAACAGGACCCTTGAGCTAAACTTGATGGATTTAAACCCGGTTTGACCATTTGATAAGATCCTTAACTTCTCTGCCTCTCACTTTTCTAGTCTGTGAAATGGGGAGAATAATATCTAATCACAGAGCAGTGGGAAGATTGAGGGAGTTTATTTGTAGAATTTCTTGAGGAGTTCTCCCAACACAAGGTGATTAGCTCTGGTGATTTTATCCTGTCTGAACAGATGAGTGGATTGTGTATGATGCTCAGAGCCTACCCACAGAGGCTCTCAGCAATTCTTCCTTAACTGAACGGTCCACACCAGACCAGTGCATGCGCTGTGCTCCTGAAATCATCCAGAGCACTCAGTATTTCTGAGTGCAAATATTTCTAGGTGCCCTGACCCTTGTTGGGTCCCCCTGGTACTTCTGAGTCTTTGACTTCATAGAACAGGACGCTTGAGCCAGACTGGTTGGGTTTAAACCCCATCTAGAGTATGGCCCCTAAGATTCCTCCTGGCACTTGTCACAGACCCAAGTCTGGTCTAAGCCTAGAGACTGAAGGCCCTTTCTCCTATCTTGGCCAGAGAGGCCTCAACTGGGAGCCCAGAGTCCAAAAAGAACTAGAGTTTTATTTGGCTTGCACAGCATTTTACATCAAAATTCTAAGCTGCCTTTTGGGCTTAGAGAATTGTTCTACATTTTGATTGTGGTGGTGCTTATTAGTGTATATACATTTGTTAAACTGTGTACTTAAGATGTACATATTCAGTTGTATATATACAGTTTATTGTATGGAAATTATATCTTAATAAAAATGATCAGAAAAAATTCTAGGTTCCCAGCTTCTCTTGAAAAAAAAAAAAAAAATCTGATGACCTGTCAACTCTAAGCCCAAATGGCAAAAATCACCTGGAGCAATTCCCTCAAACTGGGTCACCACAGTCCTCACCTCTCTTGCATGTCTCCCTGACACTAAGGGTGAAGGTTAGGTTTGTTACTGACTTAGGTTCAGCTGCCTGTTGTTCAAAAATCAATACTTGAGAGAGGCAAGTGTTGGTAGAAAGTTGCTTTCAATCAGAATGCCAGCAATCTGGGGAGATGGTAGACTCTGTTCCCCCAAAAACCACCTTCAAAGAATCTGCTCAGCCATGAAAGCTTTTAAAAGGGAAGAAAAAAGTAACCTCAGTTAATCACTGAGATAAGGAGTCAGAATCATCCTCATCCCCCGCTGTATGCAGGCTTGTGGAGGCTATCTTGTTCATGGTTTGTTCACAGTTAGTTACATTGTGAGATTACTAAAGAAGAAACTAAGGAAGAGATCTGGTCATCTGTTAATTACTTACTCTTCATTTCTAGTTCTTTGATCTACAGAAAGAACCAACATGTTAGGCAAGGGATTGTATGATTAAAAGATCTGAACGGTGTGTTTGGGCCAGAGATGAGTAGAGCATGGAGGTGCCTGGTTTAAGTTTGGTGACAAGATAAAAGGGTGCTCCTACAGAGAGCTCTTTCTTGCCAAATGTTGCTTACAAATCCCCACTTGTCAAAACATCATTCCATTTCTATGGAATTACGGGGAAAAACCCATCTCCTGTAACTCTTTCATGCTGACACAGGGTGCCATATTCCATTTCTATGGGATTAGGGGTCTGTCTGACTTCTGTAAATTCTTCATGCTGACATAGGACACTATATTTTCAGAGTGAAGATGTTGACATGAATCTGTACCATCTCTGCTGACAATTTTAATTGCCTGCTTACATATATGGTCAGAGCAAGCTACAATTATTCAAATACTCACAAAGTTATAGATTATTATGAGCAGCAGTGATAATCCCATTCTCTTGAGGCCAGTTCTTGAAATTGCCCTAGCCATAAATTCAGTACTGCTCAGGATGGAGCAGTTTGCGGCATGGCTGCAGTCTGGTCAATATGCAGCTGGCCTTTTCCCTCTGGTGGCAGTTTAGTATCTGTGAAACAACTTAGGAATGTGCATCAGACCTGGGTCTGTGACTCTAGTGTTCTAATCATTAGCTGCTTGAGCCTGCTCTTTTGTGACTCTGCGAGGCCTGGAAGACTTCAGCTTTTTTACAAACAAAAGGTAGGGGGTGTGGAGGGGCCTTTGTACTTGGGGCTGCTTCCAGTTTGGTTCCACTGATTTTCCTACCCTGTGACCACTTCTCTCGGCCTTGTTTATGTCTTTGTGATTCCAGGACAGCAAGTTTTGCCCTCTTTATGGTAACAACATAATACATGGGAACACTTAATAAGGTTGGCTGTTGTCATCATGATTATCACCAGCATCATCGTGACCTGGATCCCCTGCTCTATGGAGATCTCTCCCTGGGTCTCTTCCTACAGACTCTGTCCTGCCACCCCAGTAGTTGGGGAACTGGAAGCATTATCATGGCTGCCTCCTGCTTCACCTACCAGTGGAGAAAGATTCAAACAGACTGATTCAAACAGATTGTCCTTTGGCAGACCTTGTGGGGTTCAGACTATCTTCTCCCTCCCCCTGTGTTTGGTAGAGGGAGGTGCATGCACACACACACACACACACACACACACACACACACACGCAGGCAGGGCAGGATTTTGACTTCAAGGCTCAATCTTTTGGTCCCAGCCTTGTTTTGATGTATTCAGAAGGAGGATAAACCCCAAACACCTGGGCACCTTGAGGGCTGATGCATTCTGAGCAGTTTGACTGCGCTTCTGTGCACCCTGACTGAGCCTGACTCCCTCCATGAGAGAGTATACAGCTTCCAGTAATAATCTGATCCATTGCTACAACCAAATGAAGTGTCACTGGGCAATCCAGACCTGAGGAGAAGCTTCATGAAGTCCTGGCAGCCAGAACTAGCACTGAATTCAATTCCACAAATTGCAATGCCCATACTCTCCTAGGAAATAGAAAAGGATCTCCAGAAAGTCTCCACAATGCACTGTTTTACACAGTGCGTGTAAAAGCTGGGGCTCAGTCTCAGCTATTTAATGGCCCCTTTTCTGACACCCTCTGTGAGAAAGCCCTGCCAGCACACAGAAGGAAGCAGAGGCCTCTCACGGGGGTAAGGTAAGGAGCTGACAGCCTAACAGGGAGACTAGATCAGCCCTGTAGATAGCTACTGACATGTATATTAAATACAAAGACCAGAAGAGAGATCAATCGTGTTCCAGATCAATCGCAGGCAAGAACAGTGGCAAGAAAATAGAAAGTTCCGTGACTTTGCCTTATCCAGAAATGCCTAAATATCTGCAACATGTGTGACAGCTAACTTCACTTATATATGAAGAATTCTTAAAAATCAAGAAAAAGGCAAAAAAAGAAATGGAAAAGAGGGAAAATGTATGAATTTTTTAAAAAAAGAGTTTACTTTAAAAAGATATAACCAACTGCCTTATTTGGATTTTAACTCAAATAAACAAATTTTAAAAGTAAACAAATAAAACATTAGCTGATCAGGGACATTTGAACACTGGTTGGTAACATCAAATTACTGTTTACCTTTAGATGTGAAGGGTATCATGATAATGTTTTTTAAAAGACCCCTTAGGTTTTAGATATATTAGCTGAGTTGCTTATGGAAGAAATGATCCAATGTCTCAGATATTCCTTAAAATAATCTGGAAAGAGGGAAGTGGGTGGGAAAGAGCCTCTATTTGTGGGCTGACAAGGTTCATTATACTAATCTATTTTTATTCATTTGACATTTTTTATATTAAAAAAATGTCTTTTAAAGAAACATGCATAATAAGATGTTTTCATTTGCCAGACAATGAATGAAAAACTGGATAAAATGCTTTGTTAGCAAAAATAGGAATGCAACAATCATTCCCATATGTTACTTAATTAGAATAACTTCTTTGAAGGTTGGTTTGGCATTATTTATTGTATAAATTTACCCATTGGCTTAGCATTGTCACTTCTAGGAGTGTGTCATATAGATAAACTCACAATTCCATGGATAGTCACTGCATCATTATTTATAAAAGCTAAAAATGAGAAATAATGTACATAATGATATGGGACTGATTAATAAATTAAGACACATTCTCAAAAATAGAACTCTCTGTAACTTGAAAAACAAAAACAAGAACACTTTCTAGTTATAAATATGAAACAATGCCCAAACTAATGCCCAAAAAACTTTAAAAATAATCAAGCCCAGTACAATGTGAATAATATTTTAGTTAAAACAAAGAGGGTGGTGTGTATACCAGTGGGCTTATAGATTAACAGTCTCTGTCAGGAAGGTTTCACAGGAAATAGGCTCCTATGATTGTTGGGAGAGGAGGGTTGTCCTGGGGACTGGGGGATAAGTAGGAGGGAGAATGATTTTTGCCATGTGCATAAATTATATTTCTTTTTTTTTTAAAGCTGAGGTTGGTTATCAGAGTCAAGAGCAGAAGGTCCTATTTTCCCTACAGGCTCGACTCTCAGGGGAGGTGCAGAAAGCAGAGAGCTGCGTGGGAGGGGCCCACTGTGGAGAAGCTGCAGGGCAAGAGGGAAAGGGGTCTGCAAAGCACTTCTGGCCTGACTGGGGGCGGGGAGGAAGGCAAAGTCCTGCAGCCTTGCTCCGGAAAGCCTCAGTCACTGATAGAGTCAAGCTCAGATTCCGTGAGGGGGAAGCTGCAAAGATCTGAAAGGGTAGCTCCAGGCCAACATCTGCGAGTTGCTAGGTGGCTGACCCTTAGCTGTTCCCAAACAGAGTTTTGCCTCTACACACCTCACACACATGCACACACAAACACCCCACACCCCAGCCAAGCGTCCTTTAGCCAGTGGATCTGATTATGCAACCCTTGGGAACAGCCACTCTCAGAAATGCCACACTCCACCCCCAGGCTCTGGCTCTGGCCTGTGTCCCCCGTAGGTCACTGTCAACACTCATCTCCCCACAGGCAGCTGCATACTCTGCCCACTCAGGGACACAGCACAAGGTTGGGGACAGGAAGGGGGGGATCTGGGTTTCCAAAGGAGGGGCTCTGTCAGGGTAAACTGAGTGCTTCCCACCTCTCGCCCACCCCAGGTGTAAGGAGAGAAGTCCCTGGGATGTCAGAGAAGTGTAACTGCCCTCCTCTCCCTAGTGGCTCATTTGTCCCCCACTTCTAGGTGCCCTGCACTGCCCAGGGCCCCACAGTCTTCGCCAGGGCACAAGGGAGAAACCCAACTGTCCTGCTCTGTCTGGAAATCCACCTATGGCCTTTAAGCTTCCACCTCTCCTTTTTCCCATCAACAAGTCATGCAGCAGACACTAGGGGAGAAAACAGTCCTCCCGCTCTCCGAAGACTAGCTTCCTATCTGGGCAACCCACCAGGCCCCTGAGCCTCCCTTCCAGCCAGAAAGGCACTGGGGCACAGAAGCAGGAACCAACCTCCTCAGGGACGTCGGCCAGGCTTCCCTTCCTCCAGGGGACACTCCCTTGCATGATGAAATCCACCACCTTCGAGTTCTGGAGCACGGCCCCCACCAAGGCAATGGCCTTGTCCACAGCCATCACCATCCGGAAGAGGGCTTCAAGCCTGGCGCCCTGCTGGGCGGCATCCTGCCTCCCGGCCCGCACCAGCTCCAGGACCTCCGGCCACCCAGCCTGAGCATCAGACGGTGGGGAGCTGTCGGCTCCAGCCGGGCCCAGACCGCGGGAGGCCTCTAGCCGGTGCAGGCCTTGCTCCAGGTGGCCCATGCCTTGGTACACACACTGCAGTTTCTCCGTCACGTCTTCTTGGAAATGTAACAGTTTGTCAACCTTCTCATTCAGCATGTTGAGCTTTTTGTCCATGGTGGTTAAGCAGGCCTTGCCCAGCGCCGGCAGCCCCTGGGGCCCCAAACTCTCCTTAGGGGCTCCTGACATCCTGAGGAAGACTCTCCAAGGGTGAAGATTCAGAAGAGCCACAGACCTCTGGCTTTCACTTGGGCAGTGCTGTCTGGAAGTTCATTGTTCTTTAGCTAGGGACTGCCTGGGTTGTTCAGGGAGACCAGAGGACCAGGCTTTCTACGAGCCGTTGCCTTTGCTTATCTCCCACTCTGCCGTGGCCATGAGTGACAGGCTGGGCTTGGCCCAGGCCCTTCTCCTCGGGGCCCCTTTGACATCATGGCAGCATTTAACATTCCTCTCTGAGAGGCTGCTGATGGGCAAATATTTTAAGAATCTGCCCAGGACAGGCAGGCGTTCATGTAGCTGAAACTAAAGGTTAGAAGAAAAGAAATCCTTTAGGTAATGTCCCCAAAGCTGGCCTCTATAAGGAACACCAGAGCAGAGTAAGGACCTAAGAGATCCAAAGCACTGAGGAGTACATTGCTCCCACCCAAACCACATACACACCCAATTCACAATAAGAAGCAAGACCAAAATAGGAAGAAATGTGAGGCCATTCAACAGAGTTCTGATCTTTGCTATGATGAAAAAATTTGATTCTTTAGCAAATTAAAAACAAAATTTTGTTGCCCCTACTTTGCTGATACCGCAAAGGTGTTTAGGCTGCTGTAGAGGTGGGTGTGCATGTCCCTCCCCACATGGGGCCCCCAGTCACGAATCACTTGAAACTAAAAATAGAAGTGAGGGGCTAGCGAGGGCCTAGGTTACTCCCCAAGCGTCATCCTGCAGGCCATGTTCCTTGCAGAGCCCTCTGGGGACCATTTGCCAGCCACCCCTTTCTCCCGCAAGGATGACTGCACAGGCATCAGGCATCCGGTCTGTAAACTGAAAGACTGAAAGAGACACAGTAGGGCCTTAGAGAGCAAGGGGACCCATGTTTCCTGTGGTTTCCAAATGTTTTAGCATCAGAAACCCTTGGTTCAAATGAAACTTTGACAGAAATATCAATAATACAGCAGACAAAAGGACGCGCTCAAGCTAACACTAAGGTGGGGTGCAAGGGGGCACCACAGTGCCTGAGGCTGCCATGAAGCAGTCCACAGGCACCACTTGCCTCCAGGTCCTCATAGAGAGAAAGCAGGGCCAGAGAGGGACTCTGTCCAAGGTGGCCCTGGGCATACAACCTCCTGAGGACAGCATATCTCTGGTGAAGGCCGGCAGCAGGGAGGCTGAGTGTTAGCATCCCCTTAAACCCCCTCCTTCTGAATGAAAGCAATTACAAGAATAAATTCGACCTGGAACTCTGACATCTAAAAGCACCTTGGGATCATTTAGCTGTCTGAAGCTGCAAGTGAGTGGTAAACGCAGTGTGCAGCCTGACCACAAACCCCTTGCCACACTCCTCTGTCAGGACAACTGCCCTTAGCAGCCCATATAGAAATCCAGACCCGTTTCTGGGAGCACAGACCAGGTGTCATTGGTGGAATGGCCCAGAACATGCTCCAAAGAGCACTGGTCTGTTACATTTACTGTGATTTAAAACACACAGATAGACTGTCCTTGGAAAAAGAAATTTGGGACACACTGGGCACACTGCCGGGGCCTCACTCTGTACCTCAGCAGCAGTCATCTGCCACAGAAAGAAATCAGCGTCCTACCAGGGACTCGCTCCTTCCCCGTACTTCCTGCTGAACACTTCCCTGTGGAACTGTGGTTCCCTGGACCCAACCTTGGGAAATGTCTGCCTAGAGAAAGCTCTGGAAGTCTAACACTCAGCACAATGTCCTTCAGTAGGTCCTGATAATCTTTGTGAAAGAAAGTCCCCATAGTCTAAAGAGACTGATGCCGCCTCTGGGAGACCGTTCCTGCCAATGCTTGGCACAGGCTGCTTCACTATGACCGCTGCTCTAGAGGTCTCAGAGCAGCCTGCCTCCAGGCAAGTCCTAGGTTAATAAAGTCTGGAAAGATATTCTGAAAGTCTAGATGAGCACAATGGTCACAAGTAAGTGTCCCAGACATCTATTTATATCAAAAGCTAATTATTTGCGTTGCAAAAGGATTTGCCCCTGGTCTCCCTTAAGCGACAAGTAATTACAAGTCAGCGGGTTTATGGTGAATGTTTGCTGTGTCATCCACTCTTCCAGAACTACTTTGAAGGCCCTTGAGCCCAGAACAGCACCCCTTTGGCTTGCCATGATCCCCAGCACACCAACATGCCTGGGATGTAGGTATTCAAGGCAACTATATAGAAGGAATGAACTAAGCAGGCTCCAATAGGAGCAGGGGGCTGGGCTGATCCCTGGGAGAAAGTGGAAGGAGGAGGCTGCAGCTGGGGTTTCCCAGAACAAACAAATGAGCAGAGGGCAAGAAGCCCTCACAATTCCCAGAAGTAAACTCTAGGACCCTCTGGGAGAAAGCTCAGAATATGCCGACAGGACAAGTCCTTAGGCCTCCTTGATGAACAGGACCAACTGTGAAGCCCTTTCACTTCTCAGCCTCCAGAAGAAATGAGTTTATGAGCACATCGGTTTTCTGAGGGCTGGTGCATGGCTTCTCTCTAGCTCCCTGAGTTAAAGGGCACGGCAAGAGCCACAGAAAATTCTTTTGGGACAATGGTGCCTGCCCAGAGGACAGGAGAGGCATTCCACCCACCAAGCCAAGAGAACGCAGGCCAGAGAAGAGGCAACCAAGCTGGATGGTCCCAGAGTAGCAAGTGCAGTGACACCTCATCTCTCCTGGGTGATGACTGGCAGCCAATCCACTTCCAGCAAGGCACAGGGAGACCTCTCTTTGCAGGAGGCTGTGGTCAGCATGCACGGAACCCCAAGAGTCTTCCAATGTCTTTATGGTGATAGCCAGCTTTTCCTGAAGAACCTTAGAGAAGCTTGTGGACCCTGAGATCCCAGTTGGAGGAAGAGGGGAGCAGAAACTCAAGGCTGAGGAGTCCATTCAAAGCCGTGACTCTTCTCCTGCCTCCCCTTCCCTGCAGATCACAGATCTGTTTCTGAAGAGCTGCAATGGTCCACAATACAACAGTGCTCTGCTCTGAGGATCATCTGATCCTCAACAGAGCCAAGGGATCACCAGGTATTCAGAGAAAGCTCCCAAGATAAAAAGGGGAGCCCAAAACAAATGAACAGAAATATATTGTGGCAGAAACAGGGAAAAAAGAAACAAGAAAGTTTCAAAAAAGGCTCTCATTAGTAACCACAGAAAAGTGTGAAAGACTCTTCTTTCCATTAAAAAAGAGGAGGGTACCGTGGAAAAAGAACAAGCATGGAATAAAAGAGAGGTCTTGGGAATTACAAATACGAATGTTAACATTTAAAAATCCAATACAGGGATAGGAAGATATTATCTTATCTGGAATAAGATACTATTCCAGAAAACAGAACTGAAAGCAGAAGACGTGTATATTAGGAGAAAAAAGAAAGAGAGACAGTGGATTAAGCTGGTCCTACATCTAATTAACTGGAGTTCAGGTGGAGAAAGGAAAGAAAGCGGAAAGGAATTTATTAAATACTACAGACATTTTGAAATATAATACAGTTAAAGACATGTAAATGGTTACGAATATGGGGCCTAGGGTCAGATGACCAGGATTTAACTCCTGCCTCTGCCCGTTATTAGGCAGAGTCATGGACCAGTTTATTTAACCTCTCTCAGTCTGTACTTCCTGGAGTGTAACATAATAACAGCGCACAGGCTTCATGGAGTTGTCAGGAGGGTCACTTGAGAATGCTTGTGAGGCGCCTGGAACAAAGCTTGGCACACAGCGAGTGCTCAGATGTTAGCCATCAGTATGATGCCAGCCACGGGGCAAAAGGGGAACAGAAGGAATCAGAGTCTCCAAGAAAATCAGAGTCCAGGAAAGAATGAAATCAAAATACACGATTACAGGGAGACTGGCGTGGAGCTCTGTGATGACCTAGAGGGGTGGGATGGCAGCAGGGGAGGGAGGCTAAAGAGGGAAGGGTTATATATATAATAACTGATTTGCATTGTTGTACAGCAGAAATCAACACAGCATTGTAAAGCAATATCTTCCAACTAAAAAATTAAAAAAAAATTTTTTTAAGTACCTGATTGAATTTTCAATGAATAATATTTATATAGGAGCCTGGATAGCTCAGTTGGTAAAGCATCAGACTTTTGGACTTCCCTGGTAGCTCAGCTGGTAAAGAATCTTCCTGCAATGCAGGAGACCCCTGTTGGATTCCTGAGCCGGGAAGATCCCCTATAAAAGAGAATGGCAATTCTCTCCAGTATTTTTGGGTTTCTCTAGTGGCTCAGATAGTAAAGAATCTGCCTGCAATGTGGGAGACCTGGGTTCAGCTCCTGGCTTGGGAAGATCCCCTGGAGAGAGCATGACAACCCACTGCAGTATTCTTGCCTGGAGAATCCCCATGGACAGAGGAGCCTGGCGGGCTACAGTCCATGGGATCACAAAGAGTCAGACAGTGGCTAAGCAAAGCACACACATTTTAATGTTACATTATATATATATTATATTATGCCATAATAAAGTAAATATTGTATTAAGTTAAAGCAGTGATATATAATATTATAAGAGTTGTAAAGGGAAAATGGAGAGAGCTAAATCTTTATTTCTCTTAAAAGGAAATCCATAAATAATGAACAAAATTGATGAGGAGAGAATTGGAGGCAAACACCAGAAAGAACTGCTCAAAGACGTCATTGTGTTTGCTGCTGGGAAGCAGGATGGGAAGCAGGTTTTGCGGAGCTCACAGGTGCAACATCTGGGGGAGCCCAATGTGCGGTAGAATTTGCGTGTTTGTGGACTCATAACAAGTGTGGCGGCACAAGGCAGTGAAGGGTCTGGTCCTAACAAAATCAAATATGACAAATTTCTGAGAGATGGAGGCCACATATCTTGAGGAAAGGTGTGCTTACCTAGTTGGGTAGGCAAGTACACCTAAGTGCCCGTAAGGGCCAGCTGGAACTTAACCTCTGTGAACACAGTGTTCCTCATTTGTAAAAGGGGCTCATAATAGTGCAATAGCCTCAGAGCTATTTGAATATTCAGATAAGCAAAACACTCAGCACAGCACTTGGCACACAGTAAGTACATGAAAACAGTAGAGACTGGGACTCACCACCCCTCACCACGCCCATCCCACCCCAGATGGACAGCCCACGAGCACAGCAGTCTACTCAGTCACCTCATTGTGGGGTAGGGGCAGGGGACAAGGGTGTGTCTTCCCAAACCTAAATCAGCTCCCCCAGCCACCTGACCTCCCCCAGGCCACCACCCCGCATGCACGGCTCGTGATGTGCAACCAGAAAGTGCAAACATGTCCTCCACGAAGCTGCACTTACTCCCGAAAGGAAACCAGAGATGAAACAGAACCTCAGAAAGTCTCACGGGGTTCAACGTGGACAACTTCAGGGTTAGCTGCCCCTTGGCCTTATCTGCCCACTGCATCAGGAAAGGCCTGCGCTGACCACCCCCAGGCTGTACTCATCAACCAAAAGTTTCTGCTGACGGAGTTTCTTGGTCCAAGAGGACTCAGATCTGGGCGACAATTGTCAGAGAGGCTCCCTTTGTCCTGTGAACCTAATAATTGTTACTTGGGTTCCTACTTCAAAGCAGACCGGCCTGCTTACCGCAAATATCTGGGTGTAATTCGACGCCCGCTGCTGGCCTCTGGCGCTGGGACTGCGAAGTGCTGGAGTGAGGCACAGAGTCCTGTCCTGCTGCTGCGGCCGTGCCAGCCCAGTGTTTACTCTGCTTGGAGATGCCTGACTGCCTGGAGCCCAGGGAACGAGGTGGGCTGGCCAGGATGGCTTCTCTAGAACTCGGGCTGCAGCGATAAGCCTGGCATTTCCGCTTATCTCTGAGCCTGCCCTGGGCCCCAGAGGCTTCACTTGGTTATCTGCTTCGCTGGGCGGTATCTGCCTTCCCCGGGGGCCTACTTCCTGCATCACTTAGCTGAGTGTCCAGTGTGGAACAAACACCGTGTGGTCCAACAACAGAAAAAAGAAGGGATTGAGTCCGCAGACAGAGCTGACCTGAGTTCAAAATCCAGAACCTGGGTGCAGGGGCCAGAGAAGAGCTAAGACTCCTTGCCTTCGGGCAGCCCTTCAGGACAGAGCAAGCCCTGGACAGCGATAGAGCAGGTTGCTTTCTTCTTGGGGGCTGCTTGCATCCAGGCTGGGAGGGATCAGTTATTGCCTCTTCAAGTAAAACTACTCAAGAAGCAATGAAGGTATCTGGAGCCTCAAAGACTGGGACATGCTGCAGTGAAGAGAAGGCCATGAGTGGGGGCTTCTGCTGAATGAGATGCCTGCTCCAACTCAGCTGTTACCCTCAGGGAGGCTCCTTGGACAGATCTTCCCAGAGTGCTCTGGGGGAGGCCAAACCCTCCACATGCCCTGGCATGCATCCACAGACAGACATACATATATGCACACATATCACTCCAGGGCCCAGTTCACCTGGCCTGACTGACAGCAATCAGAGTATGGGGTGCAGAGTTTTGATATTTAGTTTGCTTTCTTGAACCTGACCATGGGCAGATTCTGTACTAAGTACTTTAACTGCAAATGTCTTAATTTAGACTTTGCTACAAACCTATAGTGTGGGTTTCCCAGATGGTTCAGTGGTAAAGAATCCACCTGCCTATGCAGGAGACTCTGGAGACTTGGGTCTAATCCCTGATCTGGAAGAGCTCCTGGAGGAGGAAACCCACTCCATTATTCTTGTCTGGAAAATCCCATGGACAGAGGAACCTGGTGGGCTACAGTCCGCAGGGTGGCAGAGTCAGACGTGACTGAGGGACTGAGAAGGCATGCATAACCCTATAGGGTAGATTACTATTTATCACCCCATTTTACAGAGGGGGATCAATCTAAAGAACTTAAGGGGCTCACCCAAGGCCACACAGTCAGAAAACAGTGGAGCCAGAATTCCAACCCAGGTTGATGACTCACACCACTCTGCCACTTTCAGAGACAGGAGGAACTTCAGAGACTGTAAGGGTCAATCCTGTCATTTTGTAGATGGAGAGTCTGAGATCTGGAGAGGAGAAGGGACTCTTCAAAGGCCACTGAGTAAGTCAAAGACCGGACCAAATGACTACCCTCAGAGTGACCATGGAAATCTCCACCCTGCTTTCTGGATTTGAGCAGGGTGTGTGTATCATGAAATTGGCCTCTGCCCACAGGCTCATCCCTGACAGTTGGCTGAGGAGATGGGGTGGGGGGTGGGGGGAGTGGGCACAGGGTAGGGGCCCCTAGATATTATAATAGTTACTTATTATTTTGTAGAAAATCGTTTACTGCTTATCTCATCTGGCTACCCAGAAAGATACCAAAAGTCCTGCCAGGATGAATCCAGGAATTACACTTAGGCATAAAACCAGAGGCAAGTTGGGCGCTCTGAAGAAGCAGAGAGGGAAACAGCAGCTTAACGACAGGCCTGGGCCTCAGGGACCCTCCTTGCTAGCTCTCAGGTGGCTGGTGGGTTTGCTCCCAGAATCTCACTGTCTTCTACAGTCAGCATTTCTACCCCTGGTTGAAGCTTTTCATTTTCTCAATTCCTTTCTCACATGCCTAGTCAAAATTGTTCCCAGCCAAGCATGGTCAAATGGAATAAGCCTGAAACTATCAGAGAAGAAAAAAAAAAACACCCTCATAAATCAAATCCACACTACCAGCTATTCATTCATTCAACATGTCCAGAGCAACACTTCTTAGGAAATAATAAAAGGACTATTATTTATCAAGCATTTCTATGTGTCAGGCACTGTGCTATACTGTCACATAAATTACTTTTGCCCCCACAACAATTCTAAGAGAAAAACTATATCCCCATTTCACAGGTGAGTAAACTGAGGCTTGGGATGCAAAGTCACTTTCCAAAGTCTGTGTTCAGTTCAGTTCAGTTGCTCAGTCGTGTCCCACTCTTTGGGACGCTATGGACTGTAGCATGCCAGACTTCCAAGTCCATCACCAACTCCTGGAGCTTACTCAAACTCATGTCCATCGAGTCGGTGATGCCATCCAACCATCTCATCCTCTGTTGTCCCTTCTCCTCCTGCCTTCAATCTTTCTCAAAATCAGGGTCTTTTCCAGTAAGTCAGTTCTTCGCATCACGTGGCCAACTATTGGCATTTCAGCTTCAGCATCAGTCCTTCCAATGAATATTCAAGACTGATTTCCTTTAGGATGGACTGGTTGGATCTCCTTGCAGTCCAAGGGACTCTCAAGAGTCTTCTCCAACACCACACTTCAAAAGCATCAATTCTTTGGTGCTCAGCTTTCTTTATAGTTCAACTGTCACATCCATACACGACTATTAGAAAAACCATATCTTTGACTAGACAGACTTTTATTGTGTGTGTAAGACCCAGTACATCAATGCAGGCAGCCAAACTCCCGAGTCTGCTTACAGAAACATCTGCTTAGTTGAAACATCTTGTCTAGAACCCGATTTTCTCTAGGGGGCTGCATTTTCCAACTGCCAATTTAGAAACACAATTTTATTTGCAAGTTGGAACTGGGTCAATAAGTTTCATGCCAACATATTGTACTGCCAATCGGCTCATACTGGTAAGGCGTCCCCAGCTGCAAAGTGCTTTGACATGTGCTCACACTTACACTCATCTAAGTTGCATGGATTATGATTCTTATTTTCCTCAAGAAGAGACTGAGGGTCCCAGGGAGAGTCAGTGCGGAGCTGGCCATGGCCCCAGGGCCTGTGTTCCCTATAGTAGGTAGGGTTTCTGGCCATATACACACACACACCCCTACCCCTATCACACCTGGCTTGACAGGAATCAGAGAAAGAGTTGCAGGCTTTTTATTTTAGCTCCGAGCCTGACCATCGCAGACATTGTGCTGCTTAGCATTTTAACAGCAATATCTTATTTAAATCCTTTATTGTGCTGATACCTGTGAGCCGAGATCTCTGCTTGTGCCATGGGAAACTCAGAAAGTTGGGTGGGAGCAAGGATAACACACTGGAACAACAGAGAAGATGGGACAGCCACTAACTGCTGGGTGTGAAGGATGTGGGTGGGACAGGGCAAAATCGTGTGATGTACCAGTGTTTCCCGGCCTCCCGTATCTGATAAAAAAGAAGCCCACCGTCATCTGCTCCAATTCTCAGTCCTCAGTCTATCCCTACCCTCTGAGGAGAGCTTGGTCTCAGGACTTTTCCTGTCAAATCTAGAGAGCGGGTGGAATCTGAGGTCTGAAGGAGAGAATTTGGTGAGCTGGGTAGCAAAGCACCAAGAAGCGGAAGGAAAGAGGGGGCTTCAGACCGGGAGCAGGGTTTGGGGTTGGGGATCAGCAGACCTGAGGCAGCCCCATGATGCAAGCGAATGGGTGAGAGAAGGAAGGAGGGTTTGGAAAACTGTGTGCTGCTGCCTATGGAGGGTCACTGGGAATAGTAAGTAGGAACGGCAGAGTGGCCTGCCTTCCATGGGCCCAAGTCTCTGCAGAAACTTGCTTACTTGATGTCAACGAATTCAGAGTGTAAGTGGGAGGTAAAGAAATTGGAAACAAATTTTAGCAAAGTGAAAGGACTTCCTGGTGGAAACAGGACTTGAGCCGAGCCTTGAAGGATGGGTGAGATTCAGGCAGGCCAGGGAAAGGTGAGGGCATGGAGTGAACAGAGCTCCAGATAGAGTGACAGTGCAGATACTAGTCTTGGGCCAGGAGGTGTCAATGGAGGCCCAAATGATCCAGCAGGCAGGACTCTCTAAGAAAGTGAACCTGAAAGTCAAGCAGAGACATTTAGACCCAAAGGAGCAAGATAAAGGGGCAATAATCCTGTGGAATGTTTTTAGGTGGGAAATAACATGGTACAATCAGTGTCTACGACTGAACAGAGTGATTACCTAGAGGTAGGAGGGGCTGACTCAGAGGGGACACAGAGCCACTTCTGGGATGTTGGAGATGTTTTATACCCTGGGTGGTGGTTACCCTGGTTCATGTATATGTGCATACAGGTCCAAAAGGCTCTAAGATTTGTGTATTGTGCTGTATGCCTTACCAAGTTCTGTTAGTATGGAAAAAAGGGAGGAAGGTGGAACCAGTGGATCTGGTGGAATGTAAATGGATCGGGAGGGCACAGAATTGTCATCCACACAGAAACTAAAAGCAGCAAGTGTTTACCAGTTCTGGGATGTATGCTGTTGCCAACACACATTAGCGCTAAGGAAGTGGAGTGACATCTGAGAGAACAAGTCTTTGAAACTCCTTTCATAAATGCTGACTGATGCTCTGAGGCCCTCATTCCACTCCCACCCACCCCCCCACCCACCGCCATGCCTGCAACCAAAGCAGGACCCCTCCTCACCGTACAGGGCCAGACACTCTGAGGATCTATGGTGTTCCTCCCAGATCCAATAGGTGAAGGTTTCACCACAAAAGCAGGTTGCAAAACAGCCAAGTACAGACATTAGAATCCCATTTTTGTTTAAAATATACATATATGCCAATATGGCTAATTCTGCATCAGAGAATTGCAGATGGTCTTTCTTTTCTATATTTATATGATTATTCTAACTTTAAAGTGTATTATTTGTGTTATTTTTTTCTGTAATAGTCATGATTCATCTGGACCCACAGGAATTATTCTAGACAACAATATGCACGAGAGAGATTAATTGACCAAGAACAGACTCCCCCAGGAACCCAGCTGACAGAAAACAACATTTAATAACCTTATAGGGAGGTCAGACTTTGATTGCTTAGCCTTAAATGAACACAACAAATGTATATGTAACAGACTCAGGACTCCTCAGAAACAGTAAACCCCCAGGATAGAGAAAGGATTCCTCTTTGCACTTTGGTTTTTAAATAGATTTTTGCCCCCTTCTGACTTGGAAACAAACATTCCAGACTACACATGCAACTCATTAAACTATACAGTAGAATTAATTTGGGAATTTTTTTAGAGCAAAGTTGGCAAACATCTGCAAACAATCAACTACAGCATTCTCAAATGATCTGAGCCTTAAGTAGGACTAATCACAGCAATGTTTGAAAATAAAATAGTTTTGAAGTCTGAACTACACATGTAATTCCCCGATAGCTGCACAAAACCAAAGACAAATCCATGCACTTAAGATGGTTAGTTTTTACTATTGTTTGCTTTTGGTCAGACTCTAAATGTGTTTTCTGGAGGGTCTACATGCCCTTAAGGCACCTGCTGAAAACACACACACACAATAAGTTTACCATCTGCACTTACATACCACCTTCCTTCCATGGATCCCGAGTGGTCTATCAGAAATGTTGTTTTCATAAGTCCCCTGTGAGATGCGTATTGTTCCCTCCATCTTACATGCAGATAAACCTAAACATGTGGGCATTTAAGTGGCTTGTCAACAGTCATAGCCCAAGACAAAATCCATGCAAGCCACTCTATGGTCTCCCTTCCTCTGCTGACCGTGCCTTTGAGCTTTCTTGTTGGCCCCTGTTTAAATCATGCACGCAGACCATTGTTTCCCTGGTGATGGAGGTGGCATTCTATTTCCTGCCCTGAATCTGGCCTGGGGCCCTGGCGGCACCGCATTTAGCCACAAGTGCATCAGCCATGCGTGAGTGGGGACAGCTTGGCTCCTTGGAAACCTAAGTGGCATGTGTCAGCTGGCACCAGCCTGCAGAAAGCCACTCCAGGCCACCCTGCTAACTCCTCCATCACTGGCCCAGAGCAACCCATAATGAAGGCAATGACGTCTCTCTGGGAGCTGGATGAACACATGGGAACAGCTCAAAGGCAAACTCTCTGGCCTGGCTCCTGTCCAGCCCTCAGAGAGAAGTAATCCTTACATGCCTGGGAACCAGGTCCCCAGTCCAGTCCAGCCCTCCCTCTGTTCATTTCTATGGACAAAGTGTCGTGGTCACAGATTACATTCCTGATAGGCAAGCGAATTTACACTTCCAGTCTCCAGTTGCAGTGTTTATTTTTATGGTCCATTAATTAACGTGTCCTGGAATGACCATTCAGAATCACCTCTAGAAAAATAAGAAAGTCACTGGGGCATCCACCAGGTAATAAGAGTTATCACCTGAAAAGAGTTTCTCTGATGATTGCAGTCACTCTTAGAAATTAGGGGTGGAGATTTTTTTGTGTGTGTGAACTCTGTCATTTGGCTTAAAAATCAATTAAATCAATTTTAACTTCTTCATTAACCTTACTGGATGGTCAGGTGTGTTTATGAACCAGAGGCTGGGTTAACAGCCCCTCTTTCTTGTGTACTCCCAAAGCACCACAAATGTCTTCCTATCAGATCCTAAAAGTGGTAATAGTTCTATCAAGCATTCACCTTGTGCAAGCTAAAAGATAGCACTGTACATTTTTTAAATTCTAAGTATTACCATTAATATTCTCATTTACATAAGGAAAGTGGCCCAGAGAGGTCACAAAGTCACCTGTGATTGCCATAAAAAGTTACCACGAACTTAATGGCTTAAAACAACAGAAACTTATTCTCTCGCAGTTCTGGAGGCCAGAAGTCTGAAACTAATATCACTGGGCCAAACCAAGGTGTCAGCAGGGCTATGCCTTCTCCAGAGGCTCCAGGAGAAAATCATTCCTCCCCTTCCTAGCTTCTGGTAGCAGCTGGCATTTCTTGGCTTCTGGTCGCTCACTGCACTCGGCTCCCACGATCACACTGCCTTCCCAGTCCTTCTGCGCATGTGTCAGACCCCCTGCCGCCCTTGCACGATGATATATGTGACTGTATTTAGGTCTCACCTGGATAATCCAAGATAATCTTCCCATCTTGAGGTTCTTAATCACATTTGCAAAGTCCTTGTTCACCATAAAAAGGAACATTCACAGGTTCCAGAGATGAGGATGTGAATATCTTTTGGGGGGCCATCGTCTACCCTCCCAGCGAGGTTTCTCTTCTCACGCAGTCATGAGGGTTCACCGGCTGAGTGGTGAATGAGCAGCATAGAGGCCAGACAGAGCTCAAGCTTTGGTGTTAGGCAGACCCAGGTGTGAAGCTTAGCTCTACCACTTACTGTCTGACTTAAACAAGTAACTTAACCTCTCTAAATCTAATGTGTGGGACTATTTTGAGGATTAAATGAGATAATGAAAATGAAATGGATATAACAGTGCCTAACATAGCTTCCTTCTCCAATGCATGAAAGTGAAAAGTGAAAGTGAAGTCGCTCAGTCGTGTCCGACTCTTTGCAACCTCATGGACTGCAGCCTACCAGGCTTCTCCGTCCATGGGATTTTCCAGGCAAGAGTACTGGAGTGGGTGCCATCTATGGGGTCACACAGAGTCAGACACGACTGAAGCGACTTAGCAGCAGCAGCAACATAGCTTAGTGCTCAATGAATTTGTTAAAAGCAGAGTGTAAGCAGGAGTTGTGATCCAACCTTACAAGAGGAGGCCAGCGAGCACAAATTTCTACAGATGAAATGTGAAAGTGGGGAGTGGAGGAAGTGGGGGTGTATAGGGGTATCATTCTGCCACAGAGTCAAGGAAAGTGTGTATTTTTGGCATAGATACGCTTATACACTGTTATAAAGAGGATTCATCTGAAAATTAACACTGATTTTTTTTTTTGAGGTTAAACTGATTCCAGTTTCAAGACCTATAACAAAAAGAATAAGGAATAAATCAAGAACTTAAAACATGGTGAACAAACCAGAAAAACAGTCAGGGAATAGTAGGAAAAGAACAGTAGGAAAAAAAATAAGAATGTTTTAAGCCTGGACATTTGTTATTAGTACATTTGAGAGATAACATTCAAGCTGATTTGCCTTCTTAACTGTGAGCAAAATAACTGTGATTTGATTTTGTTCCATTCACTACCTGAGGTAGGATAATATGAATTTTAATAAAGAAGTTTTAGTACTGTACCTCTAAATATTATCACTTATTATGATCTGTTCAATTCACTATATTTCATCGTCACTTTTTTTCAGTTTAATTCACTGGGATTCTTTATAGTTATGACAAGGATTTCTCAGTTTGAGTGGAAAGCATGCTAAGGGTCAAAGAAATAGGAAAGTAACAGGTTTTGCCTTTTTGGAAAAAAAAGAACAAAACTACAGGCTCCTTAAATGGCAACCAGTGGAGGAAATAATGATAGCTGTACATCTACTCAGAGAAGGCAATGGCACCCCACTCCAAGTACTCTTGCCTGGAAAATCCCATGGGCGGAGGAGCCTAGCAGGCGGCAATCCATGGGGTCCTGAAGAGTCGGACATAACTGAGCGACTTCACTTTCACTTTTCCCTTTCACGCATTGGAGAAGGAAATGGCAACCCACTCCAGTGTTCTTGCCTGGAGGATCCCAGGGACAGGGGAGCCTGGTGGGCTGCCGTCTATGGGGTCGCACAGAGTTGGACACGACTGAAGCGACTTAGCAGCAGCAGCGGCAGTACATCTACTACCATGAAAAGCTAGCCAAGACATATGGCTGAGTTAAAATTCACAAAACAATGTATGAAACTTGATCCTATCTAAATAAAAAGGACAAATAGCCTGATAACCAGAAACATATAGGTATACAAATACATTAGGAATAGTCAAGGCTACATAGCCAGTAATTAACAGCAGCTACTTCCTGGGGAAAGAGCAGAACTGTGTTGGGGGAAAAAAAAAAGGGAAAAGCCAAATTCTCTTTATAATCCACATGTTTCTGTAATTGCATTTCTATAAGAAGTATTTTTTTTAGGTATACTTTTTTAACTTATAAAAAATTATTTGTTTAATGAACCATTACATTACAGTTCTTTTGCTAGAAATATTACTTGCAGCATAACAAACAGTAAATGTGTATTGTTGTTTTTTATTAATGAACCAGACATGCTCTCTCTGCCTTGACTCTTTATACAACAGGAACAAAAGTACACAAAGGAATAAACTCATATCTAATGGAGAACAGAGGAAGGAGGTATCATTTGGGGATGAGACAGTTGGCATATATCTGGAAGCCGGAAAGTTGATGGAAGAGGCTTACAGGTAAAAGGTGCCTTAGACAGCCAGCCCAGGACAAGCTATGAGAGTTGCAGAGAATGACTGCCAGTCAGCCCAGGGAACCCGGCAAGCTCTGAAGGTGGATCACCTGTACCCGCCTGCTTTTCTCCACCACCCACTTCCACCCTCCAGCCCCTCCCTCACATGTAGTAAGTACAGGCAACTGGCCTTTACCCTCAGGCAAAAGCAAACAAGCCCCAGACTCTAAACAAATTAGACAGTTCTCCACACTGGAGAGCTGAGGATTTTGGTCATCAACTTTATGTCTCACAGTAAAGTTCTCATTCTGACCATCAGGCGAGCTCAGCCTAAAAATGAACTTCCACTCAACTCTCCCACCTCATGTCCAGAGCACCCATTCAGAATTATCAGTGGAGAGATGTCACCCCACTTGCATGGACCTTCTTTCTTAAATATGAGCAGGTAAGCAAAGATCACCAAGATAATGGCAGATCCAGCAGCTAGAGAGCGAAAGATCAAGATATATAAATGTGAAAAATTCTGGTGGAAACAAAATTATCAGGGAATAGAATAAAAGTTGACTCAAGAGAGTTAAGAAAGATTTTACAAAAACATAAGATTTTAAAAAGAATAATTAGAGAAGCAATTAGAGATTTAAAATGTGATAACAGAAATAAAATGTTCACAAATTATAATATAAAAGGGAGGAAATCTCCTACAGCATAGGATGAAAAGAGAGACATGTGAAAGAACAGATGAAATCCAAAAGCCCAATGTTCAGTAAATGGTGTCCCAGGAAAATAGAACAGAGAAAAGGCTGGGAGTAGTGGTGTGGGAGACTAGTGAACTTCAGCCATTTCCCTATCTTGGCATTACTTACTCCCAGGGGAGCTCTAATGGCAGTCGCTTTAAGACTGGAGGATAATATATTCAGGAAGGGGAGTCAAGGGTGGTCAGAAAATGACAAATGACTATCACTTTCTTAATGTGGCCTGATAGCACCAAGGAATCCAGGGCCATAGCCTCTGATCATGTGGGCACTCGCATTCCAGTGAGAGCTCATCTGAATCCCTGAGAGTAATGCCAAAATCAGGGCAGGCTGAGCAGAGCCTTCCAGCTCATCACTAATGACCTGCCTGCAGGGTAACATCAGTGCACCTTCTTTGCATTTGGTTGTTCAAATACTTACAATTGCACCCAATTCCCCAGGATTCAGTTTATGTTTCTCCATCTTGTTTACAAGGACATCATAAAGTTTTCCTGTGCCCTGGTCTACAGAGTATAGAAGGCACCTCTTGGATGAGTACCTGGCTAGTAAACATTTTGTCTTTTCTAGGAATGCCCCTAACAGAGTCTGTATCAGTAGACTCCCAGCAGCCATGTTTGTACGGTGGTATTCTGGTCCCTACCCAACTGGTCATGACTGATTGATCCAAGAGTAGATTTATGATCAATTTGAAAAAACTAGTTTTTTCATTCTAGAAAATTGGTCTAGTAAGAGAGATTCTAGAAACTTCTTTCTTTAGGCTTTGACCTAAAAGAAAAGGGCCACAAATTTTAAAAGGCATGGCAGAAAAAAGCCAAAAACAAACAAAAGGAAAACAAAAAGGTCACAAATGAGGAACTATAAGACAAAAATCTCTAAAGTATGGATGTCAAGAACCAAAAACTATAATACAGACAAACATATATTAACTGGAGACTTTCAAATGAGGAAACTGAATCCATTAAAGACAGGTTTAGGGAAAGGCTTTGAGTTGAAAGATGGGGGCATGGTAAGAATCAGGAAAGGAGACATTTGAAGTAGCATTTTGTTAGAAAGAAGTAGTAAGTCCAATGAGGAGAGAATAATAGACAATACAAAAGCCAATCAAAACATAAACAAAGTATTTTAATCCAAAATTTGAAAATGAAAAGAAAAACTGCAACGCACTTAGAGAAGATACTAGCATCAGTCAAGAAGTTTAAGATGAGCACTTGGCTTTCCACATTTTTATGAAACATTTCCAACACAGTTTAAAGAAAAAGTCTACCTACTTAAATCTCCTATTTTCTAGATGACATCCCTTTTGTCTTCAGCCAGTCACAATAACATTAAACTATTCGAAATGTATTTCTTTGTTTTTCCTCCATCCAGCTGTTGTATTTCTGTTACAGAGTCACACTCACCTGATTTTATATCCAATCTCTGCCATTTATCAAGTATGTGACCTGAGCACTTTTCTTGAATCTTAGAGCTTCGTTCTCCTGATTTGTAATCTTTAAACACAATCATACATGGGAAACATCTGGCACGGTGCCTGGGATGTAGTGAGTACTCCATATATGGTAGTTCTTCTCTATTGTTTCTGCTATTGTTCCTTTTAATTGAATCCACATGTTAGCACTGCCATAAAAGACATAAAGAAATGTACTCAGATGTGTTCAATTGATTCTTTTGTTACAAACATGTTTGACACTTTTAAATGTGCTTTACAGTTCTACAGCCTCAAAACAACACATAAAAGTTTTAACCTTGAGCTTCCTGATAAAGGTCAGGAGTTAGCTGCATTTATCAATATCTCTAGCACCAAATTTATTTAGCTCTTGGGTATTATAGCTTTTAAGTTAAACGAGCATGTGGCAAACTTGTGTCAGAGCTGCCATTGCTGGAGCAGAAGCAGATTCTCTCAACACTGACATGTGAAACTGAATTTGAATGAATTTCAAATTAGAAAATGAATTTCAGTTAGAAAATGAAATTCATTTTCAATCAGAAATGAATTTCTCATTTGCAAGTCAAAGAGTGAAGATGCTTTTGTTCACTGAAATAAAAATTTCAAACTCAAAGAAAAGTGAAGTTTAACACTGAAGCCTTGGGAGCAACACACACAGATCAGTTCAGATCAGTCTGGTCAATAATTCTTTTCTGGAAGTATGCCATACAGAAACAAGAGGAGAACACTGAAAAGAGCCCAGGTACATGGGAAGCAACTTGGAATCATTGTCTGCTTCATCCATTACAAAGGAAGATCTGCCCCATATGTGACACCACTGTCAGAGAAACATGAACAAATTTCCTGTGGAGCATTTTCTAGATATGTTAGACATAAAATGCCAAATGAACATCAGAACTCCCAGAAGATCTTCAAAGAACAGATAGATTTGGGCATATAGCTCTGCCCCTAAACCAACAAACCAATTCAAACATGGGCAAAGGAGGACTTCCCTTGTGGTCCAGTAGCTAAGACTGCTCCCAATGCAAGGGGTCCAGATTCGAACCCTGCTCTGGGAACTAGATCCCATATGCCACAAATAAAGATCCCACAAGCTGGAACAAAAAAAAAACCCTGTGCTGTAATTAAGATCTAGTGCAGCCAAGTAAATAAATAATAAAATTTTAAAAATAAACAAAATAAACAGATGCACAAAGGATTTGAATAAATATACAACAGACAGTAAGCACATGAAAAAATGTTCAGTATCACTAGTCATTAGGGAAATGAAAATCAAAACCACAATGAGATACAACTTTGCCCCCAATAGAACGGGTTCTATTTTTTTAAATGGAAGGAAGAGAGAAGGAAAAGAAGAAAAATAAGTATTGGTGAGGATGTGGAGAAACTGGCACCTTTGTGCATTGTTGGTAGGCATGTAAAATGGTGCAGCCACGATGTAAAACAGTTTGATGATTTCTCAAAATTAAACATAAAATTACCATGTGATTCAGCAATTCCAGTCCTAGAAACACACCCAAAAGAACTGAAAGTAGATATTTATATACTCATGTTCACAGAATACATAAATATATGAACATATATACTCAGTTCATAGCCAAAAGGTAGAAATAAAGTGTCTATCAACAAATGAATAAACAAAATGTGTTATATACATACAAGGGAATATCATTCAGCCTTTTAAGAAGGAATAAAATTCTAATACACCCTACAGTATGGATGAATTAAATATTATTCTAAGTGAAGCAAGCTAGATACTAAAGGCCAAATGAGGGGCTTCCCATGCAGCACAGTGGTAAATGACCCACCTGCCAATGCAGGAGACACAAGAGATGTGGGTTAGATTCCTGGGTCGGGAAGATCCCCTGAAGAAGGATATAAGAACCACTCCAGTATCCTTGCCTGGAAGCTTCTGTGGACAGAGGAGCTTGACAGGCTATAGTTCATGAGGCTGTAGAACTGGACATGACCGAGCAGCTGAGCACACAAAGGACGAATATATTAATATGATTCCACTTACATGAGGTACCAGATGAGGCAAAATCATTAAGAGAGAAAGCAGAATAAAGATTACCAGGAGGTGGGTGGAGGAGAGAATGGGGAGTTATTTTGATGGGTACAGAATTTCTTTGGGGTGATGAAAAAGTTCAGAAATAGTGGTGATTTTTCTACATCATTGTGAATGTATTTTATGTCACTGAATGATACACTTAAAAGGGTAAATTTTGTAAATTCCAGTTCAAGATGGTAGAATAGAAGACTGTGTGCTCATCTCCTCCTGTGACTGCACCAAAATCACAACCATCCACAGGAGGACGCTGGAACCCATCCAAACAAGGTACCGTGCATCCAAAGACAAAGAAGCCACAGCAAGACAGTAGGAGGGGCACAATCATGATAAAATCAAACCCATACCTGCCAGTAGGGTGACCCATAAACTGGAGAACAATAATAAAAAGGAAGTTCTCCCACTGTTGTGAAGGTTCAGAACCCCACATCAGGCTCCCCAGCCTGGGATCTGAGAAAGGGACTGGGAACCCCCAGGGAATCTGACTAGGAAGGCCAGCAGGATTTGATTACAAGACTTCACAGGATTAGGGGAAACAGATTCCAGTCTTGGACGGCACAAACAAAACCTGCACGCACCAAAACTCAGGAAAGGAGCAGTGACTCCACAGGAAACTGAACCAAAACTACCTGCTAGTGTTGGAGGGTCTCTTGTGGAGGCATGGGTCAGCAGGGGCTCACCACAGGGATGGGGGGACTGGCAGCAGCTGTCTGGGAAGGTCCCCCTTGGCATAAAACCTCTTGGAGTTCCCCATTAACCCAACCATAGAGCCCAAAGACCCCAGGGTTGGGTTGTCTCAGGTCAAAAAACTACCAGGAAGGGAGGGTAACCCCTCCCTTTAATTGGATTAAAGCTTTACTGAGCAAGTGAAGCAGAGCCCACCAGAGCAACATCCAGTTTTTCCCACCACCAGTCCTTCCCATCAGGAAGCTTAATAAGCCTCTTAGCCTCCTCCATGAGAGGACAGACAGAAGCAGCAAGAAGAACCACAATCACACAATAAATAAAACAAAACTACATTACAGAAAGTTTATCAATATGAAAAAGCAGAAAGTTAAGTCCCAGATGAAGTGAAGTGAAGTGAAGTGTAGCCACTCAGTCATGTCCGACTCTTTGCGACCCCATGGACTGTAGCCCACCAGGCTTCTCAGTCCATGGGATTTTCCAGGCATGGATACTGCATGAATACTGAAGTGGGTTGCCATTTCCTTCTCCAGGGGATCTTCCTGACCCAGGGATTGAACCCAGGTCTCCTGCACTGCAGGCAGATGCTTTACCATCTGAGCTACCAAGGAAGCCCAAAAGGAAAGGAAAGTGAAGTCACTCAGTCGTGTCTGACTCTTTGTGACGCCATGGACTGTAGCCTACCAGGCTCCTCCATCCGTGGGATTTTCCAGGCAAGAATACTGGAGTGGGTTGCCATTTCCTTCTCCAGGAGATCTTCCTGACCCAGGGGTTGAACCTGAGTCTCCAGCACTGTAGGCAGATGCTTTACCATTGGAGCCACCAGGGAAGTAAGTCCCAGATGAAGGGACAGATAAAATCCCCAAAAAACAACTAAATGAAGTGGAAATAGGCAACTTTCTAGAAAAGAAATTCAGAATAATGACAGTGAGTATGATACAGGATCTTGGAAAAAGAATGGAGGCAAAGATTGAGAAGATGAAAGAAATGTTTACCAAAGACCTACAAGAACTAAAGAATAAATAAACAGAGATGAATAATATACCAGAAGGAATCCATAGCAGAATAACTGAGGCAGAAGCACAGATAAATGACCTGGAGAACAGAATGGTGGAAATCACTGCTGCAAAACAGAATATAGAAAAAAAAAAAAGAAAAGAAATGAAGACAGTCTAGGAGACCTGATGTGAAGAGCCTACTCATTGGAAAAGACCTTGATGCTGGGAAAGACTGAAGGCAGGAGGAGGAGGGGATGACAGAGAAGATGGTTGGATGGCATCAGCAACTTAAGGGAAGTTTTCAGCTAATATCTCTTCAAATATTAAACTTATCAAAAAATAAGTTTGAGCAAACTCTGGGAGATGGCCAAGGACACGGAAGCCTGGCATGCTGCAATCCATGGGGTTGCAAAGAGTCAGACACAGCTGAGCAACAGTCATGTAGTTATGTCTGAACAACAATAAGACCTCTGAAAGTGAAGTATCAGTTGCATGGTCATGTAGGACTCTTTGCAAAACCATGGACTGTATCCTGCCAGGTCCCTCTGTCCATGGAATTCTCCAGGGGCAAGAATACTGGAGAGGGCTGCCATTTCCTTCTCCAGGGGGGTCTTCCTGCCCAGGGATCGAAACCAGGTCTCCTGCATTGCAGGCAAATTCTTTGCCTTCTGAGTCACCAGGGAAGTGTTAAAACATGAATATTTGCATTATAGGGGTCCCAGAAGGAGAAGAGAGAGAAAGGACTTGAAAAATATTTGAAGAGCTATTAGCTGAAAACTTCCCTAACATGGGAAAGGAAATAATCAACCAAGTCCAGGAAGCACAGAGAGTCCCAGGCAGGATGAACCCAAGGAGGAACACACTGAGACACATAGTAATCAAACTGACAAAAATTAAAGACAAAGATAAAATATTACAAGCAACAAGGAAAAATGACAATTAACATACAAGGCAACTCCCATCAGGCTATCAGCTGATTTCTCAACAGAAACTCTACAAGACAGAAGGGAATGGGATGATGGTGATAAAAGGGAAGAACCTACAACCAAGAATACTCTGCCCAGCAAGGCTTTCCTTCAGATTTGATGGAGAAATTAAAAGCTTTCCAGACAAGCAAAAGTTAAGATAATTCATCACCACAAAACCAGCTTCACAAGAAATGTTAAAGAAAATTCTCTAGGCAGAAAATAAGAGAAGGAAAAGACCTACCTAAAGAAAATAAACCCAAAACAATTAAGAAAATGGTAATAGGATCATGCATATCAATAATCACCTTCAATGTAAATGGATTAAATGCACCAACCAAAAGACACAGACTAGCTGAGCAGATGAAACCATGTGCATGGATACAGTTCCTCTTGCCACAAAACTCTGCTTGACCCCCCCAAATTATATGTAATTATTTTATATTGCTAAGTTAATCATGTTCCCATTATGGTTTAAAATAATAATTATCTTTTTTGTCTGGCTATGGATTGTGAAAACGATAAACATCTTTCATTATAGTGATTATGTGGGGCTTCCCTTGTGGCTCAGCTGGTAAAGAACATGCCTGTAATGTGGGAGACCTGGGTTCGATCCCTGGGTTGGAAAGATCCCCTGGAGAAGGGAAAGGCTACCCATTTTTTGTCTGGCGAAAACTGATAAACATCTTTTACTATTGTGATTATGTAACTGCTGCTACTGCTAAGTCACTTCTAATACTCACTTAATCACTTGGATCACAGCCTTGTCTAACTCAATGAAACTATGATACATGCTGTGTAGGGTCACCTAAGACGGACAGGTCATGGTGGAGAGTTCTGACAAAACGTGATCCACTGGAGAAAGGAATGGCAAACTAATTCAGTATTCTTGCCTTGAGCACCCCATGAACAGTATGAAAAGGAAAAAGATGTAACACTGAAAGATGAACTCCCCAGGTTGGTAGGTCCCAATATGCCACTGGAGACCAGTGGAGAAAGAGCTCCAGCAAGAATGAAGAGGCTAAGTCAAAGCAAAAACAACTCCCAGTTGTGGATATGACTGGTGATGGAAGGAAAGTCTGATGCTTTCAGACAATATTGCGTAAGAATCTAGAATGTTAGGTCCATGAATCAAAGTAAATTGGAAGTGGTCAAATAGGAGATGGCAAGAGTGAACACTGACATTTTAGGAATCAGTAAACTAAATGGGCTGGAATAGGCTAATTTAATTCAGATGACCATTATATCTACTACTGTGGGCAAGAAGCCCTTAGAAGAAATGGAGTAGCTCTCATAGTCAACAAGAGTCTGAAATGCAGTACTTGGGTGCAATCTCAAAAGTGACAGACGGTCTCTGTTCATTTCCAAGGCAAATCATTCAATATCACAGTAACCCACGTCTATGCCCAACCACTAATGCCAAAGAAGTTGAACAGTTCTATGAAGACCTACAAGACCTCCTAGAACTAACACAAAAAAAGATGTTCTTTTCATCATAGGGGGCTGGAATGCAAAAGTAGGAAGTCAAGAGACACCTAGAGTAACAGGCAAGTTTGGCCTTGGAGTACAAAATGAAGCAGGGCAAAGGCTAATAGAGTTTTGCCAAGAGAACACACTGGTCATAGAAAACACCCTCTTCCAACAACACAAGAGATGACTCTATACATGGACATCACCAGATGGTCAACTCCGAAATCAGATTGATTATATTCTTTGCAACCAAAGATGGAGAAGCTCTATACAGTCAGCAAGAACAAGACCAAGAGCTGACCGTGGCTCAGATCCTTATTGCCAAATTCAGACTTAAATTGAAGAAAGTAGGGAAAACCACTAGACCATTCAAGTATGACCTAAATCAAATCCCTTACAATTATACAGTAAAGTGACAAATAGATTCAAGGGATTAGATCTGATAGACAGAGTACCTGAAGAACTATGGATGGATGTTTGTAACATTGTACAGGAGGCAGTGATCAAGACCATCCCCAAGAAAAAATGAAAAGGGCAAAATGGCTGTCTGAGGAGGCCTTACAAATAGCTGAGAAAAAAAGAGAAGCAAAAGGCAAAGGAGAAAAGGAAAGCTATGCCCATCTGAATGCAGAGTTCCAAAGAATAGCATGGAGAGATAGAGCGATCAATGCAAAGAAACAGAGGAAAAAAAAAAAATAGAATGGGAAAGACTAGAGATCTCTTCAAGAAAATTAGAGACACCAAGGGGACATTTCAAGCAAAGATGGGCACAATAAAGGACAGAAATGGTATGGATTTAATAGAAGCAGAAGATATTAAGAGGATGTGGCAAGAACACACAGAAGAACTATACAAATATCTGAATAACCCACATAACCCATGATGGTGTGATCATTCACCTAGAGCCAGACATCCTGGAGTGCAAAGTCAAGTGAGCCTTAGGAAACATCACAACAAACAAACTAGTGGAGGTGAAGGAATTCCAGTTGAGCTGTTTCAAATCCTAAAAGACGATGCTGTTAAATTGCTGCACTCAATATGCCAGCAAATTTGGAAAACCCAGCAGTGGCCACAGGACTGGAAAAGGTCAGCTTTCATTCCAATCCCAAAGAAAGGCAATGCCAAAGAATGTTCCAACTACCCCACAATTGCACTCATCTCACATGCCAGCAAAGTAATGCTCAAAATTCTTCAAGCTAGGTTTCAACAGTACACGAACCGAGAGCTTCCAGATGTACAAAGTGGATTTAGAAAAGGCAGAGGAACCAGAAATCAAATTGCCAACATCTGTTGGATCACAGAAAAAGCAAGAGAGTTCCAGAAAAATATCTACTTCTCCTTCATTGACTATGCCAAAGCCTTTGACTGTGTGGATCACAACAAACTGTGGAAAATTCTAAAAGAGATGGGAATACCAGATCACCTGATCTGCCACCTGAGAAATCTGTATGCAGGTCAAGAAGCAACAGTTAGAACCAGACATAGAACAATGGACTGATTCCATATTGGGAAAGGAATACATCAAGGCTGCATATTGTCACCTTGCTTATTTAACTTACACGCAGAATACATCATGCAAAATCCCGGGCTGGATTCAACATTGCCAGGAGAAATCTCAATAACCTTAGATATGCAGGTATGCAGATGACACCACCCTTATGGCAGAAAGTGAAGAGGAACTAAAGAGCCTCTTGATGCAAGTGAAAGAGGAGAGTAAAAAGCCAGCTTAAAACTCAACATTAAAAAAATGAAGATCATGGCATCCAGTCCTATCACTTCATGGCAAATAGATGGGGAAACAATGGAAACAGTGAGAGACTTTATTTTCCTGGACTCCAAAATCACTGCAGATGGTGACTGCAGCCATGAAATTAAAAGACGCTTGCTCCTTGGAAGAAAAGCTATAACAAACCTAGACAGCATATGAAAAAGGAGAGACATTACTTTATTGACAAAGGTCCATCAAGTCAAAGCTACGGTTTTTCCAGTAGTCATGTATGAATGTGAGTGTTGGACCTTAAAGAAAGCTGAGCTCCAAAGAATTGATGTTTTCAAACTGTGGTGTTGGAGAAGACTCTTGAAAATCTCTTGGACTGCAAGGAGATCAAACCAGTCAATCCTAAAGGAAATCAACCCTGAATATTCATTGGAAGGACTGATGCTGAAGCTGAAGCTCCAATACTTTGGCCACCTGATGCGAAGAACTGACCCACTGAAAAGACCCTAATGCTAGGAAAGACTGAAGGCAGGAGGAGAAGGGGACGACAGAGTATGAGATGGTTGGATGGCATCACTGACTTGATGGACATGAGTTCAAGCAAGCTGCGTGAGTTAGTAACGGACAGTTACTAACGCCTGGTTAGTAACCAGGCGGTGTGCTGCAGTCCATGGGGTCACAAAGAGTCAGACACGACTGAGTGACTGAACTGACTGAGCATTGTATCACGACTCATCAACAGAAAAATTATAGAATTCTATATCACCAAAACCAGCACTTAATAGAAAAACCTGTTATCACTTTTTAAAATCCAGATACATAACATAATTATCTTGGAGTTTTTTGAAAAAATACAAATACCCAGATATTTCTTTTCTTTGCCAGAATTCCAAGCATGTTTTTAATGAGCAGCCATGTTTAAACACTGGACTATATGAAGATCTTTTATCTAATTTGTTTTAATTTTTCTATTTTATATTCAGTGCTTCCATTTCATTTAGCTTATATTTTCCTATTTCTCCATCTCTTTTTTTGATACTCTTTTTCAAATCTTTATCTAGTAGTAGAAAAACTTTTATATATACATAAATAATACACATAATATGTATATTTTAGAAAACTTCTGAATTTTTACCTAACTAAAAAATTTATCACAATTATATTCCACTTGTTTGACTCAGTATGAATAGACTGCTAGGTTTCTAGTTATAAAAATAGATATGCAACAAGCAACAAGGTTTTACTATATAGCACAGGAACTATATTCAATATCCTGTAATAACCTGCAATGGAAAATAATTTCAAAAATAACATACGTGTCTATGTATAACTAAATCACACACATAGAAAAGAATTCTACTTTTTGAAATTTAGTAATGTTTATCTTTTTGTCAGATTTTCTAAATGTCCTATGGATATCTAATAACAACACATGAGATACAAAATTTTAAATATATTTGTGTAGGATATATTAATATAAATTAATTAAATATAAATCTATTATATTTATATAATATAAATGAACCGTGAACTTCCAGATGTTCAAGCTGGTTTTAGAAAAGGCAGAGGAACCAGAGATCAAATTGCCAGCATCCAGTGGATCATCAAAAAAGCAAGAGAGTTCCAGAAAAACATCTATTTCTGCTTTATTGACTTTGCCAAAGCCTTTGACTGTGTGGATCACAATAAACTGTGGAAAATTCTGAAGGAGATGGGAATCCAGACCACCTAACCTGCCTCTTGAGAAATCTGTATGCAGGTCTGGAAGCAACAGTTAGAACTGGACATGAACCAACAGACTGGTTCCAAATAGGAAAAGGAGTACGTCAAGGCTGTATATTATCACCCTGCTTATTTAACTTATATGCAGAGAACATCATGAGAAATGCTGGGCTGGAATAAGCACAAGCTGGAATCAAGATTTCCGGGAGAAATATCAATAACCTCAGATATGGAGATGACACCAACTTTATGGCAGAAAGTGAAGAAGAACTAAAAAGCTTCTTGATGAAAGTGAAAGAGGAGAGTGAAAAGTTGGCTTAAAGCTCAACATTCAGAAAATGAAGATCATGGCATCTGGTCCCATCACTTCATGGCAGATAGATGGGGAAACAGTGGAGAGAGTGTCTTTATTTTTGGGGGCTCCAAAATCACTGCAGATGGTGATTGCAGCCATGAAATTAAAAGACGCTTACTCCTTGGAAGGAAAGTTATGACCAACCTGGATAGCATATTGAAAAGCAGAGACATTACTTTGTCAACTAAGGTCCGTCTAGTCAAGGCTATGGTTTTTCCAATGGTTATGTATGGATGTGAGAGTTGGACTATGAAGAAAGCTGAGCACCAAAGAATCGATGCTTTTGAACTGTGGTGTTGGAGAAGACTCTTGAGAGTCCCTTGGACTGCAAGGAGATCCAACCAGTTCATCCTAAAGATCAGTCCTGGGTGTTCATTGGAAGGACTGATGCTGAAGCTGAAACTCCAGTACTTTGGCCACCTCATGCGAAGAGTTGACTCATTGGAAAAGACTCTGATGCTGCGAGGGATTGGGGGCAGGAGGAGAAGGGGACAACAGAGGATGAGATGGCTGGAGGGCATCACCAACTCGATGGACATGAGTTTGAATGAACTCCGGGAGTTGGTGATGGACAGGGAGGCCTGGAGTGGTGTGATTCAGGGGTCACAAAGAGTCGGACACAACTGAGCAACTGAACTGATATTTAAATTATTAATGACATCATTCAAGATGCTATTCTTTTTTCTGCACCTGATAAAATATTCTTAGACAAACGTTAATATGTCTCATTATGATTATATTTTTTTCTTATATTTCTTCTGATTTTTGCTTTATGTATCTTTGTTTCTTGTTTTTAAGGTGTCTAACGATTTATGATCTCTTTGTGAACTGTACCTTTTATCATTAAAAATATTCATTCCCGTTTCATTTAAAATAAATAATTTTTTAATGGTCAACTTTGTTATGTAGACTTCAACCACAACTTTAAAAAAAACTCATCTTAACCCACATAAAAAAGTAAAATAAGGCTTCTAAAGCCCTTGGCCCATGTATAATGCCATAAAAGTGTTTTATAACTACGTTTGATAAGCAGCTCAGTCCAGGAATGTGATACTATAATAGTATAATAAATACCAAAAGTCTCTGCAGCAGATTTCTCTTACTGGTTTAAAACAACAGGATTGTTTTAATTAAAAAAAGAAATATTAGAGTTTTTTGATGGTTATATTTTTAATAGATCCTGAACAAAGATTAGTTCAGAGACCAAAGAGATGGCATGTGCTTTATCACATATCAGGAAAACACGTACTATCAGACTCTAATGTGTTTTCTACTGATAGCAACTGGTTAAAACCAATAAGAAGCCTTTTTGTCTATATTTAAGCCTGAGAATAATTATGAGCTGAAAAATAAAGGCAGGATACTTCTACTTTCAGCCAAGATGGGGTAAAGACTGGATTTACTGTCTGAAACAACTAAAAATCTGGACAAAAAATATATGAAACAACAGTTCTCAAGATGTTAGCCATCAGGTAGTAAAGGACAGTGATGCATGAGAGATGGGAACAAAACCGGTGAACCTGGTGATTGCTCCACATTCAGACAGCTAGGGAAAAAGTAGAATGTATTAAGTAGAGACACGGAAGATTTTAAAAAGTCTCAAAATGAAATTCTAGAGATTAAAACTTCAACATCTAAGATCATAAATACACTGGATGGGATTAAAGGCAGGTTAAATGTTGCAGAAGAAAAGATTAGTGAACTTGAAGACAAAGCAATGGAAACTATGTAAAAAGAAATACAAAAAATTAAAAAAAAACACAAACACCCAAAAATCACTTTTAAAAAAGAAAAGAAAGAGGAGAGCAACAGTGAGATATAAGACTTCAAGTGGCTTAATATATGTATAAGCAGAGTCTCTAAAGGAGAGGGAAAGATGTAATGGTCAAAAAAATGAACAAATTTGATGAAAACTATAAATCCACATATATAAGTTCAGTGACCCCAAAGGATAAAAAAAAATCACTCCTTGTCATTCAGGTCTCAGTTGAAATGTCAGAGAAGCCTTCCCTTACCATCAAACCTTAAAGTAGCATTATGTAATTATCTTGTCTTAAAAATTGTTTACTTTTTTTTACATATCCCTACTTTTCCCCCTCAATGTAAGGGCAGGCCCTTGTCTACATTCTTCACTAGAACATATAGGCACTGTGTTCCCAGGACCTAGCAGAGCACCCAACACTGAGAATGTATCCAATATATATTTCATGGGTGACTGAATAATTTTATCTATTCCTAACCTTTAGGCTTCCCAGGTGGTTCAGTGGTAAAGAATCTACCTCCCAATGCAGGAGACACAGGAGACATGGATTCTATCCCTGGGTTGGGAAGATTCCCTGGAGGAGAAAATGGCAACCCACTCCAGTATTCTTGCTTGGAGAATTCCATGGACAGAGGAGCTTGGCAGGCTACAGTCAACAGGGTCACAAAGAGGTGGACACATCTGAGCGACTGAGCATGCAAACTTTAGTAATGAATTCCTATTTCAAAATCCCTCTCAAATGATCAAAACGATTCTTTCTGCATTCTGAACATTTCCTTTTGCTCCAAGATTAATGTTGCCATTGAACAATATGGCATTTATTAGCACTAACTGTCGTTGTCTAAAAGTGAAGTTACCTAACCATTTCTTGCGGAATGATCTATGAGAAAACAATGCTTCCAGGCCAGATTGACCCCAAGCAAGACTCTGGCAACACTACTGCCAAGCTTGACATCCAGCTTTCCACAGAACATATTCTCAGCTCTCCACAGAACACCATTTTCATCAAAACAGCAGTTTACTGGACAGCAATTGTAGGCAAATATTTTACACTTTATATATGTTTCCTATTTAATCTATGATGAGGTTACAGATAAGGCAACTGAGGCCTAGGAAGGTAATGTAATACACCTAGTCACATGGCTAGTAAGTGGCAGAATATAAATCTATCTGACTACAAAATGTTCTTCTTTATATAACCCTGAGATCAAACTAAAGTGTCAAGAAATTGTGGCTAAGTATCAAGCAACAAGGACTTCTCTGGTGGCTCAGATGGTAAAGTGTCTGCTTACAATGCGGGAGACCCAGGTTCAATCCCTGGGTCAGGAAGATCCTCTGGAGAAGGAAATGGCATGCCACTCCAGTACTCTTGCCTGGAAAATCCCATGGATGGAGGAGCGAGGTAGGCTATAGTCCATGGGGTCGCAAAGAGTCAGACACAACTGAGCGACTTCACTTTTTCACTTTTATCAAGCAGCAAACATCTCTTGAGGAAGGATATAACTTAGAGTTTGCTTTCCATTTAATAAAATGAAAAAAGATCAAATCCTTAATATGTATGTTCATGGATCCTCTACGATTGAGATGAGAGTCAACAACACTTGTCTCAGCCAAGGTATTTTCTCTTAAAACTAGGAAGATTTAAATACCTGAAGTCTTCAATAGACCTGGAGAAGGAAATGGCAACCCACTCCAGTATTCTTGCCTGGAGAATCCCATGGACGGGGAGCCTGGTGGGCTTCAGTCCATGAGATCTCAAGAGTTGGACACGACTTAGTGATTAAACCACCACCACCACCACCACTTCAATAGAATACCAAGAAAATAAAGTTTCTACATTATAGAGGACTGGCTGAAGGGAAACAGAATAGCTTTCACTAACTTTCAGATGTACTTTTTCACTTTTCACATTTTAGTATCTCTGAAATTCATGTGCATCTCACAATCAGTAGTGTTTGACCATCACCCAGGCAGCAGTTAGTGATGTGGTGATCAGTCCACATGAGTGAATTCAGCCATAGCCATTCATAGTCATTGATTCTATGTCTAAATAAGTCAAAAATAACTTTTTAAAAAAGTTATTTAAGACATATTTTTCCTTTTTAAATGGAGATATAATTGACATATAATACTATACAGTTTAAGTTGTACAATGTGTTGGTTTGACTCATTTATATATTGCCATATAATAACTACAGTAGTGCTAGCTAACAGTGGCACATATTTATAATTTCTTCTTTGTAGTGAGAATAGGTAAGATTTAGTCTCTTAGCAATTTTAAAGTTTGTAATACAGTATTGTTGACTATAATTCCTATGTTGTGCATCAGATTTCCAGAACTTATTTATCTACTATTTGTATTTGGTACCCTTAAATAGTATGTTCTCAATGTCCCCACCCCCAGTCCTTGGTGACCAACTAATCTCTATCAAAATAACTTTTTTTTTAAACTTCATGCTGTTTTAACTTTACTTTTTTTTATAAGAACAACATATACTTTGTGAAGAAAAAACTACTTCAGAATATACAACAAATTGCAAAGAAGAAAACTGAGATAGCACTGTTGATAGTTAACATTTTCCACAATTTTTGCACAGGTGTATATATATGCATAAAAAATATATATATATATGTGTGTGTGTGTGTGTGTGTGTGGACACATAAAATTGGAAAATACATACATTTACCCTATATCATTTAACTAATCTATACTTTTCACAGCATGATCCTATCAGATGCAGGTTTGCATTATGCATTTCTAACTTGGCATCAAGTTGTGAACGTTCTCTGCATCCGTAAGCAGGTTTCCCCAGCATGGTATCTAACAAAGACAGATTCACTCAACACATACTGCATCCCATATAAGCAGTTCCCAGTTGTTGGGCATGTATGTATTGTTCCATTTCTCTGTCCCTGGCAATGTTGAGATGGGGCATATCTGATGATTGCACACTGTCAAATTAAGGAAGTGGAGGAGGAGTTGGAATCCTCCTTACCGATCTGGTCTCGTCCTCCAGGTTTGAGGTGGATAGTCACATAGGCTGATTTGCCCTGGTGGATTTACCCTGGTGGGCTTCCCTGGTAGCTCAGCTGGTAAAGAATCCACCTGCAATGTAGGAGACCTGGGTTTGATCCCTGGGTTGGGAAGATCCCCTGGAGAAGGGAACAGCTACCCAACTCCAGTATTCTGGCCTGGAGAATTCCATGGACTGCATAGTCTATGGGGCCGCAAAGAGTTGGACATGACTGAGTGACTTTCACAGTAATGTCTGATCAGGGTATGGATGAGGAAAGCACAAAAGAGGATACTACCTAGTACTATCACCATGATGGGAAATACCAGCAAGGATCCTGATATGGCGAAAACTTTGCCGGGGCACCTGGAGCTGGACTTCCTGATATCTGTATCTGCCCATCTGGTCCCAGGTCAGATTCAGGAGGGTAATTTTTTCTCTGAGGAGTTCAGAAAGTAGCCACTGTGGATCCACTTGGATTCTGATCTGGAATAGGAGCTACACTCCATCTCCACTGGAACCAGTCTCAGCAGTCAGTTCACCACTTAGGTTACCAGGCTTACTCCTGATCAGCACACTGGAGGGCCCATAGATAACTGTCAGAAAGATGACTTCACATCTCTCAGTAATGTGTGGGAGGATTTCCACACCACACTGAAGTGGTGTGTTGTAGATGCTTCCCCTTCGGATGATGAGCGCCTTGCTGTCTGGGTCATAGTTGGATACCTGTGAGTAACTCACGTACCATTTGTCATCAGTGGCACTGGAGTGGCAGATGGCAGCCACAGAATCCACGTTCTCTGCCATGGAGCCATGGTATTGACTGAGATCCCTGGGATTTCCAACTCTCGAATCTCAGGCCAGCCAGTTGTTCTCTAGGTCCTGTTGATGGCTTCTACCCAGAGTGTAGCTCCTGTGTCACTTAATTAAGACTCCCTGAGCAGCAGGTCATCTGTCATGGCACACTTTCCCAGCCCTTGAACATGGGCCCATGCCACAGGACCAGTTTCCCTCAGAGGCTGCACCTAGGTCTGGAAAGGTCCGAGTTGCATGGGTCCTCCTGGTGGAGGGGTCTTTCCAGGGACCAGGCAGCCTCTTGTGTCCTCTCACAGACCTGCATCAAAATAACTTTTAATCAAGTATAAGATAAAAAATTCTAAAGGTTAATTGGTTTATTTCTTTAGCATTACATAAAATAAGGGTGTGCCTCACAATTGATATCTTAGATTTAAGAAGTTCAATATTTCATTTGGGAAGACACTTTTATTGGCTTTTTGGTTATAAACAGTTTGGCACTTCATCCCTTCAGGCCCCCACCCCCAAAAAGGAAGGCATGGCACAATAAAATCATAGGAATTTTCCATTCTTCAGCCTAACACTCAGTCAACCAAAGGATCAGGGCTCCTGAGAAAGAAAGATGATGACACAGAGAAAGGGCTTAGTCGTCAAAGGCTTAGGGTCAATGAAGAAATAAGGAAGTGCAAGTTTTAAAGCTGAAACAGTCAAGAGCACTAGCAATAGCATAATCACACTACCTCTAAGCACCTAAAACCAGTTAGGCACCAAGCGCTTTACATAAACTCATTTAATCCTCTAACAATTGTATGTTCAGTTCAGTTTAGTTGCTCAGTCGTGTCCGACTCTTTGCGACCCCGTGAACCGCAGCACGCCAGGCCTCCCTGTCCATCACCAACTCCCAGAGTCCACCCAAACCCATGTCCACTGTGTCAGTGATGTCATCCAACCATCTCATCCTCTGTTGTCCCCTTCTCCATTGGCCCTCAATCTTTCCCAGCATCAGGGTCTTTTCAAATGGGTCAGCTCTCTGCATCAGGTGGCCAAAGTATTGGAGTTTGAGCTTCAACATCAGTCCCTCCAATGAACACCTGGGACTGATTTCCTTTAAGATGGACTGGTTGGATCTCCTTGCAGTCCAAGGGACTCTCAAGAGTCTTCTCCAACACCACACTTCAAAAGCATCAATTCTTCAGCGCTCAGCTTTCTTCACAGTCCAACTCTCACATCCATACCTGACCAAAGGAAAAACCATAGCCTTGACTAGACAGACCTTTGTTGGCGAAGTAATATCTCTGCTTTTTAATATTCTGTCTAGGTTGGTTATAACTTTCCTTCCAAGGAGTAAGCGTCTTTTAATTTCATGACTGCAATCACCATCTGCAGTGATTTTGGAGCCCAGAAAAATAAAGTCAGCCACTGTTTCCACTGTTTACCCATCTATTTCCCATGAAGTGATGGGACTGGATGTCATGATCTTAGTTTCCTGAATGTTGAGCTTTAAGCTGACTTTTTCACTCTCCTCTTTCACTTTCATCAAGAGGCTCTTTAGTTCTTCTTTACTTTCTGTCATAAGGGTGGTGTCATCTGCATATGTGAGGTTATTGATATTTCTCCCGGCAATCTTCATCCAGCTTGTGCTTATTCCAGCCCAGCATTTCTCATGATGTACTCTGCATATAAGTTAAATAAACAGGGTGACAATATATAGCCTTGACATACTCCTTTTCCTATTTGGAACCAGTCTGTTCCATGTCCAGTTCTAACTGTTGCTTCCAGACCTGCATACAGGTTTCTCAAGAGGCAGGTCAAGTGGGCTGGTGTTACCATCTCTTTCAGAATTTTCCACAGTTTATTGTGATCCACACAGTCAAAGGCTTTGGCATAGTCAATAAGGCAGAAATAGATGTTTTTCTGGAACTCTCTTGCTTTTTCCATGAGCCAGCAGATGTTGGCAATTTGATCTCTGGTGCCTCTGCCTTTTTTAAAGCCAGCTTGAACATCTGGAATTTCACGGTTCATGTATTGCTAAAGCCTGGCTTGAAGAATTTTGAGCATTACTTTGCTAGCGTGTGAGATGAGTGCAATTGTGCGGTAGTTTGAGCATTCTTTGGCATTACCTTTCTTTGGGATTGGAATGAAAGCTGACCTTTTCCAGTCCTGTGGCTACTGCTGAGTTTTCCAAATTTGCTGGCATATTGAGTGCAGCACTTTCATAGCATCATCTTTTAGGATTTGAAATAGCTCAACTGGAATTCCATCACCTCCACTAGCTTTGTTCGTAGTGATGCTTCCTAAGGCCCACTTGACTTCACATTCCAGGACGTCTGGCTCTTGGTGAGTGTGAGTATCACACCTTCGTGATTATCTGGGTCATGAAGATCTTTCTTATGAATTAGGTACAGTTTTTATGTCCACCTCAGAAGTTCAGAAAGGCTAAGTAACTTGTTCAAGTTCACATGACCAATAAGAATGACCGTGGGCAACTTAGTTGCCTAGTCAGTTCCTTGCAGTAGTGATGTCTAGAAAATTTACAGACCAAGTTATATATGGAGGGCATATTTCAGGCAAGTGAAGGGTCTATCAGCTGAACACTCACTGTCAACATTCAGAAAACGAAGATCATGGCATCCGGTCCCATCACTTCATGGGAAATAGATGGGGAAATAGTGGAAACGGTGTCAGACTTTATTTTTTGGGGCTCCAAAATCACTGCAGATGGTGATTGCAGCCATGAAATTAAAAGACGCTTACTCCTTGGAAGAAAAGTTATGACCAACCTAGATAGCATACTGAAAAGCAGACATTACTTTGCCAACAAAGGTCCATCTAGTCAAGGCTATGGTTTTTCCAGTGGTCATGTATGGATGTGAGAGTTGGACTGTGAAGAAAGCTGAGTGCCAAAGAATTGATGCTTTTGAAGTGTGGTGTTGGAGAAGACTCTTGAGAGCCCCTTGGACTGCAAGGAGATCCAACTAGTCCTTTCTAAAGGAGATTAGCTTTGGGATTTCTTTGGAGGGACTGATGCTAAAGCTGAAACTCCAATACTTTGGCCATCTTATGCGAAGAGTTGACTCATTGGAAAAGACTCTGATGCTGGAAGGGATTGGGGGCAGGAGGTGAAGGGGACGACAGAGGATGAGATGGCTGGATGGCATCACTGAGTCGATGGGCGTAAGTTTGAGTGAACTCCGGGAGTTGGTGATGGACAGGGAGGCCTGGCATGCTGCGATTCACGGGGTCGCAAAGAGTCAGACACGACTGAGCGACTGAACTGAACTGAACTGTCAACTACAAAATATGTGGAGAGTTGAGTTAGGGACAAACCAAGAGATTATGTCCCTAGTAGAAGATTTCGAGAAGACTTTGAAAAGTGCAGGGGCTTCCCTGGTGGCTCAGCAGTAAAGAATCCACCTGCAATGCAGGAGATGCAGTTTCAGTCTCTGGGTCAGGAAGATCCCCTGGAGAGGGAAATGGTGACCCACTTCCAGTATTTTTGCCAGGGAAATCCCATGGACAGAGGAGCCTGGTGGGCTATAGCCCATGGGATTGCAAGAGTCAGACACAACTTAGCAACTAAACCACCACCATCACCAGAAACATGTGGATTACATAAAGAGTACAGTCAATTGATAGAGATAATGCCCAAACATAAGTTGGTGATGGACAGGGAGGCCTGGAATGCTGCAGTTCATGGGGTCGCAAAGAGTCAGACACGACTGAACTGAAACTGAAACTGCCCAAACTGGATTATCACTAGATGGAAGGCTGAATGAAAGTGAAGATATAAGCAAGGACATTATCATCTCTCTAAGGATAAGATAGATTTTTCCCATTGGGATTTAAGTCTGTCCCAATCATCATACTGTTGTCTTAGAGAGATGAGAAAGGAAGAAAAACGGTCAATCCTCAACTACCTCCTCTATCCCTGGGGCTTTAATATCAGTGCCTGAAATCTGTAGTCAAGAACTAAGTCCCTCGTTTTATCAAGTTCCACCATTCTAAACATTACTGAGTTGTCAAGAACTCAGCAAGGTACAGTGCCAAAGACCTCATAGAAGATAATCCTAGTGACAACCCAAGCTTTCCTCAACCAACCCAGTAAGGACAGGGGTTGGGATATTTATACATTAGATGTTATTTTCTCTGCTTAAAAAGGAATATATCAAGACCAGATATAATGAAAGCAGACTGGTAAAAAGATCAATTCCATGACTCTAAAAGCCTGTTTTTGCTCCTCTAACTTCTTTCATGTAATAACTTCTAGTGTTAGTTTTGAACACCTTCACGGTACTATGCTATATACCTTGCTTCCCCAAATAAATTCCACTTATGGACAGCAGTTTTACCCCATGCCTTAGGCTTCCAACCTACCCTTCATGATTGCCTGTCCTGTGGCTTTCAGACTTGTCTAGCCAGCCCCCTCAATCATGTAAGCCAATTATTTCCAATAAATCTCTTAATATACATATACTTCTGTTTCTGCTTCTCTAGTTGAACCTAGACTGATATAGATTTTGATACCAGAAGTGATTCTAGAGAAACAGAATCTTAAGGATGAGTTTTTGAAATCGATTCTGGATTTTCTGGAATTCGTTCTCTAATCTTATTGATGGCACCAGTGACTCTATCTTCAGTAGTAAAAAGGACACTAGTAGTTCATGACATGATATGGCAAGAGATATGCAAAATATCATTCAAATACCTATAGAAAATGAGATTCTATGTGACTGTGTATTTGCTACATAAGAATATTTTACTCATACTATGGAATGTGATGCATTAATACAACTCACATTTACATAAAACCCCACATTAAAGACCTCTTACCCTCCTGGCCCCATGTGATTAGAAAGACTGGCAAAAACACCTGCAAGCTGTGTGGCCCAGTGGTGCTCAAGCCAATAGAAGGGCAGGCAGAGCAGGTCAGTTTGAGTTAAGACAAAGAGCTTTACCAGCTTTACCAGAGCTGTTTCTGCCACTGTGCCTAGATAGAGAAACATTCATAGCCCCGCTCACAGCTGAATACAGTCCAAACATGCCTGATCTGGGAATCTGAACAGATGGGAAGCTTCATAGCCTATCCAATAGCCCTGCTTACAGTAACACTTGAACAGAGGCACAGCCTATAGATTTCTCCATCTGCAGAGCAAAACTAGTGGCCTCATCTGACCAGAGAATTCAGTGCGGCCTCTCACCTGATTCAGGTTCCCAAACAACAAGCCACACAGGCCTGAGTCCCATCCTCCTATCCTGCCAGGGCAGAGAAGCTAATTCATAGTCCTCTCTACCACTGAATATAGTACCCAGTCCTGACCGTCTAGTAAGCCTGATCAGAGAATCCAGGCAACTATAGAGCCCCTCCCATAGGCTAGCTTTAGGGTAGGGAATCAAGCCAACACTTTTAACCAACTGTTCTTACCCAGTAGCACATCCTCCCATTCCCAACCTCAGAACTCAAACAGTTATCTCTCAGAAACACATCATAATAATAGGCTCCACTTGCCCAAGGACACTATCAGCAGACATGCCCAGAAACCTAAACTGAGTTGACTGGGGGAAATCTGTCTCTCCCAAAGCAACCTGATAAGACTGTAAGAGAAATCCAAGTACTCAACTGTGCAGACACAAACATAAGGAATCAAGGGTCCTGAAAAACTAAATATGTCACCACCAAAAATAACTGATGTAAAGAGAGATCTACAAACTGTCAAAGAATTCAGAATAATCCTCCTAAAATTCAGTAAACTCCAAAATACAAACAAACAAAAAAAAAAGGCAAACACCTAAAAGAAATTAAGAAAACAATGCACAAACAAATAAAAAAATTTTGACAAAGCAACAAAAACTACCAAAATGAAGAATCACACAGAAATCCCAGAGAAGAAAACTACAATAACAGAAATGAAGAGTTCATTAGAGAGTTTCAAAAGCAGACTCAACCATGCAGGAAAGAGAATCGGTGACCTGGAAGATAGGACCCTGGAAATCATCCAGTCAAAGAAAGAAAAAGAATGAAATGGAGTGAAGAAAGTCTACAGACTTATGGTACACAATGAAAAAAAAAAATACACATTATGGGAATTCCAGAAGAGAAAGAGAAAAATGATAGAAAGTATATTTAAAGCAAAACGACTGAAAATTTCTCAAACCTAGGGAGATACATGGATGTCCAGTTCCATGAGGCTAAAAGACAGGTTGAACTTGAATAGGGCCACACCAAGACATATAACTAAAGTTGTCAAAAGTGAAAGATAAAGAAATAATTTTTAAAACAACAAATGAAAAGAGAAAAAGTATATACAGGGGAACCCACATAAGACTAAAGGCGGATTTCTCAACAGAAACATTTCAAGCCAAGAGAGAATTCGACAACACACTCAAAATACTGAAAGAAAAAACTGTCAACCAAGAACACTATACCCAGTGAAGCTGTCCTTCAGAAATAAAGAATAGATAAAGACTTCCTTGGACAAACAAAAGTGAGAGAGTTACCACTAAACCAACCTTACAAGATATGCTAAAGGGACTTCTACGAGTGGAAGTAAGGGACACTAAATAATATCATTCAAAGGTAGCATAAAATGAATGGTAAATGTACAAATTTAGGTTCTGTAATTTGGTTATGATGGTTCATAGTTCACTTAAAATTTAAGTTTAGAGGTTAAAAAACTGAATATATTAAAAAGAACCATAACTACAATAATTAGGTATTATTATTAGTTGCACAATAGAATAATGTGTAAATTAACAACAATTAACAAGAATGTGAAGGGGAGGAGAAGAAAAAGTGCAAAGTTTAGAAATTATATTGAAGTTAAGTAATCAGTTTAAAATAGGATGTTATAATTTTAAGATATTTTGTGTAAACCTCATGGTAACCACAAGGAGAAAAACCTATAGAAATTATACAAAGGAACATGATAAAGAAGTCAAAATATACTAATACAAAAGACATCAAAATATGAAAAAAGAGGGCAGGATAAAAAACAAGGAACAATTAATCTTAACAATTAATTAAGCAACCAGAAAACAATTTTTTAAATGTCAATTAAGAAAAGTCAATGTAGTTCTTACTTTTCAATAATTACTTTAAAAATAAATGGATTAAACTCTCCAATCAGAAGATAATATACCTAAATATATTTTTTTCTTAAAAAAAAAAAAAAGCAGGGCTAGTTACACTTATAACCGAAAGAATAGACTTTAGTTTTAAAAGGAGATAAAAAAGGTCATTACATAATAATGGGGTCATTCCATCAAGAATTTATAACAATTTAAAGTATTTATGCAACCAATATTGGAGCTCCTAAATATATAAAGCAAAACAACAGAGCTATGCAGCAACCAGAGAAAGGCCACATTCAGCAATGAAGACCCACCACAGCCAAAAGAATAAAAATAAATAAATCTAAAAAAAAAAAAACTAACAGAGCTAAAATAAGAAGTAAAAGTATTACAAAAATAGTTGGAGACTTTAATACCCCACCCCCTGAAAATCAGTAAGGAAACAGCAGACTTGAACAACATTATGAACAAATGGACCTAACAGACACATATAGAACATTCTATCCGAGAAGGCAATGGCACACCAGTTCAGTACTCTTGCCTGGAAAATCCCATGGGCGGAGGAGCCTGGTAGGCTGCAGTCCATGGGGTCGCTAAGAGTCGGACATGACTGAGCGACTTCACTTTCACTTTTCATGATTGGAGAAAGAAATGGCAACCCACTCCAGTGTTCTTGCCTGGAGAATCCCATGGACGGGGAGCCTGGTGGGCTGCCATCTATGGGGTCGCACAGAGTTGGAGACGACTGAAGTGACTTAGCAGCAGTAGTAGCAGAACATTCTATCCAACGAGAAAACACATTCTTCTAAAGTGCACATGGAAATATCCTAGGAAAGACCATACGTTAGGCTGCAGAATAAGCCTTAGTAAATTCAAGCAGACTGAACTCATACCAAGTACCTTCTTTGACCACAATGGTATTAAACTAGACATCAATAACAAGAGGAAAATGGGAAAATTAATAAATACACAGAAATTACACAACACTCTCCTGAACAACCCAGGGATAAAAGAAGAAACTAAAGGTGAAATTTAAAAGTTTCTTGAGACAAATGAAAGTGAAAACTAAACATACCAGCACTTATGGGATGCAGCAAAAGCAGTGGTATGAGGGGAATTCATTGCAATCAATGTCTATATTAAGATGCAAGAAAGGTCCCAAATAAATCACTTGCCACTTGTGACAACATGGATGAACCTACGGAGTATTATGTTAAGTGAAGTAAGAGAGAAATATTGCATGATTTCACTTATATGTGAAGTCTAAACAACAAAATGAATAAATTTAACAAAACAGAAACAGTGTTATAGCTAGAGAGAACAAATAGATGGTTGCTGAGGGCTGGGGTAGAGTGAGGGGAGAAAAGAAAGAGGTGAAGGAGATAAGGGGTACAAACTCCCAGCTGCAAAATAAATGAGTCACAAGTATTAAATGTGTACTGTGGAGAAAAGTTAATAATTATGTACTATCTTTATATGGTGACAAATCACAACCAAACTTTATTGTGGTGACCATTTTGATATATAGAGAAATATCAAATCACTATGTTGTGTAACAGGAACTAACACAGTGTCATAGGTCGATAATACTTCAAAAACAAACATATTCATGGAAAAAGAGATCAGATTTGTGATTACGGGCGGGGGGGGGGTGTCGATTGGATGAAGACAGTCAAAAGGTAAAAACTTCCAGTTATAAGATAAATAAATACTAGGGATGTAATGCATAATACAATAAATATAATTAACATTGCTGTATATTATATGAAAGTTGTTGAAAGAGTAAATCCTAAGAGTTCTCATCATAAAGAAAAATATTTTTTCTATTTCTTTAAGTTTGTATCTATATGAGATGATGGATGTTTATTAAACTTACTGTGCTAATCATTTCATGATGAATGTAAGACAAACCATTATGGTATACACCTTAAACTTATAGTGTTGTGTGTCAATTGTATTTCCATACAACTGGATGAAAAACTAAACTGAGACAAGATAAAAAAAAATAAAGCCAATAGATGTCATATTAAAGCTACAAACAAGCAAAAATAAAGAAGAGGAACACTCTCAAACTCATTTTACAAGGCCAGCATTAACCTGATACCAAAAGCCAGAAAGGGACATTGCTAGAAAACTACAAACCAATATCCTGAATATAGTATAGATGTAAAAATTCTCAATAAAGTACTAACAAACTGAATTCAGCAGCAACTTAAAAGGGTCATTCACCACCATAGTCAAGTGGGATTCATTCCTACAATGCATGGAAGGTTCAATGTGTATAAATCAATCAATGTGATATATTACATTAATAGAATGAAAGAAAAGGATTATCATCTCCACAGATAAAGCATCTGATAAAATCCCACATCCAGTCATTAAAAAAAAAACAACTATTAACAATTTAGTCAGAAGAAACATATTTCAACATAATAAAGGCCATATATCACAATCCCACAGCTAACATTATACTCAGTGGTGAGAAGTTAGAAGCTTTTCTTCTAAAAGCAGGAAGAAGAAAACATGCCCAATCTCACCACTCCATTCAATACAGTACTAGAAGTAAAAATCAGGTGGGAGAAAAAGAAATAAAAGGTATCAAAATTGGACTGGTGGTTTAGGTGGTTTACCCTAAGTCATGTCCAAGTCTTGCAACCCCATGGACTATAGACCACCAGGCTCTTCTGTCCATGAAATTCTACAGGCAAGAATACAGGAGAGGGTTTTCATTTCCATCAGAATTGGAAAGGAAAAAGTAAAACTGTCTTTCCTTGCAGATGACATGATCATACATATAGAAAATCTTAAAAGTGAAGTCGCTCAGTCGTGTCTGACTCTTTGTGACCCCAAGGACTGTAGCCTACCAGGCTCCTCAGTCCACGGAATTTTCCAAGCAAGAGTACTGGAGTGGGTTGCCATTTCTTTCTCCAGGGGATCTTCCTGACCCAGGGATTGAACTTGGGTCTCCTGCATTGCAGGCAGATGCTTTACCATCTGAGCCACCAGGGAAGCAAAAAATCTTAAAGATGAAACTAAAAATCATTAGATCTAATCAATGAATTCAGTAAAGATGCAGGACATAAAGTTAGCATACAAAAGCAACAGCATTTCTATCCACTAACAACACATTTTCTGAAAAAGGAAAAAAGATGTCAATCTCATTTACAGTAGCATCAAAAATAATTAAATATATAGGAATAAATTTAACCAAGGAGGTGAAAGAGCTCTACTCTGAAAACTATAATACTTTGATGAAAGAAATGGAAGAAAACACAGATAAATGAAAAGGTAGCCAATGTTCATAGATTTGAAGAATTAATACTGTTAAAATTCCATCTGTAAAAACTACAAATAGAACTGCCATATGACCCAGCAATCCCACCGCTAGGCATACACACCGAGAAAACCAGAATTGAAAGAGACACGTGTACCCCAATGTTCATCGCAGCACTGTTTATAATAGCCAGGGCATGGAAGCAACCTAGATGTCCATCAGCAGACAAACGGATAAGAAAGCTGTGGTACATATACACAATGGAGTATTACTCAGCCATTAAAAAGAATACATTTGAATCAGTTCTAATGAGGTGGATGAAACTGGAGCCAATTATATGGAGTGAAGTAAGCCAGAAAGAAAACACCAATACCGTATACTAACACATATATATGGAATTTAGAAAGATGGTAATGATAACCCTATATGTGAGACAGCAAAAAAGACACAGATATAAAGAACAGACTTTTGGACTCTGTGGGAGAGGGAGATGGTGGGATGATTTGGAAGAATGGCATTGAAACATGGTATACTATCATGTAAGAAACAAATCACTAGTCTAGGTTCGATACAGGATACAGGATGCTTGGGGCTGGTGCACTGGGATGACACAGAAAGATATGGGGAGGGTGGTGGGAGGGGGGTTCAGGGTTGGGAACTCATGTACACCTGTGGTGGATTCATGTCAACGTATGGCAAAACCAATACAGTATTGTAAAGTAAAAAAAATAAAATAAAAATAATAATAAAAATAAATAAAATAAAAATTAAAATGCAAAAAAAATTCCATCTATAGATTCAATGCAATTCCTATCAAAATTCCAATGGCATTTTTTAGAAGTTTACATAAGTAAAAGCAAACAAAAGACTCCTAAAACTTACATGGAAATGGAGAAGTCCCTGAATGTCCAAATAAATGCTGAGAAAGAAGAACAAAGCTGGAAGCATCACATTTCATCATTTTTAGGTGTACTTTAAGGCTATAGTAATCAAAACAGTATGGTACTGGCATAAAAACAGTATGAAAAATACCAGTGAGCCTTAGCCCTTGCTATCTGCTCTAGTCCCCTTCACCAAGAGTTTATCTGTAAGTGACCTCTGCCACTACATAGGGATATGCAGCTGGCCCCTGCAGCCAAGCTTGTGCATTTTGCTGGCTCCAGGCACCACTTCCTGCCCTGCTACCAGTCTTGGAGGTGCCACTTAGCCCAAAAGATCTTGAAGCCAAGCGGAATTTCTGCAAAGCTTGTCAAGGGCCACACAGTTGTCAATACTGTGGACCCCAATGTCCTTGTGCCAAAGGGACATCATGTATCACTGGACCTCATGTCAAATGCACCTTTATACATGCTGCTCGCATCACTAGACAAGGCCAACATAACCAGGATGGGTCCCTATCAGCAGGTAGAAAGGCTCCTACAAAAAAAAGTGAAAAGTGAAAGTGAAGTCGCTCAGTCATGTCCAACTCTTTTCGACCCTGTGGACTGTAGCCTACCAGGCTCCTCTGTCCATGGGATTCTCCAGGCAATAGTACTGGAGTGGATTGCCATTCCCTTCTCCAGGGGATCTTCCTGACCCAGGGACTGAACCTGGGTCTCCCGCATTGTAGACAGATGCTTTACCGTCTGAGCCACCAGGGAAGTCCCCTGCAAAAAAAATCAGTCCATAAAGCCTGGAGGAAGTGACTGCTTTTTCAAATGTGCAGATACTGATACAATACTACAGGGATCACAGAGAGTCAAGAAAAATATGTTTCCACCAAAGAAATACAATAAACTTCCAGTATCTGGCTCCAAATAAATGAATATCCAGGAACTGCCTGACAATGAGTTCAAAATAATTATTCTGTGAATACTCAGAGAGGTACAAAACACAGATGAAAAGTTTAATGCTATCAGGAAAATAATAAAAGAACAAAATAAGAAACTCAAGAAAACATTAAAAAAAGAACCAAACAGAAAATCTGGAGCTGGAGAATACAAAGACTAAAATATAGTATTGACTGGAAAGCTTCAAAAGCAGACTTGAACAAGCAGAAGAGCAAATCCATGGTCTAAAGGAAAAACTGAAATTTTACAACAAAAGAGGAAAAAAGAATGAAAAAGAATGTACAAAGCCTATAGATGTCATGGAACACTATCAAAAGAAATAATGTAGGATAGGGGAGAAAGGAGTAGAAACCTTATTTTAACAAATAATGGCTGAGAAATCCTCAAATATGAGGACAGATTTGGGCATCAAAGTTCATGAAGTAAATTGGTCAACTCAAAATCTCAATCCAAAATGTTTTTCTCTAAGACACATAGTAATAAAAGTGTCTAAACCTAAAGGTAAATAGAGAATTTCAAAAGAAGCAAAAGAGGACTTCCTGGCAGCCTGGTGGTTAATCCTTCATGCATCCACTGCAGGGGTTAAAGGCTCAGTCCTGCTGGGGAACTAAGATACTGCATACCACACAGTGTGATTAAAAAAAAAAAAAAGGAAGGAAAAAAAAATCTCTCCCATACAAGGGAATTCCCATAAAGCTATTAGTAGATGCCTCAGCACAGACCTTATAGCCCAAGAAGAATGAGATACTATATCCAAAGTGCTGAAAGAAAAAACTATTCAAACGCATCAATTCTTCGGCGCTCAGCTTTCCTCACAGTCCAACTCTCACATCCATACATGACCACTGGAAAAACCATAGCCTTGACTAGATGGACCTTTGTTGGTAAAGTAATATCTCTGCTTTTCAATATGCTGTCTAGGTTGGTCGTAACTTTCCTTCCAAGGAGTAAGTGTCTTTTAATTTCATGACTGCAATCACCATCTGCAGTGATTTTGGAGCCCCCAAAAATAAAGTCAGCCACTGTTTCCCCATCTATTTCCCATGAAGTGATGGGACCAGATGCCATGATCTTAGTTTTCTGAATGTTGAGCTTTATGTTTTTGGTTAACATACGAATTAATTTAATCACCACTAAATTTGCTTTGGGCTTCCCTGCTGGTCCAGATGATAAAGAATCTGCCTGCAATGCAGGAAACCCAGGTTTGATCCCTGGGTCGGGAAGATCCCCTGGAGAAGGAAATGGCAACCTCCTCCAGTATTCTTGCCTGGAGAATTCCATGGACAAAGGAGCCTAGCAGGCTACACTCCATGGGGTCACAAAGAGTCGGATATGACTGAACAAGTAATACTACACTACTACTACTACCTTACAAGAAATGCTAGAAGAGTCCTTCAGGCTGAAACAAAAGGATGCTTATTGGTAACATGGAAATATACAACACACTGGTAAAGGTAAGGAAATAATCAGATTCAGAATACCCTAATACTGTAATTTGTTGATATGCTAATTACTTAACTCTAGAATAAAGGTTAAAAGGACAAAAGCATTAAAAATAACTATGTCTAACAATTTGCTAATAGATACACAATCAAAAAATGTAAATGGTGACATCAAAAACACAAAAGGGGGAGTAAAAGAATATTTTATATGAGATATAATTACACATGATGTAAGTTTAACTGTTATAAGCATAACGTAAACTGTTAAGTCTATTACATGTTTTATGGAAACCTCATGGTAACCACAAAGCAAAAATCTACAAAATACACACAAAAGACATAGAAAAGGAAGTGAAAGCATACTACTACTACAGAAAAACATCAACTTAAAAGGAAGTCAGCTAGAGAGGAGGAAAAAAAATGAAACTACAAAATAGCTAGAAAACAATAAGACAGTATTAGCAGGCATCAATTACTCTAAATATCAGGGGATTGAATTCTCCAATCAGAAGATATACAGATATACAGATTAAGAGGCAAAGCCAACAATATGCTGTTTATAAAAGATTCATCTCAACTCTACGAATACACATAGATTCAAAGTTAAGGTACGGCAAAAGGTATTCTATGCAAATGGAAAGCCAAAAAAAAAAAAAAAAAGAGGAGTAGCTATACTAATATCAAACAAAATAAGTTTTAGGTCAAAAATGGTAACAAGAGACAAAATGGTCATTATATGATGATAAGAGAGCCAATTCATCAAGATGATACAACAATTATAAATATATGCACTCAACATCAGAAATCTTAAATATATGTTAAGCAAATACTATCAGATCTAAAGGGAGAAACAGACAATACTAGGGGGACTTCAATACCTCACTTTAAATAATGGATACATCATCTAGACAGAAAAATCAACAAGTAAATGGACTCGATCATAGGTTAGCGCAAACAGATCTAACAAATGTAAAGCATTCCACCCAGTACAGCAGAATACACATTATTCTCAAGCACAAATTCAACATTAGCCAGAGTAGGTCACATAATAGAACACAAAACAAAACTTAAAAATTTAAGACAACTAAAATCGTACTAAGTATCTTTTTGGACAACTGTGTAAAGCTGGAAGTCAATAACAGAGAAAAGCTGAAAATCCACAAATATGTGGAGATTAAACAACATGCTCCCAAACAATCAATGGATCAAAGAAGAAATCAAAAGGAAATTCAAGTAATATGAAAAAACAAGTGAAAACTAAAGCACAACAGGGGCTTTCCAGGTGGCTCACTAGTAAAGAATCTGCTGGCCAATGCAGGAGTTGCAGGAGACACAATTTCAATCCCTGGGTCAGGAATATCCCCTGGAGGAGGAAATGACAACCTACCCCAGCATTCTTGTCTGCAGAATCCCATGCACAGAGGAGCCTGGCGGGCTACAGTCCACATGGTCACAATGAGTCAGATATGACTGAGCACACACAAAACCACAACATAGCAAACTTATGAAATGCTACAAAAGCAGTTCTAACAGGGAAGATTACAGAGATAAAAGCCTATATTAAGACACAAGGAAGATCTCAAATAAACCACCTCACTTTACACTTCAAGGAACTAGAAAAAGAACAAACTAAACACAGTTACATTTCATTTTCATGGGCTCCAAAATCAGCCACGAATTAAAAAACACTTGCTCCTTGTAAGAGTAGCTATGACAAACCTAGATAGTGTATTAAAAAGCAGAGACATCACTTTGATAACAAAGGTCTGTATAGTCAAACCTATGGTTTTTCCAGTAGTCATGTGTGGATGTGAAAGTTGGACCCTAATGAAGGCTGACTGCTGAAGAACTGATGCTTTCTAACTGTGGTGAGAGAGATGGGAATACGAGACCACCTGACCTGCCTCATGAGAAATCTGTATGCAAGCCAGGAAGCAACAGTTAGAACTGGACATGGAACAACAGACTGGTTCCAAATAGGAAAAGGAGTACGTCAAGGCTGTATATTGTCACCCTGCTTATTTAACTTCTATGCAGAGTACATCATGAGAAATGCTGGACTGGAAGAATCACAAGTGGAATCAAGATTACCGGGAGAAATATCACTAACCTCAGATATGCAGATGACACCACCCTTATGGCAGATAGTGAAGAGGAGCTAAAAAGCCTCTTGATGAAAGTGAAAGAGGAGAGTGAAAAAGTTGGCTTAAAGCTCAACATTCAGAAAACGAAGATCATGGCATCTGGTCCCATCACTTCATGGGAAATAGATGGGGAAACAGTGGAAACAGTGTCAGATTTTACTTTTTTGGGCTCCAAAATCACTGCAGATGGTGACTGCAGCCATGAAATTAAAAGACACATTCCTTGGAAGAAAAGTTATGACCAACCTAGATAGCATATTCAAAAGCAGAGACATTACTTTGCCGACTAAGGTCCGTCTAGTCAAGGCGATGGTTTTTCCAGTAGTCATGTATGGATGTGAGAGTTGGACTGTGAAGAAGGCTGAGCGCCGAAGAACTGATGCTTTTGAACTGTGGTGTTGGAGAAGACTCTTGAGAGTCCCTTGGACTGCAAGGAGATCCAACCAGTCCATTCTGAAAGAGATCAGCCCTGGGATTTCTTTGGAGGGAATGATGCTGAGGCTGTAACTCCAGTACTTTGGCCACCTCATGCAAAGAGTTGACTCATTGGAAAAGACTTTGATGCTGGGAGGGATTGGGCAGGAGAAGGGGATGACAGAGGATGAGATGGCTGGATGGCATCACCGACTCGATGGACGTGAATCTGAGTGAACTCCAGGAGTTGGTGATGGACAGGGAGGCCTGGCATGCTGCGATTCATGGGGCCTCAAAGAGTCGGACACGACTGAACAACTAGGCTGAACTGAACTGTGGTGCTGGAAAAGACTCATGAGAGCCTCTTGGACTGCAAGGAGATCAAACCAGTCAATCCTAAAGGAAATCAATTCTGAATATTCACTGGAAGGACTAGTGCTGAAACTGAAACTACAATATTTTGGCCACCTGATGTGAAGAGTCAACTCACTGGAAAAGACCCTGATGCTGGGAAAGATTGAAGGCAGGAGAAGGGGGCGACAGATGAGATGGTTAGATGGCATCACTGACTCAATGGACATGAGTTTGAGCAAACTCTGGGAGATAAGGAAGCACAGAGAAGACTGGTGTACTGCAGTGATGGGGTCACAAAGAGTTGGATCCAACCTAACAACTGAACAACAACAACAGGCGTACAGATACTACATATATCTCCAAATGTAAAAACAAGGAATATAACAGTATTAAGGCAGGGGGAGGGGGGGGGACCAGCTACACACACAAAGTTTTAATTGTAATGAGATTCATTTATTTAAAAAAATGTTCTAAAGGCTAAAAAGATAGAAAACGCTAGTGAGATTTCAAGAAAATAAGGCATCAAACCAAAACCAGAAGGTAGACTGGAAATAGCAATTTTTCTTTTTACATTTTTCTTTTTTTCAGCCATGCTGCATGGCATGTGGGATCACATTTCCTCAATCAGGTATCAAACTGGAGCCCCCTGAAGTGGAAGCTGCAATCTTAACCACTGAACTGCCATGGAAGTACCGAAATATTAATAATAATTTTAAAGGAATTTCAAAAAATAATAGAGAAATATTTTAGGGAGGAACACATTAAATTTGCAATGTGAGTGACTGTATCTTGAGCATATTTTGTATGCAGAATCAAACAAATTTGATTGATGCTTTATTATGAAGTACATAAAGAGCTCAGTTTCTTCAAATTTAAAGGAAAAAGATGCAACTTGAGAGGAAAGTAAAAGTTAAGTATATTGCTAAGACCTTTCTACATACAGAATTAGAAAAGCAAGTGTAACTACCAAAATTTAGAAAGTTATTTTTCTATTATAATTATCTCAGGAAAATCACTTCTAATAGTACTTTTAGCAAGAAACAGATGTCAAGAAACACAGAAGTGAAGTAAAGTTAAGTGACTCAGTCACGTCCGACTCTTAAAAACTACACAAAAAAACCTGAATGATCCAAATAACCACAATGGTGTGATCACTCACCTAGAGCCAATCATCATGGAGTCTGGAGTCAAGGGGGCCTTAGGAAGCATCACTACAAACAAAGCTAGTGGAGGTGATGGAATCCTAGCTGAGCTATTTCAGATCCTAAAAGATGATGCTGTTAAATTGCTGCACTCAATATGCCAGCAAATTTGGAAAACTCAGCAGTGGTCACAGGACTGGAAAAGATCAGTTTTCATTCCAATCTCAAAGAAAGGCAATGCCAAAGAATATTCAAACGACTGCACAATTAAACTCATCTCACACGCTAGCAAGGTAATGTTCAAAATTCTCCAAGTGAGGCTTCAACAGTACATGAACTAAGAACTTCCAGATATTCAAGCTGGATTTAGAAAAGGCAGAGGAACCAGAGATCAAATTGCCAACATCCGCTGGATCATAGAAAAATCAAGAGGGTCCCCAAAATTTATTTCTGCTTTATTGAATATGCCAAAATCTTTGACTGTGTGGATCACAACAAACTGTGGAAAACTTTAAAGAGATGGGAATACTAGGCCACCTTACCTGCCTCATGAGATATCTGTATTGCAGGTCAAGAAGCAACAGTTAGAACCGAACACTGAACAACAGGCTGGTTCCAAATTGGGAAAGGAGTATGTCAAGGCTGTATATTGTCACTTTGCTTATTAAACTTATATTCAGAGTACATCATGAAAAATCCCAAGCTGGATGGACCACCAGCTGGAATCAAGATTTCTGGGAGAAATACTAATAATGTCAGATATGCTGATGACAACACCCTGTGGCAAAAAGCGAAGTGGAACTAAAGAGTCTCAATGAAAGTGAAAGAGGAGAGTGAAAAACCTGACTTAAAACTCAACATTCAAAAACTAAGATCATGGTATCTAGTCCCATCACTTCATGGCAAATAGAGGGGGAAACGATGGAAACAGTGACAGATTTTATTTTCTTGTGCTCCAAAATCACGGCAGATGGTGACTGCAGCCATGAAACTCAAAGACATTTGCTCCTTGGAAGAAAAGCTATGAGGAAACTAGACAACATATGAAAAAACAGACACATTACTTTACCGACAAAGGTCCGTATAGTCAAAGCTACGATTCTTCCAGTAGTCATGTATGGATGTGAGTGTTGGACCTTGGAAAGCTGAGCACCAAAGAACTGATGCTTTCAAACTGTGGTGTTGGGAGAAGACTCTTGAGAGTCTCTTGTACAGTAAGGAGATCAAATCAGTCAATCCTACATATTAGTCCTGAATAGTCATTGGAAGGACTGATGCTGAAGCTCCAATACCTTGGCCACCTGATGCGAAGAAGTGACCCATTGGAGAAGACCCTGATGCCAGGAAAAGACTGAAGGCAGGAGAAGTGGATGACAGAGGATGAGATGGTTGGATGGCATCAGCAACTCAATGGACATGAGTTTTAGCAAGCTCTGGGAGTTAGTGATGGACAGGGAAGCTTGGCGTGCTGTAGTCCATGGGTTCACAAAGAGTCACACACGACTGAGTGATTGAACTGACCGTTGTATCATTGTATCATGACTGTCAACAGAAAACTTATAGAATTCTATACCACCAAAACTAGCATTTAATAGAAAAACCTGTAATCACTTTTTAAAATCCAGATGCATATCAGAATTATCTTGGAATCTTTTGAAAAATTCCACGACTGAGCAACTGAACTGAACAGATGTCATGGGATACCTACCATTATTTTTTAAGTATTTCTGAAACTTAAAGACATGTGAATTTACTTTGGCTAAATTTCTAAGTCTAAGTCTATGCAGTACAGCATATGAGACCTTAGTTCCCCATCCAGGGATTGAACCTGCACCCCCTGGAGTGGAAACAGTGAGTCTTAACCACTGGACCATCAGGGAAGTCCTTCCAGTGACTATTTTAACATGACTTTCCTCTAAGGGGTCTTCAGCTTTAAACAGGTTGTCTCTGACATCTCCACCAGCCAATCATTCCGTCTTCCCACCTTTCCCCTGGCCTCCAAGACACAATATTAAGATTAGGTCAGTTAATGTCTCTAAAAGGACACTAATGGTTCAAGTGAAAGGAAGTCACAGGTCTCTCATTTTATATAAAAAACTAGACATAATTAAGCCTGGTGAGAAAAACATGTCCAAAGTCAAGATAGGCTGAAAGCTAGGCCTCTTGCACCAATTAGCAAAGTTGTGAGTGCAAAGGAAAATTTCTTGAAGGAAATTAAAAGTGCTATTCCAGTGAACACATAAATGAAAAGGGAAACTGCCTTATGGCCGATATGAAGATCTTCCATATGGACAGAAGATCAAACCAGCCACATTTAGCCAAAACATAATCCAGTGCAAGGGCCTAACTCTTTTCAGTTCTGTGAAGGCCAAGAAGTGAGGGAGCCGCAGAAGAAAGCTTGAAGGTAGTAGACGTTGGTTCATGAGGCTTATGGAAAGAAGCTGTCTCTATAACATAAAAATGCAAGGTGAAGCAGCATATGCTGATGTAGAAGCTGTTAACAAGTCATCCAGAAGACCTAGGTTAAGATAATTAATGAAGATGGCTACACCAAAACGATAAATTTTCAATGTAGACCAACAGCCTATATTGGAAGATGCCACCTAGGAGTTTCATGGTAAAGAGAAGTCAATGCCTGCTATCAGAGCTTCAAAGGACAGGCTGACTCTCTTATTTGGGGTTATTGCAATAGGTGACTGAAAGTTGAAACCAAAGCTCATTACCATTCGAAAACCTTTAGGACCCTTTAAAAGTATGCTAAATTTACTCTGTCTGTGCTCTACAAATGGAAAAACAAAGCCTGGATGACAGCACATCTGTTTACAACATGATTTACTGTTTAAAGCTCACTATTAAGACCTATTCCTCAGAATAAGATTCCTTTCAAAATATTAATGCTCATTGACAATGCACCTTTGTCACCAAAGAGCTCTGATGGTGATGTTCAAGCAAGATTAATATTGTTTTCATGTCTACTAACATAACATCCATTCTGTAGGTCATGGATCAAAGAGTAATTTCAACTTTCAAGACTTACCATTTAAGAAATATATTTCATAAGGCTATAGCTGCCACAGGCAGTGAGTGCTCTGATAGGTCTGGATAAATTGAAAACCTTGTAGAAAGGATTCACCATCCTAGAAGCCATTAAGAACATTGTGAATCATCGTTAAAAGTCAAAATATCAACATACATTGGAGTTTGGAAGAAGTTGATTCCAACTCTCATGGATGGTTCAAGACTTCAGTGGAGGAAGTAAACAAGATGTGATGGAAACACCAAGAGAACTAAAATCGTAAGTGGAGCCTAAAGATGTGACTGAATTGCTCCAACCTCATGATCTAACTTTAACAGATGAAGAGCTGCTTTGTATAAATGAGTAAAGAAAGTGGTTTCTTGACATGAACTCTACCCCTACTTAAGATGCTGTGAAGAGTGTTGAAATGGCAGCACAGGATTCAGAATATTACATAAACTTAGTTAATAAAGCAGGGTAATAAAGGTGAGAGGACTGACTCCAATTTTGAAAGAAGTTCTACTTCTTTCAAACAGCATCACATGCTACAGAGAAATCGTTCATGAAAGGAAGAGGCAGTCAATGAGGCAGACTTCATTATTGTCTTATTTTAAGAAATTGCCACAACCACCTTAAGCCTTCACCTGGATCAGTCAATAGTCATCAACATCAAGCTAAGATCCTCCACCAGCAAAGACTCCCTGAAGGTTCAAATGATGGTTAGCACTTTTTAGCAATTAAGTATTTTTTAAAATTAAGGTGTACGTATATATATATTTAAAGACATAATACTATTGTACACAATAAATTATAGTTTCATACAATATATACATAACATTTACATGCACTGGGAAACCAAAAATTTCATGTGACTTGCTTTATCACAATATTTGCTTTATTGGAGGGGTCTGGATTTGTACCCACAATATCTTGGAGGTATGCCTATATAAGTTCATAAGCATTTTAAGATATTAATCATATAACTTTTTTTCTCAAAATGAAAGTTTCTTATCATTTTATTTCATAGATAAAAGTCACATTAACATTCCTGGGAATAAACTTTATTACCAGGGTTTTAAAATGCATAAAAGATAAATGTAGTAGTACTTGGAGGTAAATATGGAGATTGAGGGAAAAGGAATTCTTAGGAAAAATCCTATATCCTACCTAGAGTACCTCTTAAGCTCCCTCTGCTGGCTACCATTTAAATAAAGAAAAAAAAATTGTAAACCTCTTTTCCTTTGAGCAGTAACGAGAGAAACAGCCTGAAGCTGACAATGCTGTCGTTGAAAGGGAAATTCTCCCTTAAGCAAGGGCAAGTATAACTGCTGCTACCTTCCCTAATAAGGCTTTAGAATTTCCAAACAGATTTGGGGGAGGTGGGAGAGGCCACAACCAACCTAAGATAAGGAAAGTCATTACCAAGTTTGAATGTGTTAAGCACAAAATTGATATACAAAAATGCAAAAGCATTAAGTATAAAACAAATCAACTATAAACAATTATCATTAACACTAGGAAATTAATAATTTAAATACAGTTCACAAATTTCACTACAACAAAAAGCTTAGAGCACACTATTTAATCTATTAGTTTCAATATTAAGGTTTATTTTCTTTTTCCTCCAGAGTGAGGTTAAGTAACAACTTAAATAATTTTCCGGATGTATAAATGAACATCCATTCGGAACAAACATTACTGCTTAAAAGTGGCTAAGAAATATTTTGCATGTAATAAATATATTCTATGTTTAGGTTAACAGGCACCATCTCGAGAGCAAAAAAGTTTTTTTTAACCAATAAATAAATTACATTCAAGAAAACAAAGTGTTTATATCTGAAGTATGATATATCCTTAAATGTTTTTCTTCATATATAGCACCCAAACTTCCAAACTGTCTAGAAAGTAGCTTCTAAAATATAACCCATACCTTACGTCATAAAAATAAAACGCAAAAAAAATCAAAGACAAAACTTACAGTTTATATTAATTCCCCATTCAATAAAATATCAATTGCCAATTTATTAAATGAACTGTAAATATGCAATGTTAGTGCTCAAATCTGAAATATATATTTTCAAAAGTCACTCTTTCTCAAAGTATTTAAAATATTGCATCTCTGGTGGCAAACCTGAAAACTATCATTTCTCTGGTTTTCATACTTCCACTCTCAACCCTATCCTTAACTCTTTAACAGTCAACCAATTTGTTTACTTTTTTTTCTTTTTTGGAGTAAATTCACTACATCCCAAACACAAACACTGACAATACTCCTTGGTAAACAAGGAAATCCCAAAACAGTCCAAGCCTATAGCTTCACTCCCAAAGTGTGGCACAGGCTAAATGATAAGGAAAAAAATAATCAATGGCCCTTATTGATGCAATCAAAATGCTCCTGAGAGTCCACAACTGTTTTGAGAATTTGCTGATGTAATCCTGAAGAAAGTTTCAACACATTTTGCAGACAAATATCAGAGAATAAGTCTTTGATTAATAATTTTTCTATTTATTTCTGCCAAGGCGACTGAAAACACGAAAGCCTTTTCATCAGAGAGGTTAGCATAGATGTCAATTTCCTTTTCCTGTTTCTCTGTTAAAAGAAAAAGGGAAAGCTTTTAACATAAAGGCAGTAGATTCAGTAATTTAAGTTTTCACTATTTCTTTAAATGACAATAAATACTATACATAATACTATGATGCATACTAAATGGTATAAAGTATGTTACTAAACTGAAATATTAAAATTATACAAAGGAGTTACTAAAATGCACGAACTTAATTCTAAGACTAAATAGAGACTGGATATATATTTCTATACACACATCTAATATTTCTGTAAGAATCTCAAATATTTTTCTTCTCAGTAGCATGAGCTCCCTGTCTCAATCAAAATGAATTTCCTCACCATAAATAAGGTTCCTTCTGAACATTAATGGTGCCTTTATGAATATAATAAATTCTTCACCTTAGCCCTGCTACAGAAAATAAGAATAACCAACATTTATTTCTACTTTGCCCCATCTGATTACAAATGTAATAAAAGTTCATGGCAGAATTTTTTTTTAAACACAGAAAACTAAAATAGAAAAGAAAAACCACCTATTTATCTCAAGCCAGCTAAAATCATGATTAACATCTTTGTGGCTTACAAATTACTTTTTCAGGTTCTACTATCACAATAAACTGTGGAAAATTCTGAAAGAGATGGGAACACCAGACCACCTGACCTACCTCCTCTTGAGAAATCTGTATGCAGGTCAGGAAGCAACAGTTAGAACTGGGCATGGAACAACAGACTGGTTCCAAATAGGAAACGGAGTATGTCAAGGCTGTATATTGTCACCCTGCTTATTTAACTTATATACAGAGTACATTATGAGAAACACTGGGCTGGAGGAAGCACAAGCTGGAATCAAGATTGCTGGGAGAAATATCAAGAACCTCAGATATGCAGATGACACCACCCTTATGGCAGAAAGTGAAGAGGAACTAAAAAGCCTCTTGATGAAAGTGAAAGGAGAGTGAAAAAGTTGGCTTAAAGCTCAACATTCAGAAAACAAAGATCATGGCATCTGATTCCATCACTTCATGGGAGATAGACGGGGAAACAGTGGCTGACTTTATCTTTGAGGGCTCCAAAATCACTGCACATGGTGATTGCAGCCATGAAATTAAAAGACTTTTTTTTCCTTGGAAGGAAAGTTATGACCAACCTAGATAGCATATTGAAAAGCAGAGACATTACTTTGCCAACATGGATGTGAGACTTGGACTGTGAAGAAAGCTGAGAGCTGAAGAATTGATGCTTTTGAAGTGTGGTGTTGAAGACTCTTGAGAGTCCCTTGGACTGCAAGGAGATCCAACTAGTCCTTTCTGAAGAAAAGCCTTGGGATATCTTTGGAGGGACTGATGCTAAAGCTGAAACTCCAATACTTTGGCCACCTCATGCAAAGAGCTGACTCATTGGGAAAGACCCTGATGCTGGGAGGGATTGGGGGCGGGAGGAGAAGGGGACGAAAGAGGATGAGATGGCTGGATGGCATCACTGACTCGATGGACATGAGTTTGAGTAAACTCTGGGAGTTGGTGAAGGACAGGGAAGCCTGGCATGCTGCGATTCATGGGGTCGCAAAGAGTTGGACACGACTGAGCGACCGAACTGACTGATTGACTATGATTCTACTTTTGTCTGGATTTTTTATTATGCTTTGATTTTTAATCAGTTAAACATGTATATAGTTGCTTTTGTTGTTCAGTCACTCAGTCGTGTCTGACTCTTTGTGACCCCGTGGACTGAAGCATGCAAGGCTTCCCTATCCTTCACCATCTCCCAGAGCTTGGTCAAACTTATGTCCATTGATTCCTTGAGGCCATCCAACCATATCATTCTGTTGTCCCTTTCTCCTTCTGCCTTCAATCTTTCCAAGCATCAGTCTTTTCTAATTAGTCAGCTCTCCAAGTCAGGAAAATATCAAGAATTTCAGCTTCAGCATCAGTCCTTCCAATGAATATTCAAGGTTAATTTTCTTTAGGATTGACTGGTTTGATCTCCTTGCTGGCCAAGGGATTCGCAAGAGTCTTTTCCAACACCACAGTTGGTAAACACCAATTCTTTGGCGTTCAGTCTTCTTTATGGTCCAACTCTCATATCAGAAAACGACTACTGGAAAAACCATAGCTTTGACTATATGGACCTTTGTTGGCAAAGTAATGTCTCTGCTTTTTAATACATTGCCCAGGTTTATGATAGCTTTTCTTCTAAGGAGCAAGCATCTTTTAATTTCATGGCTGCAGTCACCATCTGCAGTGATTTTGGAGCCCAAGAAAATAAACTCTGTCACTGTTTCCATTGTTTCCCCATCTATTTGCCAAGATCTTAATTTTTGAAGGTTGAGTTTTAAGCCAGATTTTCACTCTCCTCTTTCACCTTCATCTAGAGGCTCTTTAGGTTCCTCTTCACTTTCTGCCCTAAAGGTGCTGTCATTTGTATATCTTCAGTTCAGTTCAGTCGCTCAGTCGTGTCCGACTCTTTGCGACCCCATGAATCGCAGCACGCCAGGCCTCCCTGTCCATCACAACTCCTGGAGTTCACTCAGACTCACGTCCATCGAGCCAGTGATGCCATTCAGCCACCTCATGCTCTGTCATCCCCTTCTCCTCCTGCCCCCAATCCCTCCCAGCATCAAAGTCTTTTCCAATGAGTCAACTCTTTGCATGAGGTGGCCAAAGTACTGGAGTTTCAGCTTTAGCATCATTCCTTCCAAAGAAATCCCAGGGCTGATCTCCTTCAGAATGGACTGGTTGGATCTCCTTGCAGTCCAAGGGACTCTCAAGAGTCTTCTCCAACACCGCAGTTCAAAAGCATCAATTCTTTGGCGCTCAGCTTAGGTTATTGATATTTCTCCCAGCAGTCTTGATTCCAGCTTGTGAATCATCCAGCCTGGCATTTCACATGATGTACTCTGCATATGTTAACTAAGCAGGATGACAATATACAGCCTTGATGCACTCCTTTCCTAATTTTGAACCAGTCCGTTGTTCCATGTCCAGTTCTAACTGTTGCTTCTTGACCTGCATACAGGTTTCCCAGGAGGCCGGTAAGGTAGTCTGGTATTTCCATCTCTTTAAGAATTTTCCACAGTCTGCTGTGATCTACACAGTCAGACTTTAGCGTAGTCAATGAAGCAGAAGTAGATGTTTTTCTGGAATTCCCTTGCTTTTTCTACAATCCAGCATATGTTGGCAATTGGATCTCTGGTCCCTCTGCCTTTTCTAAACCCAGCTTGAACATCTGGAAGTTCTCGGTTCACATACAACTGAACCATAGCGTGGAGGATTTTGAGCATTATCTTCCTAACATGTGAAATGAGTGCAATTGTGCGGTAGTTTAAACATTCTTTGGCATTGCCTTTCTTTGGGATTGGAAAGAACACTGACCTTTTCCAGTCCTATGGCTACTGCTGAGTTTTCCAAATTTGCTGGCATATTGAGTGCAGCACTTTAACAGCATTTATCTGATGCAACATCTTGGACTTCTGTTTTCAGACATTATAAACTGACTTTCCACCATGAAAAATTAGGATTTATTGTTTTCTGTCTCTTGCCATCATACTTTTATCACATCTTCCCATTATAGTTATATTATCATTTTGATGAGATCAATATTGTGCTTACATTATTCATTATGTAAATTATTTCACTTTTCCTGTACATTGTTTTCCCTGAAAAGATTCTCTTTCTTCATTTGCTTAGTTTTCATTACTAACTGAACCCAAACTCTCTCCTCGTTGGATAAATCTTTCAGAATATTTACATATAACAATTTTATCTTCTTGAAGAAATTTTTCAAGAAAGTCTTCTGCTATACTCCAATCTGACATGGTTGGTTTCTAGGCCTACTGCACAATTATCATGTCGAGATCTCTCGTCAACATCATGCTGGAGATTCTTATCTCTCTTTTGAGTTGGACCCTGTGTTCTAAGTTCAGGATACATTCTTGGTTTACGCCTTCATTTTGATGCCATGTATCTTGCAGTAGCTTCCTGAGAAAGGGAGTATGGGTAGCAAATTTTTTGAGATCCTAAATATTAGAAAGTGTCTTGAGTCTTTCTTCACACTAGTTACTAGTGTGATTAAGTAAAGACCTGAAGATTTCCTCTTAGTATTTAAAGGCAAAATACTATATTGCAAATACTGGTGCCACTGCTAAGAAAATTCTATACCACTTTTTATAGTTATTTTTTAAGTTGTTACTAATTTCCCTAAAATGAAATATACGATCTTAAGTGTACAACTGGATGACCCACACCACAATTTAAGATATGAAATTTCTCATTCTCTCCAGCCAATCCCTCACCACCCTACCAGAAATATTATTCCACCACCATAGATTCATTTTGCCTGTTCTTGAACGTCATATACGTGGCATTGTATAATATGTACTATTTGTGTCTAGCTTCTTTCATTCAACATGCTTTTGAAATTCGTTGGTGTTGCTCATACACAAGTAGCTTGTTCCTTGCTGGATAGTATTTCACTGTACCATTTTGATTATTTCCTTTGAACACTTGAAGGATTTTCCTTTTAACCAAAGAGAGATAATTTATGATGATATAATTTTGTATAATATCTTGTTTTAACCATCCACTTAATTTGGTGGGGTATTTCAATACAGAAATTCAGTGTCCTTCAGGTGTGGGAAAATTACTCAAATTATTTCACTGATGGCTTCCTTCTCTTTCATCTTCTGTGTTCTTTTCTGCAACATCAATTATTTACATATGTTGACCTCAAATTGGTCCTCTAAATTTCTTATGTTTCCTATTCTATTTTTAATCTCTTTTCCTACTGGTATACATTCTGGTACATTTCTTCAATTTTATCTATCAGATTTCTGTTAAAGTTTGCCATTTTTGCAAATCATATAGACATATCTATACACATACACACATATATGATTCTCATTTTAAAGTTACATATTTTATATAGATATATATATATATATAAGATTCTCATTTTAAAGTTCATTTTCCAGGTACTTTTTTGACATCTTCAATTTCCTTTTAAGAAAAAGGAAATTCCTTTTTGTTTCATTACTACCACAACTTCTCTTACAAAGAATATTAATGGCAGTTTTCATTTTTTTTTTCACCCTGGAAAAACTCATCCAAGTTACTGTTTTTTTCCTTTGTGAAAGCCTGATTGGAGAACCCAATATTTACATCTCTAATTTTTACCTAACTTTCCTCATTTTAATTTGATAGCCCTGCCCTCAATGATGCCTGGTTATTTCCGAGACCAGAAACTCTTTTGCCTTATCTTTTATCAAAGGATAAACAGCCCTAGCAAGGTATTAAAAAAAGACTTTCAAATAAAGTTTTTTAGCCTCACCTTCACCTCTACACTTCGACTTAACTCGTGCCAAAAATTGCTGACCTTAAGGAAGATGTAAAACAAGAAAAAGTTTCTTTCTTAGCTTTTCTCAAAGGAGCTTACAATTTAGGTTTCTTGGGTCTACTAAAGAAGTTATTACTTTCCAGAATTTTGCTGTTTCTCCTATTCCCTCTTCTTGTGGAACTTTGCCCTTGGAAAACAAAAAGTCCCTTTCCTACTTTACTAGGGTTTGGGGAGAGAACAGAGCTAGATGTGTTTATTCAATCTACCATCTTTAACTTGAAGTCTACCTTAATTATCTATGTTCATTAATAAGATATTCAAAATTGGTTAATAAATTTTAATCAGTGAAAATGTCACTCTTACATTACTAATATCCAGAATAATCATACCCCCACATATAAAATGAAGACTTGTTTTAAACCAACCAAAAATTAAGTTTAATGATTGGCTTTTATGATAATGTTGTTATCTAGATGTCTAAAAAGATTTCCTTTCATTCTTCTATTTTCTTCAAAGTATAAAAAATAAAGTCAATTAAAAATGTGCTTTTAGACACATTGTAAGGTTTTCCTTATTAAAATAGAAGTAAAGCTTCCTTCAAATTCTTTAAGCGTCCTATGAGCAGGGATACTGAATTTAAGTGGCTACTAAACAATAAGAGGAGAAGGCAATGGCAACCCACTCCGGTACTCTTGCCTGGAAAATCCCATGGACGGAGGAGCCTGGTAGGCTGCAGTCCATGGGATCGCTAGGAGTTTGACACGACTGAGCGACTTCACTTTCACTTTCATGCATTGGAGAAGGAAATGACAACCCACTCCTGTGTTCTTGCTTGGAGAATCCCAGGGACGGAGAAGCCTGGTGGGCTGCCGTCTATGGGGTCACACAGAGTGGACACAACTGAAGTGACTTAGCAGGAGCAGCAGCAAACAATAAGAAGTATATCAAAGAAGTCTATTCTAAAATATATAGACATTTTAAAGGTTCGTATTTCCCACCAGTATTATATTTAGAGAACATGGTGTGCCTTCAGGGACTGAAAGCTACAGCCCAAGAGCAAAATCTAGTCTGCAACCTGTTTTTATAAAGTCTTACTGGAACACAGCCATGCCCATTCATTTACATATTTTCTATGGCTGCTTTCCAGACACAATGACAGAGCAGAGTGGCTTTGACAGAGACTTTATAGCCCAGAAAGCCTAAAATATTATCTGGCTCTTTACATAAAAAGCTTGCTGACTGCCCCTGTTCCTGACCTACATTAAAAGATTCCATTTTATTATACAAAAATTGCTTTGACGTCTTCCTTGTTTGCAGTAAAAGCATATCTTACTCTAGAAACAGCTTTCTTAAAACTTTTCTACAACTGAAAATATCTGAAAAAAATGTATAGCCAAATAAATGCTTCTGTTTTCAAGTTAACACAAAATAAAAGATTCAAACCTGCACAGTGAGAACCAGAACTACAGAGTCTTCATTTCCCCAAAGAAAAGACTGCCATTATCTATTTTCTCATCTCCTGTGACCCACCACCAGAAGCATTCCTTTTCCATTCTTTGAATTATGGTCTTTTTACTTCAACTGTAAAGAATGTTCTGTTTTCTGGGCCAAACAGTATTTTCCTTTTCTCTTTTTTCTCTGTTAGACTTTCCTTTACCTAGTTTCCCTGTTGAAATAGTCTTTGGCATATATTTTCTGGTCACCCCATTATTAAAGAAGCACATTCAAACTGAGAAGAAAACTCAAACTCTCTGGAAGATCAGCATAACAGAAGAAAAGAGAATAAGTAGTAAAATTAGCCAAGGAATTAAGGAGTATCTAAGCACAGTCTTCACAGAATATGGTCAAAGACATTAACCTTAATCCTTTAGCTATATGATATTAAGAAATCTTTAACTTTGATAAAAGCTAAAAGATGAAGTTATTTACACTAACAGTAGTAATTTTATTCAAATAGATATTTAAATAGAAACACACAAAACAGGGAGAAATGGTGAACAGTAAGAAATTCTCAGTGTCTAAACTATATTTATGGGTGAATATCTGAATACCTGAATACTTAAGACTGAATGCCTGAAAAAAAGTAAAGCGTAGCTCACAAATAACATAAGAAATTATAAACGCATTTAACTGAAGATGAAATTATTCTAACAGAGGTTTTTTTGATGTCTAATAACATTGTTATTTATTTTTAATTAAAGTATAGTTGATTTACTTGACAGAGATTTTAAAAGAATTATAGAAAGCAACTATCTTTTTCATTTAATTACTGGCTTGAAATTATGGGCATATGGGGGTTCATTATACCATTCTTTTTAATTTGTGTAATTTAAAAAATTTTCCACAATAAAAGGTTTTTTAAAAGATAAACAAAAATCAAAGAAAAAGAAGCTGAAGTTTAAGTTGATGGTTAAAAACATCATGGTGGATGGTTATTGGTAGGCACACTAGTTATCCAAAGAAAAGAGAAAATCTATAAGGAGAAAATGAATATGTTTTAGACAAAGAAGAATTCACCTTTATTATCCAAGAAGAATCTACCTTAGCTTTTGGATACTAAAGAACACTGAAAATTCATACTGAAGAACACTTTCAATAGTAAATTTTTAAAACTCACAGTATAATAGTTTGAAATAAATCTTAATAGAATTTAGATTTATCTTTTAAAAAAGTATAACCATTTTAACAGACTTATTCAGGATGTCATACACAAATTATTGTCTCTGAACTTTACTATCATCAGTTTATAGGAAAGTGAATTTACCTAACTTAAGCCTTTAGTTTTCCAATAAGAATTAAATTTATGGATTAAAAAAAAAATCAAGTATCTACCTGAGAGAAAATGCTTTTACAAACTAAAATATAAGTTGGAATTTTAAATCCAGGAGTTAAATGCCTACCAAATACTTTCTTCACTACTATCTAATTAAGATCTTAGAAAACTTTAATACTTGGGGGAAAAAAAACTGCTTGGATTTACTCATACCTCTTTCTTCCTCATGTTTTTTGGCAGATGCACTTTTAGGTCTTCCTCTTCCTCGTCTGATATGATCTGAATGGCTGTTACTTCGAGACCTCTTTCTGTTTTCTAAATCTTTATTTACTGTAGAATTTATCTTCTCTCGCCTAACTCTCTCTGTTCGCCTCCTCTTGGCCTCATGCTTGTTTTCTGTATGGATGAATAAAAGTGATATATTTTAGGGCTTAAGCAAGAACTGTTTGCCCATGTTCACACTGCTTTCTTCTTTTTCTTTCTAAATAGCGCTAGAGTTTGCTGCCTGGCATATTTTATAAAATTACATCCATAACATCTATGCCCTTCAGAAAAAAAAAGAAACAACAGAATTCAGATCCATATTAACATGTAAGGTAGGAGGAATATTAGAAAACAAGTATCTCTATTTGATATTCAGCCCCTGTAAATTCACACAATTCCAAGGCAACCTTTCTGCTTTTTTCCTTTTCTCTGTTTCTAAGCTAAAAATGGTTAAGTATTAAAAAGGAAAATAAATAAATATTCCATTCCTTTTTTCCCCCTACCCAAATCACAGATTGAAATATATAAATTACACAGAAGTAAAACTGACTTTAGCTATATTATATTAATGTTATGGAAAAAAACAAACAGAAAGTATCTAGGGAAAACATAAAAACACTAGGGAAGTAAGCAGTTTTCACTTTAGTTACAGATAAGGTCATTTTTGATATTCTAAGAGCATATTTATCCCAATTAGAATCCAATGGGGGAACTTTACTCAGCATGGTGATTTAATTAATGCAAGGAGCCACTCCTTCTCACTCCAAACAGATTAAAAGGTTGGGTAAGACAAACAATAAATTTAATACATACCCGACTTTAAAAAAAGAAAATTCCTCAAATGCCTAAAATAATAGTGGTAAAGGGGCAAAACAAATAAGAAAATTCATATCCCAAACACTAAGGGAAAAAATTAAAAGGCTATATAAATTAAGTATGCTCAATAGGCTACTATAAAGTAAAATAAATATAAGTAAAATAGTAATAGTTATTTCTAAATGCCATATCCTTAGAAAATTAGTTAATTCCAGGTCTCAAATGAGACATACACCAGATAATGTAAGAACATTTAATTATTCCAAACTGTAAGAAAGTTATTACTTTAACAAATAATTTGCAAGGAATAAAAAATAAAATAACAGTCAAAAGAGATATCACCCATATACAATGTGAGGACCTTATTTGGAATCTGTTTATAAAAACCATTTATGAGAAACCTGAAAATTTCAATACCAGTTGGATATTTGGTATTACAGAATTAGTGTTATTTTTTTTTTGCATGTAAGTTTTTAAAAATTATTTACTTGGCTGTGCCAGGTCTTAGTTGCAGCATGTGGGATCTAGATCTCTGACCAGGGATTGAACCCAGGGCTCCTCCATTGGGAACATGGAGTCCTAGCCACTGGACCATTAGGGAAGGCCCTGTGCTTGCTTCACTTTTAAAGGTCAACCTTTCAGAAACATATAATGAAATATTTATAATTGAAATTATATGAGATTTGCTTTAAAATGATATACAAGACAAGAAATGGATGTGGATGTGACAGTGTGTGCTTAGAATTTCTCAAAAAAATAAAAAATTGATTTGATACAGTTTCATTTATTATGGCATCTACTATTACTGCTAAAGGCAGAAAGATTATTATTTTAGTGATTTAAAAAAAAAAAAACAATTTTAAATGAGGCTTGAAACTTCCAATCCAATTCTGAAAATATAAAGATATACGATTTTATTAAAAAAATAGAAAATTTACATGTGATTCCAGTATTATCTAAAGTATGGATTTTGTTCAAATTTCACAAAATTTTATGTCCACTATTGGTTTTCATACCTAATTCAAGATTTCACATTTATTGGATTGACCAGTTTCAGCTACATGCAATGAATTCTGATAACTTCTCTTTTCATCTTTATTCTTTACAAATATTTTCTAATTTCTCTTGCTACGGCATCTTAGATACACCCATCATTTAAAAGTAGGCATTTAATTTCCACAAATATGTGTTTTTAAAAGTATTTTTTATATTAATTTCTCATTTAAATGATTTATTCTCCACAATCACTCTGTGTTTTTTCAGTCTTTTAACTTTCTTGAGGCTTTCAATGGGTAAGACAAAGATCTCTCTTGGTTAATGTCACACTGTACTCTTGCCTGGAAAATCCCATGGATGGAGGAGCCTGGTGGGCTGCAGTCCATGGGGTCACGAAGAGTCAGACACGACTGAGTGACTTCACTTTCACTTTTCACTTTCATGCACTGGAGAAGGAAATGGCAACCCACTCCAGTATTCTTGCCTGGAGAATCCCACGGACAGAGGAGCCTGGTGGGCTGCCGTCTCGCACAGAGTTGGACACGACTGAAGCGACTTAGCAGCAGCAGCAGCAGCACTTGAAAATATGTGGGCTATTTTCAAGTATCTTTCAATATTCATTTCTAACACAATTCCACAGTTATAAGAGAATAATAGACTCTGTTTGATTTCAACACTTTTAGATGATGAAATTTTTGCACCTGGTTTTATGTCCCTGGATATGTTCCAGGGTCTCCTGGTGTATGTCTATAGGAACTTCAATAGACTTTGTACCCTGCTGTTGCATGAAAATTGTATATATCTTAATTATGTTGAATTGGCTCATAATGCTAGTTTACTATATCCTACTTTTCTATTTATTCTATTAATTTTTGAGACTTTGATGTAGAAACTCCACCTAAAGAATCTTAATTTATCTACTTAAAAAATAATTGTAATACATAATGGAACTATATGTAATTTTGATCTGTATTTTCCAAGTCTCCAATAAATGTGTTATTATACTTTCATAATTTAAAATATTAAAAGTTTAAATAAAGTATAAGAAAAAAATTAAAAGTTGAAAGAAATAGTAACTGGTAAAGCTTTTTACAGTATGCCTTTTAGACTTTAACACTGAATTTAAGTTTGTTCCTTCAGCTACCCATTCATCGCTGTAAACTTATTCATAGCCAATCTCAAAAAAAAAAAGAAGTGTCTATACTTTCTGCCTCTAGTTTCTCACCTCCCATTCATCCATCACTTCATTCCAGTGTAGTTTCCAACCCAATGAAAAGGATCATCAAGAACAAAAACCTCTGTCAGCAAATCTAACTGACACCTTTCTTTAATCATCTTAATTACCATTTCTCAAAAATTCAAGAGGACTACTCTTTTCCTTGAAATTAATTTCCTTGATTTTTCAGGTTCTCCAGGCTGCCCATCATACCAGCCACTCCTTTTTTATCTCCTTTGGAGTCTTCTCCTCCCTGCAGATTCTTTTCCATCTCTAATATTAAAGTCCTAGGACTCTATCTTGAACTCAGATACTCCGTGGACACAAAACATTAAGCGCTGGTGTTATAATGGTTCTAAAATTCATACTTTCAGCTGTGACTTCTTCCCAAAGCTCTAGACTGCCTACTTGTATGACCCACAAGCATTTCAAAAGTGCCCCAAAAAATAACTCTTGATTTTCCCTCCTCCAACCTTCATTATAATAGTAAACAGCACCAACAGTTACAAAAGCCAAATAACCTAGTCATTTGTGACTCAGATTGTTTCTTCTATCATCAGAAAAGTCCACAGGTACTCTGTGCAAAATATATCCATAATTTCCTCATTTCTCCCACTTCTGTGGGCAACATCCAAACTGAATATATTCCCTAAACAGCTGTCAAAATTACCTTTAAGAAAAAATAGACTGTATAAGTTCCTTTTCTAAAATCTTTCATTAGGCTTTTCACTTTATTTAAAATAAAGTCAAATTTCCTGACAAAAGACTATAAGTCCCACTATAAGACCTGACATTCACCTCTTACCCATCTCATTTCATACCACTAGCCACCTTGTTCACTACTCTCCAGACATGTCTTCCTCTAAAACAAGCTCCTTCCTCCTCTTGAAGCTCTGCATTTGCCAATCCGTCTGCCTAGAGTTCTCTTCCCAACACTCTTCATGAGATAGGCTATATTTCCTTCAGATGTCAATTTACAAATCACTCCAAGTCTCAAGCCCAAGTTACTTTCTTCTACTATTACTATAGTCTGTTTTTTATTTACATATATGCTCAATATGTCTCCCCCATCAACGTATAAGCTCTATGAAAGTTGGGACACTTGTTTGTCTGTCTCATTCACAGAAACTAGAACATTACCTACACATGTTGCTGCTGCTACTGCTAAGTCGCTTCAGTCATGTCCGACTCTGTGCGACCCCATAGATGGCTGCCCACCAGGCTCCCCCGTCCCTGGGATTCTCCAGGCAAGAACACTGGAGTGGGTTGCCATTTCCTTCTCCAATGCATGAAAGTGAAAAGTGAAAGTGAAGTCACTCAGTCATGTCCGACTCTTAGCGACCCCATGGACTGCAGCCTATCAGGCTCCTCCATCCATGGGATTCTCCAAGCAAGAGTACTGGAGTGGGGTGCCACTGCCCTTCTCCAACCTACACATGTTAAGTGGTGCTAAATAAACAAAATTAGACTGAGTACATCCAGTGGTCATGTATGGATGTGAGATCTGGACTGTGAAGAAGGCTGAGCGCCGAAGAATTGATGCTTTTGAACTGTGGTGTTGGAGAAGACACTTGAGAGTCCCTTGGACTGCAAGGAGATCCAACCAGTCCATTCTGAAGGAGATCAGCCTTGGGATTTCTTTGGAAGGAATGATGCTAAAGCTGAAGCTCCAATACTTTGGCCACCTCATGCGAAGAGTTGACTCATTGGAAAAGACTTTGATGCTGGGAGGTATTGGGGGCAGGAGGAGAAGGGGACGACAGAGGATGAGATGGCTGGATGGTATCACTGACTCCATGGATGTGAGTCTGAGTGAACTCTGGGAGTTGGAGATGGACAGGGAGGCCTGGCGTGCTGCGATTCATGGGGTCGCAGAGTTGGACACGACTGAGCAACTGAACTGAACATGCATTTATCTCACGATGTTCTCAAAAATTCTACTGAAATGCAAATAAACATGGGAAAAAGGAAAAAGGAAAATAAATCAGCAGGGTTTCAAACAGGAAATAGTGCTATTAGCAATCTGAAATTACAGAATTCCAGCAAGCTGGCAAACTGACAGATTCTGATTAAGTAACCAGAAAAGAAGAAACTAAAATTCAAACTAAGACTATGAGATGGCTCCTATAGAAGGGGCAGCTGTTCTTCCCAAAGACACTCCCAGGATAGGACAAAAAGTATAGTAAGGAAGAGTAGGCCACAGAGTGCTCATCAGAATAACTCTCAAACTACTGTAGAACAGTTGGGCCTATGTATACAAAGCAACTGACATAAAGAAATAAAGCTTTTCAGAACCAAGCAATGTTCAAGGGAACTTTGAACTTCCATATCATAGAAATATGAAAGGGGTTCCCAGGTGGCGCTAGTGGTAAAGAATACAACTGCAATGCAGGAGACGCTGGAGCCTTCGGTTCAATCCCTGGGTTGGGAAGATCTCCTGGAGGAGGCAATGGAAATCCACTCCAGTATTCTTGACTGGAGAACCCCATGGACAGAGGAGCCTAGGGGGCCACAGTCCACAGTGTTACAAAGAGCTGGACACGACTGAGCAGGCACACACATTAGAAATAAGAAATAAACAAAAAAAAGTAGTTCCTCATAAAAAAGAAACACTATAAAGGATTTCACATTCTGCCTCAGAATGATGTCTTTCTTATTTTGGCAATCATGGATTTCAACAGCATCTCCCAGCTTACCTAATTTACATCTAAAAGTTTGCTTCTTGCAATTATACAGAACCTCGAACATTACCTTCTTCCAAATACACACTAAAAATAAACTTCTTCCCATCATACACTAAAAAGACGATGTCAAAATGGACCTTCAAAACAGTGTAAGAAGATTTTCCTGTGGTCCAGTGGTTAGGAATCCACCTGCCAATGCAGGGGACACAGGTTCAATCCCTGGTCCGGGAAGAGCCACATGCCATGTGCAGCAACAAAGATCCAGTGCAGTCAAAAATGAATGAATGAATAAATAAATAAATATATTTTTTAAAGTGTAGGATATGCATGCAAGTTACCTACACTGATAAACCAAGGCCTTCATTTACAAGCATCAACAGATAATTAAAGATTACCAGCTATTTGAGGAAAACAAAAAGAGCAAGAGAGAAGGAACAAGATAAAACATGAGGAACAGGGAGTTTCCTGGTGGCCTAGTGGTTAGGATTCTGGGTTTTCACTGCTGAGGCCCAGGTTAAATCCCTGGTCAAGGCTAAAAAAAGAGAACAACAACAAACCCATAAGGAACAAAAGTATTTCAGGAAACAAAAACATCTTAAAATGTTTCAGATGATACCTTCAGAGAGTATTATACCATTAACATTCTTCTGCAGAAACAGAAAACACATTCCAATCATATGGACTCTCAAAACCCCATATAGAAAGACAATCTTAGAACAGAACAAAGAACCATACTTCTTGGTTTCAAAACTTTTCCTAACAAAACTGCAGTAATCAAAAAAAATGATACTGTGTTACCAGAGACAAACAGACCACAGAATAAAATATCCAGAAATAAATCCATGGTCAAATGGTTTTCAGGAACAGTAGTCATGAAAAAATAGAGCTTGCAACAAATAGTAATTCGGAAACTGGACACCCAGAGGCAAAAAAATGAAAGTGGACCCTTATACTACCTACAAGAATGGACTCAAAATGGACTGAAGACCTAACATAACAGCTAAAACCATAAAAGACTTAGTGGGGTGGAAGGAAACAGGAGAAAAGCTTCATGACAGTGGACTTGCCAGTGATTTCTTGGATAGGACACCAAAAATATAGGCAACAAAATAAAAACTAGACAACTTGGATTTCATTTAAAATTTAAAAACTTATGTATGTCAAAAGGACACTATCAACAAAACAGAAAGGCAACTCATGAAATAGAAGAAAAAAATATTTGCAAAAATGTATCAGGTAAGGAATTTACATTCAGAATAAAAAGAACTTCCACAATTCAACAACGAAAAAAAGGTCGAAGAACTTCAACAAACATTTCTCCAAAAATAGACAAATGGCCAATAAATACATGAAAAAATGTTCAACATCACCAATCATAAGGGAAATGCAAATTAAAATCACAACATGACATCACTTCAATCCCACTGGATGGTTAATAGGAAAAGCACATAAAATAACAAGTGTTGCTGAGGATGCAGAGAAATTGGAAACTTTGCACTGCTGGTGGTAAAGAAAAACAGTGAAAACACCATGACACTTCCTCAGAAAATTAAACAGAATTACTATATGATCCAGCGTCTCCCCATACAGGCATATGTCCGTCCAAAAGAAACGAAGGAAGGGCACTGAGCAGTATGTACACACATGCTCACAGCAGCATGTTTCATAACACCCAGAAGGTGAAAGCGACTCAAGTGCCCATCAGTGCATTAGGAGATAAACAAAATGGGGTATGTAATACACTCAAATATTATTCAAGAAGGAAATTCTGACACATGTTACAACATGGATAAACTCTGAAGACATTATGCTACATGACACAAAAGGACAAATATTGGATGATTACACGTAAGACGATAACTACAGTAGTCAAATTCAAATTCACAGGCACAGGAAGAACACAGGTGGTCTGGGGCATGATATGGGGATGGAAGGAAAATGAGGAATTACTGTTTCATGTGTATGGAGTTTCAGTTTGGGAAGATGAAAAGAGTTCTGGAAAAGGATAATGGTGAAGATTAAGCACATGATAATGAATGTATTTAATGCCACTAACCTATACAATTTAAAATGATTAAAATACTAAATTTTACAATAAAAGATATGAAAAAATAAGATTCAATGAAAAAGAAGAAATTAAAAAAAAAAAAAAGAACTGCTAATAAGAAAGCGCAAAAGACAAGTTAAATAGGGACTTCCCTGATGGTTCAGTGGTTAAGAATCACCTTCCAATGCAGGGGATCCAGGTTCGATCCTGTGTCAAGGAACTATAATTTCACATGCCACAGGACAACTAAGCCTGCACATCACAAATAGAGAGCAGCTCATGTGCCACAGCTAAGACCCAATGCAGCCAAAAAGATACATTTTTAAAAAAATTTTTTAAAAGACAAATAATGGACATGTCTGAACACAGAATTCAGGCATGTCCATTATGAGAAAAGGAAAACACTGAAATTTCTTGGAACAAAACGAAGACAGAATATATGACAATAAGGGAAGAAAAATACAGGAAAGATCTAAGAAATCTGATACTCATCTATAATATAATGTGTAATTATCTACCCAATATTCATTCTCCCCCTCTTCCTTAAGAATAGAATCCTGCTCTGGTCAAGAGGGAAATGTGCCCAGTTAAAATATACACATTCAAAGATTCTCCTGCAGATGAAGAGGCCATGAAATTTAGTTCTGACCAATGACATATAAGTAGAACTGGATAAGGTTTCCAGAAAGTTTCAATTTTTTTTTTAAGGAGTTGGGAAGATCCCTTGGAGGAGGGCATGACAACCCACTCTAGCATTCTTGCCTGGAGAATCCCCATGAACAGAGAAGCCTGGTGGGCTACAGTCCATGAGGTCGCAAAGAGTTGGACACGACTGAGCAACTAAGCACAGCACATGGCTGCTTTGTCCTTCCCTCTGTGTCTGTCTCTCTTCTTTCTGCTTAGAACACTTAAGAGATGCCTAGATGTACAACAATTACTTTGTAACAATGAGCATGGACTGGTTCCAAATTGGGAAATGAGTACTCAAGGATGTATATTGTCACCCTGCTTTTTAACTTATATGCGGAGTACATCACGTGAAATGTTTGGCTGGATGAATCATAAATTGGAATCAAGGTTGCCAGGAGAAATATCAACAACCTCAGATATGTAGATGATATCACTCGAGTGGCAGAAAATGAAGAGGAAGTGAAGAACTTCTTGATGAGCGTGAAAGAGGAGAGTGAAGCTGGCTTGAAACACAACATCCAAAAAACTAAGATCATGGTACCCAGTCCCATCACTTCATGGCAAATTCAAGGGGAAAAAGTGGAAGCAGTGATATTTTATTTTCTTGGGCTCCAATTCACTGTGGACAGTGACTGCAGCCATGAAATTAAAAGATACTTGCTCCTTGAAAGGAAAGCTATGACAAATCTGCTGCTGTTGCTGCTAAGTCGCTTCAGTCGTGTCCGACTCTGTGCAGCCCCATAGATGGCAGCCCACCAGGCTCCCCCGTCCCTGGGATTCTCCAGGCAAGAACACCGAAGTGGGTTGCCATTTCCTTCTCCAATGCATGAAAGTGAAAAGTGAAAGTGAAGTCACTCAGTTGTGTCTGACTCTTCGCAACCCCATGGACTGCAGCCTACCAGGCTCCTCCACGCATAGGATTTTCCAGGCAAGAGTACTGGAGTGGGGTGCCACTGCCTTCTCTAGAGAGGGTACTGAAAAGCAGAGATATCACTTTGCCAACAAAGGCCCATATAGTCAAACCTACAGTTTTTCCAGTAGTTATGATGTGAGAGATGGACCATAAAGAAGGTTGAGAGTCAAAGAATTGATGCTTTTGAGCTGTGGTGCTTTAAGAGTCCCCTGGACTACAAGCAGATCAAACCAGTTAATCCTAAAGGAAATTAATCCAGAATATTCACTGTAAGGACTGATGCTAAAGCTGAAGTTCCAATACTTTGGCCACCTGATGTAACTCACTGGAAAAGACCCTGCCAACTCACTGGAAAAGACCCTGATGCTGGGAAAGATTGAAGGAAAAAAGAGAAGGAGGCAGTAGAGGATGAGATGGTTAGATAGCATCATCAACTTAAGGGACATGAATTTGAGCATACTCTGGGAGATAGTGAAGGACAGAGGAGTCTGGTGTGCTGTATTCCATGGGATCGCAAACAGCTGGGCACGACTTAGTGACTGAACAACAATGAGCATGAAAGCCACATCTTCTCAAGAAAGGGGAAGAGCTTAGGTCCTTGGGGACAACATTGAACAGTCCTGTACAGTGGTCCCTTGGTATCAATGAGGGTTTTAAAACCCCCAACAGATATCAAAATCTGTAGATGTTCAAGTATCTTATATAAATGGTATATTATTTACACAAAACCTACACACATCTACCTGTATAGTCTGTGATTTCTAGATATAATAACTAATACAATATAAATGCTATGTAAATACCAGGGCACAGCAAATTTAAGTTTTGCTTTTTGAAACTTTTTGGAATTTTTTCCCCTGAATACTTTCAACCCATGGTTGAGTGAAACTGCAAACATGGAAACCCACAGATGCAGAGGACCAACTGTAATGCCAACTTCATTTTTCCTCACTAAAGGAAAAGTAAACTATTTGTCCAATCTAGTGTCAGCCAGGTTTTCTGTGGATGGCGATCATGACAACAATTATCCAATAAGCATGCCAGAAAGAAAAGAGAATGGGGGGAAAGAAATAGGTAAAAATTTCCCTAAGCTGAAGACTTGAGCCTTCAGATGAAAAGGACTTACTGAGTAACAAGGAAGAATGACAATGACATAAGTGTGAGTACAAAGTAAAGGCGATTTGTTGAGTACAAATCAGATGATTGCTTCTTGGCAGGAAAGCAATGACAAACCTAGACAGTGTGTTGAAAAGCAGAGACATTACTCAGCTGACAAAGGTCCATATAGTCAAGGCTATGGTCTTCCCAATGGTTATGTAAGTTCTCAGAGCTGGACCGTAAAGAAGGCAGAATGCCAAAGAACTGATGCCTTCAAACTGTGGTGCTGGATAAGACTCCTGGAAATCCCTTGGACAGCAAGGAGATTAAACCAGTCAATCTTAAGGGAGATCAACCCTGAATACTCACTGGAAAAAATGATGCTGAAGTTGAAGCTCCAGTATTTTGGCCATCTGACATGAACAGACAACTCATTGGAAAAGTCCCTCAAGGGAATAATCTTTCCCTCATTGGGAAAGATTGAGGGCAGAAGAAGAGTATGTCAGAGAATGAGATGGCTGGACAGCATCACTGATGCAATGAACATGAACTTGGGCAAACTCCAGGAGATCATGAGAGACAGGGAGGCCTGGTGTGCTGTAGTCCATGTGTGGCAAAGAGTCGGACATGACTAGGCTACTGAACAACAACAAAGTAAAGGTACTCTCTCCAATGGAAGATAAGAAATATACCATCACGTATTTTGCATGAAAATTTTTTCAGGTCTAAAACAATTTTTAGAAAATTAGTTCCAGAAATAAAAATACATGGGTTTTTTTTAAAAAATATATAAGAAAAATTGAGATTATCCTTGTAGCACAATGGAAAGAAATTTTAGTGACAGCTCTGCTGTGGACCTAAAATCAGGAATAAAATTGTAAGGAATGATTTTTCTGAAATAACAATACCAAATCTTCACCGTCAAGTAATTCAGAGTTAAGGATAACTTACTATTGAATTAATGTTGAATGACTTTGGATTTCTAAAAGGTACTGGTGATAATAATTTCTTCATTTTTCTTCCTTAACAAAAGTGAGTATGCAATTTGTAGATTTTGCTTACTTATCAGCCTTTGCCTGTGAACTTAGAGAATAATTTAAAAATTGGGTTTACTATTTCTATCCCTTTGTTCCTTCCTCCAGTAAAAAATGGGGAGGGTGTTGCTTAACCTAAAGCTTGTACTCACTGAGAAATTAAATATTAATGAGCTATCCCAATATCTTATTGTTTTAAGTCTTTTTCTTATCTTTAGAGAAGTCCTCTATAAACTAGTATCTCATTTAGATTTTTGAGTTTATTTTTTCTTTACAGTTTTTATAACAAAAAATGTATAAAGGAAAAAGGTATATCCATTGCTATTAAGTGCAAAACAGCACTCTTGATGCACTAAACCATCCAGAACACTCATGTGGAAAACCAAATTTAAAGATTTGGAACAAACTGAGTTTATTCTCACCAAAAACTGCTTGTCAGTATTATCTTTACAGGTATATATTATCCATTTTCATTTCTCCTATAAATTCTCTGGTAATTAAAACTGAAATGTTCTAGATCCTATTGACAACATTCATTAGAACTTGATAAAACTGGGGAGATTTTTTAAAAAATTATACTCATCTCAATTCCCTATACATAATGGACTAGCCAAGGCAATCTTACTTTTAAGAAATTTAATTGTAAAAATTAGTATTTATGTACCTATAACGTATCAAGCTTTCTTTACATTCAGTTCAGTTGCTCAGTCATGTCCTACTCTTTGCGACCCCATGGACTGCAGCTTGTCAGGCCTCCCTGTCCATCACCAACTCCCGGAGCTTACCCAAACTCATATCCATTGAGTCGGTGATGTCATCCAACCAACTCATCCTCTGTTGTCTCCTTCTCCTCCTGCCTTCAGTCCTTCCCAGCATCAGGGTCTTTTCATATGAGTCAGTTCTTCACATCAGGTGGCCAAAATATTGGAGCTTCAGCTTCAACATCAGTCCTTCCAAAGAACACTCAGGACTGATTTCCTTTAGGATGCACTGGTTTGATCTCCTCACAGTCCAAGGGACTCTGAGTCTTTTCCAACACCACAGTTCAAAAGCATCAATTCTTCAATACTCAACTTTCTATATAGTCCAACTCTCACATCCATACATGACTACTGGAAAAACCATAGCTTTGACTAGATAGACCTTTCGTGGCAAAGTAATGTCTCTGCTTTTTAAGGCTGTCTAGGTTGGTCATAACTTTCCTTCCAAGGAGTAAGCGTCTTTTAATTTCATGGCTGCAATCACCATCTGCAGTGATTTTGGAGCCCAAAAAAGTAAAGTCTGACACTGTTTCCCCATCTATTTGCCATGAAGTGATGGGACTGGATGCCATGATTTTCGTTTTCTGAATGTTGAGTTTTAAGCCAACTTTTTCACTCTCCTTTTTCACTTTCATCAAGAGGCTCTTTAGTTCTTCTTTTCTTCCTGCCATAAGGGCGGTATCATCTGCATATCTGAGGTTATTGATATTTCTCCCAGCAATCTTGATTCCAGCTTGTGCTTCCTCCAACCCAGTGTTTCTCATACTGTACTCTACATAAAAGTTAAATAAGCAGGGTGACAATATACAGCCCTGACGTACTCCTTTTTCTATTTGGAACCAGTCTGTTGTTCCATGTCCTGCATACATGGAACAACTGTTGCTAACAGTTGCTTCCTGACCTGCATACAGATTTCTCAATGAGCAGGTCAGGTGGTCTGGTATTCCCATCTCTTTCAGAATCTTCCACAGTTTATTGTGATACACACAGTCAAAGGCTTTGGCATAGTCAATAAAGCAGAAATAGATGTCTTTCTGGAACTCTCTTGCTTTTTCGATGATCCAGCAGATATTGGCAATTTGATCTCTGGTTCCTCTGCCTTTTCTAAATTCAGCTTGAACATCTGGAAGTTCACAGTTCACATACTGTTGAAGCCTGGCTTGGAGAATTTTGAGCATTACTTTACTAGCGTGTGAGATGAGTGCAATTGTGCGGTAGTTCTTTACATTAGACATTTTCATATGCACTTCATCTATACAACAGTCCTCTAAGGTCGGTACTATAAATCTATGTATGTACAAGTAAACAGCAGCTCCTCATGGAGGGTTAATCTGTTACACTTACCAAACTAGAATCTGAATCTGAAGCCAGATCTTCCATGTAACAACATATAGCTCATGTCTGTACTGTACCAAACTGATTTCCAGGCTCTGAGTATTGTTAGTCCTTAAGGGCTTCCCTGGTGGCTCAGTGATAAAGAATCTCCCTGTTAAATGAAGGAGATATGGGTTTGATCCCTGGAGGAGGAAATGGCAACCCACTCCAAGATTCTTGCCTGTGAAATGCCACAGATAGAGGAGCCTGGTGGGCTATACAGTCCAAGGGGTCGCAAAGAGTTGGACACAACTTATGGACTAAACAATAGCCCTTCTTAAAACCCTTTCTTCCTTTGGTTCTATAGCACAGCTTGTTCAGCTGCTCAGTCATGTCTGACTCTTTGCAACCCCATGGACTGCAGCACATCAGGTTTCCCTGTCCTTCACTATCTCCCAGAGCTTGCTCAAACTCATCTCCATTGAGTCAGTGATGCCATCCAATCATCTCATCCTCTGTCCCCCGCTTCTCCTCCTGCCTTCAATCTTTTCGAGCATCAGGGTTTCTTGTAATGAGTCAGCTCTCTGCATCAGGTGGTCAAAGTGTTGGAGCTTCTGTATGAGTCCTTCAAATGAATATTCAGAGTTCATTTCCTTTAGGATTGACTGATTTGATCTTCTTGCAGTCCAAGGGATTCTCAAGTCTTCTCTAGCACAAAAATTGGAAAGCATCTGCCTTTTCTAAATAAAGCTTGTACATCTGGAAGTTCTCAGTCCACGAACTGTTGAAGCCTAGCTTGAAAGATTTTGAGCATTACCTTGCGAAATGAGTGCAACTGTATGGTAGTTTGAACATTCTTTGGCATTGCCCTTCTTTGGAACTGGAATGAAAAGTGACCTTTTCTAGTCCTGTAGCCACCGCTATGTTTTTGAAATTTGCTGGCATATTGAGTCCAATACTTTCACAGCATCATCTTTTAGGGTCTGAAATAGCTCAGCTGTAATTCCATCACTTCCACTAGCTCTGTTTATAGTAATGCTTCCTAAGGCCCACCTGACTTCACTCACACGTCAGGATGTCTGGGTCTCAGTGAGTGATCACACCATCATGTTTGTCCGGGTCATTAAGATCTTTTTTGTATACTTCTTCTGTGTACGCCTGCCACCTCTTCTTAATATCTTCTGCTTCTGTAAGGTCCATACCATTTCTGTCCTTTATCGTGTCCTATCTTTGCATGAAATGTTCCCTTGGTATCTCTATTTTTTTTGAAGAGATCTCTAGTCATTCCCATTCTATTGTTTTCCTCTATTTCTTTGCATTGTTCACTTAAGAAAGCGTTCTTATCTCTCCTTGCTATTCTTTGCAACTCTGCATTTAGATGCATATATCTTTCCTTTTCTCCTTTGCCTTTCACTTCTTCTTTTCTCAGCTATTTTTAAGGTGTCCTCAGACGACCATTATGCCTTTTCCATTTCTTTTTGTTGAGGATGGTTTTGACCACCACCTCCTGTACAATGTTACAAAGCTCTGTTCATAGTTCTTCTGGCACTCTATCAGATCTAATCTCTTGAATCTATTTGTCACTTCCACTGTACAAACATAAGGGACTTAAGTCATACCTGAATGGTCTAGTGGTTTTCCCTACTTTTTTTCAATTTAAGTCTGAATTTGGCAATAAGGAGTTCATGATCGAGCCACAGTCAGCTCCCAGTCCTGTTTTTGCTGACTACAGAGCTTCTCCATCTGCAGCTGCAAAGAATATAATCAATGTGATTTCAGTACTGACCATCTGGTGACATCCATGTGTAGGGTCGTCTCTTGTTATTGTTGGAAGAGGGTGTTTGCTATGAGCAGTGTGTTCTCTTGGCAAAACTGTTAGCCTTTGCCCTGCTTCATTTTGTAACCATGGCCCAACTTGCCTATTAGACAGCAAAGTCTATCTCTGATATTTCTCTGTCCTTTCTATTCCTTCTCTTTATTTTGCTGGTTCTTCTTCCTCCTCCCTAGGATTCCTAGGCTTCAATATTTCATCTGTACTTCAAGGCCACAAGGCTACTCTAATTTATTAAACAACAGAATCTTAGGAAATGCCAAATGTAAAATAATAATGAATTACTTCTCACTTATCACCAGACTTATGTAAAAACCACTGTTGGCTGTTCTCCTACAGCTAACATTTTTTCTCAGTTGACAGGACCTCCCTACCTACGTCTACCCATAAACACTGGAGTCTGCCAGAGTTCTCTTCCTTCCCTATAGACTGTAGAACTAGCTCATCCATTCCCATGATCTCAACAACCATGATTATTTGAAACCTTTATCTCTAGCTAAGGCTACTCCCTGAGCTACTCTCAGATTGTATCTCCAACTGCGGAAAAAAAAAATTTACATAGATGGTATTTCACAACTATATCCAAATCTAGTTTCTTCATCTTTCCCTCAAAACTTGTCTTCCCTTTCTAGCCACTAATCCCAGGAAGAAATCTGGGAGTCATTCTAAAGCCTTCCCCCTCCTTCAGCTGGTTCTAACTTCTTAACACTTGGAGTATCTGACCCTTTCCACTGTCCTCATTAGGTCTCCACCTTACCTCACTTCTCACCTGAATAACTGGTATACAGAAGGATCTCAAAGATATTTGTACAATAAAAATAAAATAAACATACTTGTTCCACTAACAAGCATGGACCATGTCTTACTCATTTTGGAGACTCAGAAATGAGTTGACATGTCTCCCCAGAAAATCTACAGAGTGAATCATTCCAGAGTTTCCATTTCTTGAATCAAACTCTTAGGAAGTCAGAACCAGGAATCGATTTTTAACAAGCTCTCTAGATGACTCCTATATAACCCAATCCAGCAACAGTCTTTAAGAACTAATGCATTAGTAGTAAACCCATTATCATGTTGAAAAGGAGCAAACTCAAAGGCAGAAATGGAATTAAAACAACTTTCTGAAAACAGTATGTTGATTTCTTAAAAAACTAGGAATAAAACTACCACACGACCCAGCAATTACCACTTCTAGGCATATACCCTGAGGAAACCAACACTAAAAAAAAACACATGTATTTCAATGTTCATTGTAGCACTATTTACAATAGCTAGGACACAACAGATGTCCAACAACAGATGAATGAACAAAGAAGCTGTGGTACATATATACAATGGAATATTTCTCAGCCATAAAAAGGAATGCATTTGAGTCAGTTCTAATGAGGTGGATGAACCTATTATACAGAGTGAAGTAAGTCAGAAGCAGAAAAACAAATATCATATATTAATGCATATATATGGAATCCAGAAAGATGGTACTGATGAAACTATTTGCACGGCTATAATGGAGACCCAGACATAGAGAACAGACTTATGGACAAGGGCGAGGGAGAGGAAGGAGAGGGTAAGATGAATAGAGAGAGTAGCATGGAAGCATATATACTAACATATGTAAAATAAATAGCCAATGGAAATTTGCTGTGACTCAGGGAACTCAAACTGGGGCTCTGTCATAACCTAGAGGGGTGGGAAAGGGTGGGAAGGAGGTTCAAGAGGGAGGGAACATATATACACCTATGGTTAATTCGTCTTGCTGTTTGACAGAAATCAAACCAATATTGTAAAGCAATCACTAAATCAATTAAAAATAAATATAATTATTAAAAAATGAAGGAAGGAAATAGTCTTAAAAAAAAAAAAACTTTCCGCCCATCTCTCCATAGACTTGGGATAAACAGGCCTCCCACAGACATAAATATAAATAATCCTTGAATCATCTCCTACTATAACTATTCTTTTGTCTAACCCGGCTCCCTTACTCAGTTAACATACTTCAAGAGCTCACTTCCATCTTGCAACCCCACAAACTATTCTCTAGATAGTAGTCAGAATGATCTTTCTAAAAGGCAAAGCAAAGCATGTCACCATCCCCTGACCTCATCCCACCACCCAGGGATAATTTCTTCTCACATGGTAAGAACAAAAACCAAAATCTTACTTTAGTTTAAAAGCCTTAAATAATCTGGCCCTTGCTTATCCCTCTGGCTTCATCTCAAACAATCTCCTGGTTTTACTGTCTACATTGCAACCACGTAGGCCCTTCTGTTCCTGCTGCTGCTGCTGCTGCTGCTAAGTCGCTTCAGTCGTGTCCGACCCTGTGCGACCCATAGACGGTAGCCCACCAGGCTCCCCCGTCCCTGGGATTCTCCAGGCAAGAACACTGGAGTGGGTCTTCTGTTCCTAAAATACATCAAACTTTTAACAACCTTAGAATTTTTGCATTTGCGATTTCTGTCAAGAATGGTTTTCTTCATGGCTACTACCCCCCTGTCATGTTCCTATTCAGTCTCAACTTAAAATGTCACCTCTCAGAGAAGCCCTATTATTGTCACCCTGCTTATTTAACTTATATACAGAGTACATCATGAGAAATGCTGGGCTGGATGAAGCACAAGCTGGAACCAAGATTGCCAGGAGGAATATCAATAACCTCAGATACACAGATGACACCACCCTTATGGCAGAAAGCAAAGAAGAACTAAAGAGCCTCTTGATGAAAATGAAAGAGGAGAGTGAAAAAGTTGGCTTAAAACTCAACATTCAGAAAATTAAGATCATGGCATCTGGTCCCATCACTTCATGGCAAACAGATGGGGAAACAATGGGAACAGTGAGAAACTTTGTATGGATATGAGAGCTGGACTATAAAGAAAGCTGAGAACAGAAGAACTGATGCTTTTGAAATGTGGTGTTGCAGAAGACTCTTGAGAGTCCCTTGGACAACAAGGAGATCCAATCTGTGAATCCTAAAGGAAATTGGTCCTGAATATTCACTGCAAGGACTGATGCTGAAGCTGAAACTCCAATACTTTGGCCACCTGATGCGAAGAACCAACTCATTGGAAAAGACCCTGATGCTGGGAAAGATTGAAGGTGGGAGGAGAAGGGGACAACAAAAGATGAGATGGCTGGATGGCATACCGACACGATGAACATGAGTTTGAGCGGGCTCCAGGAGTTGGTGATAGACAGGGAAGCTTGGTGTGCTACAGTCCATGGGATCACAAAGAGTCAGACACAACTGAGCAACTGAACTGAACTGAACAGAACAGAAAAGCCCCCAATCACTAAGTCAAAAGCAGTCTTAACAATCACACACCACAGCATTCTATTTTAATTCCTTACAAGGCATTTATTACAAGTTGATATTCTCCCTGTTTGTTCTCTATTTCCTGCCCACAGGAATGTAGTAAGATCTATGACAGAAGTGAACCTGCCTTGAGAGTAGATTGATTCATTACTTTAGACCCAAGGCTTAGACAGTGCCTAGTATACAGCAGGTGCTCACGTATACATCTGTAATCAGTCTACTCTTATTTGGGGTTCAAAAACATACAAAGTTTTTCTATTTTATCAAAGATGACAAAATTTAATTTTTAAGAAATATATCCACTGAATACACCCAATCTGTCTATATTAATGGGAAGATAAAATTCAAACAAAAAAAATTTTTTTAGATATTCTATATCAGGGAATAACAAAGAATAATCAATGTGTCCAAAAATTATATTCACATCAAAATCAGGTTGTATATTTTTCAGCCACCAGTTTAAAAAATATTACTTTAACGTTGTTACAAATTTTACCAGCATTATGAGGGGAAAACCCAAATGTTTATCAAGTAGTAAACAGATAAACAAATTGTGGCATATCCACACAAAGAATACTATTAAAACTAAGCAATAAAAAGGAACGAATTCTTATATATAACAATACGGCTAAATCTTAAATTATGCTCAGTGAAAGAAGCCAGGCAAATGAGTACATACTATATGATTCCATTTATATAATACAAAGTTCTAAAACAGTAATAGCAGATCAGTGGTTATCTGAGGGAAGGGGAAATAAGATGGAGAGATCACAGAGGGGAACTAGAAAACTTATGGGAATGATGGACATGTTCATTATCTTGATTGTGGTGACTGATTAGTGTAAACAAAACTTAGCAAAGATACACTTCAAATATGTGCAATTTATTGAATGTCAATTATACCTTTATTAAACATTAAAAAAATTTTTTTCTTAAATCAGATTAGGTCACTCCCTAAGCCCTTCAATGGCTTTCCATCCTCCAAAAGCAAAAAATAGAAAATCTGTCACAAGTTTTACCAGCATTGGTGAATTAACATTTAAATAGAATGAATGGCATATTAATGTCATAAAGCTGATTTCCAATAGCTAATAAAAACCAAACACATACTTCAATGGATTTTATTTAAATTCAACAAAAACTGAATAGTAAATTCACAAAAACTAATTTTAAATTTCTACATCGAAAAGCTAAAAATATGGTAAATTCTCACAATTACCTGTAGAAGATGGTGCTTTTTCTGGGTGTTTTGCATTTAAAAGTTTTCTGCTAATAAATATGTAACCACAGGGACATGATTTACATGCAACAGGAACCTACAGACAAAAAAAAAAACAAAACCACAATTTATTATTACTACTTTTCTGTTGTTAAACTTCTCAGTGTTTATTTAGTTTTCTGAGCTGAATGATAAATTACTTGAAGTAGGAATCATGGGTTTATTTAAACCCCGCCTCCTTATAATAAATGATGAGATGGGTATTGGGTCCTCTACATCTTCACATTCTACTAATGCATTACAACACTAAGACTATAGCAAATACATGATAAAAGTGTGCTGATGTAAGTGAACAACAAAAAACCACAACAGGATCAGAGCCAAGGAAAATATATTGGAAAAAAGGTAGCATTTCCTAAAATATTAGTTTGATAGCAGTTGATAATAGAATAAGTTGGAGGGCATGGTTGGGAAGTCATTAAAGTAATCCCAGCATAACATTTTGAGGGCCCCACTGGAATAATGAGACTGGAAACAGAGAAAAGGCAGATCTGTAAGACATTTCAGAGGGTAAAGAACTGAAAACATGAGACGGTAAGATACCAATTACTACTGACAGGAAAACAAAATAGTTTACAACAACCAGTTTGAGGGGCCAAAGTGCAGTATAAACAACAGAGAATGTAGGACAAAGCAGGAGTTGAGATCTAGGATTTTATAATCTCAGGTCCAGGAAGGAAGTTTGATAAAATACTTAAATTCTCCAGGCTTCTGTTTCAAAATCTATAAAATATTTTTACAAGAGGGTCCTTTCTCCATCTCATATAAATATTTTTTTAAGTCAAATGTTACTGAAAATTACTGAAAAAAGTTTTAGATTTTCCTCTACAATTGTTTCACTAATATTAACCTTAATGTTCCTTGGACTGGGAACACATTCACTAAGAACCAGAAATTAATCTCAACAAAAAAGTACTCACAAAATAGTAATTACAATTCTGGTTTGTAAGATAAATTCCATTTGTTGTAAAAGTTTAATTATGATTATAAAGCTTTCATCCATTTATGTACAAAATGCCTCATATTATAGAATATAAATATTTGATCTAAATAAGCTAAATCATAATTTTGGGAGAATTCCTTTTCTTTGCAGTAAAAATACTAAAGAAAGAACTTGTTGTGTATTCATGAAAAATAACAATGAATGCTATAAAAATAATCAAACTCCAGTATGTCTAACAGTTTCCTTTATCAAGAATATAATGAGATTCTTTCAAAAAATGGCAGAAAATGTAATGTTACATTCTTATTAGTGAGAAATATGCCTAAAATAGGTAAGTTTTGTCATTTTAAAATTTCACATCTTCATAGAAACCAAGCTCAAAGGTACTGACTCATTTCCTTTACACTTAAACACATCATTAAGGGCATAGCAGTAATATAAATTGTTTTAAGTAAATGCTACCCAAAAAACAACAGAACACGATGTTCTTATTCAACAGATCCTTTGCTACTCAACAGCCATTTTCTTTCAGCTACTGAAACTCAACAAATTGAAATTTAATTCTGTGTCTTATACACAAAAAATACATCAATCCAATCCAGAATTAACAGAGTGCTACAGTTAGATGAGAAATGTAACATTTGGCTTTCAGATGACTAACGCAATCGATAGGCTGATTTACATCCCTTAATGAAAGCATCTTATGTGCAAGAACATTTAGGTGCCTGAGCTAAATCACCCTAAGGGCCTTTTGAAAATGGAAAGTTCCTTTCCCTCACACCAACCCTGGAAAAAAGCCAACTAACCACCACCACAATACAGATCCTGTAAAAAGAATTGTTAAGCAGGGTGGCCAACTTCAGTAATATTAGTCTCTTTAAATTATTGTATAATTTAGATTTTTTTAAAAAAAAATCTAAACTTCCTTTAAATTTCAGTTGTAATGCCAAAAACAACAGTAATGAAAGTTCTAATGCTATACTTTCAGGATTTTAAAATGGAAGAAAAAAACGTAAAGTTTTGTTTACTGATGGCTTGTGAATCAATTTATTCCTTGAAAAACAGGTATTTGGATTGTTTGCACATGTTTTAGAAGACAAGCTCTAAAAAAAACTGCAAAAAACAAAATCCTGGCCCTATATTATTTCACTGATTTAAAAAAGCTCAAAAAAATAACCATTTTATGGAGCATACATTTATATTCTTTGTTGCTAAGGGGAAAGTTACCTATAGCAGACATATTTGCTAAAGGTCACATAAAATTTTCTAAAATTTTTTTCCAAAAAAAGGGGGAAAAGCTGATCTAATAAAGAAGAAAACAAAAATGCAAAAACAGAAACATACACCAAAGACACCAGAAAAATAAGGATCTTGACTACTACTATACTCAAAATGGCTCAGTAATTTGAATTAGTGGATGTGAAACCCGTTGAAAATGAAAAGTATTGTGGTTTGGATGTTTCAGAACTTTATTTTCAATAGAGGCATGTAAAAGGGGATGTTATAAAGCAACTGAAAATCTAGGTCTTTCTTGTTTACTGATCTCTGTACCCATTTTTAAACTTACATATACAGAACACATGTAAATCTACTTGGCTGAGGCAACTTCCTCAAACTTTAAAAAGATGTTACATTTATGCTTATAAACTGTATCTAAATTGTAATTTAATGTTCACCAGGCAACTTAGAATACCAGTAGTATTTTTTTTTTTTTTTAGTTTCTTTAAAATGTCTTTTGGGGTTGTAATTTTTCTCATTTATAAGAAATCTATACTTTCAAATAATTAGAAAGCTAAAATTAATCTTACTTTCTTCTATTGAGTTACTTTCAATAAAAGACAAATTGCTTTTAAGAATAACCAAAAGTTTGAATTAGTCATCATTTACGTTATCTTAAGTATTCAGAATAAAGGACAACACAAACTAACATTTTAAATTATGTTGTAGCTTGCTATGCAGTGAATTGTGTCCCCACCCTGCCAAAAACATCCCAGCAATAAATTCATCTGTTAAAGCCTCAACTCCTCAATGTAATGGTTTCTGGAGATGAGATAATTAGGTTTAGATGAGTTCATGAGGGTGGGGCCCTCATGATGGCATTAGTGTCCTTAGAAGAGCTGTCAGAAAGCTCTCTTTTCTGCCAGGATCTTGGGGCTTCCAGCCTGTGACAAAATAAATTACTGCTGTTTGAGCCACCCAATCTACAGTATTTTGTTATAGGAGCTGGAAGAGGGGTTGTGTGTGTTAACAACAAAATGAAATACAGTATTGCCAAATAAAATGCTGATCAGGTTCTGATGAACAGATACAAAGACTCCTACAAGTTTACAATCCTTTCCTCTTTCTTCAACCAGGATATTCAAAACAGGTTAAGGTAACTTCATGCCAAGTACTGCAAGGTCATGACTCACACTAATTGATGCCCTAAAGACACTGGAATGCATAATGCATACCATGTAAACCTTATATTTCTGCACAATTGGAACAAATGGAAATGATTTAAATATTGAAATAATCTTCGACAAGGAGACTTAAATAAAGAAGCCCAATTTTTTCAGAATTTAACAAATTTAGTTCAATGTTAAGACTGGAAATTTAACTTTGATTTGGCAAACATGGCTAAATTGTTTTTAAAATGCATACTCAATAAATTCATAAAGTCAATAAACCGTAATTCTCCTTGCACAGCCTTCCTCTAATCAGTATCTCTACCATTGCCCATAAAAGATACTGAATAAAACATGTAACATTTTCTGTTAAAAGATCTGCTCAATCTTTAAGCTTGCTCCTTAAAGAATGCTCTAAAATCAGCTTATTAAAAGAATCTTCAGCCATTTCAAATTATTCCTCATTTTAAAAAGAAAGAAAGAAAAAGAAAGGGGGAGGAGAGAGGTAGTCATTTTGAAAAAATTCTCCCAGTGGAAAAGGAAAAAACACACCCAGATCAGCATGTTGGCGTGAAACAAGGGCCCTTACTAACGCTTTTAACTCAGAGTTTTAACTCATTAGATTATAAGGTTTTAGAGGAACGGGTGAAAAATGAGGCACTCTTAAACTAAAAGAGTAAATGAGATTTAAAACATTACAGCTATGACACCATTAATTCTGTGTGGAAAGCAGTCATTTAAAATTCATAAAACCACATACATATTTTTTAGAAGATCTAGAAGCAGAAATCCTAAATTTTTAACAGTGGATACCGCGGCGGGTAGGGGAACGTGAGGAGCGCCCAGAAAGAAAGGGCTTCAATGGGGACGTAATTCAATTATATTCCATTTAAAACAATGTACAGAAAAGATTCACGATTATTTACGGCAAAAATACTGTTTTAAGAGAAAAAAACTCCGTATTTCGCCAAAACTTATAACTATTACACTGTGGGCCTTACTGTCACATTTAAGCATCCGCCCAGGTGGCGGGGGGATAGTTTGGGGGGTCCACCGTCCACATCTGAAATGGGAACAAAGCAACCCTGAGTGGCAGGAGGGGGATTTGGGAGCCAGGAGCCCTGACTTGGGAGTTCGCACATCAGGCACTCTCGTCGGGGCAGGAGGGGGCTGAGGGACGGTTCTCGTCCACTGGGGCCGCTGCCCCACACTCCTGCCGCTGTCACCGGAGCCGGCCAGGCGACTCGAGGGGGCTCCGGACAGGTCGCCCCGTCCGCTCAGGATAAACTCACGCCCCCTCTCACGCCCAGCCCCAGGGCACGACACTCGCCCGTCTGACCGCCGCCAGGTGGACCCCGGCCGGGCCGCGGCTCCGGGCGCTTCCGCGGCAACCCCTCGGCTCGGCCGGGCCGGTTCGGGGCTCCCGCGGTGGCCACAGAGCCCGAGGGCTGGCCCCCTCGCTCGGCCGCCGGGACCCCGGCGAGGCGGCCTCTCCACAGCCAACGGCCACGGGCAACGGCCGCTGCCCGCGCGCACCCGCCCCGCTGGCCTGCGCGTTCGGTGCCCGGCCCCCGACGCCCACCTGTTGGTCGCACTCGGGGCATGATTTGGTAGCCATCTTCACTTTCTTAGCTCGAGTTGCAGACATGCTTCTCTCAGGCGGCGGCGGCGGCAGCAGCAGTGGCGGCGGCGGTGGCGGCGGTTCGGACTCCGCCCCTCGTACCTCAGCAGCCCAGCCTCTGCCCGCGCGGCCCCCGCTGGCCAAACCGAGGCTCTGACGGGTGCGCGCGCGCGTTCGCGAACTCAAGCAGAGCCTGAGGGTCGAGGAGGCGGGGCGCGGCGGGCGCCGGCTCCAAGGAACTGCGGAGCACGCTTCCACCCACACGGCTCCGGTCCTCCAGCGGGTCTCGATTCTCACGAGAAGACACAGCATGGATTTTCCGACGGGACAATGGACACGCCTTCTCTCGGCCGGATGAACGGCGTGGGGGCGTGGCTTAGCCGGGATTCGGCAGTAACGGGCGTCGGGCTCCACCAACGAAAGCACAGAAAGGGCGGGTCCTGGTGCTGAGCACGCCCCCTTCCCCGGAGGAAGAAGGTGAGAGTGAAAAAGCAGGTGGGAGGTAAGACTTCGCACAGATACCGACGTTTGATAGACGTCAGTAAATGTTAGCAAGTCTAATCACTGATAAATTATAATAGACAGCTGATGAGTCTGCTAGATGCCAGCCTTGAGCTCTTCACCCGGAGGTATGAAATTCGTTAAGTCAAATATGTATTGAGGGCCAAATCGGCCAGACAAATTTGAATACTGGGAGGTGCCTGTCCTCAAACGCGTAGTTTAGAGGTGTAGAGGGCCTAACGTTCGAATACAGGGGAAATGAGTTGTTGGGAGGAGTAATTCGGTTGACTACAATATCAAAATTTAAAATTCACCTCCCCTTTGATCTTGCAATCACATCCCTAAGAATTTGAAAAGATATTTTCCCTAAGAATTTAAAATATATTCTCCAGCTGTGCTCAAATGCATTTGTGCCAAGATGTTGCACTTCGCAGCACAGCTTAATCAGAAACAGCCCAGGTGTCCACCAACAAATTGCCTGAGCAAATTTAGGTATGCACACATCAGAATTATCATTGCAGTTTTTCAAAAGAATGATAGTTCTATATGAAGTGATATAATGATCTCTAAAATAGTATTAATTGGAAGAGCAAAGTACTCTACACCTTGTTTAAGATTGTGTAAAATAACATGAAAATGTATTTATGGTTACGTATACATTAAGAGACTAGAAAAGGAAGTGGAGGGCAGGAAGAGGAGGGAGACATATTCCATATAGTATTGTATTAATGTGAATTGTCTACTAGGTTAACCTAATATGACATAGGACAACCCCTCACCCCCCACCCACTCCTCCACCCCCGCAAAAGAGAAAAGGATTTGTACACAGTTACTGAGGAGGTCAACTGACACACTGTCAAGGGAGTTGGTGTTTCTGAAAGGCTTTCTAGTAGAGTTATCTCTAGTACTGAATCCCCAAGATCAAATTGCCAACATCTGCTGGATCATCGAAAAAGCAAGAGAGTTCCAGAAAAATATCTATTTCTGCTTTATTGACTATGCTAAAGCCTTTGACTGTGTGGATCACAACAAACTGGAAAATTCTGAAAGAGATGGGAATATCAGACCACCTGACCTGCCTCTTGAGAAACCTGTATGCAGATCAGGAAGCAACAGTTAGAACTGGACATGGAACAACAGACTGGTTCCAAATAGGAAAAGGAGTACGTCAAGGCTGTATATTGTCACCCTGCTTATTTAACTTATATGCAGAGTACATCATGAGAAACACTGGGCTGGAGGAAGCACAAGCTGGAATCAAGATTGCTGGGAGAAATCTCAATAACCTCAGATATGCAGATGACACCACCCTTATGACAGAAAGTGAAGAGGAACTAAAAAGCCTCTTGATGAAAGTGAAAGAGGAGAGTGAAAAAGTTGGCTTAAAGCTCAACACTCAGAAAACAAAGATTATGGCATCCAGTCCCATCACTTCATGGAAAATAGATGGGGAAACAGTGGAAACAGTGTCAGACTTTACTTTTTTGGGCTCCAAAATCACTGCAGATGGTGATTGCAGCCATGAAATTAAAAGATGCTTACTCTTTGGAAGGAAAGTTATGACCAACCTAGATAGCATATTAAAAAGCAGAGAGATTACTTTGCCAACAAAGGTCCTTCTAGTCAAGGCTATGGTTTTTCCAGTGGTCATGTATGGATGTGAGAGTTGGACTGTGAAGAAAGCGGAGCGCCGAAGAATTGATGCTTTTGAAGTGTGGTGTTGGAGAAGACTCTTGAGAGTCCCTTGGACTGCAAGGAGATCCAACCAGTCCATCCTAAAGGAGATCAATCCTGGATGTTCATTGGAAGGACTGATGCTGAAGCTAAAACTCCAATACTTAGGCCACCTCATGAGAAGAGTTGACTCCTTGGAAAAGTCCCTAATGCTGGGAGGGATTGTGGGCAGGAGGAGAAGGGGACGACAGAGAATGAGATGGCTGGATGGCATCACCGACTTGATGGACAGGAGTTTGGGTAAACTCCAGGAGTTGGTGATGGACAGGGAGGCATGGTGTGCTGTGGTTCATGGGGTCGCAAAGAGTCGGACATGACTGAGCGACTGAACTGAAGGAAGTCAGGTGGAGTTGCCCAATCAGAGGTGAGAAACCACCAGGCAGATGAGACAGAGTAAGCAAAGGCAGAGAAGTCAGTAGCTTGGTGTTGTGAGTACACCAAGTGTAAGACAGAGTTAAGACTGGTGATGTGGATCATACCCAGCTGTGCAGACAGGGTCTTTGCTACCATGGGAGGGAGTTTGGGCTTCTTCCTGAGTGCAGTGGGGCAGTAGAGGTTTTATTTTGGGGAATTAACAGGATTATATTTGAAGTTGATAATGATTGGACCAGTAAAACACCTCAGGTCTTAAGACCTGAGGCATGGGGAGAGGATGGACAGTAGTGGAGAGGAATTTAAAAAATATGAAGGCCATAGTGTTAGTAAAACTTAAGGAGCTATTTTGTTGGTGGAGAGCAGCGGCCATGGACGTTTCCAGGATGACTCTCAAACTTCTAATACAAAGAAATGGAGGAATAGAAGTAACAGAGGAAGATAGTACCTCAGTTTTCCTTGGAGAATGGTGTAGGGCATGAATTGGGAACCCAGGTCCTGTAATCCTGGCCTTGAGAAGTTTTCTGAAAATTTCATTTGACTAGGTCCTTTTTAGGAAACTCTCCCCAAAAGGGCACTTGGTTTGTGTGGGTAAGGAAGAGGTCTTTATCTCTGTGGGGTTTTTGGCACACACTGACAGTTGACTGATGCAGACTCTATCCAGGTTCCCCCCTTCTCTCTAGCCATCTTCTAAGTAGGAATGGGTCATGTGGTGTTATTGCTGGCCAATAAGATATAAACCAAAGTCCACTGAGTGGGATTTTTGGAAAGGCTCTGAGTTCCTGATAAAAATGAAGCAATTCTTGTCCAGAAAAACCTCTTTGTCCTTTGCCTTTCACACTTTTCTTACTCTCTGGAGCATCACCTTGAGGCCATATAGGTAAAGCAGCCATCTTATGACAATGAGACAATAAGGTATTGGTTATATATTGTTACATAACAAATTACCCCCAAAATCAGTGGCTTAAAACATACCTGTTTCTGTGAGTCAGGAATGCAGATGTGGTTTTACAATCTCATCTGAGTGCTCAACGATGGGGAGATCCACTTCTCAGTCAGTTCAGTCACTCAGTCATGTCCGACTCTATGCAACCCCATGAACCGCAGCATGCCAGGCCTCCCTGTCCATCACCAACTCCTGGCGTTCACCCAAACTCATGTCCATTGAGTCAGTGATACCATCCAACCATCTCATCCTCTGTTGTCCCCTTCTCCTCCTGCCCTCAATCTTTCCCAGCATCAGGGTCTTTTCCAAGGAGTCAGCTCTTCGCATCAGGTGGCCAAAGTATTGGAGTTTCAGCTTCAGTGTCAGTCCTTCCAATGAACACCCAGGACTGATCTTTAGGATGGACTGGTTGGATCTCCTTGCAGTCCAAGGGACTCTCAAGAGTCTTCTCCAACACCACACTTCAAAAGCATCAATTCTTCAATGCTCAGCTTTCTTCACAGTCCAACTCTCACATCCATACATGATCCACTTCTAAGCTCACTCATTTGATTGTTGGCAAGCCCCAGGGCCTCATCACATGGAGATCTGATCTATGGTAGCGTAGAATAATCAAGGAGGACTTCCTGGAGTAATCAAGGAAGAAATGTGCATGATAGGTAGCGTTAACAAGGTAAAGAGGAATAGCAAATATTCAACCAGAAAGAGCAGCATGGGGAAATTAACTGAGGTAAAAGGAAGTGAAAGGAAGCTATTGTTGCTGAAGCACCAAGAGGAAGAGGAAGAGAGAATCTGATATATTGACGATGGGTGCTGGAGAGTCCGCTTTCCACTGGCTTTCAATGCTACTTCTCACTTTGTTTAAGATCTTTTATGTGTGCTGTTATAAGTGGCTGTAGGTGCTCTAGTCTCATAGTAAGCAATTAGAGCAGGCAGAAACTATAAATATTTTAATACAGGGATTATGTACTTGAGAAACCAAAATGGCCATTTAAATGTTTTTTCTTTGGCTGAGCTTACTCAGTTTGTGGGATCTTAGTTTCCTGACTAGGGATCAAACCCAGGGGCTTGGCAGTGAAAATGCAGTCTTAGCCACTGGACCACCAGGGAATTCCCTCAAAACTGTTTTTTATACCCTTTACTATACCCAAGCTGCGGAGGGTGGGGGGGAGGAGTGGTGTTAAGAAAAAGTGAGGTGTAACAGCCTTCATTTCCATTCCTTTATTTTGATACTCAAAGTTTCTACCAAGGAGCCCTTTAAAGCTTCTCTTTCTTTTCTTGGAAAGGAGAATGAGAGCACTTGGCTGCTTGGGAGGTCTTGATTTCCTTAAAATTTCTCATTTTTCTTGAAAATCTAATATATCTCCTAAATTAAAGAGTTAAAAGTTTAAAGCTGTAGTTCCTACTTTTCCAAAGCAATGGAGAAATGATCATCACAATGATGAAAATGTAGTCATTTTGTGTTGATTCTGTTCACAACACTATACTCTGGATTTCCAAAAAGGAACAGTCCATGATTTTAAAAAAAGAAATATAAAATAATAGACAAAGAAAATGCTATCTTTTTCCTGAAAGAGAGCTTTTCTTTTCTCCCCATGAAGCCAATAACACACTGCATCAAGGAGCACTCACTGCAGGAAAGCCACAGGCTCAAAGCAACTCAAGAGGCCAGCCCTCTTTTACAGCGGGGTACCTCTGGACAATTCAAGACATGTACCCGGCTTCACTGAGTGCCGGGGGCCAGCGTGAGGAATTCCGCCCATGGCAAAGGTCATGAGGAACGAGGCTTGGCATACGCAAAGGTGTGATCAAGCCTCAGGAAACCCCCTGTTCCCGAGCATCTAACCCCAAAACCAGAGTCTGTTTTATGCTCTCACCTACACCTCTGACTTTACGGGGGGCTCTCCCCCATGACCGTTTCTCTTGGAGAAGGAGTAAACGTGCAGCTCCAAGGCAATTAAAATTCTTGGGCGTGACAAGAGTGTTTCAGCTTACGGACTCCTCTGAAGGTTATCTAGCCCACCTGTATAGGTTTGTCCGGATTGCTTGCAGCCTCCCAACCTGAGAGGCATGAGATGTTTTAGACTTACTAAAGGCAAATTCTTTTGGGGAGTTAGAAATTACTAGTATAGTTGGTTAGGAATTATATTGGTGAAGGATCTCTTCATTTGCTGTGTCAATACTTGCTGCTAATTCCCTGCTCTGGGTGGGACAAGGATGTCTCAGGTCAAACCTCTCTGCTGACAGACTAGCTTGTGTGACAAGATTATCCTTACTGCTGCCACTGGGCACATGATTGTTTACTACCTCTCAACCATAAACAGCACAGAGTTTTGGAGTATTTTGAGAGTCTTAATTAGCATAGGACTTTTTCTTCTTGTTTCCTTAGGCACTTGGGAATATATTAATCAATGTATTTGGAGTATAGCAAAGGAAATATAGTAGTTTTTGATGTTAGCAATACTAGACTTTTTGAGTTAATGGATTTTCTCTTTTGTAATGGATCACTGTACTTTGTTATAAATCACTGTGTCCTTGCTATGTAAGAATGTAACTTTATCATATCTTAAGACTAAATAGATCTTAAGGGGAGCATTGGTGAAAGGATTTTCATTTGTTGGGCTGATGTTTGCTGTTAAATCTCCATGTTCCCTACCCTTATAATGAATATAACTAGCATATAGGAAGAAATAAGTATTAACCTTTAAGCATATAGGAGAAATAAGTATTAACCTTTAAGACTAATCATGTTAACCTTGGGTTGAATAAATTCCTTTCTTGATTGTAACTCACTACACCCTCACCCTATAGGAATGTAACTTTATTTGGAGGGTGGTGCCTGGTTTAAGAAAAAACACCCTTGGAAGAAATAAGTTTTTTGGTTATCAGAAAGAAAGGATCATAAAATGTCAGCAGGTCTCACTCATGGCCAGAAGATGATGTAATATTCCTAAGACCTTTTTTTTTTATACATTTATGTGAAGCACCTGATTTTGATAAAGGTCAGGACTGCTGACCCCCGCACGACTCTGTATTCATCCCTATGTGTAACAAAAGGTATATAAGCAAACCCAAAAATAAAGAAATCGGATCAGTTTCCAGAAAGACTGATTCCCCCATGTCGCTTCTCTCTTGCTCCCGGTTTTTCTGGCTGAATTCCCATCTGGAGCATGGATGCTATTCCACGTAATCCAAGTTATTCAGCCTCCTTTTCTCTACGAATCTTCCTACTACACTATCCATTTCTAATCTCTCTATATCTGTGATTAAATATGTATTTTTCCAAAGACGCCGACTCCATCCCCCCACCTTCGAATCACCCTGGATCCACCGGGGCTGGACCCCAGCAACTGAGCACCGAACTCAGCCCACTGGCTTGCCCTAGACACAGAGGGGCCTCCAGAGGTGTCCCATGCCTTGCTTTGCCTCCTTTTTCTTTTTCTCCCATAGTATTAAATACTGCTTATTGGGCATCTACTCTGTGCCTATCCTTACATTATGTTCGTCTTCCTCCCCAAATCCTGCAGAGTATACAGTTAAATAAAGTAAGGCTCAGGGAGCATTATCAGTCAGGAGTGTTTTGGTTTCTTTTTTTTTTTTTTTGCCAAACAAAGAACCCAAATCAAAATGGCTTAAACAAAAAGGGTTACTGGCTCACATAACCAAAAAACATGAATAGTAGTACCAGTTTCAGGCACAACTGGATCCATGTCCCCAAACAAACATTTTTGTCTCTCAGGTCTACATCCCTTCTTGGAGGTGATAGGAAAGATGGCTCAGATAGCTCACCATCCTATATTTGCTCCTTTTCCTGTCTCATTACACTTCACTGCTTCTGTTTGGTTTTCCTACCTATACCAGAATCACTCATCTGGGCTAGACAAGGACATCCACTGATTATTTTAGACCAAAATTCAGCATCCAGCTCTGGAAATCTGACAGGGTGTCTGAGAACTGAGGGAAGGATCAGTGGGTCACAGAACAACTACCATCCAGAGTAAGTAACTTTACAACACTTTCTTTCACAATGGCCAAGCCACTGCCTCTCGCCCTGTTACCATTTATCCTCACCCTGACCTTGATCCTGGGAAAGACTGAAGGCAGAAGGGGATGGCAGAGGATGAGATGGTTGGACATCACTCATGACTCGATGGACATGAGTTTGAGCAAGCTCTGGGAGCTAGTGATGGACAGGGAAGCCTGGCGTGCTACAATCCATGGGGTTGCAAAGAGTCAGACATGACTGAGCCACTGAACTGGACTGGACTGTGCTGCCTTTGAAATAAAGTCCTTCCCACACTTCTGGTCTTAGTCCTCTTACCCCATCAGTCTGAACTAAATCAGAAGCTTCACTGTCCTGGGAGTAAGCAAGAGTCCACAGAAACTGTAGATTCCTTGGTAAACCCATAGATGTAGTAGTACAATGAGCATGTGACTCCCAACCAGGGCATCCAGCAAAGGAAATAAATTAAGACTGGAAGCACGCTATGCTCTGCTCACCAAGCCTTGTGTCATGGTGCAGGATTGCACCTACCCCAAGGAAAGAACACCTTTTTCCCCCTTTCTGCAGTAATACGTCCCATTGTCCTTAATCCCTGGGATCATAGTCAATTTTACTTTAGGGAATTTCCATTCCATGTCTTCCTCCATTTCTCTCCTTCCCTCCCTTTCAGTGTCTCTCTCCCCCTCCAGGTAAAGATTCATTCCAAGATGTCCTCTTACCTCTTACCTTTCAAGATTCCTTAACTCTCCTCTCTTTCATGGATTAGACATAGCAAGTTGTCAGCAGGGAAAGAGGCAGGAAAAGGACCATCCCAGTATCTTTATCATAACTTAATCCCTGGATGCCACAAAGAATAACTGCAATCTGGTTACAAAATCATAAACAGGCCATTAGCTATGGCATCTAACAGGCCACCTACATTTTAAAAAATAATAAAATCAGAATGGAAAGTATATGAATGAAAGGATTGGCTCTGTGTGACAGAATGAGTGTTATCATCCAAAAGCATCACTGAGCCATGTGTGCATGGCATTTAGTATTAGAAACATGCTTTCATTTCTTTAGTGAAAAAATATTTTCTGAGAGTCTCTGATGAGGCAGTTCATCTCTCTGGAACCCCCTTTACTTGGACCTTTGCATGACGGACTCCTAAGCATCTTTCACATACACATCCACTCTGGGCTCCACATTCCTCCAGTGAAAAAGCCCAAAACTCAGGGGCAGCTTGTAGTTTTCCAGCACCTTAGGTTCCTTTCCATATTCATGTTCTGCCAGGGTCTGAGAAGGTATCAAGTTGAACCACATGAAATTGCCTTTTTATGGGCTAAATGAAAATGTTAAGTATTTTGGACAAAAAATGCTATACTCAACAAAAATATACACTGTTAGCATTAACTGCTTTCCCCAACTGATAAGTTTCCCCCAATATTAAATGGTATATACTATATTTATAAAATTCAGCATTATTAATATTTATTCAAATCCTCCAATTACTGCTTCTCAATTGGAGAAAGTTTTGTTTCTTAGAGTTCCAAATGACAGGAAAGGTGGTAATTGGTTGAAAAAAAGTCAGGTAAATATGATGAATGTGGTAAAATTTCTTAGCTCAATTAACTTCTCCATGGTGGTTTGTGATTTCTGTGGTCAGATGTCATGGAAAAATATAGGTTCATGTCTGCTAACCAATACGGAGTACTTTTAGATAAACTTTTTATATATAATTTCAACTTTTTGGCAATAAGATGCTACCATTAGTTATACCTGGGTTAAAAAGCAGTAATAAAATAGTCATTGTAGACCACCATACCATTACCAGAACCTTTTTGATTACAGTGATGGTTTGAACACATGTTTGGGAACTTCATCAACATCTATCCATCGTCCAGATCACTTTCGATGTCACTTTTTGTCAAAGCTTATGATCCTCTCCCAAATATGTCTCTGTTCTTTCAAATCTTAAGAGATGAGAATATCTCTAACCATCTGAGTTTATGATCATTCGTTAACTGGTGTGGTACCTGCCCACATGTCCATTTTTTTTTACCTTTCCTATTGCAGCCAGGTGTCAAATTATTGTAGCAGAAACTCCTAAGTCTGCTGCAAGACTTTGAATTGCTGTTTTGGGGTTAGCTTCTATCATAGCTCTCAACTGATCTTCATTTAAAACAGATTTGGGTTTCCCCAAAGGCTCATTTTTCAGACTCAGATCCCCAGAACAAAATTTTTCAAACTAACATCCAGCACTAACAGAGCCTTTCACTAACAGAGCCTTTCCCAAAGACAGAATTGATATTTCTACTTGCCATGTCTGCACTATGAGCTAGTTTAAATTTATATTTTAAAAAGTATTTGTAACTTTCAAAGACGTGGTATTGTTCACATCTGTAGAGAAAATAAACAATAAAAACTCAATTGTCAAAGAAAACTGAACATATACAAAATTGTATACTTAGATTCTGTTACAAAACTTTCATTTTCCTCGAATTTTCACTCACTGATTTTACTGCCTATCAGTTCATCTTGTCTGCAACAAAAATTACTGTTTAGCTAATGCTGGTTTTCTATTTCCTACAGTTCTTCCACAGTTATTAAACTAAAGTTCTGCTATGAAGGAAGAACTGTCCCTTTCCCCTCATTTTAAAATTTTTATCAGTAGGGCTCATGGATATTATACTTTATTAATTCAGTTGATAACATTATGTCTTTTGCTCAAACTATTCCAGCTTTGGCCATTAGGAACTCCTTTAGTTTGGCTCCTGTGTTCTTTCAGCAATATTCTCCCATTTCTTTCTCTAAAAAAAAATAAAATAAAATAAAATAAAAATTATCTGGCATGCCTAAAGATTTTCCAAACACCTTTATCCCATCTTAGTCCTGTAATTGACCTCTTCTCTAAAGATCCCTGGTTCCTTTTATTGAAGACTCATACTTAAAAATTGGATGTAATAACGTTACATAAAGTAATAAAGTTTCTTCATTCCTGCTGAGGTGTCATCACTTCTAGTTCCTCACACTGAACAGTTAGGAGAAATATGTATGCATACTAACTGACACATATAGTGATAGCTCGGATTCCAGTCCAACCCAAAAGAGGTCATTTTAGCCTCTTCCTCTCCTTATGAAAAACCCAGTTCTTATCTAAAACATATTTACCTGTTTGTTCAGTTTGAGTATACACATAAAGCACAGAATTGTTAATCTATACCCCTGTGAGAAATACATTTACTGACTAGATTACAGCATTAATCCACGGTTCTTTGATGTCTAACGTTACTGTATCTACTCAAGATAGTATTTTCCATAATTACTTGGGTTGGTTCTTTTCTTCCCCATCCTATTCAGCGTTACTCTTTTCTCATTCCACTACCCAGTTCCCATCTCTCCATTTCCCTACAGCCCTATAGATTACCAGTCACCTCACTTTGTGGTTTAACCCTGCTGGCATTGATTTTGGACAAATGAACAACTACATATATGTATTGTCTTATGTCTCCTTTCTTACATGAAAGGTAGGATACTATAAATACTATTATGCTTGATTTTTTTTTTTTTACTTAACTATATTTTGGAAAGAACTGCAAAGAACTGACTCATTGGAAAAGACCCTGATGCTGGGAAAGATTGAAGGCAGGAAGAGAAGGTGTTGACAGAGGATGAGATGGTTGGATAACATCACCGACTCGATGGACATGAGTTTGAGCAAGCTCTGGGACTTGGTGAAGAACAAGGAAGCCTGGCATACTGCAGTCAATGAAGTTGCAAAGAGTCAGGTACGACTGAGTGACTGAACTGAACTGGTATTCTGGAAAACACTCCAGATAAATTAATAAAGATTATCCTATTTTTAAAATATAACTCTATTACTCCACTGTACAGATATACCAGTTTAATTACTTTCCTATGTACAGGCATTCAGATTGTATCCAATATTTTGCAGTTACATACAATGCTGCAGTATATATCTGCATGTGTTTTCATATTGCTGGAGATATATCTTCATGGTAGATTCTCAGAAATGGTCTTGCTGGGTCAAAAGGTAAATAAATACTAAAAAAAATACTATGTAACATTTTTTAGGTATTGCCAAATCTCTCTTCAGAAGAGTTAGAGCAATTTGTATTCTCACAAGCAATGTATGACAGTGCCTGTTTCCCCACAGTTTCACCAACAAAGTGTCTAATTACCATTTTTATCTCCGGTTGTTAGAATTTTGTCTCTCAATTTTTAAGACCTCTTTATACATTAAAAAATTAATAAGGACTGACTATAAAGTACAGGAAACTCTACCCAATACTATATAATGACCTATATACAAAAAGAACCTAATATATATATATATATATATATACACACACACTATTTATATAGCAGAAACAATATTATAAATCAACTATACTCCAATAAGAATTGTAGTAGTATTCTCATCTAAAAAATTATCATTTTATGGCATAGATTGTGAATATTTTTCCCCACAAACTTTGTTTATGGAATTTTTGTCATGCAAGAATTGAATTTAGTGAAATTTATAAATCTTTTCTTTTAATGCTTCTGGATTTTAAGTCACAGTTAGCCTTATTTTCTACACCATGATTATAGAGGAGCTAGTTTATGTTAGCAGTGGATTGAAGTGAACTTTTAAATAATATTACAAGGACAACAAAAGTAAAAATAGATAAATTTAACTACATCAAAATTTAAAACTTCAGTGATGAGGACACAATCAACAGAGTGAAAAGGCAACCTATAGAATAGAAGAAATAATTAAAAATCATATATCTAATAAATGGTTAAATATTCAGAATATATAAAGAACTCTTACAATTCAACAACAAAAAAATTACCTGATTTTAAAAGATGGGCAAAGGACCTGAATAAATATTTCTCCAACAAACATACACACATGGCCAACAGGCATATGAAAAAATGCTCAACATCACTAATCATTAGGGAAATGCAAATCAAAACCACAATAAGATAATCACCTCACACCCATCAGTGAGAGGGTAACAGGCAGAAAGGCCAGGGGTCTCCAAACGGAGGAAATAGCCTGCAAGTGTCAGACATTTTTATCTCTCTTAAGTGGCAGGAGGAAACAAACTAGTGATATTTTTTTCTTCTCTATACAAATTTAAAAGGAGGTTTTTCTTAAAATACTGTGTTACCGTAATAACACCTGGTTTCACTGAAGTTAACTATTCTCAAACCTTGAGTTAACCAATGCATTTTTCTTATGGAAATGTTTGTCTTAAGCTATGCTAATGTACTATACATTTACCCCAAACTCTGTCTTCAAGTTGGTTCCTCCTAATGGCTCAGAACCTACTTGACAAACCAGTATGTTATACTTAGCTATTGTTCCCCTAATCTATGTAAATGAAACTATTTGTATGGTAATCTGCCCTTATACAAGATTCAAGTTAATCATTTTATGGCCTGGGGTGAATCTTCTGGTGCCAAGATTATCCCAAAATGCATCTTATGGGTGAGGGGCCTGGTGCCATTCTGAGTTTTAAGACATCTCTTTCTTTCATTAACAGACTGCTAGTGACTATATAACATCCAGCTGAAGCTAACAAGGGGGTACTCTTTCTGCCCCCTTCTGATGCCTATGTCAAGAGCTTTCTCTATCTCCTTTATACTTTAATAAAACTTTATTACACAAAAGCTCTGAGCAATCAAGCCTCGTCTCTGGCCCTGGATAGAATTCTTCTCCTCTAGAGGCCAAGAATCCTGCCGTCTTTTCGTTCAGCAACAACCTTTCATCAAGAAAGCTGCTAACAACAACAACAAAATCATGGAAAATAACAAGAGTTGGCAAAGATACAGAGAAATTGGAACACTTGGGTACTGCTGGTAAGAATATGATGCAGCCACTATGGAAAACAGTATATTGGTTCCTTAAAAAATTAAAAATAGAATTACCATATGATCCAGTAATTCCACTGTGGGAACTGAAAAGAATTGAAAGCAGTATCTCAGATATTTGTACACCCAAATTCATGGTGGCATTATTCACAATAGCCAAAAAGTAAAAGCAACCCAAATGTCATTCAAACAATGAATGGATAAACAAAATATGGTAAATACCCAGTGGAACATTATTCAGCCTAAAAAGAAATAAACTAAGTCACATGCTACAAAATGGATGAACCCTGAATACATTATGCTAAGTGAAATATACCAGTCACAAAAGGTATATGAGGTACATAGAGTAATCATATTCACAGAGATAGAAAGTAAAATAGAGGTAGGTTACCAGAGGCTGAGGGGAGGGAAAAATGGGAAGATGTTGTTTAAGGAGTATAGAGTTTCAGATTTGGTAGATAAACTAGTTCCAGAGATCAGTGGCACAAAGATGTATATATATATATATATATATATATATATATATATATATATATATACTTGCTACTTCTAAACTACATATTTAAAAATGGTTAAGATGGTAAACTTTATATTTTGTTTTGCAGTGAAAGTGGCTCAGTTGTGTCTGACTCTTTGGGACTCGATGGACTGTAGCCCATTAGGCTCCTCTGTCCATGGAATTCTCCAGCAAAGAATACTGGAGTGGGTAGCCATTCCCTTCTCCAGTGGATCTTCCCAACCCAGAGATCAAACCCTGGTCTTCTGCACTGCAGGCGGATTCTTTGCCATCTGAACCACCTTACCACAATTAATACAAATTAACAAAACGTAGATAAATCGGGCTTCATAAAATTTAAGAATTTTGTGTATCAAAAGACAGTATAAAAAAGGGAAAAGGACTTCCCCAGTGGTCCGGTGTTTAAGAATGCGCCTTGCAATGCAGGGGACAATGGGTTTGATCTCTGGTCTGGAAAATAAGATCCTACATGCCTTGGAACAACTAAGCCTGCTTGAGCTACAACCAAGAGTCTATGAGCTGTAAGCAAAGGTCTACAGGATACAATGAAGATCCCATCTGTCGAAACTAAGACAAGACACAGCCAAATAAATAAAAAAGAAAAGGGAAAGACAACCTACAAAATGGGGGGAAATGTTTGCAAATCGTGTATCTGACAAGAGATTAATACTCAGAATATAGGGAATTCCCCAAAACTCAACATTCTAAAAACGAAGATCATGGCGTTTGGTCCCATCACTTCATAGCAAATAGATGGGGGAAAAATGGAAACAATGACAGACTCTATTTTCTTGGACACCAAAATCACTGTGAACGGTGACTGCAGCCATGAAATTAAAAGATGCTCTAGAAGAAAAGTTATAACAAGCCAAGAGAGCATATTAAAAAGGCAGAGACGTTACGTTTCCAATAAAGGTCTATATAGTCAAAGGTATGGTTTTTCCAGTAGTCACATATCAATGTGAGAGTTGAACCATAAAGAAGGCTGAGCACCAAAGAATTGATGCTTTTAAACTGTGGTGTTGGAGAAGACTCTTGAGAGTTCCTTGGATTGCAAGATCAAACCAGTCAATCTTAAAGGAAATCAACTGTGAATATTCACTGGAAGGACTGATGCTGAAGCTGAAGCTCCAATACTTCGGCCACCTGATGCAAAAAGCTGACTCATTAGAAAAGACCCTGGTGCTGGGAAAGGTCGAAGGCAGGAGAAAGGGACATCAGAGGATGAGATGGTTGGATGGCATCACTGACTCAATGGACATGAGTTTGAGTAAGCTCCAGGAGATGGTGAAGAACAGGGAAGCCTGGCATGCTGCAGTCCATGGGGTTGCAAAGAGTCGGACACAACTGAGTGACTGAACAAACAAAGGTATTAAATGCAGAGTGTAGGGAATACAGTCAATAATAATGTATATGGCTGTATGATGCCAGATGGTAACTAGACTTATTGTGGTGATCATTTTGTAATGTACAGAAGTACTGAATCACTATGTTGTATACTAGGAACTAACACTGTGTTGTAGGCCAATTACATGTCAAAAACAAAGACTTAAGAGATCATATTTGTGTTTCAGTTCAATTCAGTTCAGTCGCTCAGTTGTGTCCGACTCTTTGCGACCCCATGAATCGCAGCACGCCATGCCTCCCTGTCCATCACCAACTCCCGGAGTTCACTCAGACTCACCTCCATCGAGTCAGTGATGCCATCCAGCCATCTCATTCTCTGTCGTCCCCTTCTCCTCCTGCTCCCAATCCCTCCCAGCATCAGAGTCTCTTCCAATGAGTCACCTATTTGTGTTTACCAGAGTCTTATAGAGAAGGGTGGGGGAATTGGATGAAGTACACAAAAAGTACACATTTCCAATTATAAGATAAATTAGTACTAGGGATGTAATGTGCATACATTTGCTTCCTTAGTTGCTTCAGTCGTGTTGAGTCATTGATCCTATGGACTGTAGCCCACCAGGCTCCTCTGTCCATGGGATTTTCCAAGCAAAAATACTGGAGTGGGTTGCCACGCCATGCCATCCTCCAGGAGATCTTCCCGACCCAGGGATCAATCCGCATCTCTTTTGTCTCTTGCACTGGCAAGCTGGTTCTTTACCACTAGTGCCACCTGTGATGTAATGTACAACATGGTAAATATAATTAACACTGCTGTATGTTACATATGAAAGTTGTTAGGAGAGTAAATCCTAAAAATTCTCATCAGAAGAAAAATTTTTCTTTCTTTTATTTAGTATCTATATGAAATAATGGATATTCACCAAACTTATTGTGGTAGTCATTTCATGATGTATCTGAGTCAAATATTTGTGCTGCACATGTTAAACTTACGCTGTATATCAATTCAGTTCAGTTCGTTCAGTCGCTCAGTTGTGTCCGACTCTTTGTGACCCCATGAATCGCAGCACACCAGGCCTCCCTGTCCATCACCAACTCCCGGAGTTCACTCAGGCTCACGTCCATCAAGTCATTGATGCCATCCAGCCACCTCATCCTGTCGTCCCCTTCTCCTCCCGCCCTCAATCCCTCCCAGCATCAGAGTCTTTTCCAATGAGTCAACTCTTCACATGAGGTGGCCAAAGTACTGGAGCTTCAGCTTCAGCATCAGTCCTTCCAAAGAAATCCCAGGGTTGATCTCCTTCAGAATGGACTGGTTGGATCTCCTTGCAGTCCAAGGGACTCTCAAGTGTCTTCTCCAACACCACAGTTCAAAAGCACCAATTGTTCGGTGCTCAGCCTTCTTCACAGTCCAAATCTCACATCCATACATGACCACTGGAAAAACCATAGCCTTGACTAGACGGACCTTAGTCGGCAAAGTAATGTCTGCTTTTGAATATGCTATCTAGGTTGGTCATAACTTTTCTTCCAAGGAGTAAGCGTCTTTTAATTTCATGGCTGCAGTCACCATCTGCAGTGATTTTGGAGCCCAAAAAAATAAAGTCTGACACTGTTTCTACTGTTTCCAAATCTATTTCCCATGAAGTGATGGGACCGGATGCCATGATCTTCGTTTTCTGAATGTTGAGCTTTAAGCCAACTTTTTCACTCTCCTCTTTCACTTTCATCAAGAGGCTTTTTGGCTCCTCTTCACTTTCTGCCATAAGGGTGGTGTCATCTGCATATCTGAGGTTAGTGATATTTCTCCCGGCAATCTTGATTCCAGCTTGTGTTTCTTCCAGTCCAGCATTTCTCATGATGTACTCTGCATATAAGTTAAATAAGCAGGGTGAAAATATACAGCCTTGACGTACTCCTTTTCCTATTTGGAACCAGTCTGTTGTTCCATGTCCAGTGCTAACTGTTGCTTCCTGACCTGCATACAGATTTCTCAAGAGGCAGGTTAGGTGGTCTGGTATTCCCATCTCTCAGAATCTTCCACAGTTTATTGTGATCCACACAGTCAAAGGCTTTGGCATAGTCAATAAAGCAGAAATAGATGTTTTTCTGGAACTCTCTTGCTTTTTCCATGATCCAGCGGATGTTGGCAATTTGATCTCTGGTTCCTCTGCCTTTTCTAAAACCAGCTTGACCATCAGGAAGTTCACGGTTCACATACTGCTGAAGCCAGGCTTGGAGAATTTTGAGCATTACTTTACTATCATGTGAGATGAGTGCAATTGTACAGTAGTTTGAGCATTCTTTGGCATTGCCTTTTTTTGGAATTGGAATGAAAAGTGACCTTTTCCAGTCCTGTGGCCACTGCTGAGTTTTCCCAATTTGCTGGCATATTGAGTGCAGCACTTTCACAGCATCATCTTTCAGGATTTGAAATAGCTCAACTGGAATTCCATCACCTCCACTAGCTTTGTTCGTAGTGATGCTTTCTAAGGCCCACTTGACTTCACATTCCAAGATGTCTGGCTCTAGATTAGTGATCACATCATCATGATGTCAATTACATCTCAATAAAAATGGAAGAAACAAACAAGAATAAATCCTAATAGACTCTGCATTAACCTGAGAGGCCCTTTGCTTAGGGCAAGATTTAACAGTTACCTTAAAGAAAGAATATTTAATCCTGAAGACAGCCAGCCAGATCACATGGAATTACTGGGAAGCCTTAAGAAAACAACAAATGGAACAAAAATTATAATGAAGTATACTTCAGTGGTTTTTAGTGTTCACAGTGCTGTTGATCTAATTTTAGAACATTTTTTTGCTCCACCTTCCATAAAAAAACTCTGTACCCATTAAATTTATTCCACATTCTCCCTCTATCCATTTCCCAGTCCTGAACTGTAAATCTATTTTCTGTCTATAAATTTGCCTATGTAGGTATTTCCTATAATTGGAATCCTACAGTATGTGATCGTTCATGACTACTTCTTTCACATGGTATATTTTCAAGTCATTCACATTGTAGCATAAATCATTATTTCCTCTCCGTTTATTGTCAAATAATATTTCATTATATGGATATACAACATTTTTGTTGTTGTTCAGTTGCACAGTTGTGTCCAACTCATTGCAGCCCCATGGACTGCAGCATGCCAGGCCTGCTTGACCACCATCTCCTGGAGTTTGCTCAAACTCATGTCCACTGAGGCCATATAAACATCTTGTCCTCTGTCGTCTCCTTCTCCTCCTACCTTCAATCTTTCCCAGCATCAGGGTCTTTTCCAGTGAGTCAGCTCTTCTCATAGATGACCAAATATTGGAGCTTCAGCATCAGTCCTTGCAGTGAATATTCAGGGTTGCTTTCCTTTGGGATTGACTGGTTTGATCTCCTTGCTGTCCAAGGGACTCTTAAGAGTCCTCTCCAGCACCACAGTTTGAAAGCTTCAGTTCTTCAGTGCTCAACCTTCTTTATAGTCCAGCTCTCACATCCATACATGACTACTGGAAAAACCATAACTTTGACTATAAGGACCATTGTCAGCAAAATAATGTCTTTGCTTTTTAATACACTATTCATTTAGTCATAGCTTTTCTTCCAAGGAGCAAGAGTCTTTTAATTTCATGGCTGCAGTCACCATCCACAGGGATTTTGGAGCCCAAGAAAATAAAAGTCTCTCACTGTTTTCATTGTTTCCCCATCTATTTGCCATAAAGTCACAGAACCAGATGCTATGATCTTAGTTTTCTGAATGTTGAGTTTTAAGCCAGCTTTTCACTCTCTTCTTTCACCTTCATCCAGAGGCTTTTTAGTTCCTCTTTGCTTTCTGCCATAAGGGTGGTTTCATCTGCATATCTGAGGTTATTGGTATTTCTCCCAGCTTTCTGGACTCCATCTTGAGCTTCATCCAGCCCAGCATTTCACATGATGTATTCTGCGTATAAGTTAAAGAAGCAGGCTGACAATATACAGCTTTGATATACTCCTTTCCCAGTTTTGAACGCTTTGTTGTTCAGTGTCCATTTCTAACTGTTGCTTCTTGACCTGTATACAGATTTCTCAGGAGGCAGATAAAGTGATCTGGTATTCCCATCTGTTTAAGAATTTTCCATTTATTGTGATCCACACAGTCAAAGACTTTAGTGTAGTCAATGAAGCAGAGGAGATTTTTTTTCTGAAATTCTCTTGCTTTTCCTATGATCCAGTGTATGTTGGCAATTTGATCTCTGGTTCCTCTGCCTTTTTTAAATCCAGCCTATATATATGGAAGTTCTCAGTTCACAAACTATTGAAGTCTAGCTTGAACAGTTTTGAGCATTACCTTGCTAGCATGCAAAATGAGTGGAATTATGCAGTAGTTTGAACATTCTCTGGCATTGATTGCCCTTCTTTGGGATTGGAATGAAAACTGATGTTTTCCAGTCCTGTGGCCACTGCTGAGATTTCCAAATTTGCTGGTGTATTGAGAGCAGCACTTTCACAGCATCATCTTTTAGGGTCTGAAATAGCTCAGCTGGAATTTCATCATCTTTATGCTTTGTAGTGATGTTTCCTAAGGCCAACTTGACTACACACACCAGGATGTCTGGCTCTAGGTGAGTGATCACACCATTGTGACCAGTTATCCAGGTCATTAAGACCTTTTTTGTATAGTTTTTCTGTGTTTTCTTGCCACCTCTTCTTAATATCTTCTGCTTCTGTAGGTCCATACCATTTCTGTCCATTATTGTGCCCATATTTGCATGAAATGTTCCCTTGGTATCTCTAATTTTCCTGAAGAGGTCTCTAGTCATTCTCATTCTATTGTTTTCCTCTGTTTCTCCACATTATTCACTTAGGGAGGCTTTCTTATCTCTCCTTGCTATTCTTTGGAACTCTGCATTCAGATCATTTGCCTTTCACTTCTCTTCTTTTCTCAGTTATTTGAAAGGCCTCTTCAGACAACCATTTTACCGTTTTCATTTCTTTTTCTTGGAGGTGGTTTTGGTCACCAGCTCCTGTACAATGTTAGGAACCTCCGTTCATATTTCTTCTGGCACTTTGTCTATCAGATCTAATCCCTTGAATCAGTCACTTTCACTTTGTAATTGTAATGGATTTGATTTAGGTCATACTTGAATGGCCTAGTGGTTTTCCCTACTTTCTTCAATGTAAGTCTGAATTTGGCAATAAGGAGTTCCTTATCTGAGCCACAGTCAGCTTCAGGTCTTGATTTTGCTGACTACATAGAGCTTCTCCAGCTCTATCATCTTTGGCTGCAATGATCATAATCATTCTGATTTTGGTATTGACCATCTGGTTATGTCCATGTGTTGAGTCATCTCTTATTGTTGGAAGAGAGTGTTTGCTATAATTCGTGTGTTCTCTTGGTAAAACTGTTAGCCTTTGCCCTGCTTCATTTTGTACTCCAAGGCCAAACTTGCCTGTTACTCCAGGAATCTCTTAACTTCCTACTTTTGCATTCCAGTCCCCAGTGATGAAAAACACTTCTTTTTTTGGTGTTAGTCCTAGAAGGTGTAGGTCTTCATCAGTTCAGTTCAGTTGCTCAGTCATGTCCAACTCTTTGCAACCCCATGAATCGCAGCACGCCAGGCCTCCCTGTCCATCACCATCTCCCGGAGTTCACTCAAACTCATCTCCATCGAATCGATGATGCCATCCAGCCATCTCATCCTCTGTCGTCCTCTTCTCCTCCTGCCCCTAATCCCTCCCAGCATCAGAGTCTTTTCCAATGAGTCAACTCTTTGTATGAGGTGGCCAAAGTATTGTAGTTTCAGCTTTAGCATCAGTCCTTCCAATGAACACCCAGGACTGATCTCCTTTAGGATGGACTGGTTGGATCTCCTTGCAGTCCAAGGGACTCTCAAGAGTCTTCTCCAACACCACAGTTCAAAAGCATCAATTCTTTGGCACTCAGCTTTCTTCACAGTCCAACTCTCACATCCATATATGACCACTAGAAAAACGATAGCCTTGACTAGATGGACCTTTGTTGGCAAAGTAATGACTCTGCTTTTCAACATGCTGTCTAGGTTGGTCATAACTTTCCTTCCAAGTGTAAGTGTCTTTTAATTTCATGGCTGCAATCACCATAGTACTGTTCAATTTCAGCTTCTTTGGTGTTAGTGGTTGGGGCATAGACTTGGATTACTGTGATATTGAATGGCTTGCCTTAGAAAAAAATCAAGATCATTCTGTCATTTTTGAGACTGTACACAAGCACTGCATTGTATACTCTTTTGTTGACTATGAGAGCTACTCCATTTCTTCTAAGGGATTCTTGCCCACAGTAATAGTCATCTGAATGGTCATCTGAATTAAATTCACCCATTCCCATCCATTTTATTTCACTGATTCCTAAAATGTTGATGTTCACTCTTGCCATCTCCTGTATGACCAGCTTCCAATGTACCTTGATTCATGAACCTAACATTCCATTTTCTTGTGCAATATTGTTCTTTACAATATTGGACTTTACTTTCACCACCAGACACAACTGGGTGTTGCTTCCACTTTGGCTCAGCCTCTTCATTCCTTCTAGAGCTATTTCTCTGCTCTTGTCCAGTAGCGTATTGGGTACCTACCAACCTGGGGAGTTCATCTTTCCGTGTCAGTGTCATATCATTTTGCCTTTTCATACTGTTCTTGTGGTTCTCAAGGCAAGAATGCTGAAGTGGTTTGCCATTCCTTTCTCCAGTGGGCCACGTTTTGTCAGAACTCTTCACAATGACCTGTCCATCTTGGGTCGCCCTATATGATGGCATGGCTCATAGCTTCATTGAGTTATACAAGGCTGTGGTCCATGTGGTCAGTTTGGTTAGTTTTCTGTGATTGTCATTTTCATTCTGTCTGCCCTCTGATGGATGAGGGTAAGAGGCTGTAAATAAGCTTCCTGAGAGACTGGCTTTTGGGAAAACTGGGTCTTGCTCTGGTGGGCAAGGCCATGTTCAATAAATCTTTAATCCAATTTTCTGCTGATGGGTTGGGCTGTTTCCTCCCTATAGTTTAGCCTGAGGCCAAACTATGGTAGGGCTAATGGAGACCTCCTCCAACAAGGCTTATGCCAGAATGCCATGCTTCCCAGGACTTCTGCAGTCAGTGTCCCTCACCCCGCAGGAGGCTGCTGTAGACACATGCATCTGCCAGAGACTCCCGAACACACACAGGCAAGTCTGGCTCAGTCTTTTGTGGGGTCACTTCTCCTTTCTCCTGGATCCTGTTATGCACAAGGTTTCGTTTGTGCCCTGCAAGAGTCTCTCTCTCCCCAGTCTTGTGGAGGTTCTGTAATCAAATCCACAGGCCTTCAAAGTCAAATTCCCTGAGGGTTCTGAGTCCCTTTGCTGGATCCCCAGGTTGGGAAATCTGTTGCGGGGCCTAGAATTTTCACAACAGTGCAAGAACTTCTTTGGTATAATTGTTTTCCAGGTTGTGGGTCGCCTGCTTGGTGGCGCTATAGTTGAGCTAACAGTGACCTCCTCAAGGAGGACTCCCTGGTGGCTCAGATGGTAAAGTGTCTGCCCGTGATGCAGGAGACCCAGGTTAGATCCTGGGTTGGGGAGATCCCCTGGAGAAGGAAATGGCAACCCACTCCAGTACTCTTGCCTAGAAAATTCCATGGATGGAGGAGCCTGGTGGGCTACAGTCACAAAGAGTCAGACACAACTGAGCGACTTCACTCACTCACTCACTCACCGAAGGAGGACTTAGGCCAGATGCCATGCCTACCAGGACTGCTGCCGCCAGAGCATCTTCTTGTCTCCATTCCTAAACTCATTTGACCCCTCATTCAAAGGAGTGAGCATGCCTACTTTTAAAATACCACTTTCTATTGGTAATAATATGATATTTATTATCAAATAGACATGAGGACAGTTTTCATTTTCTAGCTATTATGAATAAGGCTGCTAATAACAACATAGTTGCTCAGTCATGTCTGACTCTTTGCGATCCCATCGACTGTAGCCCACCAGGCTCCTCTGCCCATGAAATTTTCCAGGCAAGAATACTGGAGCAGGTTGCCATTTCCCTCTCCAGGGGATCTTCCCAACCCAGGGACTGAACCCAGGCCTCCCACATTGCAGGCAGATTCTTTACCATCTGAGCACCAGGGAAGCCCCAAAGCAGCATGTACAAGCATAATTCACATACAAGCTTTTGTGTAGACATAGGTTTTCAGTTATGTTAAATATATACCTAACAAACTGCTGGAACACATAGGATCACTCTATTTAACTCTAGAGAAACTGGCAGACTGTTTACAAAGTGGTTACACTATTTTACATTTATAATAGCAGTGTACAACAGTTTCAGTTTTCCAATTTCTACACCAATACCTGTTATTTTCTGTCTTTTTTATTATTGCCATCAGTGTGTGAAATAGTATCTCATGATTTTGATTTGCATTTCTCCAGTGCTGAGTATCTTTTTATGTACTTATTGTCCATCTGAATATCTTCTCACATTTGCAGGTGGATTCTTTACCAGCTAAGCCATGAGGGAAGCCTCACCCCCTCCTGAGAAATCTGTATGCAGGTCAAGAAGAAACAGTTAGGATTGGACATGGAACAACAGACTGGTTCCAAATTGGGAAAAGAGTACTTCAAGGCTATATATTGTCACTCTGCTTATTTAACTTATATGCAGAGTATATCATGCAAAATGCTGGTATGGATAAAGCATAAGCTGGAATCAAGATTGCTGGGAGAATTATCAACTACCTCATATATGCAGATGACATCACCCTTATGGCAGAAAGTGAAGAAAAACTAAAGAGCCTCTTGATGAAAGTGAAAGAAGAGAGTGAAAAAGTTGGCTTAACGCTCAACATTCAGAAAACTAAGATCATGGCATCCAGTCCCATCACTTCATGGCAGATAGATGGGGAAACAGTGGAAACAGTGACAGACTTTATTGTTCTGTGCTCCAAAATCACTGCACATGTTAATTGCAGCCATAAAGTTAAAAGATGTTTGCTCCTTGGAAGAAAAGCTATGACCAACCTAGACAGTATATTAAAAAGCAGAGACATTACTTTGCCAACAAAGGTCTATAGTCAAAGCTATGGTTTTTCCAATAGTCATGTATGGATGTGAAAGTTGGACTGTGAAGAAAGCTGAGCGCCGAAGAATTGATGCTTTTGAACTGTGGTGTTGGAGAAGATCCTTGAGAGTCCCTTGGACTGCAAGGAGATCCAACCAGTCAGTCCTAAAGGAAATCAGTCCTGAACCAGTCATTGGAAGAACTGATGCTGAAGCTGAAACTCCAGGACTTTGGCCACCTGATGTGAAGAACTGACTCACTGGAAAAGACTCTGATGCTGGGAAAGATTGAAGGTGAGAGGAGAAGGGGAGGACAGAGGATGAGATGGTTCAGTGGCATCACTGACTCAATGGGCGAGTTTGAGTAAGCTCCAGGAGTTGGTGATGGGCAGGGAAGCCTGGTGTGCTGCAGTCTATGAGGTCACAAAGGGTCGGAAACAACTGAGTGACTGAACTGAACTGAATATCTTCTCTCCGTGCGTGCTAAATTGCTTTAGTCATGTCTGACTGTGTGACTCTACTGATTGAAGCCCACTAGGCTTCAATCCATGGGATTCTCCAGGCAAGAATATTGCAATGGGTTCCCATGCCCTCCTCCATAGGATCTTCCCAACCCAGGGATCAAACCCTCGTCTCATAATGTCTCATGTGCTGGCAGGCAGGTTCTTTACCACTAGTGCCACCATATCTTCTCTAGACAAATTCTATTCAAATCTTATGCCAATTTTTAAAACTGGGTTGTTTTTTTTTTCAATTACTGAGGTTCAAGTTCAGTTCAGTTCAGTCGCTCAGTCATGTCCGACTCTTTGCGACCCCATGAATGGAAGCACGCCAGGCCTCCCTGTCCATCACCAACTCCTGGAGTCTAACTAAACCCATGTCCATTGAGTTGGTGATATCATCCAGCCGTCTCATCCTCTGTCGTCCCCTTCTCCTCTTGCCCTCAATCTTTCCCAGTATCACGGTCTTTTCAAATGAGTCAGCTCTTCGCATCAGGTGGCCAAAGTATTGGGCTTTCAGCTTCAACAGCAGTCCTTCCAATGAACACCAAGGACTGATCTCCTTTAGGATGGACTGGTTGGATCTCCTTGCAGTCCAAGGGACTCTCAAGAGTCTTCTCCAACACCACAGTTCAAAAGCATCTATTCTTCAGCGCTCAGCTTTCTTTACAGTCCAACTCTCACATCCTTGCATGACCACTGGAAAAACCATAGCCTTGACTAGACGGACCTTTGTTGGCAAAGTAATGTCTCTGCTTTTTAATATGCTGTCAAGGTTGGTCATAACTTTCCTTCCAAGGAGTAAGCATCTTTTAATATCATGGCTGCACCATCTGCAGCAATCTTGGAGCCCAGAAAAATAAAGTCAGCCACTGTTTCCACTGTTTCCCCATCTATCTGCAATGAAGTGATGGGACTGGATGCCATGATCTTAGTTTTCTGAATGTTGAGCTTTAAGCCAACTTTTTCACTCTCCTCTTGCACTTTCATCAAGAGGCTCTTTAGTCCTTCTTCACTTTCTGCCATAAGGGTGGTGTCATCTGCATATCTGAGGTTAGTGATATTTCTCCCAGCAATCTTGATTCCAGCTTGTGCTTCCTCCAGCCCAGCGTTTCTCAAGATGTACTGTGCATATAAGTTAAATAAGCAGGGTGACAATATACAGCCTTGACATACTCCTTTTCCTATTTGGAACCAGTCTGTTGTTCCATGTCCAGTTCTAACTGTTGCTTCCTGACCCGCATACAGATTTCTCAAGAGGCAGGTCAGGTGGTCTGGTATGCCCATTTCTTTCAGAATCTTCCACAGTTTATTGTGATCCACACAGTCAAAGGCTTTGGCATAGTCAATAAAGCAGAAATAGATGTTTTTCTGGAACTCTCTTGCTTTTTCCATGAGCCAGCAGATGTTGGCAATTTGATCTCTGGTTCATCTGCCTTTTCTAAAACCAGCTTGAACATCTGGAAGTTCATGGTTCATGTATTGCTGAAGTCTGGCTTGGAGAATTTTGAGCATTACTTTACTAGCGTGTGAGATGAGTGCAATTGTGCGGTAGTTTGAGCATTCTTTGGCATTGCCTTTCTTTGGGATTGGAATGAAAACTGACCTTTTCCAGTCCTGTGTCCATTGCTGAGTTTTTCAAATTTGCTGGCATATTGAGTGCAGCACTTTCACAGCATCATCTTTCAGGATTTGAAATAGATAAACTGGAATTCCATCACCTCCACTAGCTTTGTTCGTAGTGATGCTTTCTACAGCGCACTTGACTTCACATTCCAAGAGTTCTTTATATATTCTGAATACAAGTCCTTCATCAGATATGTGATTTGCATATAGCTCTTCCAATTCTGTGAATTGTTTTTTCACTTTCTTCATAGCATTTGCAGCAGAAAAAAAAAGTTTTAAATTTATATATAGTCTAATTTATTTTTCATTTTGTCACTTGTGCCTTTGGTGTCACAGTTAAGAAACTATGGCCTAGCCTAATATCACAAAGACTTACTGCTGTTTTCCTTGAAGAGTTTTATGGTTTGTGTTGAGCCCCGCCCCAAAGCCACAGGTGCAAGGCCTTGTACCAGGGCCACAGAAGTGGAGCCCAGAACGAGGGTCACCTCCAAATCTGACTGAGCCCCTTTGTAACCATTACCAAAAGGCCCCATGATCATCACCAGCAGGCTTCCTGATTCCAAATTAGACAAAATGCACACCCCTGTAGTCACCCTATAGTGCCCTAACCAATTACCTAATGCCAACCTTCCAGCCAGAATTTTGTCTTGAGACTGTAAAAACTGGCTACTAACCCACAGAAACTGTCGACTCTCCCTAGTCTGTCAGGAGGTCACAGCACCTCTGTTATCTCTGCTCCCCACTCTTAATAAACTCAGTCCCTTCTGGAATGTTCTGTCTGGAAATTCTTTTCCAACCCACACTCAGAATGCCTCAACATTTGGTGGCCCATGCATGGAATTTTAGGGGGCTCTCTCCCACTCGCCTTTTTTCTTTCTTTTTCCTCAAACCATCCGTGAACAGGCAATTGTCTATAGAAGCAACTGAGGAACTCTGGCCAGGGCTACTCTCTGGCATGTTTCAAAGTCTCCACTGCCTACTTTGGGCCAGTTGCTGCCACCCAAGTGGGCAAGGGCTCTCTTTTCCTCTTCCTTCTCCTCCTCCCAAGCTGAGGGCCAGGCCAATTAAAATTGTACAGACAGCTCAAGCACCTAAAAGCCATTAGGGCACCTGCCGCTTGAAGACTCCTGTGACAGGATAAGGGGGTCATAGACCACACCAGGCCATCCCTAGCAAGGCAACTTCCATGCACCATGTCAGGCACATATTGGTTCAAGCAAAACATTAAGCCCGTTCTCCAGGCCACCCCCTTCCTGGCAGGACTGCAGGGCAGATTCCTCAGCCTGTCTTCTCTGTCTTTCTTATCCTCCCATGGTCCAGATTAATTTACAAGAGCCTAGGAGCTGCCTCTGAATCATCCCAAAGGGTGCCTTTCACATGTCAAGTGAAAGTGAAAGTGAAAGTGAAGTCTTGTCTTACTCTGCGACCCCAGGGAATCGCTAAAGAGTGAGTCATGGTTGGTTCCAGGAAATTCTTTTCTGTCATTTCCTGCCCTAGCTACCAGGTGCATTTTCACACAGTTTGTGCCTAGGCTTGTGCCTAGCCACATCACATGCTCAGGGGTTACCCCTCTGTTGGACGTGATTGTTGGGATGACTGGCCATTTGTACCGTTAGCCACACAGTGCCTTGTCGCACACAGAGTGTTCATTGGGACAGTTGGGACGCCTTCTGTGGCTGGTGAATTCTCAGTACCCCCATTAAGAATGGGCTCAGGTACATCGATTCACCTCTAGGCTCTATTCTCAGGACCTGGAAAAAATTTGATCCTGAAAATCTTAAAAAGAAAGGTTCACATTCTTTCTCAACAAAACTTGGAGCCAGTATGAATTGGGGGACCAAGAAAAATGGCTTCTTAATGATACACTAAATTACAACACAATCCTCCAATTTGATCTCTTTTATCATTCCTTATGCTCAAACCCTGATGGCACTCAGTCAGAATCTGGACCTAAGGGACTCATACTGCTCATCTCTTTCTGTTGCTGCCCTATCCCCTCATCCCCCTCTGTCTCTCCTTCCATCAGATCTCCTAGCCTAGGACTCTCTCCTACAATCAAAAGTCTGGGGAAAAAAAAAAAAAAACAACAAAAAACCTCTCCTAACATTCTAAAGAATCCCCTTCTCTGATCTCTTGGGTGGTGGTGGGTGGAGGGCGGGAACCAAGCTTCCTCTATTCCTGCTAGTCCCTTACTCCTTCAGATTCTTCTGATCAAACTAAGACTCCACCTCCCCAGAGGAACAACACCTGCTGGGACAATATTTTATCAGTCAGTCTGCCCCTGTCATCTGAGCCAGTTTGAACACTATTTGGTCTATGTTTTAGCTATGAAACTATAACTGCAAAAAGGAAAGATGACATTTTCTGAAACTGGATGTTATGATATTCTTTAGACTCCAGAGAAAACTGGTTAAAATGAAATCTTTGAAATTACAAAACTGTTTCTTTTTGCATGGGCAATTAGAAAAACCTGGCTTATTAAAATACTTTTTTTGGAGCTCTGGTTCTGCCTCAGAAAACAGCAACATGCCTAGGAAAGAGCGTGAAGTTAACTCTTATGTTCTTGAGATACACAGCCCACTCTGCCTGAGACTTTGGGCATATCAGTAGAACTTCAAGCCAAGAAAAAAAAGGTCAAAGAGACATTTTAAACATCAAACAGAAAATTGTGAGATCTCTGTCTGGATATATATGTATGTCTCAGTGTGTATCTTTGTCTTTGGATAATATTGCTGAGGTTCATTTGTAAATGAGTTCTAATTTAATTGGTCTAAGCACTTACAAACAATTCTAAATATAAGAGAAATTAAATGAATTTCAGGTTCATGTAAGCTGGGAAATATTCAATATTAAATTTAATATCTGATATTAATGTTTATTGATTTAATCAATATAGATATGTCTTAAGGTTCATTAACATTAAGTGTAATAATTTATTATGCCTAGGTTTAAATAAACTGAACTCTGAATATATCTATTGCAGATTTGTCAACAAGAAAAATAACTTGCTATAAAGAAACTTTTAAGTGGAAAATGGACCTAGAGAAGAGAGTTTTGTGCATGGTACAAGTTTCTAAGACATTAAACTGCCTTTGAAATCTTTTACTGTTACTTTGGCTAAGTGAATAACTGTTGTTTCACAGTGAATATAACCTGGTACCAAACTGGAATTTGGCTTTCTCTCCTTGTTAAAAGAACAAAGTTTTCTTGGAAGGCACCTTTTGATAACAGACTATGTACATTTCTTCACCTTGAAGTGATTTATGTTTGTTTTTAAAACTTACTGTTACAACTTTTGTTGTGATAAAAATAAATAAGTATTTCACAATGATCTGTGAGGACTATGGCACACATAGGCAAAGCTCATTCTGCTTATCCAAAAATTAACCCTTCATCTATTCATTAATCAGGGAATTTAAAATGGATAAACAATGCTGTAAAGCAAACAGTCAGGGCTATAGGAAATCCAAGATGGCAGCTTGGATTTTGGCTCCCTGACAAACTTCACTTTTATCTGATGGGATAAAGCCTTTCCTGGCTGCAGGGTTGATGCTCTCACAATGGAGGAAAAAATGGTTAAAAGTGTGTCTTCCACTTGGCTATACGTTCTACAATCTCCAGTGATCAAGGCACACACTTCATCGGACAAATCATACAAGTCTTAACAAAAACTTAACAAACTTCTTAAAACTATCACTGTCACTATCATCCTCAATCATCAGGCAAGGACAACAGAACAAAAATTAATTCAGTTCAGTTCAATCGCTCAGTTGTGTCCGACTCTTTGTGACCCCATGAATCACAGCACGCCAGGCCTCCCTGTCCATCACCAACTCCCGGAGTTCACTCAAACTCATGTCCATCGAGTCGGTGATGCCATCCAGCCATCTCATCCTCTTGTCCCCTTCTCCTCCTTCCCTCAATCCCTCCCAGCATCAGGGTCTTTTCCAATGAGTCAGCTCTTCGCATGAGGTGGCCAAAGTATAGGAGTTTCAGCTTTAGCATCAGTCCTTCCAGTGAATACCCAGGACTGATCTCCTTCAGAATGGACTGGTTGGATCTCCTTGCAGACCAAGGGACTACATGGGATTAAATAAACTACCAAATAAGATTACAATGTTCATGACCTTTTGTCTGACATATTACTGGCTTCTAATCTTGAGGAGAAGAGCTTCTTCTTCCTCAAGCTATATATGGTTCAAAACAACTTGGTAATTTATACCTGTGGGTAAAATAAACATTTATCTTTCCTCTCTGCCTTGTCCCTCTGGAAACTGGAGACACTTGGGGTCTGAACAGCCTTATCAGGTAAATAAAAAGACTGTCTCCTGATATAAACAGGAATCTCAAAGTATACTGGGGACCTCTAGAAGAAAAAAAAATCCACTTAGATAAAATCTGATGACAGGTTTATGACAGGTTTATCTATTGTCAATGGACCAAACTTATTTAAAAAACAAATTAGTCTTGGCTATGTTTAATAAAATGGGAATGATTTTAGAAATAAAAAGTTTCACTAAATATTAAATTCTGTGTGCTGTACTAAGTCATTTCAGCTGTGTCTGACTCTTTGCAACCCTGTGGACTGTAGCCCGCCAGACTCCTCTGTCCATGAGATTCTCCAGGCAAGAGTACTGGAGTGGGTTGCCATGCCCTCCTCCCGAGGATCTTCCTGACCCCAGGTATCGAACCTGCATCTCTTACATCTCCTGCATTGGCAGACAGGTTCCTTACCACTGGTGCCACCTAGAAAGCCCAAATATTAAATTCTATTTTTGTTAATAAGGTCTGTGTTCACCAAGACTCACTTCCCAGCTAGTCCTTTGCTGTTATACAGTTATAAGATTTAACTGAGTTAATAAAGGGTACTCTAAGTTTGCTTCTGAAACCTAACTTCATAATCAATCTTTAGGTAAAGATCAGATGCACCATGATACTGTTACAAGATTTAACTGAGTTAATAAAGGGTACTCTAAGTTTGTTTCTGAAACCTAACTTCATAATCAATCTTTAGGTAAAGATCAGATGCACCATGATCAACAACCAGATTAACACTGGCTATAGTCATTTAACAGATTAAGTCAGATAACCTAGGTATATACTGGGCTACACCTAATAAAAGTTCTTAAATTCTTACTTGTGAAGTTACTATTACTGCTAGCTATATGGCTTTCTATATTGCCTATTTTACAAAATTGTTGTCTCTTATATTACCAAATGTGTGACTGAGTCTCTAATAAAATGATGATCTATAGTTCCATATGAGATAGTAGCTAGATACTAGCTAGTCTCTTATAGTCCAGGAAAATATTCCATCTTGTTGCTTCTTCCCATATTTAGAGTTACATAATTATGATCATTGATCTCATATGGAACTCACACCAGTACTCTTGCCTGGAAAATCCCATGAACGGAGGAGCCTGGTAGGCTGCTTAGAGTCGGACAAGAGTGAGCAACTTCATTTTCATGTATTAGAGAAGGAAAAGGCAACCCACTCCAATATTCTTGCCTGGAGAATCCCAAGGATGGGGGAGCCTGGTGGTCTGCTGTCTATGGGGTCGCACAGAGTCGGACACGACTGAAGTGACTTAGCAGTAGCAGTAAAGAAGCTATAGTCCAGAACTTTGACTACTTTCATGATAAAGTCCAGTAACAGCATATTAAGTGATCTATCAGAAAAATCTTCACTAGATCTGGGAATGAGCATTCCTAGCATCATGGGACAAAATGATCATAAAATGCCCCCAAACCAATGGTCAAATTTACTGTCATGAAGGAGCCCTGCTAACTTGGAACTGGGACTTGCTGTCTGCCTCTACAAAGATTAAATCAGGAGCCACTGCAGCTACTGACTTTCAACACCCTCTGAAAGGAGTTCAGGGTAGAAATCAGAAATAAGGCACTCTGTGCTCTGGGAAAAACTGACAGAACAAGTCTTCAGATTGTTAGATATTTTCAAACAAAGATTTTCATAAGCCCCAATTCTTTCATCTTCTCTTACCTAGAGAAACACTAACATCACAAACCAATGTCTGTCTGGTCCTGGTTCTCCAGACTAGCCCCTCTTCCAGGCCCCTTGATAGCTTTTCTGCTTCTATTGATCTTTGGGCCATGTATATCTAACCTTCTTGTAAAGTTTGTTTCTTCTAGAATACAATAACTAAACCTCCAGATGATGCTACAACAAGGATAGCAGCCAGTTAGCACACAGACTACACTGGAACAAGCCGTATGATCATTCCATGGACTCTCATCTCCCTCCACAAATGCACCCTGACAGAGAGCAGGCTTTGGAACCCAGGACCCCATGATGCTCCTGTCCAGCAGGAAGAAGCTAGAGCAGTCTCCACCCCTTTCCCCAGTGACCTGGGTCCCCATAATCTGAGATGAAGATACACAAGTAGTTAGACATGAGCAGGTATTAAGGGGCCAAAGATTTGGCCCATTAATAAGAAGAGGGGGGAATGTTGAGTCTTGCCCCAAGGCCACAGGGGCAAGACCTTGTACCAAGGCCACAGAAGTGGCCACCAGAATCAAGGTCACTCCAAAGCTAAGCCCCTTTGTAACCATTGCCAAAAGCCTCTATGATCATCACCAGCAGGCTTCCTGATTCCAAACTAGGCAAAGATGCCCACTGCAGTAGTCACCCTATAGCGCCCTAACCAATCCTCTAGGGCCAACCTTCCAGCAGGAATTTCGTCTTGAGGTTATAAAAATTGGCCACTAATCCACAAAAAACTGTCGACTCTCCCTGGTCTGTCAGGAGGTCAGCCCACTTCACTCACAGTGCCTTCATTATCTCTGCTCCTTGCTCTTAATAAATTCACTCCCTTCTGAAATTCTCTGCATCTGGAAATTCTTTTTCAACCTGCACTCAGACTGCCTCAATAGCTTGATTAGCTCTTGCATTTAGGCTTATGATAGAATTTGAATTGGTTTTTGTGTATGCTGTGACATAGTGGACCAGGTGCATTCTTTCAGATGTAGATATCCAGCAGGGTGTACTAATACTATTTGCTGAAAAAATTTTCTTTCCCATTTAGTTTCCTTGGGACCCTTACTAAAAGTCAATTGGCAATTTTCCTGGTTATTTTTTGCATATTTGTTTTTCCATATGAACTTTAAAAAAATCAGTCTAACTCAGTAAAATAACTTCTTAGAATTTTTATTAAGGTTGCATTGATTTTATAAATTAGGATTGACATCTTCATGTTTTGCTACTTGTTTAAATTTGCTTTAATGTCTTTCAGGGGTGTTTTAAATTTCCTTATATAGGTTATGCACCTTATTAAATTTATTCATAAGTATTTAATCTTCTAGTTAGCTGTTGTAAATGGGCTTTTCTCTAACATTATGTTCTCTTCACTACAGGCAAACCTCAGAAATATTGCAGGTTTGGTTCCAGACCATGGCAATAATGAATCCTGCAATAATGCAAGTGACACAAATTTTCTGGTTTCCAAGTGCATGTTTATAAAATTATATTTATATTATACTGTAGTTTATTGTGTAATAGCCTTATGCATAAAAATGTATATACCTTAATTTAAAACTATTTTATTACTAAAAAAAGACCTAACCATCATCTGAGCCTTCAGTCATTCTCTTTTTGCAGTGAAGTCTTGCCTTGGTGTTGATGACTGCTAACTGATCAAGGCAGTGGTTGCTGAAAGACTGGGGTGCTGTGGCAATTTCTTAAAATAAGACAAAAAGGAAGTTTTCCACATCAATTAACTCATTCTTTTGTTGCAGAAAGGGAGACCCCTTCCAGGGCCCAAGAGTGGGCTCTTGTCTAACACTTGGAAATGAACTGTCTGAGGAGACACACATGTTGAGAAAGCCAGAGACTTTACTGGGAAGGAGTGCCAGGGCGGAGACCAGCAGAGCAAGGGAGCCCAGGAGAACTGCTCTGCCATGTGGCTCGCAGGCTCAGGTTTTATGGCGATGGGATTAGTTTCCAGGTTGTTTCTGGCCAATCATTCTGACACTCAGGGTCCTTCCTGGTGGCGTGCACGTATCGTTCAACCAAAATGGATTCCAGTGAGAAGAATTCTGGGAGGCCGGTAAAACATACGGACTGGTGTCTCCTCCCTTCTTTTGACCTGTCTTAAATTCTTCTTGTTGATGGTAGCTTGTTAGTTCCATATTCCTTACCAAAACCTCCTACTGTAATATAACTCATGCAAGTGGCTAGTATCTTGCCTAGCCAGGGTGGGTGACTTCAGTGGTTCCCCTAATACTTTCATAAGTGATTTCTCTGTAGCATGCAATGCTGTATGACAGCATTTTACTCATAGTAGAACTTCTTTCAAAATTGGATTCAATCCTTCCAAACCTGCCTCTGCTTTAATAACTAAGTTTATATAATATTCTAAATTATTTGTTGTCATTTCAATGATCTTCACAGCATTTTTACCAGGAATAAAGTCTATCTCAAGAAATCACTTTCTCTGAAACTCCTTGAGTGTCATAAAGTTTTTTATCATGAGATTGCAGCAATTCAGTCACATCTTCAAACTCCATTTCTAATTTTGTGAAAATTACCAAAATGTGATACAGAGACACAAAATAAGCAAATGCTATTTGGAAAAAAGACACATAAAGACTTGTCTGATGCAGTGTTGCCACAAACCTTCAATTTGTAAAAAATGCAGTTATCTGTGAAACTCTATAAAGTGAAGCAAACTATGGTATGCCTGCCTTATGAAAGCTGATTTTTGTTAATTTTAAATCCTGCTCCTTCACTGAATTCTTTCAGTTTGAGTTAGTTTTATTACTGATTCTCTGGGGGTCCAGGTATACTATTGTCAGGCGAGTGTATGCTGCTCCGTTCTGTCTTGTCACAACAAAGATTTGGAGTGATGGACATTAAAGCCCTTGGCACATCACAGCTCTTGAGTCTTGGACAGACCGTGTTATAGCTCTTAGACAAATCAATGTTACAGCTCTATTTTATTTAGAAGATAGCAGGAGAATCCATCCTGGAAGCGTGAGGGCATGCCAATCCAAAGACTCGAGGAGAAGAGAGTGGAGGAGCGTGCCAGCACGCGGGGGCAGGGAGAGAGGGGGAGAGAGAGAGAAAGAGCTTTGGCTCCTCCTTTTGTCTGTTTTTTCCTCCCCCTGGGCCTGCCCTATGCAAATTGGGCTTAGCCAGGAGTGCTGCTTGTTCTACCTGAGGTCTTAACTCAAACCTTCCTTTGACCTTCCTTTGTTCTATTTTTGCAGGTTTTTCCCTTCCTTGTCTTTTATTCACTGCCATTTTGGACTCCTGTTTCTTATTCTAACTACCTAACATTCGCCCCTCAAGAGATGGGAGGCCCAATTCTTTGGGAATAGGGGCATTGAGGTCTTTGTGGCTACTTCTTGCCGAATTGGGACGGCAAGGGGTATTGGGCCTCCCCCTCTTGCTAGTCTCAGGCCTCAAGAGTCCTCATAGTGGTGTCCATTTAAGCGTGAGTGATATTTTCCATGGTTGGCTATAGTTCTGAATCTTTGTTGAACTGGCACCGCACGTTGTAGCTTGTTGACCTGAGCAGAGACAAAACAGGTTCAGTTCAGTTCAGTTCAGTTCAGTCACTCAGTCGTGTCCGACTCTTTGTGACCCCATGAATCGCAGCACGCCAGGCCTCCCTGTCCATCACCATCTCCCGGAGTTCACTCAGACTCATGTCCATCGAGTCCGTGATACTATCCAGCCATCTCATCCTCGGTCGTCCCCTTCTCCTCCTGCCCCTAATCCCTCCCAGCATCAGAGTCTTTTCCAATGAGTCAACTCTTCGCATGAGGTGGCCAAAGTACTGAGGCTTCAGCTTTAGCATCATTCCCTCCAAAGAAATCCCAGGGCTGATCTCCTTCAGAATGGACTGGTTGGATCACCTTGCAGTCCAAGGGACTCTCAAGAGTCTTCTCCAACACCACAGTTCAAACGCATCAATTCTTCGGCGCTCAGCCTTCTTCACAGTCCAACTCTCACAACCATACATGACCACTGGATAAAACAGCCTTGACTAGACAGACCTTAGTCGGCAAAGTAATGTCTCTGCTTTTGAAAATACTATCTAGATTGGTCATAACTTTTCTTCCAAGGAGTAAGCGTCTTTTAATTTCATGGCTGCAATCACCATCTGCAGTGATTTTGGAGCCCAAAAAATAAAGTCTGACACTGTTTCCACTGTTTCCCCATCTATTCCCCATGAAGTGATGGGACCAGATGCCATGATCTTCGTTTTCTGAATGTTGAGCTTTAAGCCAACTTTTTCACTCTCTTCTTTCCTTTAATCAAGAGGCTTTTTAGCTCCTCTTCACTTTCTGCCATCAGGGTGGTGTCATCTGCATATCTGAGGTTAGTGATATTTCTCCCGGCAATCTTGATTCCAGCTTGTGTTTCTTCCAACCCAGCGTTTCTCATGATGTACTCTGCATATAAGTTAAATAAGCAGGGTGACAGTATACAGCCTTGACATACTCCTTTTCCTATTTGGAACCAGCCTGTTGTTCCATGTCCAGTTCTAACTGTTGCTTCCTGACCTGTATACAGATTTCTCAAGAGGCAGGTTAGGTGGTCTGGTATTCCCATCTCTTTCAGAATTTTCCACAGTTTATTGTGATCCACACAGTCAAAGGCTTTGGCATAGTCAATAAAGCAGAAATAAATGGTTTTCTGGAACTCTCTTGCTTTTTCCATGAGCCAGCAGATGTTGGCAATTTGATCTCTGGTTCCTCTGCCTTTTCTAAAACCAGCTTGAACATCAGGGAGTTCGCGGTTCACGTATTGCTGAAGCCTGGCTTGGAGAATTTTGAGCTTTACTTTACTATCATGTGAGATGAGTGCAATTGTGCGGTAGTTTGAGCATTCTTTGGCATTGCCTTTCCTTGGAATTGGAATGAAAACTGACCTTTTCCAGTCCTGTGGCCACTGCTGAGTTTTCCCAATTTGCTGGCATTTTGAGTGAAACACTTTCACAGCATCATCTTTCAGGATTTGAAACAGCTCAACTGGAATTCCATCACCTCCACTAGCTTTGTTCATAGTGATGCTTTCTTAAGCCCACTTGACTTCACATTCCAAGATGTCTAGCTCTAGATTAGTGATCACATCATCATGATTATCTTGGTCGTGAAGATCTTTTTTGTACAGTTCTTCCATGTATTCTTGCCACCTCTTCTTAATATCTTCTGCTTCTGTTAGGTCCAGACCATTTCTGTCCTTTATCGAGCCCATTTTGCATGAAATGTTCCCTTGGTATCTCTAATTTTCTTGAAGAGATCTCTAGTCTTTCCCATCCTGTTCCTTTCCTCTATTTCTTTGCATTGATCACTGAAGAAGGCATTCTTATCTCTTCTTGCTATTCTTTGGAACTCTGCATTCAGATGCTTATATCTTTCCTTTTCTCCTTTGCTTTTTGCCTCTCTTCTTTTCACAGCTATTTGTAAGGCCTCCCCAGACAGCCATTTTGCTTTTTTGCATTTCTTTTCCATGGGGATGGTCTTGATCCCTGTCTCCTGTAAAATGTCACGAACCTCATTCCATAGTTCATCAGGCACTCTATCTATCAGATCTAGGCCCTTAAATCTATTTCTCACTTCCACGGTATAATCATAAGGGATTTGATTTAGGTCATAGCTGAATGGTCTAGTGGTTTTCCCTACTTTCTTCAATTTAAGTCTGAATTTGGTAATAACGAGTTCATGATCTGAGCCACAGTCAGCTCCCGGTCTTGTTTTTGCTGACTGTATAGAGCTTCTCCATCTTAGACAATTGATAATACATGGAACAATCATAAGCAGCATCAGTATGGTGTAACAAGGACTGCTGCTGCTAAGTCACCTCAGTCGTATCCGACTCTGTGCGACCCCATAGACGGCAGCCCACCAGGCTGCCCCATCCCTGGGATTCTCTAGGCAAGAACACCGGAGTGGGTTGCCATTTCCTTCTCCAATGCATGAAAGTGAAAAGTGAAAGTGAAGTCGCTCAGTCGTATCCGACTCCTAGCGACCCCATGGACTGCAGCCTATCAGGCTCCTCCATCCATGGGATTTTCCAGGCAAGAGTACTGGAGTGGGGTGCCATTGCCTTCTCTGAACAAGGACTAGTAGGGGCATTAGCCAATTCTAAATTCACATCACCAGCATGGCTCAAGTCCCTCCTTGTTCAGGAATCAGAAGATCTATATCCTGTCTGTTTTGGAGTACAGTCTCTGTCAAGCTGTGTTGGCTGTTTAGAGTTATCCTGAGAAATCTTATCCCCAGAAACCAGATTTTGGCGGTGTTCATTAGAATGGCACTCATTTGTAGTCCTGAATAAGTATCTGAGATCTCCCAGGGGCTCACAGGTGTATTGAGTGTCCTCTTCTTCGTTCTTCCATGGCTTGACTCGTGAGTAGTGAATCCAGGAGTCATGTCCTGGTACCTTGACTGCTGTGGGGGTAGAAAGTATTATAGGGTAGGGGACCTTCCATGTGGGCTGGAGTTGAGTCTTTGGGGACCTATCTTTCCAGACTTTAATTAGGACTTGTTGTTATGCCCAAGTCGCGAAATCTCCCAGTGACCACCAGGGAGTCAATATCCGATGCAAAAGCAAGAGAGTTTTTATTACCAAGCTCGAGCTGGGGCTCCCACCATTACTGACACAGCAGCTATAGGGAGGAGCCCTGAGTTTGGGGTTACATTGCTTATATAGGGAGTGTTCATGAAAGAAAAGAATTTCTAGGTAGGGGGATGTCTGATTGGTCACTTTCTTTCGAAGGGTTGTGTGTTGGTTTTTGATTGGTCCCTATTTCCTAGGTAGACCACAAGTTCCTGAACGTTAAGTCAGGAGATTCTGGTCTGGGGTCTGATCGGCTCGTGGGTGATGGGGTGAGGTCAGGGGATTTCCAAAGGCTCTTTTCCCAGAACCTTACAAAATGGAGTTTTTCTGTTAACAAAATGGAGTAGCTTAGATTCTTCATTGTGTCCCTGGAGCATATAGTGGTGACTCCTTAGAGTCTTTTGTGTCCTGGTTCATACCCCACAAGCGTATATCCTGTTGGAATTGCCCAATGGCCATGGTATAAGACTGGAGGGTCTGAGCCTCTGGATCTAGGAAGAGGTCGTTGACATAAACAAAAGGTCTCCCATATAGCATCTCATAAGGACCAAGACCAACCTGTTCCTTAGGGGCAATGCGGGGCGGAGGAGAGCTATCGGTAAAGCCTCCTTTCATCCCAGGGAGGTCTGGGTTATTTTTTTTATCGCTGATTTTAAGAATTGGTTGGCTCATTCTACTTTCCTGAAAACTGAGGCCTCCAGGCACAATGGAGATAATAAGTAATGCCCAGTGCTTTAGAGACCCCTTGGGTGACCTTAGGTTAGGTAGTTAGAATAGGAAACAGGAGTCCAAAATGGCAGTGGCTGAAAGACAAGGAAGGGAAAAGCCCACGAAAATAGAACAAAGGAAGGTCAAAGGGAAGGTCCAAAGTTAAGATTTCAGGTAGACCAAACACTCCTGGCTAAGCCCAGTTTACATAGGGCAGGCCCAGAGGGAGGAAAAAACATTTAAACGGAGGAGCCAAAGCATTTTCTCTCTCTCTCTCCCCTACGTGTGTGCACTCTTTCTCTCTCTCTCTCTCTCTCTCCCTCTCTCCTCTTCTCTCCCTCTGTCTCCACCCCACCCACCCCCCCTTTCTCTCTGCCACGCGCTGGCACGCTCCTCCACTCTCTTCTCTTCGAGTCTTTGGGTTGGCATGCCCTCATGCTTCCAGGATGGATTCTCCTGCTATCTTCTAAATAAAATAGAGCTGCAACATTGATTTGTCTAAGAGCTATAACACTGTCTGTCCAAGACCCAAGAGCTGTGAGGCACAGAGGGCTTCAATGTCCATCACTCCAAATCTTTGTTGTGACAAGACAGAACCGAGGAGCATACACTTGCCTGACACTATGATCTACAAATAGTTACTGTGTTACTTCTCTGTTACTCATTCTTATCCCTCTTACTGATTTCTCTCATTTAACAGTCTTGGCTAACTTGCCCCTAATATAATACTGAACAGTAGTGGAGATAGTGGGGATGCTTGCGTTGCTCCCAATATTAATGGATATGCCTATAGTGTTTCCTTAGGTTCCCTGGTGGCTCAGAAGGTAAAGCGTTTGCCTGCCATGTGGGAGACCTGGGTTCGATCCCTGGGTCAGGAAGATCCTCTGGAGAAGGAACTGGCAACCCACTTCAGTACTCTTGCCTGGAAAATTCCATGGACAGAGGAGCCTAGTAGGCTACAGTCCATGGGTCTCAAAGAGTCGGACGTGACTGAGCAACTTCACTTTGACTCTCACTTTCATAATATTTCCCCATTTAAGTAAGACACTAACACTAAAATACATACTTTATTAAGGGCTTCCCTTGTTGCTCTGCTGGTAAAGAATCCACCTGCAATGCAGAACACCCCAGTTTGATTCCTGGGTCAGGAAGACCCCTGGAGAAAGGATAGGCTGCCCACTCCAGTATTCTTGGGCTTCCCTGGTGGCTCAGACAGTAAAGAATCCGCCTGCAATGTGGGAGCCCTGGGTTCAATCCCTGGGTTGGGAAGACCCCCTGGAGAAGGGAACAGTTACCCAGTTACAAAGAATACTCCAGTATTCTGGCCTGGAAAATTCCAGGACAGTCCATAGGGTTGCAAAGAGTCGGACATGACTGAGTAACTTTCACACACACAACATATACTTTGTTAAATTATTCTTCAATTCCTATTTTCTTGAGTGTTTCTATCATGAATGGGTGCTGAATTGCCAAAGACATTATCAGTGTTGATATAATATTAATAGATTTCCTTACATTACACTGATGGGGCCGTTTGCCACTCTGACTTGTGGATTATTTTGAGCTGAAAACAATCAAAGCACAAATAACTCAGGAAGAACCTTTGAACTTCCCTCTTAACTGCCTAAAGGAATTTAAGATAGGAGCTCTGTCCTAGGAAGAAGCTATTACCCTAGATAACTATAGAAAAGTATAAGGTGTGGTAGAGGGAGGAACCTAGCAAAGCCCATTTGATCAAAGTCCTCTTTGTGTCCCATTAGCTTTGGACGGCCCAGCAAACATTTGTCAACCAAACATTATCTCTTTTTCTCTTCCTGTGAATTACTTTATTTTCCCTTGAAGCTTCAGACCCCTACCGCCTTCTCCTTAGTCCAGAATATATATTTACAGACCTCTCCTTGCTTCCTTTCTATGAAATTCTCTATACTTATATGGATTACCATGCACAGGTAATAAACTTGATTTTCTCCTGTTAATCTGCCTTATGTCATTTTAATTGCTAAGCAAAAAGAACAAAGAGGAAAAGGAGGGGAAATTTCCTTTCCCCTATAGTACCAACTTTGCACTCCTGGAATAAATCCAGCCTTAGAACGTTTACCTTTGCTTTTCCCCCTGCCTAAAATTTGACTTCCCTGGTTTTCATATTAGCTAAAATATTACTTCCTCAAGATATGCATTCCCTGACCACTCAAGCAAAAGTCACCTTCCAGTCATCCTCTAAAACAGTACCTTATTTTAATTTCCTACCTAGACTTATTACTAGCTGCTATTTTTCCTATATATTCCATATGTACACTCCTATATATATATTTTTTTTCCATTGTGATAGCACTGAATCTGTCTTGGGAATAGTTTTTTTTTGCCAAGAGACAGAATACCTGGCACACGTTAGCCTCAATAAGTGTTTGTAATAAATCTACTCCCATTTGGGTTTCACTGTCAGAAATCTGATCTTATCACAGAAAGAAAAGAAAAACAAAAACCCACCTTCTCTGAATGCACTTCTTGAATAAATCTAGGTTTGTCAACCTTAAAGAGAAAGCTATAAACTCAAAATTAAAATCAGCAATTTTTTAGATAGTCTAAATCAGCAAACTGGACAAAATAGTACTTTTAAAAATTATATTAATAATAAAACCAAAGTTCTCTTTTTTCCAGATCACACTCTCGAATTAAAATTCTTATTAAAATTTGTTACAAAGTTTATCAGTATTGTGAAGGAGTTAACATTTAAATTGGATAAAAAACAAATCATCATAAATTGATTTACTGTTTCAGTAAAAGCTAAAAATGTACTTCAATATTATAACTTCATGAGCAAAAAAATTTTTTTTAACTCACAAAAACTAGTTTTAAATTTATATAATAGACACATAAAAGATAGAAAGGTGGTGAACTCTCACAACTACCTGTACAAGGTGATAATTTCTCTGAGTGTTTTGTTTTTAGAGGTTTCCTATTAATAAATATGTTACCATAGGGACAAGATTTTTATGCAGTAGGAACATAGAGGGGGGTGGGATGAAAAAAAATCACTATTTTACTATTTATTAAAATTTTCAAGTGTTTATGTGGTATCTTCAACTAAACAATAGTAAACTGAAGGTAAAAATCACATTTATATTTAAATGCCTCCTCATAAGAGTTAAGAATCATGTCCTTCCCATTCTCCAGGTCCTTTAGAATTGCATATATTTAGTAAATGTTTAATATGTGAACGGCCAGGGGAAGAATGTGAAATACAAAAAATTTATTCCCTAAAATGCCAATTTCAGTATAGTTACAACATGGATTAGATGAGAAGAAAGGAATTAGTTAGAAAATTATTACATTAATCCCAGAATGAGAAGTTGTTGGCCTGTTCTGCAATGCTGACAGAGAGAATGTATTTTTTTAAAAAAAGATAACATTTGACAGACTTCAAAAGGGAGTAAGGAGTAAGACTTAGACAAATAGATTACTGATAATAGAACTGAAAATGAATGTAAGAATTCAAACATGAGAGGAGAAGAGGGTTAGTGCCAATTATAGAAAGAGGATCATTCACAACAGCCAATTTGAGGGAAAGTAACATGGAAGACTACAAAAAAGTTGTTGAGACATAAGTTTTCCTAGCCTCTGCTTGAGGAAAGACTTTGAGCAAATCCTGTAAGCCCTGCCGTTTTCTGTTTCTTTTCTAAATTCCTTTACTACCTGAAGTAGTGCATGATTTTTACACAATTTTTAAAATTAATTTATTTTTTGTTGAAGGATAATTGCTTTACAGAATTTTACTGTTTTCTGTCAAACCTCAACATGAATCAGCCACAGGTATACATATATTCCCTCCCTTTTGAACTTCCCTCCCAACTCCCTCCCCATCCACTCCACTAGGTTGGTAGAGTCCCTGTTGAGTTTCCTGAGCCACACAGCAAATTCCCGTTGGCTATCTATTTTACATGTGGTAATATGTTTCCATGTTACTCTTTCCATACATTTCACCCTCTGTTCCCCTCTCCCCATGTCCATAAGTCTATTTTCTATGTCTGTTTCTCCATTGTTTCCCTGTAAACAAATTCTTCAGTACCATTTTTCTAGATTCCATATATATGTGTTAGAATATGGTATTTATCTTTCTCTTTCTGACTCACTTCACTCTGTATAATACGTTCTAGATTCATCCACCTGATTAGAACTGACTCAAATGCATTCCTTTTTATGGCAGAGTAATATTCCACTGTGTATATGTCCCACAACTTCTTTATCCATTCATCTGTCAATGGACATCTAGGTTGCTTCCATGTTCTAGCTATTGTAATACTGCTGCAATGAATAATGGGATACATATGTCTTTTCAATTTTGGTTTCCTCAGGGAATATGCCTAGGAGTGGGATTGCTGGTTCATATAGTGGTTTTGTTCCTAGTTTTTTAAGGAATCTCCATACCACCTTCCATAGTGGCTATATCTATTTACATTTCCACCAACAAACAGTGTGAGAGTGTTCCCTTTTCTCCACACCCTCTCCAGCATCTACTGTTTGTAGACTTTTTGATGATGGCCATTCTGACCAGCGTGAGGTGATATCTCATTGTTGTTTTGATTCGCATTTCTCTAATAATAGGTGGTGTTGAGCATCTTTTCATGAGTTTGTTAGTCATCTGTATGTCTTCTTTGGAGAAGTGTCTGTTTAGGTCTTTTTCCCACTTTCTGATTGGGTTGTTTGTTTTTCTGGTATTGAGTTGTATGAGCTGCTTGTATATTTTGGAAATTAATCCTTTATCAGTTGTTTCACTTGCTATTATTTTTTCCCATTCTGAGTCGTTTCACCTTGCTTAGAGTTTCCTTTGCTGTGTAAAATCTTTTAAGTTTAATCAGGTCCCACTTGTTTACTTTTGTTTTTATTTCCATTACTCTAGGAAGTGGGTCATAGAGGATCTTGCTTCGATTTATGTCATCGAGTGTTCTGCCTGTGTTTTCCTCTAAGAGTATTATAGTTTCCGGTCTTACATTTAGGTCTTTAATCCATTTTGAGTTTATCTTTGTGTATGGTGTTAGAAGGTGTTCTAATTTCATTCTTTTACATATAGCTGTCCTGTTTTCCCAGCACCATTTATTGAAGAGGCTATCTTTTCCACATTGTATATTCTTGCCTCCTTCATCAAAAATAAGGTACCTATTTGTGTATGGGTTTATTCATGGGCTTTCTATCTTGTTCTATTGGTCTATATTTCTGTTTTTGTGCCAGTACCATACTGTCTTAATGATTGTAGCTTTGTAGTGTAATTTGAAGTCAGGAAGGTTGATTCCTCCAGCTCCATACTTCTTTCTCAAGACTGCTTTGGCTTTGGGGTCTTTTGTGTTTCCATATGAATTGTGAATTTTTTTGTTCCACATCTGTGAAAAATGCCATTGGTAATTTGATAGGGATCACATTGAATCTGTAGATTGCATTTGGTAGTATATAGTGATTATCACAATATTGATTCTTCCTACCTAGGAACATGGAATATCTCTCCCTCTGTTGATGTCATCTTTGATTTCATTAGTGTCTTATCATTTTCTGTGTACAGTTCTTTTTTCTCCTTCAGTTCAGTTAGGTAAGTTTATTCCCAGATATTTAATTCTTTTTGTTGGAATAGTGAATGGGATTGATTCCTTTATTTCTCTTTCTGATTTTCCATTGTTAGTATATAGAAATGCAAGTGATTTCTGTGTATTGATTTTGTATCCTGCAAATTTGCTAAATTCACTGATTAGCTCTAGTAATTTTCTGGTACTATCTTTAGGATTTTCTACTTGCAGTATCATGTCATCTGCAAACAATGAGAACTTCTTTTCCAATCTGGATTCCTTTTATTTTTCTTCTCTGATTGCTATAACTAGAACTTCCAGAACTATGTTGAATAACATGGTGAAAGTGGACACCCTTCTCTTGTTCTTGATCTTAGGGGGAATGGTTTCAATTTTTCACCATTGAGAATAATGTTTGCTGTAGTCTTATCATATATGGCCTTTACTATGTTGATGTATGTTCTTTCTATGCCCATTTTTTGAACAGTTTTAATCATAAATCAGTGCTGAATTTTGTCAAAGGATTTTTCTGCATCTATTGAGATAATGATATGGTTTTTATCTTTTAGTTTGTTAATATGGTGTATCATATTGATTGACTTGCATATATTGAAGAATCCTTCAGTTCAGTTCCGTCGCTCAGTCATGTCCAACTCTTTGCAACCCCATGAATTGCAGCAAGCCAGTCCTCCCTGTCTATCACCAACTCCCAGAGTTCACTCAAACTCATGTCCATTGAGTTGGTGATGCCATCCAGCCATCTCATCCTCTGTCGTCCCCTTCTCTTCCTGCCCCCAATCCCTCCCAGCATCAGGGTCTTTTCCAATGAGTCAACTCTTCGCATGAGGTGGCCAAAGTACTGGAGTTTCAGCTTTAGCATCATTCCTTCCAAAACACCCAGGACTGATCTCCTTTAGAATGGACTGGTTGGATCTCCTTGCAGTCCAAGGGACTCTTGCATCCCTGGAATAAAACCAACTTGATCACAGTGTATGAGCTTTTTGATGTGTTGCTAAATTCTATTTGCTAAAATTTTGTTGAGGATTTTTGCATCTATATTCATCAATGATATCAGCCTGTAGTTTTCTTTTTTTGTGTTGTCTTTGTTTGGTTTTGGTATCAGGGTGATGGTGGCCTTACAGAATGAATTTGGAAGTGTTCCTTCCTCTGCAGTTTTTTGAAAGAGTTTTAAAAGGATAGGTATTAGCTCTTCTCTAAATATTTGATAAAATTCTCCTGTGAAGCCATCTGGTCCTGGGCTTTTGTTTTTTGAAAGATTTTGGATCACAGCTTCAATTTCAGTGCTTGTAATTGGGTTGTTCATAATTTCTACTTCTTCCTGGTTATCCATTTTATTGTCATATAGTTGTTCATAATAGTCTCTTATAATCCTTTGTATTTCTGCATTGTCTGTTGTAACCTCTACTTTTTCATTTCTAATTTTGTTGATTTGATTCTTCTCTCTTTTTTCTTGATCAATCTGGCTAAAGGATTGTTAATTTTGTTTATCTTCTCAAAAAACCAGCTTTTAGTTTTATTAATCTTTACTATTGTGTCTTTCATTTCTTTTTCATTTATTTCTGCTTGGATCTTTATGATCTCTTTCCTTTTACTAATTCTGGGGTTTTTTTGTTCTTTTTCCAGCTGTTTTAGGTGTAAAGTTAGGGTGTCTATTTGATGTTTTTCTTGGTTCTTGAGGTAGGATTGTGTTGCTATAAACTTCCCTCTTAGGACTGCTTTTGTTGCATACTATAGGTTTTGAGTTGTCATATTTTCATTGTCATTTCTTTCTAGAATTTTTTTGATTTCCCTTTTGATTTCTTCAGTAACCTGTTGGTTATTTAGAAACGTGTTGTTTAATCTCCATGTGTTTGTGTTTCTTGCAGTTTTTTGTTTGTAATTGATATGTAGTCTCATAACATTGTGGTCAAAGAAGATGCTTGATACAATTTCAATTTTCTTAAATTTATTGAGGTTCAATTTGTGCCCCAAGATGTGGTCTAGCCTGGAGAATGTTCCATGTGCACTTGAGAAGAAGGTGTATTCTTCTGCATTTGGATGGAATGTCCTAAAGATATCAATGAGATCCATCTCATCTAATGTATCACTTAAGACATGTGTTCCCTTATTAATTTTCTGTTTTGATGATCCATCCATTGGTGTGACTAGGGTGTTAAAGTCTCCTACTCTTATTGTGTTACTGACCATTTCTCCTTTTATGTCTGCTAGTGTTTGTCTTATGGGTATTAAGGTACTCCTATGTTGGGTGTAAAAGATATTTACAATTATGGCTTCCTCTTAGATTGATCCCTTGATCATTAGGTAGTGTCCTTATCTCTTGTAATCTTCTTTATTTTAAGGTCTATTTTGTTTGCTATGAGGATTGCTCCTCCAGGTTTCTTTTGCTTCCCATTTTCACGGAATATATTTTTCCATCCTCTCACTTTCAGTCTATATGTGTCTTTAGGTCTGAAGTGGATTTCTTGTAGACAGCATATATATGGGTCTTGTTTTTGTATCCATTCAGCCAGTCTATGTCTTTTGGTTGGAGCATTTAATCCATTTACATTTAAAGTAATTATTGACATATATGTTCCTATTGCCATTTTCTTAATTGTTTGGGGTTGATTTTGTAGATATTTTTTCTTCTCTTGTATTTCTTTACTATATAAGTCCCTTTAACATTTGTTGTAAAGCTGGTTTGGTGGCACTGAATTCTTTTAACTTCTGCTTGTCGGAAAAGCTTATTTATCCACCAATTTTGAATGAGACCCTTGCTGGGTACAGTAATCTTGATTGTAGAGTTTCCCTTTCAGTACTTTAAATATATTCTTCCATTTCCTTCTGGCCTGCAGAGTTTCTGCTGAAAGATCAACTGTTAAGTACATGGGGTTTCCCTTGTGTGTTACTCGTTGCTTCTCCCTTGCTGCTTTTAATGTTCTTTCTTTGTGTTTAGTCTTTGTTAGTTTGATCAGTATGTGTCTTGGCGTGTTTCTCCTTGGGTTTATCCTGTATGGGACTCTTTGTGCCACTTGGATTTGATTTACTTTTCCTTTCCTTGATTGACTTGTTTCCTTTTCCATGTTGTGGAAATTTTCAGCTATAATCTCTTCAAAAATTTTCTCATACCCTTTCTTTTTCTCTTCTTATTCAGAGACCCCTATAACTCAAATGTTGGTGCATTTGATATGGTCCTAGGGGTCTCTATCCCCTGGAGAAGGAAGTGGCAACCCCGAAAATCCCATGGATAGAGAAGCCTGGGAGACTGCAGTCCATGGGGTTGCAAAGAGTCAGACATGACTGAGTGACTTCACTTCACTTCACTTCACTTTAGGGGTATCTGAGACCATCCTCAATTCTTTTCATTCTTTTTACTTTATTCTTCTCTGCAGAAGTTATTTCCACCATTTTATCTTCCAGCTCACTGATTCATTGTTCTGCTTCAGATATTTTGCTATTGATTTAAGAGTATTTTTAATTTTAGAGTATTTTAATTTCAGTAATTGTGTTGTTTGTCTCTGTATGTTTACTCTTTAATTCTTCTAGGTCTTTGTTAATTGATTCTTGCATTTTCTCCATTTTGTTTTCAAGGTTTTTGATCATCTTTACTAGGATTATTTGGAATTCTTTTTCAGGTAGTTTGCCTATTTCCTCTTCATTTATTTGGACTTCTGTGTTTCTAGTTAGTTCCTTCATTTGCACAGTATTTCTCTCCCTTTTTTTTTTTTTAACTTACTGTGTTTGAGGTCTCCTTTTCCCAGGCTTCAAGGAAAGCTGAATTCTTTTATTGAAGAAGGTTGAATTCTTTTTTCCTTTTGATTTCTGCCTTCCTAAGGTTGGTCCAGTGGTTTGTGTAAGCTTCATATACGGTGAGATTTGTGCTAAGTTTTTGTTTGTCTGTTTGTTTGTTTTCCCTCTGATGGGCAAGGCTGAGTGAGGTGATAATCCTATCTGCTGATGATTGGGTTTGTATTTTTGTTTTGTTTGTTGTTTAGATGAGGCATCCTGAACAGGGTTCTACTGGTGGTTGGGTGATGCCCAGTCTGTATTCATATGGTTTCCTTTGTGTGAGTTCTCACTGTCTGATACTCCCAACAAAGGTCCGTCTAGTCAAGGCTATGGTTTTTCCAGTGGGCGTGTATGGATGTGAGAGTTGGACTGTGAAGAAAGCTGAGTGCCGGAGAATTGATGCTTTTGAACTGTGGTGTTGGAGAAGACTCCTGAGAGTCCCTTGGACTGCAAGGAGATCCAACCAGTCCATCCTAAAGGAAACCAGTCCTAGGTGTTGATTGGAAGGACTGATGCTGAGGCTGAAACTCCAATACTTTGGCCACCTGATGTGAAGAACTGACTCTTTGGAAAAAATCCCGATGCTGGGAGGGATTAGGGGCAGGAGGAGAAGGAGATGACAGAGGATGAGATGGATCAGTGGCATCACCGACTCTATGCACATCAGTTTGGGTGAACTCCGGGAGTTGGTGATGGACAAGGAGGCCTGGCGTGCTGCAATTCATGGGGTTACAAAGAGTCAGACACAACTGAGCGACTGAACTGAACCGAACTGAGGGTTAGTTCTCTGGTAGTCTAGGGTCTTAGAGTCAGTGCTCCTACTCCAAAGGCTCAGGGCTTGATCTCTGGTCAGAACAAAGATTCACAAGTGGTTTGTTATGGCATTAAGTAAGATTAAAACAAATATCTAAAAGTGAGAAACTAAAGATGAATCCCAGACAAATGGCAGTTACAAAATCAGGCAAATAATATACGAAATACAGTAGATTTACCTGGTGAACAAAGGAAATCAAAAATTATATTTGCCAGTTAAGAACAAAACTAACTAAAGCACAAACTGGAAAACAAAACTAAAGTAAGGTGCCAAGCGTGGAATAAAACAATGAAAACAAAACTAACAAATATGTTGAGAGGGAGGGAAAAAAAGAAAAGAAAGAAAGAATAGATATGCAAAGTTAACTAGTGGTAGATGAAGAAGACTTATATACATTAAAGATTAACTGCAAGGGGAAAAATACAGTAGGAAAGGCAAACAAAGGAATAAATGTATAAATAATATAATAGGTTTTAAAAAGTTAAAAATTAAAATCATAGAAAAGAGAAAAAAAAAAGGAAGAAGAGAGAAAAGGGGGGAAAAAAAGGAAAACTCCACAGACCTGCAAAGGTCTAACATAGAGACAGGGGTTTATAACAACAATAGAAAGTGTGACTGAATATGCATATATACATATACACCATATACACCCATAAGCAAAATCAAAACAGTGCAACAAAAATAAAGTATAATAGATAGGCTTGGTGAACAAAGGGAACCAAAAATTATATCTACTAGAACAAAACTAATTAAAGCACAAACTGGAAAACAAGACTAAAGCAAGGTGCCAATCGGGAATAACGCAATGAAAATAAAACACACAAATATGTTAAGAGGAAAGGAAAGAAAGAAAAGAAAGAAAGAAGAAATATGCAAAGTTAAATAGAGGTACATAAAAGTTACTATACATTAAAGGTTAACTGCAAGGAGAAAAGAACAGTAGGAAAAGCAAACAAAGGAATAAATGTAGAAAAAAAATAACAGTTAAAATTGAAAATTAAATTAACACAGGGAAAAAAAGATGAAAACTCCACAGAACTGCAAAACCCCATGAGAGAGGCAGAGGATTATGACAACAATTAAAAAATGTGACTGAGAGGAAAAAAAAAAGCTCAAGAGCTTACTTGGATTTCTTAGTGCCAGTTAAACCAAAAACTACAACAGAGAGGGGGAAAGAAGGAAAAAAAAAGGAAAAAAAATCCCTAAGTATCTATCAGTTCAGTTTAGTCGCTCAGTCGTGTCCGACTCTTTGTGACCCCATGAATTGCAGCATGCCAGGCCTCCCTGTCCATCATCAACTCCCAGAGTTCACTCAGACTCCCGTCCATCAAGTCAGTGATGCCATCCAGCCATCTCATCCTCTGTCGTCCCCTTCTCCTCCTACCTCCAATCCCTCCCAGCATCAGGGTCTTTTCCAATGAGTCAATTCTTCACATGAGGTGGCCGAAGTACTGGAGTTTTAGCTTTAGCATCATTCCTTCCAAAGAAATCCCAGGGCTGATCTCCTTCAGAATGGACTGGTTGGATCTCCTTGCAGTCCAAGGGACTCTCAAGAGTCTTCTCCAACACCACAGTTCAAAAGCATCAGTTCTTCGGCGCTCAGCCTTCTTCACAGTCCAACTCTCACATCCATACATGACTACTGGAAAAACCATAGCCTTGACTAGACGGACCTTAGTTGGCAAAGTAATGTCTCTGCTTTTTAATATGCTATCTAGGTTGGTCATAACTTTTCTTCCAAGGAGTAAGCGTCTTTTAATTTCATGGCTGCAGTCACCATCTGCAGTGATTTTGGAGCCCAAAAATATAATTTCTGACACTGTTTCCACTGTTTCCCCATCTATTTCCCATGAAGTGATGGGACCAGATGCCATGATCTTTGTTTTCTGAATGTTGAGCTTTAAGCCAACTTTTTCACTCTCTTCTTTCACTTTCATCAAGAGGCTTTTCAGTTCCTCTTCACTTTCTGCCGTAAGGGTGGTGTCACCTGCATACCTGAGGTTATTGATATTTCTCCCGGCAATCTTGATTCCAGCTTGTGCTTCTTCCAGTCCAGTGTTTCTCATGATGTACTCTGCATATAAGTTAAATAAGCAGGGTGAAAATATACAGCCTTGACGTACTCCTTTTCCTATTTGGAACCAGTCTGTTGTTCCATGTCCAGTTCTAACTGTTGCTTCCTGACCTGCATACAGATTTCTCAAGAGGCAGGTCAGGTGATCTGGTATTCCCATCTCTTTCAGAATCTTCCACAGTTTATTGTGATCCACACAGTCAAAGGCTTTGGCATAGTCCATAAAGCAGAAATAGATGTTTTTCTGGAACTCTCTTGCTTTTTCCATGATCCAGCGGATGTTGGCAATTTGATCTCTGGTTCCTCTGCCTTTTCTAAAACCAGCTTGACCATCAGTAAGTTCATGGTTCACATACTGCTGAAGCCAGGCTTGGAGAATTTTGAGCATTACTTTACTAGCGTGTGAGATGAGTGCAACTGTGTGGTAGTTTGAGCATTCTTTGGCATTGCCTTTCTTTGGGATTGGAATGAAAACTGACCTTTTCCAGTCCTGTGGCCACTGCTGAGTTTTCCAAATTTGCTGGCATTTTGAGTGAAACACTTTCACAGCATCATCTTTCAGGATTTGAAACAGCTCAACTGGAATTCCATCATCTCCACTAGCTTTGTTCATAGTGATGCTTTCTAAGGCCCACTTGACTTCACATTCCAGGATGTCTGGCTCTAGATGAGTGATCACACCATCGTGATTATCCGGGTCGTGAAGATCTTTTTTGCACAGTTCTTCTGTGTATTCTTGCCACCTCTTCTTAATATCTTCTGCTTCTGTTAGGTCCAGACCATTTCTGTCCTTTATCGAGCCCATCTTTGCATGAAATGTTCCCTTGGTATCTCTAATTTTCTTGAAGAGATCTCTAGTCTTTCCCATTCTGTTGTTTTTCTCTATTTCTTTGCATTGATCACTGAAGAAGGCATTCTCATCTCTTCTTGCTATTCTTTGGAACTCTGCATTCAGATGCTTATATCTTTCCTTTTCTCCTTTGCTTTTCGCTTTTCTTCTTTTCACAGCTATTTGTAAGGCTTCCCCAGACTGCCATTTTGCTTTTTTGCATTTCTTTTCCGTGGGGATGGTCTTGATCCCTGTCTCCTGTACAATGTCACGAACCTCATTCCATAGTTCATCAGGCACTCTATCTATCAGATTTATAGAATGAGTCAAAAAATAAGAATCATAAATGTTTTTCTTGAGTCACTGCTGTCAGAGTCCTTTCCCTCACTGGGAGTCACAGTCCACCTCACCCCCCAAGAACGCCCTCCAACACTGTGGAGATCTCTGGACCTGCTGTGGGGGCAGCTCAGATTTTAACCTGGTCCTCAGTTCAGTTCAGTTCAGTTCAGTCGCTCAGTCGGGTCCAACTCTTTGCGACCCCATGAATTGCAGCATGCCAGGCCTCCCTGTCCATCACCAACTCCCAGAGTTTACTCAAACTGATGTGCATGGAGTCGGTGATGCCATCCAGCCATCTCATCCTCTGTCGTCCCCTTCTCCTCCTGTCCCCAATCCCTCCCAGCATCAGGGTCTTTTCCAATGAGTCAACTGTTCGCATGAGATGGCCAAAGTATTGGAGTTTCAGCTTCAGTATCAGTCCTTCCAATGAACACCTGGGACTGGTCTCCTTTAGGATGGACTGTTTTGATCTCCTTGCAGTCCGAGGGACTCTCAAGAGTCTTCTCCAACACCACAGTTCAAAGCAACAATTCTTCGACACTCAGCCTTCTTCACAGTCCAACTCTCACATCCATACATGACCACTGAAAAAACCATAGCCTTGACTAGAAGGACCTTTGTTGACAAAGTAATGTCTCTGCTTTTCAATATGCTATCTAGGTTGGTCATAACTTTCCTTCCAAGGAGTAAGCATCTTTTAATTTCATGGCTGCAGTCACCATCTGCAGTGATTTTGGAGCCCCCAAAATAAAGTCTGACACTGTTTCCAATGTTTCCCCATCTATTTCCCATGAAGTGATGGGACCAGATGCCATGATCTTCGTTTTCTGAATGTTGAGCTTTAAACCAACTTTTTCACTCTCCTCTTTCACTTTCATCAAGAGACTCTTTAGTTCTTCGCTTTCTGTCATAAGGGTGGTCTCATCTGCATATTTGAGGTTATTGATATTTCTCCCGGCAATCTTGATTCCACTTTTTGCTTCTTCCAGCCCAGCGTTTCTCATTATGTACTCTGCATTTAAGGTAAATAAGCAGGGTGACAATATACAGCCTTGACGTACTCCTTTTCCTATTTGGAACCAGTCTGTTGGTCCATGTCCAGTTCTAACTTTTGCTTCCTGACCTGCATATAGGTTTCTCAAGAGGCAGGTCAGGTGGTTTGGTATTCCCATCTCTTTCAGAATTTTCCACAGTTTATTGTGATCTACACAGTCAAAGGTTTTGGCATAGTCAATAAAGCAGAAATAGATGTTTTTCTGGAACTCTCTTGCTTTTTCCATGATCCAGCGGCTGTTGGCAATTTGATCTCTGGTTCCTCTCCCTTTTCTAAAACCAGCTTGAACATCTGCAAGTTCACGGTTCACGTATTGCTGAAGCCTGGCTTGGAGAATTTTGAGCATTACTTTACTAGCATGTAAGATGAGTGCAATTGTGTGGTAGTTTGAGCATTCTTTGGCATTACCTTTCTTTGGGATTTGAATGAAAACTGACCTTTCCCAGTCCTGGGCCATTGCTCAGTTTTCCAATTTTGCTGGTTCTACTCCTCTATGTTTTTGCCTTCAATGTCCACAGCCATCAGAACTAGTGTGTGTTCTTTTGTGGGAGCTCTCAATGATCTTTTATATATTCCACAGACTCAGAGTCTGCCTAGTTGATCATGTGTATTTAATGTGCAGTTTGTACAGCTGGTGGGAAGGTTTTGGGTCTTCTTCTTTAGCCACACTGCCCTTGGGTTTCAATTGTGGTTTTATTTCCACCTCTACATGTGGGTCATCCACTGGAGATTTGCACCTGAGGCCACCCTGTACGGCTTGGGTTTGCCCCTGGAGGGGCAGTTGTGGCAGTGATGCAATTGCTTGGGTCACAGGGCTTCTGGCAGTACCAGACACTCAGAGGGGTTGGCAGCTAAGGCAGCAGGAAATATAGTGCTCTGTAAGGATATGGCAACCAGTATTGGCCAATATACTCCAGTATTCCTGCCTGGGGAAACCCCTTTTTGACACAGAAGCCTGGCAGGTCACAGTCTTCAGGGTTGCAAAGAGTCAGACACAAATGAAGCGACCCTGTGTGCCTAGACAAAAGACTTTTTTTTGCCTGTGGCAGCTCTGCCCCAGTGAGAGTTGAGTGTGGAGGTGGCGCAGCTGCTTGGCTTGTGGGGACCCTGGCGGCACCAAGTGTGCAGGGACACGGACTGCGTCTGCTGCAGGAGTTATGGCCCTATCAGAGCCTTTTTTCGAGCCTCTTTTAGCTGGCGACCAGAAGGCCTCTTTGCCAGTCTTTCTCCGTAGCTCCGCCTGTTCAGGCATTTAGAGGGTTCCCTTGCCTGGGGTCCTTCTCTGTCATTCGGGGCATCAGGCACATAGAGGGGGTCCCCCTGGCTGGGGTCCCACTCTGTAGACAGGTATGTCAGGCTCTTAAAGGGACACCCTAGGTGGGGTTCTACTCTGTAGTTCAGTGTATCAGGTGTTTGACAGGCCAGCCTCTCTACTGTTCAGCTACTGATGCTGGCATGCGGGGAGAGAGAGGCTGTGGTGATGGTGCCACCCCCTACAGTGACTCAGCAGTACTGCCTTGCTTCCATGGCTGCCTGGCTTTCCTCCACTGGCATTTCCCACCAGGATCTCCTCCCTCACATCCCCTCAACCTGTCTCTCCACGGTCAACAGCAGCCCTCACCCTGGGATTGCTCCACAATCCCTAAACTCCAGCTCCTAGCTGCTGCGCCTTCCAGGGGACCAGAGTTCCTGTCTGGGGTATCTATGGCTGCAGCAAGGACTGTCTGATTCTCAATTTAGGCTGCCACAGATCAGCTGCGGCACTCTCAGCCTTAAATGTTTCTTCTCTGACTCAGACAATTGCCCCGATGTGGGGATTGGACCCCTGCTTCAGTCTCCCCACCCACTGAGGGCAGGTCAAGTCCTACTAACACTCCTGTTTTTCCCCCTAGTTCCTTCATCCTACTGAGTTTTGCGTGGTTCTTTTCCACTGGTCAGGTACTCCTGTCCTCTCTCAGCTGGTGTTCGGCATCCACTTCTATGTCTGAAGGTGTATTCCTGATGTATCTGTGGAGAGAGATGTACTCCACGTCCGCCTACTCTTCTGCCATCTTGTTCTCTCTGAAAACTTGATCTTCTTCTAGGAAAGAGTTTACAGTTCAAGATGAGAGTGTTGAATGATGGTGGAGGCAGTCCTGGAAGTCAGGCGAGCTCCCAGCTGCTCCAGTCTTCCTGCCAGCCTCGATTTTTACACATTTTTTAAGTGAAAAAAAAAAAACAACCACACACACACACACACACACAAAAACCTATCACTTAAACAACTTCACTAAGGTATAACAAATATACAATAAAATACATACATTTAAAATGTACAGTTTGATATGTTTTGACATGTGTATATGCCCATGAAGCCATCACAGTCAAGACAGTGAATCTATCATCCCCAAAAGCTTCCTCGTGTCCCTTTATAACCTCCCCTCCTGCCCTTCCCTTTTTAAAAAGTTTTAAAATAACATTTATTTCTTAAAAGTAACATGTGGATAATAGGAAATCAAAAAACACAAGAAGCAAAAAACAAAGTCATTCATAATCACAAGCAGTTTACCATTTGACGTGTCCTTCCAGGTCTCATTGTGTATTTTCACTACTAAGCATCCATTTTTACGTAATTAAGATCCTATAGTCATGTATCATGCTGTTTCACACGTCATGAATATTTATCATTTCAAAGTCCCAAAGCTATGAGTATTTTGATAACCAAGATTACACTACACAAAGTCAACCTGGAAGGAAAAAATCGTAATCCTTCATTTCCTGGCTTCTGGTGACAAAAATTTCAGAAAAGACAATGACAACAGGCCTCTAGATAAAGATATTGGCAGATTTGTTATTAACATACTGCATTCCCTGAATGTTCAGTTAAAAATGAGACATAAAGCAACAGAGTACATAAAGTATAATGCTTCTAAGATGCTTCATTATCCAAGCTAAATTATTCGAGTATTAGCAAACAGGTGTTTCCACTGAATTACTTAAAAATGCATTCCTACAGTACAGCCAGGAGATGCACACACAACAGTGGTTTTCATTAAAATACAGACATGAACACAGCCACATACATCTCTCCCTTTATACTTCCTTCTGCCCCTCTGCTGCCAAACTAAATGAACAAGTCCTGACATACATTTCTCAGACACGGTTTAACAATTCCATGTCCAAGAGGCTGTTTTTTAAAATCAGCTATAACGAAGATATTTATAAATTGGTTAATTCACTAGCTCTACTTTTTATCATACATTGTCACCTCAGGACATCCCCAGGTAACTATTGACTGGCTTTCTGTCACTATAGATTAGTTTGAATTTTCTAAAGTTATATATAAATGGAATCATAAGTACATGCCCTATTTTTTGTTTAGCTTCTTTCACTCAGCATAACTATTCTGAGATTTGTCCATACTATTCCATGTAATAAGTTCATTGGTAAATACTATTCCATGTAAAGATATATCGTCATCTGTTTATCCATCAACTTGCTGATGTACATATAGACTATTTCCGGTTTTTAGCTATTATAAACAAAGCTGCTATGAATACAGCAGATACATGTCTTTGTACAGACATACTTTCTTTCCTCTTGAATACATGCCTAGTGGTTGGGTTATACATGTGCTCAGTCACTCAGTCGTGTCCAACTCTTTGCGACACCAGGGCTGTAGCCTGCCAGGCTCCTCTGTCCATGGAATTTTCCAGGCAAGGATACTGGAATGGGTTGCCATTTCCTACTCCTGGATTATATAGTAGGTAAGTATTTAACTTTCTAAGAAAACTGCCAAACTACTTTCCAAAGTGTACCACCTTATATCACCACCAGCACTGTATGAGAGTTTCAGTTCCTCAACATCCTCAGCAACACTTGGTAGGTTGTTTTTAATTTCAGCTATTCTAGTAGGGTAGTGGCATTTCATTATGGTAATATGCATATCCCACATGACTAATTATGTTGAACATTTTTTTTCATGTGCTTATTGCCATCTATATGTCTACTTTGGTATAACATCTATTTAAAATTTTGCCCATGTTTTAATTAGATGTTCTTATTATTGAGCTTTGAGAGTCCTTTATTTTGGATACAAGTCCTCTATCAGTGTCTTTCAGAAAGCAGGAGTTTTAATTTTGATAAAGTCAAATTTATCATTTTATCAATTTTTCTTTTATGGATCATGCTTTTGGTGTGTAACTAACAAACGTTTGCCTAACTTATGTTAATAAACATTATTCTAGAAGCTTCATAGTTTAAAATTTAACAAAATGTACAGTTTTAATTAAAATGGTTAAGATGATAAATTTTATGTCATATGTATCTCACCACAACAAAAACAAGTGGGGAAAAAGGTTTTTTTTTTTTTAGTTTTTGCATGTTCTATCCAATTGCTACACCACCACTTGTTGAAAAAAATCCTCTACCACTGTGCTCAGCCTACAGAGATGAAAGGACCTACTATCCAAAATTTGCTTCAGACGTTGACCCTGATGATACCATCCAGCACCTGGAAGGTATGTAAAGGGTTTCATAATGTGTCTTTTTGGGGAGAGCAGGGAAGGCTCCTAAGGAGGTCTAAAATGGTTTGAGAGAGCAAGGCAAAGAAATTGGTCCTGTTTTCACTGTAATTAGGGAAAAGGACTGGGGGGAGGGTTTCTGTATGTGAGCAGCTGTGGCTTACATGGCTTGAACTTTCTGTCAGCATTAAAGAAGAAAGTATCGAGCTTTCTCATCAACTTCCCCAGATATAGGACAGAGATGGATAGAAGTGCTAGGGCTTCAAATGTGTTAGCAATCAAGTATCAAAACCAGAGTCAGGCATTTTATTACAATTCACTCCTCATACTTAACTGGTGACATTTCACTTAATTTAATGTGAACTTCTTTAATTAAGCCATTTTTGCACTGTATGAGGTTGGCAGCTTGAGAGTAATAAAGATGAGAGTTCCACTGAATGCCACGTTCAGCAGCTTAGCATTGTATATTTTGAGAAGTGAAATGAGTGCCTTGGTCACTATGGATAATATCTGGAACTCCAAAAGGGATAAGATTGTCTTGATGAGGCCTTGTATTGTGGCTTTAGCACGTGCACAGAAATTTTTGGTTAATACTGGGTGTCTTGTAAGGCAAGAGATTCCCAGAATTATTTTTACCTAAAGGATTAACCTTGGGTAAGGAGTTGTTGCTGTCACTGGCAGGACCAGACAACCAACTATTGCCCATGGCTCAAGAGTCAGAAAAAACGTGAAAGAGAATTGACTGTTGAGTAGAGCATATAGTGCTAAGACAACTGTGTGAAGTTTGGCCAGTAGTGCCAACCCTCGGATCCTGCCCTTGATCAGGAACATCCTGCTTAAGGAATTAACAGCAACAGCTTTCCCATGGGCTTCATCAACTGTGATGCCATCCAAAACTGTACAAACTCCTTTTAATGTTCACTCAGTTGATCCTCAGGGGCTCTCCAAGTATCTAAAAGGTCCAATAGAAGCGTGACATCCTCCAGCACTATGGCATCTAGCAAAGGACTGAGGACGAGGGAGACCAATCTCTCCTGTAGGTGGAATATGCCAGAGGCTCAGGTTTAGCTATACTGTAGATACTGCTTTTGTTTTGGGAAGGAGGCCTTGATGATGTACTGAGTACTTCCATGACCTAAGGCATAATAGGCAGCTGAGGAGGAAGGGTCATGGTCTTAGGACCTATCAGATTTTCCAGGAAAATCAGTGTGTAGCCAGCAATTACTACTAATGGTGTATAGCATGGGATCAAGGAGGGCAGCTTCTTGCTGCCCAAAAGTTTCCAGATAATTTATGGCCATAATCGGTAGCTGAGAGACTTTAGGCAGCAAAGGAAGAGGTTGCTAAAGCCTCTACAGTGAAGAGGTCTTTGGGGAACTAAGGTGTGGGGAAAATATCTAGACAACATGGCATCAGTCAGGCTCTCCTGCCCCACTCCCTCACGCCCTCTTACCTTGTGTTCTGTAAACAATATTGCTGACCTTGCATGGTTATGTAGCAGCTGGAGCTCTGTGCCTGCACACCCACTTGACCATGGGCCACTTTTGTTCTTAGTATATCAGTGCTATTTGAGGACTTCTGGCTGCTGTTGCCCAGAGAGAATAAACATGTCTGCAGTCCCAACAGCTCCTCGAGTCTTCTTCCAGCTTCCCCAGTCGCACCTTATCTACCTTGGGTTCAGTGAACCATGCGAGCACCAGGACATAAGGGGACTGCGTGTTTTTTTCAAGCTGGACAAAATTTCGGAGCATTTTGTTATAAGGTCTCCATTCAAGGTATCTGTAAGTAATAGCATAAATAGGCTTAAGTAAAATTTATAAATGAGAAATGTGTTGCCTTCAAAATCTCAAAGAGCTGAAAGATATCATGCTTATTTGAACACTGCCAAGAGAATCAATCCCTTTCATGGCGTGCAGCCTTATCACGGCAAAGGGACTTGCATAATTCAATGAAGCTATGAACCATGCTGTGCAGGGGACCCAAAATGGATGGGTCATAGTGAAGAGTTCTGACAAAACACGGTCCACTCAAGAAGGAAATTGCAATCCACTCCAGTATTCTTGCCTGGAGAACCCCAGAGATAGTATGAAAAGGCAAAAGGCATGACACTGGAAGATGAGCCCCACAGGTTGGAAGGTATCCAACAAGCTACTGAGGAAGAGCAGAGGGCAATTACTATCGGCTCAGAAAGAATGAAGTGGCTGGGCAAAAGCAGAAAAGACACTTAGCTATGGATGTATCTGGTGGTGAAAGTAAAGTCTGATGCTGTAAAAAACAATATTGCATAGGAACCTGAAATGTTAGGTCCATGATTCAAGGAAAACTGGACGTGGTAAAGCAGGAGAAGGCAAGATAGAACATTAACATCTTAGGACCTATCAATGAACTAAAATGGATGGGAATGAGTGAATTTAGTTCAGATGGCCATTATATCTACTACTGTGGGCAAGAATCCCATATAAGAAATGCAGTAGCCCTCATAAGCAAAAAAAAAAAAAAGAGTCCAGAATGTAGTACTTGGGTGCAGTCTCAAAAACAACAGAATGATCTGTTTGTTTCCAAGGCAAACCACTCAACATCACAGTAATTCAAGTCTATGCCCCAATCACTGATGCTAAAGAAGCTGAAGTTAACCAGTTCTGTGAAGACCTACAAGACCTTCTAGTTCAGTTCGGTTCAGTTCAGTCACTCAGTCATGTCTGACTCTTTGTGACCCCATGAATCCCAGCACACCAGGCCTCCCTGTCCATCACCAACTCCCGGAGTTCACTCAGACTCATGTCCATTGAGTTAGTGATGCCATCCAGACATCTCATCCTCTGTTGTCCTCTTCTCCTCCTGCCCCCAATCCCTCCCAGCATCAGAGTCTTTTCCAATGAGTCAACTCTTCGCATGAGGTGGCCAAAGTTTTGGAGTTTCAGCTTTAGCATCGTTCCTTCTAAAGAAATCCCAGGGCTGATTTCCTTCAGAGTGGACTGGTTGGATCTCCTTGCAGTCCAAGGGACTCTCAAGAGTCTTCTCCAACACCACAGTTCAAAAGCATCAATTCTTTGGTGCTCAGCCTTCTTCACAGTCCAACTCTCACATCCATACATGACCACTGGAAAAACCATAGCCTTGACTAGACGGACCTTAGTCGGCAAAGTAATGTCTCTGCTTTTGAATATACTATCTAGGTTGGTCATAACTTTTCTTCCAAGGAATGTGTCTTTTAATTTCATGGCTGCAATCACCATTTGCAGTGATTTTGGAGCCCCCAAAAATAAAGTCAGCCACTGTTTCCACTGTTTGCCCATCTATTTCCCATGAAGTGATGGGACCAGATGCCATGATCTTCATTTTCTGAATGTTGAGTTTAAGCCAACTTTTTCACTCTCCTTCTTCACTTTCATCAAGAGGCTGTTTAGTTCCTCTTCACTCTCTACCATAAGGGTGGTGTCATCTGCATATCTGAGGTTATTATATTTCTCCCAGCAATCCTGATTCCAGCTTGTGCTTCCTCCAGCCCAGCATTTGTCATGATGTACTCTGCATAGAAGTTAAATAGCCAGGGTGGCAATATACAACATTGACTCCTTTTCCTATTTGGAACCAGTCTGTTGTTCCATGTCCAGTTCTAACTGTTGCTTCCTGACCTGCGTATAGGTTTCTCAAGAGGCAGGTCAGGTGGTCTGGTATTCCCATCTCTCTCAGAATTTTCCACAGTTTATTGTGATACACACAGTCAAAGGCTTTGGCATAGTCAATAAAGCAGAAATAGATGTTTTTCTGGAACTCTCTTGCTTTTTCCATGATCCAGTGGATGTTGGCAATTCGACCTCTGGTTCCTCTGCCTTTTCTAAAACCAGCTTGAACATCAGGAAGTTCACCAAAAAAAGATCTACTTTACACTGTAGGAGACTGGAGTGCAAAAGTAGGCAATCAAGAGACCTGGAGTAACAGGCAAGTTTGGCCTTGGAGTGCAAAATGAAGCAGAGAAAAGGCTAACAGACTTTTACCAAGAGAACACACTAGTCATAGCAAACACCCTCTTCCAACAACCCAAGAGACAACTTTACACATGGAGCAAGTGTTTCTTACTTTCATGGCTGCAGCCACCATTCACAGTGATTTTGGACCCCAAGAACATGGTATCTGTCACTGTTTCCACTTTTTCCCCATCTATTTGCCATGAAGTGATGGGACTGGATACCATGATCTTAGTTTTTGAATGTTGAGTTTTAATCCAGCTTTTTCACTCTCCTCTTTCACCCTCAAGATGCTCTTTAGTTCTTCACTTTCTGCCATTAGAGTAGTATCACCTAAATATGAGGCTGTTCATATTTCTCCTAGTAATCATGATTCCAGCTTGTGATTTATCCAGTTCAGCATTTTGCATTGTGTACTCTGCATGTAAGTTAAATAAGCAGGGTGATAATATAGAGCCTCATTGTATTCCTTTCCTAATTTTGAACCAGTCAGTTGTTTCATGTTCAGTTGCTTCTTGACCCACATACAGTTTCTCAGGACACAGGTTAGTGATCTGGTACTCTAATCTCTAAGAATTTTCCACAATTTGTTGAGATTCACTTGGTCCAAGTTTTTAGCATAGTCAATGAAGCATAAGTAGATGTTTTTTGGAACTCCCTTGCTTTCTCCATGACCCAACAAATGTTGGCAATTTGATCTCTGGTTTCTCTGCCTCTTTGAAGCCCAGCATGTACATTTGGAAGTTCTTGGTTCATGTACTGCTGAAACCTAACTGGAAGGATTCTGAGCATAACCTTGCTAGCATGTGAAGTGAACACAACTGTACAGTAGTTTGAGCATTCTTTGGCATTGCCCTTCTTTGGGACTGGAATGAAAACTGATCTCTTCCAGTCCTGTGGCCACTGCTGAGTTTTCCAAATTTGCTGACATACTGAGTGAAGTGCTTTAACGACATCATTTTTAAGATTTTAAATAGCTCAGCTGGAATTTCGTCTCGCTTTTTTCATAGTAATGTTTCCTAAGACTCCAGTACACATCTATTAGAATAGCCAGAATCTGGAACACTGACAACACCAAAGGCTGACAAGGATGTAAAGCAACAGGAACACTTATTCATTGTTGGTGTGAATGCAAAATGCTACAGCCACGTTAGAAGACAGTTCGGCAATTTCTTACACATCTAAACACACTCTTATCTTACAGTCCAGAAATTATGCTTCCTGATATTCACCTGAAACAATAAAAAACTTTTATCCACACAGAAACCTGAACACAATGTTTAAAACAGCTTAATTCATAGTTGCCAAAACTTGGACACAACCAAGATGTCCCTCAGTAGGCAAATGGATAAACTGTGGAACTTCAAGAAAATGGAATATTATTCTTAAAAACAACAACAAAAAAGAGCTATCCAGCCCTGAAAAGACATGGAGGAAGCTTAAATAGATATTACTAAGTGAAAGAAGCCAACCTGAAAGGTTACACCCAGTATGATTCCAACTATCTGACATTCTGGAAAAGGCAAAACTAAGGAGATGGTAAACACATCAGTGGTTCCCAGGGATCATAGGGAAGGAGGGATGAACAGGCAAAGCACAGAGGATTTTTAGGACAGTGAAAATATTCAGTGATATTGTAATGGTGGTTCAATTCAGTTCAGTTCAGTCGCTCAGTCGTGTCCAACTCTTTGTGACCCCATGAATTGCGCACGCCAGGCTTCCCTGTCCTGGAGTCTACCCAAACTCATGTCCATCGAGTCGGTGATGTCATCCAGCCATCTCATCCTCTGTTGTCCTCTTCTCCTCCTGCCCCCAATCCCTCCCAACGTCAGGATCTTTTCCAGTGAGTCAACTCTTCACATGAGGTGGCCAAAGTATTGGAGTTTCAGCTTTAGCATCAGTCTTTCCAATGAACACCCAGGAATGATCTCCTTTAGGATGGACTGGTTGGACCTCCTTGCAGTCCAAGGGACTCTCAAGAGTCTTCTCCAACACCACAGTTCAAAAGCATCAATTCTTCGGTGCTCAGCTTTCTTTACAGTCCAACTGTCACATCCGTACATGACCACTAGAAAAACCATAGCCTTGACTAGATGGACCTTTGTTGGCAAAGTAATGTCTCTGCTTTTCAATATGCTATCTGGGGTGGTCATAACTCTCCTTCCAAGGAGTAAGTGTCTTTTAATTCCATGGCTGCAGTCACCATCTGCAGTGATTTTTGGAGCCCCCCAAAATAAAGTCTGACACTGTTTCCACTGTTTCCCCATCTATTTCCCATGAAGTGATGGGAGTGGATGCCATGATCTTCGTTTTCTGAATGTTGAGCTTTAAGCCAACTTTTTCACTCTCCTCTTTCACTTTCATCAAGAGGCTTTTTAGTTCCTCGTCACTTTCTGCCATAAGGGTGGTGTCATCTGCATATCTGAGGTTATTGATATTTCTCCTGGCAATCTTGATTCCAGCTTGTGCTTCTTCCAGCCCAGTGTTTCTCATTCTGTACTCTGCATAGAAGTTAAATAAGCAGGGTGACAATATACAGCCTTGACATACTCCTTTTCCTATTTGGTACCAGTCTGTTGTTCCATGCCCAGTTCTAACTGTTGCTTCCTGACCTGCATATAGGTTTCTCAAGAGGCAAGTCAGGTGGTCTGGTATTCCCATCTCTTTCAGAATTTTCCACAGTAATGTTGGTACATGTCATTATATATTTAATATATATTTAATGGAGGTACATGTCATTATATATTTATTCACACACAGAATGTACGACACCAAGAGTGAACCATAACGTAAACTCTGGACTTCAGGTGGCAATGATGTGTCAATGTAGTCATTAATTTTAACAGATTTACCAGTCTAGTGGAAGATGTGATCATGAAGGAGGCTATGAATGTGGGAGGGCAAAGGGTATATAAGAAATCTCTGTACTGTCTTCTCAACTTGGTTGAACCTAAAACTGCTATAAATAAAGTCTTACTGTGTGTTCATTTCAAAATATATACAAATATCAAATCATTATATTATACACCAGAAACTAACCTAGTGCTATTACTAATACATATAACTAATATAGCATTACATCAATTTTAAAAATATTTATTATAGTTGATTCAGAATGTTAATTTCTGCTGTACAGCAAAGTAATTCAGTTATACATATATATTACTTTTCATATTCTTTTCTATTATGGTTTATCACAGGATATTGAATATAGCTCCCTGTGCTACATAGGAAGACCTTGTTGTTTATCCATTATATATACACCAGTTTGCATCTGCTGATTCCAAACTCCCAATCCTTCTCCCATACAACCCCTGTTGGCAACTATTAAGTCTGTTCTCTATGTCTGTGAATCTGTTTCTATTTCACAGATATGTTCATCTGTGTTGTATTTTAGATTCCACATACAAGTGATATCATATGGCATTTGTATTTCTCTGACTTACTTCACTTAGTATGATAATCCCTAGATCCATCCATGTTGCAGCAAATGTCATACTTTTATAGAATGAGTAATATTCCATGGTATAGATACACCACATCTTCTTTATCCATTCATCTGTTGATGGATACTTAGGGTGCTTCCATGTTTATAGTGCTACTATAAACATAGGGGTTCAGGTATCTTCTCAAATTATAATTTTATCTGGCTATATTCCCAAGAGTGGGATTGCTGGATCATATGGTAATTCTGTTTTTAGTTTTTGAGGAACCTCTACACCGTTTTCCACAGTGGCTGCACCACTTTACATTCCAAACAACAGTGTTCCCTTTTCTCCACACCCTCTCTTACATTTATTACTTGTAAACTTTTTTTTTAGGTTAATTTGTGCTTTTATTTGCCAGTATAATTTAACTACAGTGGCCTAGAAACTTTTTTGCTGTTTTTTTAAAAAAAATCACAATCCAACAAACACATACATATATATAATATGCATATATTTATAAAAGTGAAATAAAAGTTTTGCCAAAAACTTCTATCCTGAGTGTTAACTTTTTTGAGGCTTTTAAAAAGAAGTTTTAGGTTTACAACAAAAGTGACAGGAAGGTAAATTCCCCATATCACCCCTCTCCTCACATGCATAACCAATATCAACAGAGCAGTACCCTTAAAAATAAAAACAAGGATGAACTATATTGACACATAGCACCAAAGTCAAAGTCCACAATTCACCTTTAGGTTTCCCTTTAATGAAACAAATAGTGTTCCACATTCTATGGATTTGGACAAAAGTTTGATGACATATAACCATCATTATAATGTCATTGAAAGTATTTTCACTGCTCATAGAAACTTCTGTATCTATGTATTCATCTTCCCTTCACGCCCCTCAAACTCCTGGCACTGATCTTTTTGTCACCATAGTTTTGTCTTTTCCAGAATGGCATATAGAATCTATCTTTTTTTCTTTCTTTTTCCATAAACAGAGAGGTGCAAAGCTTTTATGTCTGTAAGATCGCTCATGGCCTACATATGTATGGACCAAATAGACTCTAGGTGGCAAACTCACCTACTAAATATTTTAGCTTCCTTCAAATATTGAACCCTGTCCCATTGGTCCTGCCCAGCAGCCACATGGAGGTACAGGGGGACATGTGTTGGATACTTGTTCATAGAAGGCCACAAATTTTGTGCCTCTTATTACAGTGAACCCAGATTCCTGTTGGGTGTGTTGTAAACAAAGGAGCCATTTCTTCAGGCCCCCTACTTTGAGCACACCCCCAGACTTTTAAATGATGGCCATTCTGATCAAAGTGAGGTGGTACCTCATTACAGTTTTGATTTGTATCTCTCTAATAATTAGTGATTATGAGCATTTTTTTCATGTGCCTATTGGCCATTTGTATGTCTTTCTTGGAAAAATACCTACTTAGGTCTTCTCCCCATTTTTCATCAGGTTGCTTCTTTTTTTGTTCTTGAGTTGGATAAGCTGTTTATATTTTCTGGAAATTAAGCCTTTGTCGGTCATATCATTTGCAATTATTTTCTCCATAATTATATATTAAATTTATAATTATGTTTGTAATATATAGGACTTCTTGGTGGCTCAGTGGTAAAGAATCTGCCTGCCAATGCAGGAGACAGGTGTTCAATCCCTGGGTCAAGAAGATCCCGAGAAGGAAATGGCTACCCACAGTCTTTTTGCCTTGGAAATCCCATGAACAGAGGAGCCTGGCGGGCTACAGTCCATAGGGTCACAAAAGAGTTGGATATGACCTAGCAACTAAACAACATGTAATCATAATTATGTATATTATACACTATTACACCTTAATTTCTAAAACTGAATTATAGTTGATATACAATGTTATATGCTACATGTATATAATAATATAGTGATACAAAAATTTTAAAGGTTATATTCCATTTACAGTAGTTATAAAATACTGTCTATATCCCATTATACAATATATCCTTTTAGCTTATTTATACATGACAGCTTGTAGTTCTTAAAATCCTACCCCTATATTGCCCATCCCCCCTTAATTACACCTCAATTTTTAAAAAGTCTTTAAAAATTATTTCTAGAAAAAGAAGACAAGAATATACAATGGAGAAAAGACAGTCTCTTTGGCAAGTAGGGTTGGGAAAGCGGGATAGTCACACGTAAATCAATAAAGTTAGAACACTCCCTCACAAACACAAACTCAAAATGGCTTAAAGACTTAAATATAAGACATGACACCATAAAATTCCTAGAAGAGAACATATGCAAAATATTCTCTGACATTTCTTAGATCAGTCTTCCAAGGCAATAGAAATAAAAGCAAAAGTAAACAAATGGACCTAATCAAATATATAAGCTTTTGTACAGAAAACTGTAAACAAAATGAAAAGACAACCTATGGAATGGGAGAAAATATTTGCAAATAATGTGACTGACAAGGGCTTAATTTCCAGAATACATAAACAGCTCCTACAGCTCAATATCCAAAAAACCAAACAATTCAGTAAATAAGTGGGCTGCTGCTGCTGCTAAGTCACTTCAGTCGTGTCTGACTCTGTGCAACCCCATAGACGGCAGCCCACCAGGTTCCCCCTGTCCCCTGGATTTTTGGAGTGGGTTGCCATTTCCTTCTCCAATGCATGAAAGTGAAAAGTGAAAGTGAAGTCGCTCAGTCGTGTCCTACTCTTTGCGACCCCATGGACTGCAGCCTACTAGACTCCTCCATCCATGGGATTTTCCAGGCAAGAGTACTGGAGTGGGCTGTCATCACCTTCTCCAAATAAATGGGCAGAAGACCTAAACAGATATTACTCCAAAGAAGATATACAGATGTGCTGGGAGCCAGTATGGGAGATCCCACCCATGACAAGGCCATGTGGAGAGACCTGACGGGCAAGGCGAGTCAGGTCTCAAGGGGTCCTCTGCCTGAGCATCTACCCCAAAACCAAAATCTGTCTGTTTACTGTCTGCTATACTATACTTTTCTGACATTACAGGGGGCTATCCCCAACCACCTTTCTCTGGAAAAAGTTAACTTAGAGCTTCAACTGGTCTCCTGCATATGAAAGGAATGTTTCAGCTCAAATTCCTCTGATGGCTCTCTAACTTGCCTGACAGTTGGAGACTTTTACAACTTGTGATTGTTTACAGCCCCTCAACCTTGAGAGGCACGAAGCTTAAAACATCTTAAAGATATAGAGCCTTTTAGAGCTAAGAATTAGTTTGATGAAAGGTTACATTGTTGAGTTAATGTTTGCTGCCAGGCCTCCATATCCTTTATCTTTTAGGCACCTAGGAGGATATTAATCAATGCAAACGGGATGCAGAAATAGGAATATAGTAGTTTTGATGTTAGCAACACTAGACTTCTGAATTAATGAATTTTCTCTTCGTTATAAATCACTGTACTCCTCTTTCCTTGTTATAAATTGTTGTGTCCTTGCTATGTAAGAATGTAACTTTATTTAGTGCTTTCTGAGAGTGGCACCAGACTTTTGGAAGAACAACACTATTAAGGCAAATAAGTTCTCTGGTTGATGGACTTTTATCAGAAAAGGGCTGTAAAATGTTAATTGGCCCTCTGGCCAGAAGATGATGTAAATCACCTAAGACTTGTGTATACAGCTAGGTATGCAGAGAGAAAGCCTGGTCTCGATAAGAGTCAGGGCTGCTGATGCTGCATAATTTTGTATTATCCATTGATCTCTATGTACAACCAAAAGTATAAAAGGCTTTCCCGAACAATAAAGGATGGACCAGTTTCTCAGACCAGCTTCTCGAACTGGTTTCTTGGAAATCTGGCTTCCCCCATGTCTCTCTCTCTCTTTCTCCCTCTCCCTCCCTCTCCTTTTCAGACTGAATTCCCATCTGTAGTATGGAGGCTCGCCAAGTCTGCTTACTTGCCCTGGCTTCTAAGACCCACGCGAGAAGGAGCCCAAGGCGGGGCACCCTCCGCTATTCAAATGGGCACCGGTGGCCTATCGCAGATGGTGCAAACCTCTTGTCTTGAGGTTTTATTAGTTCTCCACGTAAACCAAGTTATTCAGCCTCTTTTCTCCACTGAATTTTCCTACTATACTATTCTTTCCTAATCTCTCTTTATATTTCTAATTAAATAGTCCTTTCCCAGACTCCGACTCTGTCCCCGCTTCGAATTCCCTGGATCCACCGGGGCTGGACCCCAGCACAGATGGCCAATAGGCACCTGAAAAGATGCTCAGCATTGCTAAGTGTTAGAGAAATGCAAATCAAAACTACAGTGAGGTAACACCTCACACCAGTTAGAATGGCCATCATCAAAAAATCTACAAACAATAAAGGCTGGAGAGGATGTGGAGAAAAGTGAACCCTCTTATAGTTTTGGTGGGAACATAAACATAATGGAAAACAGTCTGGAGGCTCCTCAAAATCTGTAGTTACCATATGATCCAGCAATCCCATTCCTGGGCCTACATATCCAAACAACACTGTAATTTGAAAAGATACGTGTACCCCTATGTTTATAGCTGTGCTATTTACAATAGTGAAGACATGGAAGCAACCTAAGTGTCCATTAATAGATGAATGGATAAAGATGTGGTATTACTCCTTCTAAAATTGAATAGAATAGTGCTATTATCAGCAACATGGATGGACCTAAAAATTATCATATGAAGTAGAGTAAATCAGACAGAGAAAGACAAATACTATATGATGCCACTTATATGTGGAATCTTAAAAAAATGATACAAGATGAACTTATTTACAAAACAGAAACAAACTCACAGATGTAGCAAATAAACTGATAGATACGAAAAAGGGAAGGGGGAAAAATTAGAAGTTTGTGATTAACAGATACACGTAACTATATATAAAATAAAAAACAAGGAGCTACTGTATAGGACAGGAACTATATTCAATATTTTGCAATAACCTATAATGGGAAAATCTGAAAAAAGATATATAAATATACACACACATACACCTGAATCACTTTGCTGTATACCTGAAATTAACACAACATTGTAAATCAACTATATTTCAATTTTTTAAAAGTCTTTAAAAGAATCCTGTGTATCAGTAAGGAAAGAAAAACTAAAGAGTGTAATGCTGGCAGTAAGAACAGCAATTCAACGGAATTGAGAGTCCAGAAATAAACCCATTAATCTGTCGTCAACTGACTTTCAACAATGGTGCCAAGACCACACAATGAAGAAAAACTAGTCTCAACTAAAGGTGCCAGAACAGTGAAATATGCACATATAACAGAATTAAGCTGAACTCTTACCTCACACCATATACAAAAATTAACTCAGAATGAATCAAGGACATACATATAACAATAAAAACTACAAAACTCTTAGATGAGAGAAAGGCTAAATCTTTATAATGTTGGGTCAGACAATAGTTTCTTGGTTCTGGCACCAAAAAGCACAAGCAATGAAAGAAAAAATACACATATTGGACTACGTCAAAATGAAAAACTTTTGTGCATCAAAGGGTACCATCAAGAGAGTAAAAAGACAACCCACATAATGAGTTTTTGCAAGTATTTGCAAATTATATGTCTGATAAGGCACTCATCTCACATGCTAGCAAAGTAATGCTCAAAATTCTCCAAGTGAGGTTTCAACAGTACATGAACCAAGAAATTCCAGATGTTCAAGCTGAATTTAGAAAAGTCAGAGGAACCAGAAATCAAATTGCCAACACCAGTTGGATCATAGAAAAAGCAAGAGAATTCAGAAAAACATCTACTGCTATGCTAAAGACTGACTGTGTGGATCACAACAAACTGTGGAAAATTCTTAAAGAGATGGCAATACCAGATCACCTTACCTGTTTCCTGATATACCTGTGTGCAGGTCAAGAAGCAACAGTTAAAACCAGACATGGAACAGACTGGTTCCAAATTATGAAAGGAGTACGGTAAGTCTCTATATTGTCACTCTGCCTATTTAGCTTATATGCAGAGTACATCATACAAAATGCTGGGCTGGATGAAGCACAAGCTCGAAAAGATTGCTGGGAGAAATATCAATAACCTCAGATATGCAGATGACACCACCCTTATGGCAGAAAGTGAAGAGGAACTAAACAGCCTCTTGATGAAAGTGAAAGAGGAGAGTAAAAAAGCTCGCTTAAAACTCAACAATCAAAACATGAAGATCATGGCATCGGGTCCGATCACTTCATGGGAAATAGATGTGAAAACAATGGAAACAGAGACAGACTTTATTTTCTTGGGCTCTAAATTCACAGCAGATGGTGACTGCAACCATGAAATTCAAAGACACTTGTTCCTTGAAAGAAAAGCTATGACCAACCTAGACAGCATATTAAAAAGCAGAGACATTACTTTGCCAACAAAGATCCGTCTAGTCAAAGCTATGGTTTTTCTAGTAGTCATGTGAGAGTTGAACCATAAAGAAAGCTGAGCACCGAAGAATTTATGCTTTTGAACTGTGGTGTTGGAGAAGACTTGAGAGTCCCTTGGACTACAAGGAGATCCAACCAGTCCATCCTAAAGGAAATCAGTCCTGAGTGTTCATTGGAAGGACTGATGTTGAAACTGAAACTCCGATACTTTGGCCACCTGATGCGAAGAACCGACTCTTTGGAAAAGACCCTGATGCTGGGAAAGATAGAAGGCGGGAGGAGAAGGGGACAACAGAGGATGAGATGGTTGGATGGCATCACTGTGACTCGATAGACAAGAGTTTGAGCAAACTCCAGGAGTTGGTGATGGACAGGGAAGCCTGGCGTGCTACAGTCCATGAGATTGCAAAGAGTCAGACATGACTGAGCAACTGACCTGAACTGAACTGAAGGGTCTAGTATCCAGGATATACAAAACCACTTAGAACTCAAATAAACAACCCAATTGACAAGTCAATTAAAAATGGGCAATGAGGGCTTCCCTGGTGGCTCAGTGGTAAAGAATCTGCCTGCCAATGCAGGAGACACAAGTTGAATCCCTGATCCAGAAAAAGCCTACATGCTGCAAAGCAACTAAGCCTGTGTGCCACTACTATTGAGCCTGTGCTCCAGAGCCTGGGAATCATGACTACTGAACCCACGTACTACAGCTACTGAAGCCCACACACCCTAGAGCTTGTGCCCCACAAGAAGCCATCTCAAGAGCAGCCTGAGCACCACTCCTAAAGAGTAGTCCCTATTTGCTGCAACTAGAAAAAAGCCTGTGCAGCCAAAAATAAAATTAAATTTTTTTAAATGGGCAATGAACCTGAATAGATATTTCTCCAAGGAACAAATATAAATGATCAAGAAACACATGAAAAGATGTTCAATGTCCTTAATTATTAGGGAAATGCAAATCAAAACCACAATGACATCCCATTTCACATGTACTAGGATAACGATTCTAATCCCACCTCCCCAAGGAAAAAGGACTATTTGTCTCTTTTATTCACTGTTTTATTTCCTGAACTAGAACAGTCTCTGACACAAAGCAAGTATGTAATAAATATTTGTTAAATTAATAACAAGCTCTAGGAAATTACATTTCAGGGGAAGGTCCAGAACTAGGAAGATATCATAGTATCCATTTTTCTCCATTGTTGGATTTGGTTATGGTTGTAAAGAGCCAAAACTGCAGCTTAAAGCTTTTTGAACATGACAATTTTCTCTCTCTCTCTCTTTTTTTTTTTGGTGTCAAACTACACTAATTATTTTAAAAAATGAAAAATAACAAGTATGAGAGAGCATGTGGGAAAACTAGAACTTTCATATAATGTTGGTGGGAATATAAAATACAACAACTCCTATGAATGACAGTTTGACAGTTCCTCAATAAGTTAAATGCAGAATTACAGTATGATCATGCTGCTTCATTCATGGGAATATAATAAATGAAAACAAATGTTAAAACAAAACTTGTGGGAGTTCCCTGGTAGGCTACTGGTTAGGATTCAGCACTTTCACTGCCATGGTCCAGGTTCAATCCCTGGTTGGGGAATTGAGATCCTATAAGCCACGCAGTGCAGCCAAAAAACAAAAATTGAGTAGTAATGTCCTGAAAAGAATATATTAAACACACACACAATTGGACATGAATATTAACAGCAGCACTATTCACAATAAGCAAAAGGTGGAAACCACCAAAATGTCCATCAACTGCCAAATGGATTAACAAAATGTGATATATCCACACAATAGAAAGTCATTTGGCCATAAAAAAGAACAAAGTACTGATATATAGTACAATATGGATAAACTAAATGAAAGAAGTCAGATATCAAAGGACACATTGCATGACTCCATTTATATGAAACATCAATAATAGGCAAATCTACAGAAACAGAAAGCAAATTCGTGGTTACTAGGGACTAGAGGGAGCATGAATCAGGAAGTGAGTGCTTAATTGAAAACAGGGTCTCATTTTGAAATGATGAAAATATTCTAGAACTAGATGGTGGTGATGGTTATACCATATTGTGAATATATTATGCCACTGAAGTATATATACACTTTAAAATGGTTTATATGGTGAATTTTATATTTTTCAATAAAAATAAATTTTATTTCTATATATAATTATGAACATTGATAAAATGAAAATTTTAAAACAATTCCACTTATAGTAGCATCCAAAAAAATTAAATTCACAATGATAAACTTAACAAATATGTACAAAATCTATACATTGAAAACAATAAAGCACTGCTGAGAGAAATAGAAGCAGTAAATTTCTCTTGCTCAGAGGGAAAGTAAAAAAAGAATTAATTTTAAAAGAAACATATATTAAGGTCTGCATTTTGGCATAAAAGATGTCTTACAAACGGTTTTAATTGAGAGAGCTTGAAATGAATTACTTTTTCTAGTTAAGAATAATCAAATTTTATACATATAGGAGTCAGTAAAAAAATTTTCCATTAGGTTATGTATGACACATTAGTAAGGGGTAAACAAAACTGTATCATGAGGAAAAATACTTTTGGTTACCTTTCTATCACTCTAACCCTGTCAACCCAATAAAGATGGAATGGCAGCAGTGTTACTAAGCAATCCTGCTTAAAGTAAAACTGACCCTTTGTTGGCATCTGGACTGGAAGGCTCCTGGTGAGAAGCCACAGCTTTGGGCTTCCCTAAATGCAGTATAATCATTCCATTCTCTGGAAAACCTTGGTAGTTAAGGCCTTGCTCGTGGGCTAAGAAACATGAAATTACCAAGCCATGATAACTTGCAACCACTGGCACGAGCTTTTTTTCTTCTTCTTCTTTACACCTGGGCTGTCATTTAGGGAAGCAGAGAAAGCCTCAGGAATGCTGTGAGGATCCTTACCACAATTCTGATGCTGTTCTCACCACATGCAGTGTTTACTGTCATAGCTGAGAGCTTTCAAGTTTAAATGTCAGTCTGAACCCCAGATCAACAACAGTCATAAAGCCACTGCATGACCTAATGAATTTAATTTAGAAAGCAGATATCGAAAGTTCAAGAAACCACATAAGGCAAATTCACCTCTTAAAAAGTTAGAAGAATATGCAACATTATAAGAGGAGAAAACTCAGAAAAATAGGACTTTAATGGGGACTTACTATTTTAAACTGTTCTACTAAAAACTAGACCAAATTAATGACTATTGATGTTATGCAAATTATTTAAAAGCATATAGATCATCAATTACTTAAGTCTAAGAGGAAAGCATCATTACACTTGCAGGCCTTACTGTCACATTTAAGCATCCGCCCAGGTGGCGGGGGGGGGGGGGGGACAGTTGGGGGGGGTCCATCGTCCACATCTGAAATGGGAACAAAGCAACCCTGAGTGGCAGGAGGGGGATTTGGGAGCCAGGAGCCCTGACTTGGGAGTTCGCACATCAGGCACTCTCGTCGGGGCAGGAGGGGGCTGAGGGACGGTTCTCGTCCACTGGGGCCGCTGCCCCACACTCCTGCCGCTGTCACCGGAGCCGGCCAGGCGACTCGAGGAGGCTCCGGACAGGTCGCCCCGTCCGCTCAGGATAAACTCACGCCCCCTCTCACGCCCAGCCCCAGGGCACGACACTCGCCCGTCTGACCGCCGCCAGGTGGACCCCGGCCGGGCCGCGGCTCCGGGCGCTTCCGCGGCAACCCCTCGGCTCGGCCGGGCCGGTTCGGGGCTCCCGCGGTGGCCACAGAGCCCGAGGGCTGGCCCCCTCGCTCGGCCGCCGGGACCCCGGCGAGGCGGCCTCTCCACAGCCAACGGCCACGGGCAACGGCCGCTGCCCGCGCGCACCCGCCCCGCTGGCCTGCGCGTTCGGTGCCCGGCTCCCGGCGTCCACCTGTTGGTCGCACTCGGGGCATGATTCGGTGGCCATCTTCACTTTCTTGGCTCAAGTTGCAGACAAGCTTTTCTCTGAAGAGGCTCGGGCTCCGCCCCTGGTACCTCAGCCGCCCAGCCTCAGCCCGCCAGGTCCAGGATAGCCGGAGCCAGGCTCTGACCGGTGAGAGCGGGCGCGTCCGCAAGCTCGCTCAGAGCCTGCGGGCCGAGGGGGCGAGGCGCGACGTGCGCCGGCTCTGAGGGTCTGCGGAACAGCTCCCATTCACAGGGATCGGCTCCTCACAAGATTACTTGGCCTGGATCTTCAGGAGGAACAATAGGTACGCCCCCTCTAGGCCGGCATGGGGGCGTGGCTTGGCCGCGACTCCGCAGTGAAGGGCATCGGTCTCGACCAACAAATGGGTCGTGGTATTGAGCACGCCCCCTCTCTGAGAGGAAGAAGAGAGAGTGAAAAGCAGGTGGAGAGGGAGGTGCTTGGCACAGATCCTGATGTTTGATAAACTTCTGTCTCACAAGTCTAATCATTGAGAAATTGGAGTAGAGATGTCATTCAAGCCCTGGGCCCAGGATTGGGGATTAAAAATTCATTCGTTTAATGAATAATTGCCTAAGGCCCACTATCGGGCAAATTTGAATAATGTGCGATTTGTCTGCCCTCAAACACCTTCTAGCTATTTAGATCTGTTACTACTTAAGAGCCCACAATGAAAGACCAGTTTGTTTTAAATTCATCATGCATTTTTAAGAAAAAAAAAAATTTACTCATAAAATGAAGTGAAAAAATATATACAAAATACAAGTTCATTTTTTAAATGTGGGATTCGACAGTCATAAAATTACACTTAAAATTATATTTCAACAATCGGAGCAAATATAACTAAGAAAATAAGAAAGTAAATTTCATTCTGACAAAATTTGCCCATGAGCATTTATTACAATGGGTATTACTCCAGTACTCTTGCCTGGAAAATCCCATAGGCAGAGGAGCCTGGTAGGCTGCAGTCCATGGGGTCGCTAAGAGTCGGACACGACTGAGCGACTTCACTTTGACTTTTCACGTTCGTGCATTGGAGAAGGAAATGGCAAACCACTCCAGTATTCTTGCCTAGAGAATCCCAGGGATGAGGGAGCCTGGTGGGCTGCCGTCTATGGGGTCGCACAGAGTTGGACACGACTGAAGCGACTTAGCAGCAGCAGCCGCACAATGGGTATTGCACTGATATCCGTTCTACGATTTTAAGGAAAGCAAAGGCATTAGTGAAATTTCTATTCTACATGTTAATGCCTGTAAGCACACTTTGAATGAAGACAATGTATATAAATATTTTAAGTTTTCAATGTGACAAGTAAGGTTGTTTCTTGTTTAGTCACTTACCTAAATGAGTTTGGATTGATAAAAGCACCACTTGTAGAGAAAAATTTACGTCGAAACCGTCTCTAGGTTCTCGTGGCAGGAAAATTATCTTAAACCATTAAACTATGTTAATGGTGATGGAAGAATAGATTTTAAAGCAATTTTAGTAAATTCATGATTCATTCTTACCCTTTATCCAAGATGAAGTGATGATGTAGTTTCATACATCATATTCGGAGGAGGAGAGGCCCCCTCAGAAAGGAGCACGAGGCTTTAGAGCGGATGAAGGGAGAGAGATTTGGACCCCAAATTTTCTCCCTGTTCTTTGGCTTCTGTGTGGTCCCAGACGGTATGCCTCATCCAGCTTCAAGGCTGCTGACGGGCTGCTGGAAATGACATAGGAGCCTCAAAAAAAGCCTGACCCCAGCCAGCCGCTGCTGTTCAGGAAGGCGTTCACCAATCACATGCTGATGGTGGGACGGAACAGGGAGAAGGGCTGGAGTCAGCCCCAAATCCAGCCCTTGCAAAACCTCACTCTGCTCTCCGCCCGCTCAGCTCTCCACTACTCCCTGCAGCTCTTCGAAGACCTGAAGGCATTCAAAGGCGGAGGACCAGCGCGTAGGCCTCTTCCGACCTTGGCTCAACATGGAACTCAGGCTGTGTTCAGCTCTGCGCCTCCGCCTGCAGTTTTGACAAAGCTGGGTTGTTGGAGTGCATCCGCAGGCTGGTGAAAGACAAGGACTGGGTTCCTGAGGGCGTGGGAGCCCTCACTACGTGTCTGCAATCTTCCCTGGATATGCCTTGAGCCCTATCTCCCTCCTGGAGGATCCATCCTTCATCTGAGCCTGGGTAGGTGGGGTGGGCGACTGCAAGCTGAGGGAAAATTAAGCGCCCGCCGTGTTCGTGCAGCAAGAGGCACAAAAGAAGGGCTGCGAACAGGTCCTCTGGCTATGGGTCTGACCTCCAATTCACCGAGGTGGGCACCAAGAACATCTTCGTCTTCTGGACCCACGACAATAGGGCGCTGGAACTGGTGACCCCTTCACTGGACCGTGTCATCCTGCCTTGGCTAGTCCAACAGAGTCTGCTGGACCTGGCTCAAACCTGGGATGAATTCCGGGTGGTGGAGTGTAAGATCACCATGAATGTGTTCTTGCGGGCGCTGGAGGACTGTCAGTTTCGAGGAGTCTATGGCTCAGGAACTACTCGTCAGGTCTGCCATGTGCATTGAATCCTGCACCAAGGCAAGCATTTCCACATTCCCACTAAGGAAAATGGGGCTGAACTTATCCTGCGCTTCTACAAGGAGCTGAAGGCTATCCAGTATGCATCAAAAGCCCACAAAAGGATGCTCCTGGTGCAATGCTGCAGGCTATGCCGGGCCACTCACTCCAGCGACCACCAACCTGTAGCAGCCACCCCAGTTGGACCTTCACCTCCATACCAATGATTCACCTGAAGTGATATGAAATAAAAGACAGAGGAAACTGGGTCTCTGCCACCCCTACATTACACTCCCGAAGTCATAAGAGCCTGACCCAGGCATCTTAGCCTCTAGCCCTGCCGTTCAGGCCTTGGGGACCTGTACTGCCCTCTGCTCTGTACTGTGTGGTCAAAGATTGTTGGGTCAAGACATTTAGGAAACACCTTGAGCCCAAATCTGCATCTCTGTTTTCAGGCCGGATCTCCCCAGGGCTGCCATTGATTTTTTTTTCCTTTAGCTGCAGTTTTGAAAAAAAAAAAAAATGCCAAGGAACAAGAAAAGAAATTCATATTCAATCCTAATGAATAGCTAGATCTGACAATTTATCCAAGAGAGTAATGGTTAGAATTTAAAATGTCTTTCAATGAAATAAACTGTTTCCAGATCCACGATTTTCCTGTATGGGGATTTTCTTTTGAGGGAAAGTGCAATTCAAACTGGTCTATAACATTTGTATAATATTTAATTATAATTTTTCACATATGTGCAATGTCAAGTTCATAGTCTCTTTCACTGATAATTATTGTTAGAATATGAAATAACAATACATGAAACTGTTCTTCCAACTTTCCAACTTAAATTTTTGTTCTTCAGTCTTAACTGCTGCACTTGCATTCCTTCCTTCCACTGATACATTAAAATCCAAAAAGCTTCCCTGGTGGCTCAGATAGTTAAGAATCTGAGACCTGGGTTTGATCCCTGGGTCAGGTAGATCCCCTGGAGAAGGGAATGACTACCCACTCCAGTTCTCTTGCCTGGAGGGTTCTATGGACAGAGGAGCCTGGTGGGCTACAGTCCATGGAGTCGCAAAGAGTTGGACACAACTAAGCTACTAACACTTGCACTTCACTCCTTTCATCCTTCACAAAATACTAGCAAACCAAATTTAGCAACATATTGAAAGGTTTATATGTCATGACCCAGATGAGATTTATTCTCAGATTAATTCTCAGATATTCAACATACAAAAACCATTCAGTGGAATAAACCACAGGGGTAACAGCAACAAAATGGTGGAATAGGAGTTTTCTACCATCCTCCCTTCAAAGAACAGTAGTTTTGACAACATGCACAAGTGAGGATATCTTTGTGGAAGTCCAGGAGTCCAGTGAAGAAGTTCTAGCACATCCTTGGAGCAAAAAGCAAATCCAAGACTGGACACACTAAAGAGGACCAAAAAAGCAGTTTTACATTATTTGTGCCATTCTTTCCTCAGTGTAGCACATCTCAGAGGCAAAAGAGACCTCCTAGGGCTGGAATTTCTTTCACAGCAGCAAGTGAGAGCAGGTGAATAAGTGACCAGTTTCTCCCCAAGCTGTGCAGGACACTCCCAAAGAGGCCCACTTCTTTCTGACCCTATCCAGAATATGAGGGCAGTTACACAGCTAAGAGTGGGGAGAGGCTGGGAACACAGTAGGCAGTGCTTGAAATGCATCAATGAGATGTGAATTCTTCTGTTTTGTAGACTCTGTTAGAGGATCACCCACAAACCTCTGAAGAGGCCTTACCAGCAGATCCCCCCAACTGGCCCAAAGAGATTTATTGCCAACACTCTCCACACCTCACCCACACAGTCTTCTGCCTTGCAGCCAGCATCCTGTGTGTGCCCCTGAGGTGGAAAGTACAAGCAGTGGCAGAAAGCTTGTGTGTATATGCATAAAGCTGGCCCAACTCTGCAAGACTGTGAGAAAGCAAACAAACTTCAACATTCCCTGATAGCTCAGTTGGTAAAAAATCCACCTGCAATGCAGGAGATCCCGGTTCGATTCCTGGGTTGGGAAGATCCCCTGGAGAAGGGAAAGGCTACACACTCCAGTATTCTGGCCTAGAGAATTCCATGGACTGTATAGTCCATGGGGTCACAAACAGTCATGAGCAACTGAGCGACTTTCACTTTCTTAGGAAAAGTAAAACTGATTCTGTCAGTTCAAGGCCTAGACTGAATCATGAAGAAATTAAAAGTTTGAACAAACCAGTAACAAGCACGAAGGTTGAATTAGTAATTTTAAAAACTTCCCAAATAGAAAAGCTTAAGATGAGATGGTTTCATTAGTGAATTCTACCAAACATTTAAAGAATTAATTCCAGTCATTCTCAAATTCTTGCAAAAAATTGAAGGCAAAGGAATACTTCTAAACTTATTTTAGAAGGCCAACATTACCCTGACATCAAAAAAAGAAAGGAAAAGTAGAAAATAACAGTACAATATCTCTGAAAAACATAGATGTAAAAATCCTCAGCAAAATATTAGGACTATGAATTCAACAGCATAGTAAAAGGATTATATGGTGATGATCAAGTGGAATTTAACCCTGAGACTCAACATATATAAATCAATAATGCTGATACACCACTTTAACAGATTCAAGGAGGAAAATCATATGATCATCTCAGATGCAGAAAAGGCATTTGCCAAAATTCATCATCCTTTCATGATAAACTCTCAACAGATTAGGTATAATAATAATAAAGGCCTAATTAGGCCTTTTAAGGTATATTATTAGGTAAATAATAATAAAGGTATAATAATAATAAAAGCTAATAATAATTAGCTATGATAAGCCCATAGCTAATAACTTTGTTGCTGTTATTGTTCAACCACTCAGTTCTGTCTGACTCTTTGTGACCCCAGAGACTGCAGCACGCCAGGCTTCCCTGTCCTTCACTAGTTCCCAGAGTTTACTCAAGCTCATGTCCATTGAGTCAATGATGCCATCCAACCATCACATCCTCTGTCATCCCCTTCTCCTGCCTTTGATCTTTCCAAGCACCAGAGTCTTTTCCAATGAGTCAGCTTTTCGCATCAGATAGCCAAAGTATTGGAGTTTCAGCTATAGCATCAGCCTTTCCAATGAATATTCAGGGTTGATTTCCTTTAAGGATTGCTGGTTTGATCTCTTTGTTGTCCAAGGGACTCTCAAGAGTCTTCTCCAGCACCACAGCTTGAAAGCATCTATTTTTCTGTGCTCAGCTGTCTTCATGGTCCAACTCTCACATTCATACGTGACTACTGGAAAAACTATAGCTTAACTATATGGACTTTCGTCGTTCCTCTTTCCCCTGGGTCCTGGTGCACACAAAGTTTTGTTTGTGTCCTCCAAAAGTCTCTGTTTTCCCCAATCCTGTGAAAGTTCTGTAACCAAATCCCACTGACCTTCAAAACGGGATTCCCAGTCCCTTTGCCCTAGTTTGGGAAGTCTAATGTGGGGCCTAGAACCTTCACAACCATGCAAGAACTTCTTTGCTATAATTGTTCTCCAGTTTGTGGGTCACTCACTCAGTGGCTCTATGGTAGGGCTAATGGTGACCTCTTCCAAGAGGGCTTATGCCACCACTCCACTCATCCCAAGACTACTGCTGCCAGTGCCCATCCCTGCAGCAGGCCACTGATGACCCATGCCTCTGTGGCAAACCCTCACACATTCAGAGGCAGGTCTGGTTCAGTCTCTTGTGGGGGTCACTGATCCTTTTCCCTGGGTACTGGTGAGCACAAGTTTTTTATCTGTCCCCTCTGAGAGTCTCTGGCAGGTATGGGGTTTGATTTTAATGTAATTGCAGCCCTCCTACCATCTTATTGTGGCTTCTCCTTTGTCCCTAGACATAGGGTATCTTTTTTTGGTGGGTTGCAACATAATCCTGCCCACGGTTCACCAGCTAGTTGCGATTTTGTTGTTTTCACAGGAGAAGATGACAGCACATTCTTCTAATCTGCCATCTGCATCAAAACTAGCTAATATCATACCCAACAGCGAAAAGCTAAAAGCTTTTCCCCTAAGATCAGGCCAAGACAAGGGTGCCCACTCTCACCACTTCTATTCAACATGGTACTGGAATTCCTAACCAGAGCAATTAAATGAGAAAAAGATATATAGCCTACATAAATAGAAATTATTTTTGGAAAATTCTTAAAGAAATGGGAATAACAGACCACCTAACCTGCCTCCTGAGAAACCTGTAGGCAGGTCAAGAAACAGCAGCTGGAACTGGACAAAGAACAACAGACTGGTTCAAAATTGAGAAAGGAGTACATCAAGGCTCTATATTGCCACCCTGCTTATTTAACTTATATGAAGAGAAGTTAACATATACAATATAAACTTAAATAAGTTATGTAACATCATGTGAAATGCCAGGCTGAATGAAGCACAAACTGGAATCATGATTGCCAGGAGAAATGTCACCAGCCTCAGATATGCAGATGACACTACCCTAATGGTAGAAAGGAAACAGGAACTAAAAAGCCCCTTGATGAAGGTGAAAGAGGAGAGTGAAAGGCTGGCTGAAAACGCAACATTCAAAAAATGAAGGTCATCTAGAAGAAATAAAAAAAGAGTCAATATATAATGAATAATGCAATAAATGAGATCACAAACACTCTGGAGGCAACAAATAGTAGAATAACAGAAGCAGAAGATAGGATTAGTGAAATAGATGATAGAATGGTAGAAATAAATGAATCAGAGAGGAAAAAAAGAAAAACGAATTAAAAGAAATGAGGACAATCTCAGAGACCTCCAGGACAATATAAACCACTCCAACATTCAAATTATAGGAGTCCCAGAAGAAGAAGACAGAAAGACCACGAGAAAATACTTGAGGAGATAATAGTTGAAAACTTCCCTAAAATGGGGAAGGAAATAATCACCCAAGTCCAAGAAACCCAGAGAGTCCCAAACAGGATAAACCCAAGGCAAAACACCCAAAGACACATATTAATCAAATTAACAAAGCTCAAACACAAAGAACAAATATTAAAAGCAGCAAGGGAAAAACAACAAATAACACACAAGGGTATTCCGATAAGGATAATAGCTGATCTTTCAATAGAAACTCTTCAGGCCAGGAGGGAATGGCAAGACATACTTAAAGTGATGAAGGAAATAACCTACAGTCCAGATTACTGTACCCAGCAAGGATCTCGTTCAAATATGAAGGAGAAATCAAAAGCTTTACAGACAAGCAAAAGCTGAGAGAATTCAGCACCACCAAACCAGCTCTCCAACAAATGCTAAAGGATAGTCTCTAGACAGGAAACACAAAAAGGGTGTATAAACCTGAACCCAAAACAATAAAGTAAATGGCAATGGGATCATACTTATCAATAATTACCTTAAACGTAAATGGATTGAATGCCCCAACCAAAAGACAAAGACTGGCTGAATGGATACAAAAACAAGACCCCTATATATGTTGTCTACAAGAGACCCACCTCAAAACAAGGGACACATACAGACTGAAAGTGAAGGGCTGGAAAAAGATATTCCATGCAAATAGAGAACAAAAGAAAGCAGGAGTAGCAATACTCATATCAGATAAAATAGACTTTAAAACAAAGGCTGTGAAAAGAGACAAAGAAGGCCATTACATAACTATCAAAGAATCAATCCAAGAAGAAGATATAACAATTATAAATATAGGGGCTTCCCTGGTGGTGCAGAGGTTAAAGCATCTGCCTGCAATATGGGAGAGCTGGGCTACAGTCCACGGGTGGCAAAGAGTCAGACATGACTGAGCAACTTCACCTTCACCTTCATGCACCCAACATAAGAGCACTGCGATATGTAAGACAAATGCTAACAAGTATGAAAGGGGAAATTAACAATAACACAATAATAGTGGGAGACTTTAATGCCCCACTCACACCTATGGACAGATCAACTAAACAGAAAATTAACAAAGAAACACAAACTTTAAATGATACAATAGACCAGTTAGACCTAATTGATATCTATAGGACATTTCACCCCAAAACAATGAATTTCACCTTTTCCTCAAGTGCTCACAGAACCTTCTCCAGGATAGATCACATCCTGGGCCATAAATCTAGCCTTGATAAATTCAAAAAAATTGAAATCATTCCAAGCATCTTTTCTGACCACAATGCAGTAAGATTAGATCTCAATTACAGGAGAAAAACTATTAAAAATTCCAACATATGGAGGCTGAACAACACGCTTTTGAATAACCAACAAATCACAGAAGAAATCAAAAAATAAATCAAAATATGCATAGAAATGAATGAAAATGAAAACACAACAACCCAAAATCTGTGGGACACTATAAAAGCAGTGCTAAGGGGGAAGTTCATAGCAATACAGGCATACCTCAAGAAACAAGAAAAAAGTCAAATAAATAACCTAACTCTACACCTAGAGCAACTAGAAAAGGAAGAAATGGAGAACCCCAGGGTTAGTAGAAGGAAAGAAATCTTTAAAATTAGGGCAGAAATAAATGCAAAAGAAACAAAAGAGACCAGAGCAAAAATCAACAAAGCCAAAAGCTGGTTCTTTGAAAGGATAAATAAAATTGACAAACCATTAGCCAGACTCATCAAGAAACAAAGGGAGAAAAATCAAATCAATAAAATTAGAAATGAAAATGGAGAGATCACAACAGATAACACAGAAATACAAAGGATCATAAGAGACTACTATCAGCAATTATATGCCAATAAAATGGACAACGTGGAAGAAATGGACAAATTCTTAGAAAAGTACAACTTTCCAAAACTGAACCAGGAAGAAATAGAAAATCTTAACAGACCCATCAAAAGCATGGACATTGAAACTGTAATCAGAAATCGTCCAACAAACAAAAGCCCAGGTCCAGACAGCTTCACAGCTGAATTCTACCAAAAATTTAAAGAAGAGCTAACACCTATCCTACTCAAGCTCTTCCAGAAAATTGCAGAGGAAGGTAAACTTCCAAATTCATTCTATGAGGCCATCATCACCCTAATAGCAAAACCTGACAAAGATACTACAAAAAAAAGAAAACTACAGGCCAATATCACTGATGACCATAGATGCAAAAATCCTTAACAAAATTATAGCAATCAGAATCCAACAACACATTAAAAAGATCATACACCATGACCAAGTGGGCTTTATCCCAGGGATGCAAGGATTCTTCAATATCTGCAAATCAATCAATGTAATTCACCACATTAACAAATTGAAAAATAAAAGCCATATGATTATCTCAATAGATGCAGAGAAAGCCTTTGACAAATTTCAACATCCATTTATGATAAAAACTCTCCAGAAAGCAAGAATAGAAGGAACATACCTCAACATAATAAAAGCTATATATGACAAACCCACAGCAAACATTATCCTCAATGGTGAAAAATTGAAAGCATTTCCCCTAAAGTCAGGAACAAGACAAGGGTGCCCACTTTCACCGCTACTATTCAACATTGTTCTGGAAGTTTTGGCCACAGCAATCAGAGCAGAAAAAGAAATAAAAGGATTCCAAATTGGAAAAGAAGAAGTAAAACTCTCACTGTTTGCAGATGACATGATCCTCTACATGGAAAACCCTAAAGACTCCACCAGAAAATTACTAGAGCTAATCAATGAATATAGTAAAGTTGCAGGATATAAAATCAACACACAGAAATCCCTTGCATTCCTATACACGAATAATGAGAAAGTAGAAAAAGAAATTAAGGAAACAATTCCATTCACCATTGCAACGAAAAGAATAAAATACTTAGGAATATATCTACCTAAAGAAACTAAAGACCTATATATAGAAAACTATAAAACACTGATGAAAGAAATCAAAGAGGACACTAATAGATGGAGAAATATACCATGTTCATGGATTGGAAGAATCAATATAGTGAAAATGAGTATACTACCCAAAGCAATTTACAAATTCAATGCAATCCCTATCAAGCTACCAGCCACATTTTTCACAGAACTAGAACAAATAATTTCAAGATTTGTATGGAAATACAAAAAACCTCGAATAGCCAAAGCAATCTTGAGAAAGAAGAATGGAACTGGAGGAATCAACTTGCCTGCCTTCAGGCTGTATTACAAAGCCACAGTCATCAAGACAGTATGGTACTGGCACAAAGACAGACATATAGATCAATGGAACAAAATAGAAAGCCCAGAGATAAATCCACACACATATGGACACCTTATCTTTGACAAAGGAGGCAAGAATATACAATGGAGTAAAGACAACCTCTTTAACAAGTGGTGCTGGGAAAACTGGTCAACCACTTGTAAAAGAATGAAACTAGATCACTTTCTAACACCGTACACAAAAATAAACTCAAAATGGATTAAAGATCTAAATGTAAGATCAGAAACTATAAAACTCCTAGAGGAGAACATAGGCAAAACACTCTCAGACATAAATCACAGCAGGATCCTCTGTGACCCACCTCCCAGAATACTGGAAATAAAAGCAAAAATAAACAAATGGGATCTAATTAAAATTAAAAGCTTCTGCACAACAAAGGAAAATATAAGCAAGGTGAAAAGACAGCCTTCTGAATGGGAGAAAATAATAGCAAATGAAGCAACTGACAAACAACTAATCTCAAAAATATACAAGCAACTTATGCAGCTCAATTCCAGAAAAATAAACGACCCAATCAAAAAATGGGCCAAAGAACTAAATAGACATTTCTCCAAAGAAGACATACGGATGGCTAACAAACACATGAAAAGATGCTCAACATCACTCATTATTAGAGAAATGCAAATCAAAACCACAATGAGGTACCACTTCACACCAGTCAGAATGGCTGCGATCCAAAAATCTGCAAGCAATAAATGCTGGAGGGGGTGTGGAGAAAAGGGAACCCTCCTACACTGTTGGTGGGAATGCAAACTAGTACAGCCACTATGGAGAACAGTGTGGAGATTCCTTAAAAAATTGCAAATAGAACTACCTTATGACCCAGCAATCCCACTGCTGGGCATACACACCGAGGAAACCAGAATTGAAAGAGACACATGTACCCCAATGTTCATCGCAGCACTGTTTATAATAGCCAGGACATGGAAACAACCTAGATGTCCATCAGCAGATGAATGGATAAGAAAGCTGTGGTACATATACACAATGGAGTATTACTCAGCAGTTAAAAAGAATTCATTTGAATCAGTTCTGATGAGATGGATGAAACTGGAGCCGATTATACAGAGTGAAGTAAGCCAGAAAGAAAAACACCAATACAGTATACTAACACATATATATGGAATTTAGGAAGATGGCAATGACGACCCTGTATGCAAGACAGGGAAAGAGACACAGATGTGTATAACGGACTTTTGGACTCAGAGGGAGAGGGAGAGGGTGGGATGATTTGGGAGAATGACATTCTAACATGTATACTATCATGTGAATTGAATCACCAGTCTATGTCTGATGCAGGATGCAGCATGCTTGGGGCTGGTGCATGGGGATGACCCAGAAAGATGTTATGGGGAGGGAGGTGGGAGGGGGGTTCATGTTTGGGAATGCATGTAAGAATTAAAGATTTTAAAATTTAAAAAATAAAAAACTAAAATAAAAAAATAAAGATAAGAGAAAAAAAAAATAAAATCAACACACAGAAATCCTTTGCATTCCTATACACTAATAATGAGAACGTAGAAAAAGAAATCAAGAAAACAATCCCATTCACCATTGCAATGAAAAGAATAAAATACTTGGGAATATATCTACCTAAAGAAACTAAAGACCTATATATAGAAAACTATAAAACACTGGTGAAAGAAATCAAAGAGGACACTAATAGATGGAGAAATATACCATGTTCATGGATCAGAAGAATCAATATAGTGAAAATGAGTATACTACCCAAAGCAATCTATAGATTCAATGCAAGCCCTATCAAGCTACCAGCTGTATTTTTCACAGAGCTAGAACAAATAATTTCACAATTTGTATGGAAATACAAAAAACCTCGAATAGCCAAAACAATCTTGAGAAAGAAGAATGGAACTGGAGGAATCAACCTGCCTGACTTCAGGCTCTATTACAAAGCCACAGTCATCAAGACAGAATAGTACTGGCACAAAGACAGAAATATAGATCAATGGAACAGAATAGAAAGCCCAGAGGTAAATCCACACACCTATGGACACCTTATCTTTGACAAAGGAGGCAAGAATATACAATGGATTAAAGACAACCTCTTTAACAAGTGGTGCTGGGAAAACTGGTCAACCACTTGTAAAAAGAATGAAACCAGAACACTTTCTAACACCATTCACAAAAATAAACTCAAAATGGATTAAAGATCTAAACATAAGACCAGAAACTATAAAACTCCTGGAGGAGAACATAGGCAAAACACTCTGTGACATAAATCACAGCAGGATCCTCTATGATCCACCTCCCAGAATACTGGAAATAAAAGCAAAAATAAACAAATGGGATCTAATTAAAATTAAAGGCTTCTGCACAACAAAGGAAACTATAAGCAAGGTGAAAAGACAGCCTTTGGAATGGGAGAAAATAATAGCAAATGAAGCAACTGACAAACACCTAATCTCAAAAATATACAAGCAACTTATGCAGCTCAATTCCAGAAAAATAAGTGACCCAATCAAAAAATGGGCCAAAGAACTAAATAGACATTTCTCCAAAGAAGACATATGGATGGCTAACAAACACATGAAAAGATGCTCAACATCACTCATTATCAGAGAAATGCAAATCAAAACCACAATGAGGTACCATTTCACACCAGTCAGAATGGCTGCGATCCAAAAGTCTACAAGCAATAAATGCTGGACAGGGTGTGGAGAAAAGGGAACCCTCTTACACTGTTGGTGGGAATGCAAACTAGTACAGCCTCTATGGAGAACAGTGTGGAGATTCCTTAAAAAACTGCAAATAGAACTGCCTTATGACCCAGCAATCCCACTGCTGGGAGTACACACCAAGGAAACCAGAATTGAAAGAGACACATGTACTCCAATGTTAATTGCAGCACTGTTTATAATAGCCAGGACATGGAAGCAACCTAGATGTCCATCAGCAGATGAATGGATAAGAAAGCTGTGGTATATACACAATGGAGTATTACTCAACCATTAAAAAGAATACATTTGAATCAGTTCTAATAAGGTGGATGAAACTGGAGCCAATTATATAGTGAAGTAAGCCAGAAAGAAAAACACCAATACAGTATACTAACACATATATATGGAATTTAGAAAGATGGTAACAATAACCCTGTATGCGAGACAGCAAAAGAGACACAGATGTATAGAACAGACTTTTGGACTCTGTGGGAGAGGGAGAGGGTGGGATGACTTGGAAGAATGGCATTGAAACATGTATACTATTATGTAAGAAACAAATCACCAGTCTAGGTTCGATACAGGATACAGGATACTTGGGGCTGGTGCACTGGGATGACCCAGAGAGATGATATGGGGAGGGTGGTGGGAGGGGGGCTCAGGATTGGGAACTCATGTACACATGTGGCAGATTCATGTCAATGTATGGCAAAACCAATACAGTATTGTAAAGTAAAAAAAAATAATAATAAAGAGCAAAAAATAAAAGGGAAAAAACTGAAGGTCATGGCATCAGGTCCCATCACTTCATGGCAAATAGATGGGGAAACAATGGAAACAGTAACAGACTTTATTTTCTTGGGCTCTAAAATCATTTCAAACAGTGACTCCAGCCATGAAATTAAAAGACACTTGTTTCTTGAAAGAAAAGCTATGACAAACCTAGACAGCTCATTAAAAAGCAGAGGCATCACTTTGCGAACAAAGGTCCATATAGTCAAAGCTGTGGTTTTTCCAGTAGTCATGTAAGGATGTGAGAGTTGGACCACAAAGAAAGCTGAGTGCCAAAGAATTGATGCTTTTGAACTGTGGTGTTGGAGAAGACTCTTAAGAGTCCTTTGGACTGCAAGGAGATCAGTCAGTCCTAAAGGAAATCAACCCTGAATATTCATTGGGAAGACTGATGCTGAAGCTGAAACTTCAATACTTTGGCCACCTGATGCGAAGAACTGACTCATTGGAAAAGACCCTGATGCTGGGAAAGATTGAAGGCAGGAGGACAAGGGGATGACAGAGGATAAGATGGCTGGATAGCATCACCAATTCAGTGGACATGAGTTTGAGCTAACTCCAGGAGACAGTGAAGAACAGGGAAGCCTGACGTGCTACAGTCCATGGGGTCACAAAGAGTTGAACATGACTCAGAGACTGAACAAAAATAAATATAAAGGAAGAAGAAAATTTGTCTCTGTTTGCAGATGACATAATCTTATATAGCTTATAGAATTAGTAAATTAATTCAATAAAGTTGCAGGATAAAAATATTCAATAAATAAAAAATCAATTGCAGGGGACTTCCCTGGCCATCCAGTGGCTCTGTGCTCCCAATGCAGGGGCCCCAGTTTCTATCTCTAACCAGGAAACTAGATCCCACATGCTACCACAAATATTGAAGATCCCACGTACTGCAACTAAGACCCTGCATAACCAAATAAATTAATTAAATAAATAAATATTTTAAAAAATCAGTTGTATTTTTAAACACAAACAATGAACTGCAAGAAAGATAAGTTAAGAAAGCAGCCCCATTGATAATAGCATCAAAAGTAATAAAATATTTAGGAATAATTTTACCCAAAGAGGTGAAATATCTCTACATTAAAAATTATAAGTGAAAGTGTTAGTTGCTTAGTTGTGTCTGGCTCTTTGTGACGCCATAGACTGTAGCCCACCAGACTCCTCTCTCCATGGAATTCTCCAGGTAAGAATACTAGGATGGGTAGTCATTCCCTTCTCCAGGGGATCTTCCCGACCCAAGGATCGAACCCAGGTCTCCTGTATTGCAAGCAGATATTTTACCACTTGATATAAAAATTATAGGACTTTCCTGGTGGTACAGAGGATAAGAATCTGCTTGCCAAAAATTCACATGCAATCACAAAAGATGTTGAATGGCCAGATGAACCCTGAAAAAGAACAAAGCTGGTGACACTGAGGAAAGGGGAGAGGCACATGCAGATGAGCGACAGAGGGCATTGGTGGGTGACTCCCTTTTCCATGGAGGGAATGCAGGGCCAGGAGATGGTGGTGGTATGTGAATGCCACCATACTAATCCATGCCTGGGTCCTCCACCATCACTGGCTCAAGTGTGGGTCAGAGGGCCTGGTCAGTCATTGGCCCTTGCTGTCTTCCTTTCCACGGTGCAAGTCAACCAGCAGTCCTGGCAGGCTTGGGCTGAATGTCCCAGCAGACTGGCTAAATGGTTACAAAACAAGACACATATATATGCTGTCTATAAGAGACGCACATTAGATCTAGAGACACATACAATCTGAAAGCAAGGTAATGGAAAAGAAGTATTCCATGCATATGGAAATCAAAAGAAAGCTAGAGTAGCAGTACTCATTTAAGACAAAATAGACTTTTTAAAATAAAGACAATAATCAAGGGATCAATCCAAGAAGAATAACAATTGTAAATACATATGTATTCAACATAGGAGAACCTCAATATATAAGTCAAATACTAAGAACTTAAAGGGAGAAATGGACAGTAACACAATAATAGTGGAGAACTTTAGCACCCTACTTCATGAATGAACAGATCATCCAGACATAAAACCAAAAAGTAAACAAAGGCAAGAAATGACAAATTAGATCAGATGGACTTAATGGATATTTATGGAGCATTCCATCCAAAAGCAGCAGAATACATATTCTTCTCAAGTTCACATGGACTATTCTCCAGAATTGACCATATCCTGGGCTAAAAAGTGAGCCTCAGTGAGCTTAAGAAAACTGAAATCAAATCAAGTATCTTTTCCAACCACAACTCTTATGAGATTAGAAATCAACTATGAGGACTTCCCTGATGATGCATTGGATAAGAGTCTGCCTGCCAATGCAAGGGACATGGGTTTGATCCCTGGTCTGGGAAGATTTCACATGCTGCAGAGCAACTAAGCCTGTGCATCACAACTATTGAGCCTGAACTCCAGTCTGTGAGTTGCAACTACTGAGTCTTCCTAAGGCCCACTTGACTTTGCATTCTAAAATATCTGGCTCTAGGCTGGTGATCACACCCTTGTGATTATCTGGGTCATGAAGATCTTGTTTGCATAGTTCTTCTGTGTATTTTTGCCACCTCTTCTTAATATCTTCTGCTTCTGTTAAGTCCATACAATTTCTGTCCTTTATTGTGCCCATTTTGCAATAAATATTCCCTTGGTATCTCTAATTTTCTTGAAGAGGTCTCTAGACTTTCCCATTCTATTGTTTTCCTCTATACACAGAAGAACTATAGAAACTATACAAAAAAGATCTTCATGACCCAGATAATCATGAGGGTGTGATCAGCAACCTAGAGGCAGACAATTTAGAATGCAAAGTCAAGTGAGCCTTAGGAAGCATCACTACGAACAAAGCTAGTGGAGGTGATGGAATTTCAATTAAGCTATTTCAAATTCTAAAATATGATGCTGTGAAAGTGCTGCACTCAATATGCCAGCACATTTGGAAAACTCAGCAGTGGCCATAGGACTGGAAAAAGTCCAATCTTAAGGTCATTCCAATCCCAAAGAAAGGCAATGCTAAAGAATGCTCCACTACTGCACAATAGCACTATCTCACACTCTAGTAAAGTAATACTCAAAATTCTCCAAGCCAGGCTTCAACTGTACATGAACTTCCAGATGTTCAAGCTGGATTTAGAAAAGGCAGGGGAACCAGAGATCAAATTGCCAACATCTGCTAGATCACTGAAAAAGCAAGAGAGTTCCAGAAAAAAACATCTGCTTTATTGACTATGCCAAAGCCTTTGAATGTGTGGACCACAACAAACTCTGGAAAATTCTTAAATAGACAGGAGTACCAGACCACCTGACCTGCCTCTTGAGAAACCTATATGCAGATTAGGAAGCAACAGTTAGAACTGGGCATGGAACAACAGACTGGTTCCAAATAGGGAAAGGAGTATGTCAAGGCTGTATATTGTTACCCTGCTTATTTAACTTACACGCAGAGTACATCATGAGAAACTCTGGGCTGGATGAAGCACAAGCTGGAACCAAGATTGCCAGAAGAAATATCAATAACCTCAGATATACAGATAACAACGCGCTTATGGCAGAAAGCAAAGAAGAACCAAAGAGCCTCTTGATGGAGGTGAAAGAGGAGAGTGAAAAAGTTGGCTTAGAGCTCAACATTCAGAAAACTAAGATCATGGCATCCGGTCCCATCATTTCATGGGAAATAGATGGGGAAACAGTGGAAACAGTGACAGACTTTATTTTATTGGGCTCCAAGATCACTGCAGATGATGACTGCTGCTGCTGCTGCTGAGTCGCTTCAGTCGTGCCCGACTCTGTGTGACCCCAGAGACGGCAGCCCACCAGGCTCCCCCATCCCTGGGATTCTCCAGGCAAGAACACTGGAGTGGGTTGCCATTTCCTTCTCCAATGCATGAAAGTGAAAAGTGAAAGTGAAGTGGCTCAGTCAAGTCTGACACTTCGCAACCCCATGGACTGCAGCCCACCAGGCTCCTCCGTCCATGGGATTTTCCAGGCAAGAGTACTGGAGTGGGGTGCCATTGCCTTCTCCCACAGATGATGACTGCAGCCATGAAATTAAAAGATGCTTGCTTCTTGGAAGAAGAGCTATGACCAACCTAGGCAGTATATTAAAAAGCAGAGACATTACTTTGCCAACAAAGGTCTGTATAGTCAAAGCTATGGTTTTTCCAGTAGTCATGTATGGATGTGAGATTTGGGCTATAAAGAAAGCTGAGTACCAAAGAATTGATGCTTTTGAACTGTGGTGTTGGAGAAGACTCTTGAGAGTCCCTTGGACTGCAAGGAGATCCAACCAGTCCATCCTAAAGGAAATCAGTCCTGAATATTCATTGGAAGGACTGATGCTGAAGCTGAAACTCCAATACTTTGGCCACCTGATGTGAAGAACTGACTCACTGGAAAAGACTCTGATGCTGGGAAAGATAGAAGGCGGGAGGAGAAGGGGACGACAGAAGATGAAATGGTTGGATGGCATCACCAACTCAATGGACATGGGGTCGCAAAGAGTTGGACACGACTGAGTGACTGAACTGAACTGAACACCATGATCAAGTGGGATTTATCCCAGGGATGTAAGGACTTTTCAGTATCTACAAATCAAACAATGTGATACATCACATCAACAAATTGAAGAATAAAAACCATATGATCATCTTAATATAGAAAAGGCTTTTGATAAAATTCAATACCCATTTATAATAAAAACTCCCCAGAAAGTGGGTATAAAGGGAACCTATCTCAACGTAATAAAGGTGATATATGACAAACCCACAGCAAACATTATTCTCAATGGTGAAAAACTGAAAACATTTCCTCTAAGACCAGGAACAAGGCAAGGATGTCCACTCTCACCACTATTATTCAACATAGTTTTGGAAGTCCTAGCCAAAGCAATCAGAGAAGAGAAAGAAATAAATGGAATCTAAATTGGAGAAAAAGAAGTAAAACTGTAACCGTTTGCAGATGGCATGATACTATACACAGAAAATCACTAGAGCTCATCAAGTAGCAGGATACAAAATTAATACACAGAAGTCTGTTGCATGTCTATGCACTAACAATGAAAGATCAGAAAGAGAAATGAAACAGTCCCCTTTGCAACTGCATCAAAAGCTATAAAATACCTAGGAATACACCTACCCAAGGAGGCAAAAGACCTATACTTGGAAAACTTTGAGACACTGATGAAAGAAATCAAAGATGACATGGACAGATGGAGAGATAGTCTATGTTCTTGAACTGGAAGAATCAATATTGTGAAAATGGCTAAACTACCAAAGGTTATCTATAGATTGAGTACAATTTGAGTTAAATTACCAATGCCATTTTCCACAGAAATAGAACAAAAAAAAATTTTTTTTTTTAAATTTGTATGGAGACATGAAAGACCCCGAATAGCCAAAGCAATCTTGAGAAAGAAAAACAGAGCTGGAGGAATCAGGCTCCCTGACTTCAGACTATACTACAAAGCTACAGTCATCAAAGCAGTATGGTACTACCACAAAAACAGATATATAGAGCAAGGTAACAGAATAAAAAAGCCAGAAACAAACCCATGCACCTATGGCCAATTAATCTTTGACAACAGAGGCAAGACTATGAAATGGAGGAAAGGTAGTCTCTTCAATAAATGGATCTGGGGAAACTGGAAAGCTACATGTAAAAAAAATGAAATGAGAACATTCTTTTATGCAATACACAAAAATAAACTCAAAATGGATTAAACACCTAAATGTAAGACAATTCTATAAAACTCTTAGAGGAAAACAAAGACAGAACATTCTTTGACATAAATGTTGACACTATATTTTTGATCTGTCTCATAGAGTAATGGAAAAAAATAAATAAATAAATAAATGGGACCTAATCAAATTCAAAAGCTTTTGCACACCAAAGGAAACCATAAGCAAAATGAAAAGACAGCCCACGAAATGGGAGAAAACATTTGCGATCAATGTGATGAATAAAGGATGAGCCTCCAAAATTTACAAACAGCTCATGTAGCTCAATATAAAAAAATAAATTTAAACAAAAAGTTCAAAATGGGCGAAAAACCTAAAGAGACATTTCTCCAAAGAAGGCATACAGTTGAACAAGACATACATAAAATGATGCTCAACTTTTAGATAGCATCGCTAGTTTTTAGAGAAATGCAGATCAAAACTACAATGAGATATCACCTCACACCAGACAGAATGGCCATCATCAAACAAGCTGCAAATAGTAAATGCTAGAAAGGATGCGGCAAATAGGGAAACTTCCTACACTGTTGGTGGGAATGTAAATTGGTACAGCTACTATGGAGAACAGTATGGAGATTCCTTAAAAGACTAAAAATAGGTCTACAATATCATCCTGCAATCTCACTCTTGAGCATATATCTAGAGAAAAACATGGCTTGAAAGGATACATTCACCCCAATGCTTATTGCAGCACTGGTTACAATAGCCAAGACATGGAAGCAACCTAAATGTCTATCAGCAGCTGAGTGGATAAAGAAGATGTGATGCATATATGTGATGGAATATTACTCAGCCATTAAAAAGAATGAAAGAATGCCATTTGCAGCAACATGGATAGACCTAGGGAGGGTCATACTGAGTGAAGTAAGTCAGACAGAAAAGGAGAAATATCATATAACATCCCTTATATATGAAATCTAAAAAAAAAAATGATACAAATGAACTTATTTACAGAACAGAAAGAGACTCACAGACTTAGAAAGCGAGCTTATGTTTGCCAGGGGGAAGGGATAGTTAGGGAGCCGGGGATGGATATGTACACACTGCTATATTCAAAATGGATAACCAACAAGGACTTATCGTATAGTATGTGGAACTCTACACAATGTTATGTGACATTCTGGATGGAGTGAGGTTTGGAAGATAATGGATACATGTATATGTATGGCTGAGTCCCTTCACTATTTACCTAAAACTACCACAACATTGTTAATTGGATATACAATAAAACAAATAAAACATTTTTAAATATTAAAGTTAAAAAAAAGAATGAAATAATGCCATTTGCAGAAACATGAATAGACCTGGAGAAGATCTTACTAAGGGAAGTAAGTCAGACAAAGAAGTATTATGTGATATCACTTATACATGGAATCTTTTTTAAAATGATACAAATGGACTTATTTACAGAACAGAAAGAGACTCACAGACTTAGAGAATGAACTTATAGTTACCAAGGGGAAGGGTGGATAGACTGGAGTTTGAGATTGACATGTGCAATCTGTTATATTTAAAATAAAATGCCTTTCCCATGAAAAAAATTTTAATAAACTGTATTATAAGGATACAGTAATCAAAACAACATGGTTCAGGAGTTCCCTGGTCGCCTAGTGGTTTTCCAAGCTTTCACTACTGTGGCCCAGGTTCAGTTCCTGGTTGGGGAACTGAGATCCTGCAAGCCACGTGCATGGCCAAAAATAAAACAAAACAAACAAACAAAAACAGTATGGTATAGCCATAAAAGTAGGCAAATAGATCAGTGGAACAAAACAGAGTGCCCAGGACTTTCCTGGTGGTACTGTGGATAAAAATCTGCCTACCAATGGAGGGGACATGGGTTCAATCCTTGGTGCAAGAAGATTCCACATGTCCATGTCACAGAGCAAATAAGCCACAACTTACACAACAACCACAGCTACTGAAACCTGAACACTCTAGGGCCAACAAGCCACAACTACTGAGCTTGTGTGCTGCAACTGAAACCTCTGCACCTAGAGCCTGTTCTCCATGACAAGAGAGGCCACTGCAATGAGAAGCCTGTGCACCACAACCTGAGAGTAGCCCCCTTTCTCCCCAACTACAGAAAGGCTGCACACAGCAACGAAGACCCAGTGCAACCAAAAATAAAATAAATGAATTATTTTTTAAAAAATAGAGTGCCCCCAAATAAAGCAACATATATACAGTCATCTGCTATTGGACAAGGGCACCGTGGAACATACAATTGAGAAAGGATCATCTCATCAGTAAATGGTGTTGGGAAACTGGATATTCACATGCAAAAGAATGAAACTAGACCCTCAAACTATGTCAAACATCTTGATTTTAAACTATACTACAAAATTATCTTGAGATGGATTAAACACTTAAATGTAAGACCTGAGACTGTAAAACTCTTAGAAGAAAACATAGAGGGAGTTCTCCTTGACATTGATGTTGGCAGTGATGTTTGGGGCATCACACCAAAAGAAAAACAACAAAATAAAAAATAAACGAAAATACATCAAATTTTAAAACATCTGCTGCACAACAAAGGAAACAGTCAACAAAACAAAAAGGCAATTGCAAAATGGGAAAAAAAAATTTCAAGCTATATATCCGTTCAGTTCAGTTCATTTCAGTGGCTCAGTCGTGTCCAACTCTTTGCGACCCCATGGACTGCAGCACACCATGCCTCCCTGTCCATCGCCAACTTCCAGAGCTTACTCAAACTCATGTCCATCAAGTCAGTGATGCCATCCAACCATCTCATCCTCTCCTCCGGTTCTCCTCCTGCCTTCAATCTTTCCCAGCATCAGGGTCTTTTCCAATGAGTCAGTTCTTCACATCAGGTGACCAAAGTATTGGAGTTTCAGTTCAGCATCAGTCCTTCCAATGAATATTCAGGACTGATTTCCTTTAGGATGGACTGGTTGGATCTCCTTGCAGTCCAAGGGACTCTCAAGAGTCTTCTCCAACACCACAGTTCAAAAGCATCAATTCTTTGGTGCTCAGCTTTCTTTATAGTCCAACTCTCACATCCATACACGACTACTAGAAAAACCATAGCTTCGGCTAGACGGACTTTTGTTGGTATATCTGTTAAGGGTTTAATACCCAAAATATTTAAAGAATTTATGCAACTCAAGAGCAATAAAAAATAATAATCCAGTTTAAAAGTGAGCAAAGACAGAGATGTGGAAAATAAACTTTATAGTTACCAGAGTGAAAGGGGGAAGGATAAATTGGTATATTGGGAGTGATATAGACACACTACTGTATGTGAAATAGATAACAAGGAACTCTTCTGAATACTCTATATTGCCCTCGATGGGAACAGAATCTAAAGAAGAGTGGATGTTTGTACATGCATTGCTGGGAGCCAGCGTGGAAAATCTCACCATGGCAAAGGTCATGAGGAAGAGGCCTGACCGGCAAAGGCGAGATCAGGACTCAAGGGACCCCCTGGATTTGCTCGAGCATCTACCCCCAAACCAGAATCTGTCTGTCTTACTATTTTATGCCTTTCATCAACTCCTCTGACATTAACAGGGGGCTGCCTCCAACCACCTTTCACTGGAAAGAGTTAACTTAGGGCTTTAGTTAATAAGTCTCCTGGACAAGATAAGAGTGTTTCAATTCAAACCTCCTGTTAGCATTCTAGCTTACTTGGCAGGTTTATCCAGACTCTTGCAACACTGTTGAGCCTATGCTTGCTGCCAAGTTCTCACATCCCTTATCCATTGTGTTCCTGGGAGTGCATATAGTCAGGATGTAGAAGAAACAAGCAGTAGCTTTAACATTAGCAACATTAGACATTGAGTTAATAAGTTCTTTCTTTGATGTAACCCACTGAATCTTTGCTCCATAAAAATTTAACTCTGTACTTTAAGGGTGATGCAGGCTAAAACTTTTAGAAGAAACACTTAAAGGGAAAATTATTGTTCTGGCTGACCAACCTTTATCAAAAAGAGGTCATGAAGTATCAACAGGCCTCCAGGCCAGAAGATGATGTACAAAAAATAATACTCTTGCAGGAAGGAACCTGATATCGATCAAAGTTATTACTGATGGAATGTTGAGTTGACTCTGCATTTTTTCACCTTGCTGTATGTATAACTCAGGGTATAGAAACCCCGGGGAAAATAAAGTAAACCGGCCTCGCTCACTGACGCTTGGTCACCCTGTGTCATTCTTTCCTTATCTCTTTCTCTATCTTCATTCGCGGATGTCGTCCATCCTGGACTCTGCTGAGGCTGGACCCCGGCAATGCATATCTAATTCACTTTGCTGTTCAGCAGAAACTAACACAACATTTTAAATCAACTACACACCAATTTAAAAAATTAGTGAAAATATACATATTACTAGGCTTCTGTAAAGAAAAACCATAGCTTTGACTAGACGGACCTCTGTTGGCAAAGTAGTCTCTGCTTTTTAATATGCTGTCTAGGTTGGTCATAACTTTCCTTCCAAGGAGCAAGCGTCTTTTAATTTTGTGGATGCAGTCACCATCTGTAGTGATTTTGGAGTCCAGAAAAATAGTCTGCCACTGTTTCCATTGCTCACCCATCTATTTCCCATGAAGTGATGGGACCAGATGACATGATCTTAGTTTTTTGAATGTTGAGTTTTAAGTCAACTTTTTCACTCTCCTCTTTCATCCTCATTAAGAGGCTCTTTAGTTCCTCTTCACTTTCTGCCATACGGGTGGTATCATTTGCATATCTGAGGTTATTGATATTTCTCCCAGGAATCTTGATTCCAGCTTGAGCTTCATTCAGCCTGGCATTTCACATGATGTACTCTGCATGTAAGTTTAATAAGCAGGGTGACAATATACAGCCTTGTTGTACTCCTTTCCCAATTTTGAACCAGTCTGTTCTTCCATGTGCAGTTCTAGCTGTTGCTTCTTGACTTGCATACACGTTTCTCAGGAGGCAGGTAAAGTGGTCTGGTATTCCCATCTCTTTAAGAATTTTCCAATCATGGAGTACTAAAGTCCCCTATTATTATTTAAAGGGATTTCCCTCAATTATTATTATATCACTGTATATTTCTTCCTTTAGTTCTGTTAGTATTTGCTTTACATATTTAGGTTCTCTAATATTGGGTACATAAAAATTTAAAATTTTGATATCTTATTGATGGATTGATTCCTTTGTCATTATTGAAAAATTCAGTCTTAAATTGAAAAAAAATAGGGAAAACTACTAGGCCATTTAGGTATGACCTAAATCAAGTCCCTTAAGATTATACAGTGGAGGTGATAAAAAGATTCAAGGGATTAGATCTAGTAGATAGACTGCCTAAAGAACTAGGGACAGAGGTTAATAATAGTAGATAGTGACCAAAGCCATCTCCAAGAAAAAGAAATGCAAGAAGGAAAAGTGATTGTCTGAGGAAGCTTTACAAATAGCTGAGGAAAGAAGAGAAGCTAAAAGCAAGGGAGAAAGGGAAAGATACACTCAACTGAATGCGGAGTTTCAGAGAATAGCAAGGAGAGACAAGAAGGCCTTCAATGAACAGTGCAAAGAGGTAGAGGAAAACAATAGACTAGGAAAGACTAGAGATCTCTTCAAGAAAATTGGAGAGATCAAGGGAACATTTCGTGTAATGATGGGTGCAGTAAAATACCTAACAGAGGCAGGAGAGATTAAGAAGAGACAGCAAAAATACAAAATACAAAAAAGGTCTTAATGACCAGAATAACCATGAAGGTGTGTGTGGTCACTCACCTAGAGCCAGGCATCCTGAAGTGTGAAGTCAAGTGGGCCTTAGGAAGCATTGCTACAAGCAAAACCAGTGGAGGTGATGGAATTCCATCTGAGCTAATTAAAATCCTAAAAGATGATGCTGTTAAAGTTCTTCACTCAACATGTCAGCAAATTTGGAAAACTCAGCAGTGGCCACAGGACTGGAAAAGGTCAGTTTTCATTCTAATTCCAAAGAAGGGCAGTGTCAAAGAATGTTCAAACTACTGTACAATTTCACTCATTTCACATGCTAGTAAGGGTATGCTCAAAATGGCTCCTGCAGTATGAACTTCAAGATGTAAACCTGGGTTTAGAAATGACGGAGTAACCAGGGATCAAATTGCCAACATTCTTTGGATTGTAGACAAAGCAAAGGAATTTCAGAAAAAGCTTTACTTATGCTTTATTGACTATGTGAAAGCATTTGTGTGGATTACAACAAATTGTCAAAAATTCTTAAAGAGATGGGCATGCTACTGCTAAGTTGCTTCAGTCGTGTCCGACTCTGTGCGACCCCATAGACGGCAGCCCACCAGGATCTGCCGTCCCTGGGATTCTCCAAGCAAGAGCACTGGTGTGGGTTGCCATTTCCTTCTCCAATGCATGAAAGTGAAAAGTGAAAGTGAAGTCACTGAGTCACGCCCAACTCTCAGCGACCCCATGGACTGCAGCCTACCAGGCTCCTCTGTCCATGGGATTTTCCAGGCAAGAATACTGGAGTAGGGTGCCATTGCCTTCTCCAAGACCACATTATCTGCCTCCTGAGAAATATGTATGCAGGTCAAGAAGCAGCAGTTAGAACTTTACATGGACCAACTGTCTGGTTCAAAATTGGGAAAGGAATACAACAGGCTGTATATTGTCACCCTGCTTATTTTACTTATACACAGAGTACATCATGTGAAATGCTGGGCTGGATGAATCACAAGCTGGAATCAAGTTTCCTGGGAGAAATATCAACAGTCTCAAATATGCGGATGATACCATGCTAATGGCAGAAAACAAAGAAGAACTAAAGAGCCTCTTGATGAGGATGAAAGAGGAGAGTGAAAAAGTTGGCTTAAAACTCAACATTCAAGAAACTAATACATAGCATCTAGTTCCTTCACTTCATGGCAAGTAGAAGGGTGAAAGTAGAAGCAGTGACAGATTTTATTTTCTTGCGTTCCAACATCACTGGGGATGGTGACTGCAGCCATGAAATTAGAAGATACTTTCTCCTTGGAAGGAAAGGTATGGCAAACATAGAGAGTGTACTAAAAAGTAGAGACATCACTTTGCCAACAAAGGTCTGTATAGTCAAAGCTATGGTTTTTCCAGTAGTCATGTACGGATATCAGAGTGGGACCATGAAGAATTCTAAGCACCAAAGAACTGATGCTTTCAAAGTGTAGTGCTGGAAAAGACTGCTGAGATTCCCTAGGACAGCAAGGAGGACAAACCAATCAATCCTCAAGGAAATCAACCCTGAATATTCATTGCAAGGACTGATGCTGAAGCCGAAGCTCCAATACCTTGGCCACCTGATGCAATGAGCCGACTCATTGGAAAACACCTGGATGTTGGGAAAGACTGAGGGTAAAAGAAGAGAGCATCAGAGGATGAGATGGTTAGATAGCATCATTGACTCAATGGACATGAATTTGAGCAAACTCTGGGAGCTAGTGAAAGACAGGGAAGCCTGGCATGCTGCAGTCCTTGGGATCGCAAGGAATTGGACATGATATAGCAACCAAAAATTACCTTTTGTATCTTTAGATCATTTTTAGCTTAAAATCTGTTTTGTTTTGTTTCATAAGAACAGCTACCAAATAGAAGGCTAATGGGAACCTGCAGTATAGCACAGGGAACTCAGCTTGGTGTTCTGCGGTGCCCTATATGCGTGCGATGGAGGGGAATGAGAGGGAGGTCCAAGAGGAGAGGATAGATGTATACATACAGCTAATTCACTTCATTGTATACCAGAAACTAACAACACTGTAAAGCAACTATACTCCAATTAAAAGATAAAAATGAAAAAGAGGCCTCTCCTTTGGGGTAGGCCCGTCCTCACACCTCGAGGGTATACTATCCTTTGTTTGCCAAATAAAACTCTGAGCTGTAACCGAGCTGTAACACAGTCCGCTGTAAAAAAAAAATTAGTAAATAAACAAAAATAAAAAAGAATAGTTACCCCTGCTTTCTTTCGGTTACAGTTTGCTTGAAATATCTTTTTCTATCTCTTCATTCTCAGTCAATCTACATGTATCTTTAAAACTAAACTAGATGTCTTATAGACAATATTCCATTGGATCATCTTTTGATTGGATAATTTAATCCGTTTATGTTTCAAGCAATGATTGGTAGGTAAGGACTTCAGTTCAGTTCAGTCGCTCAGTAGTGTCCGACTCTTTGTGACCCCATGGACTGCAGGATGCCAGGCTTCCCTGTCTATCTCCAACTCCTGGAGCTTGCTCAAACTCGTCCATCAAGTTGGTTATGCCATCCAACCTTCTTATCCTCTGTCGTCCCCTTCTTCTCCTGTTTTTAATCTTGCCCAGCATCAGGGTCTTTTCCAGTGCGTTCTTCACATCAAGTGACCAAAGTATTGGAGTTTCAGCATCAATCCTTCTAATGAATATTCAGAACTGATTTCCTTTAGAATGGACTGGTTAGATTTCCTTGCAGTCCAAGGGACTCTCAAAAGTCTTCTCCAACACCACAGTTCAAAAGCATCAATTCTTCAGCACTCAGCTTTCCTTATAGTCCAACTCGCACATCCATACGTGACTATTGGAAAAACCATAGCTTTGACTAGACAGACCTTTGGCAGCAAAGTAATGTCTCTGTTTGATAATATGCTGTCTAGCTCTGTCAAAGATTTTCTTCCAAGGAGTAAGCGTCTTTTAATTTCATGGCTGCAATCACCATCTGCAGTGATTTTGGAGCCCCAAAAAGTAAAGTCTGCCACTGTTTCCATTGTTGCCCCATCTATTTGACAGGAAGTGATGGGACCAGATGCCACAATCTTCATTTTCTGAATGTTGAGCTTTAAGCCAATTTTTTCACTCTCCTCTTTCACTTTCATCAAGAGGCTCTTTAGTTCTTTGCTTTCTGCCATAAGGGTGGTGTCATCTGCATATCTGAGGTTATTGATATTTCTCCTGGCTATCTTGATTCCAGCTTGGGCTTCATCCAGCCTGGCATTTCACATGATGTAGTCTGCATATAAGTTTAATATGTAGGGTGACAATATACAGCCTGATGTACTCCTCTCATCGTTTGGAACCATTCTGTTGTTCCATGTCTGTTTCTAACTGTTGCTTCTTGACCTGCACACAGATTTCTCAGGAGGCAGATAAGGTAGTCTGGTATTCCCATAATATTACCATTTTGTTAATTGTTTTCTGTTTTGTGGATCCATTACTCCTTGATTCTTATCTTGCTATCTTTTATGATCTGATATCTTTATGTAGCAGTATGCCTCGACTCTGTTACTATAATCTTCTTGTAATTATGACAGAGTTTCCTTTGTGGTTACCATGAGGTTTACATAAAATATCTTACATTTATAACATTCTATTTTAAACTGAAGACAGCCTAACTTTGATAGCATTCCAAGCTTGACATTTTTACTTAACACATGGGCTTCCCTGGTAGCTCAGCTGGTAAATAATCTGCGTGCAATGCGGGAGACTCTAGTTTACTTCCTGGGTCAGGAGGATCCCCTAGAGAAGGGCTAGGCTACCTACTCCAGTATTCTTGGGCTTCCCTGGTTGTTCAGCTGGTAAAGAATCCGGGACCCCTGGGTTTGATCCCTGGGTTGGGAACATCCCCTGGTGAAGGGATCAGTTACCCACTCCAGTATTCTGGCCTGGAGATTTCCATGGACTGTATAGTTCATGGGGTTGCAAAGAGTTGGACATGACTGAGTGACTTTCACTTTCATTTAAAATTTTAGGTTTTTGATTTTACAGTTTACATTTTTACAGTGTGTATTCAAAAGCAAAATATTTTAGTTATGGTTATTTGTAATATGTTTGTTTTTAACTTTTTTTTTTCAGGCCATGCTGTGCAGCATGTGGGATCTTAGTTCCTTGACCAGAGCTCGAAACTTTGCCCCCTGCATTGGGAGTGTGGAGTCTTAATCACTGGACTACCAGAGAAGTGGCTATTTTTTAACTTTTAAACTAGAGTTGTAAGTGAATTACAAGCCACCGTTACAATATTAGAGAATCTGACTTTGACCTCATATTTGACCTCGTTCACAACGAGTTTTACACAACTACCTTCATATATTTTTATGATGTTAGTTAGTGTCCCTTTATTTCCACTTGAAAAACTTTCTTTAGCATTTCTTGTAAGGAAGGAGTAGTGGTGAGGAACTCCCTCAGCTCTTGCTTACTTTAGAAAGTTTATCACTCCTTCATTTCTCACAGGCAGCCTTTCCAGGTATAGTATTCTTGTTTGATGTTAGTTTTTTTTTTTTTTCTTTCAATATTTTGAATATACCATCCCATTCTTTCTTGACCTAAAATGCTTTTGTAGAGAAATCTTCCAACGGTTCCATGGGATTCCCTTATATGTTTGTGACTTTTCACTTTTCCTTTGTTGTTTTCAAAATTCTCTCTCTTTTTTTTAGGTAAGAAGTAGATTTATTTAGAGAGAACACACTTCACAGAAAAGAGCGTAGGCGGTTGCTGAGGGCAGGTACAGCTCCAAATTCTCTGTCTTTGACTTCAAATAATTTAAATCTAGTGAGTCTCTGTGTAGTCCTTTTTCATTCAGTTTTGGGGTATTCTTTGGGCCTCTTTTGGTTGTCAATTTCTCTTCCCATGTTAAAGAAGCTCTCAGCCATTACTGATTTAAATATATTTTCGGTCTCTTTCGCCTCTCCTAAGAGTCCCATAATGTGCATGTGGTTTGTCTTGATAGTGTCCCATAAGTCCCACAGGCTTTCTTCATTTTTTTCATGTTTACCTGATTCTTCAAGGTCCCTGATTCCTTTTAGTTGGTATAAGCCCATGTGTGTAAACTGTCTCCTCTTCCAGACTTCACAGATTCATTTTGGCAGAGTCAGTTCTTCACCAGTCAGCTTAGCTTGGGGTTTCAGATGGGTCACTTGGTATTGTCCTTGAGCAGATTGGGCATGCAAAGCTTTTATGGGTTCAGAAAGTAATGGGAAAATTACTTCCACAGTATTCTGTTGGTAACACAGGTCTGGACCATATTCACTATGAAAGGAAACTACACAATGACATATCATTAGTTGTCATTATTTGTAGTATTTAAATTCTCTAAGTTTTGTAAATTAACTATAATTAACTAAAAATAAATTTAAATAAATAGATGAATTCAACAAAGTCACCATGAACACTGAGTTAGTGAATACTGAACCATTGCTTCTAGAGGAAATATAAGGTTGTGTTCCTGCAAGCCTCTGGTCACAACACTTTTGTCAACTGATTAATCCAGAACTTATTTTTATGTTTGTTTCCTTTCTAAAGACACATTATTTACTATATATTGTTGATCCTTCTGCATTAATCTAACAACCAATGGCACTCTAACTCATACAAGAACAAAGCTTTTCTAATACACTTATTTCCTCCATAAGACAATCACAGCCTTCTTGAGCTTCAACACTCAAACACCAGACAGCACTTCAACACTCTTCTTGAGGACTACCAGACTAATAAAGACCATCACTAATCTCTTTTTAGTCTCTGTGAACTTAGACCTTTTCTGATGACTTTGTATAAATGAAATCATATAGCCTGTAGTGTTTTCCACCACCCCTTCTGGCAACAAGTATGAGGGGAGTTTTCTCCCCCACATTAACCAATTCCCTAGCTCACTAGACACTAGCTGGGTGTCCTACAATTATACATTTATTCTTTTTGGCCACTCTGTACAGCTTGCAGGGTCTTAGTTCCCCAACCAGGGATTGAACCTAGGCCCTTGGCAGTTAAAGTGCAGATTCCTAACCACTGGACTACCAGGGAAGTGGATAGGACAATACATTTCTGATGTTAACTGGAGTTAGCACAGAACCCACATTTTAAGAACTTAGTCCCATAAGAGTACCCCAGCTTTAGATACCAGTTGCAAGTTCCTATACGTCTGACCAATCTGCTATGAATCCAGAGTCCCCATGATCCCTCCAGAGTTTTATTTTCTAGAAAAGCTCACAGGACTCGGAAAAACATACCACTTACTATTACCAGTTTGTTAGAAGAGGATACACCTCAGTTCAGTTCAGTTCAGTTCAGTCGCTCAGTCGTGTCCAACTCTTTGCGACCCCGTGAATCACAGCACGCCAGGCCTCTCTGTCCATCACCAACTCCTGGAGTTCACTCAAACTCATGTCCATCGAGTTGGTGATGCCATCCAGCCATCTCATCTGTCATCCTCTTCTCTTCCTGCCCCCAATCCCTCCCAGCATCAGAGTCTTTTCCAATGAGTTAACTCTTCGCATGAGGTGGCCAAAGTATTGGAGTTTCAGCTTTAGCATCAGTCCCTCCAAAGAACACCCAGGACTGGTCTCCTTTAGGATGGACTGGTTGGATCTCCTTGCAGTCCAAGGGACTCTCAAGAGTCTTTTCCAACACCACACTTCAAAAGCATCAATTCTTCGATGCTCAGCTTTCTTCACAGTCCAACTCTCACATCCATACATGACCACTGGAAAAACCATAGCCTTGACTAGACAGACCTTTGTTGGCAAAGTAGTATTTCTGCTTTTCAATATGCTATCTAGGTTGGTCATAACTTTCCTTCCAAGGAGTAAGCGTCTTTTAATTTTATGGCTGCAATCACCATCTGCAGTGATTTTGGAGCCCTCAAAATAAAGTCAGCCACTGTTTCTACTGTTTCCCCATCTATCTGCCATGAAGTGATGGGACCAGATGCCATGATCTTTGTTTTCTGAATGTTGAGCTTTAAGCCAACTTTTTCACTCTCCTCTTTCACTTTCATTAAGAGGCTTTTTAGTTCCTCTTCACTTTCTGCCATAAGGGTGGTGTCATCTGCATATCTGAGGTTAGTGATATTTCTCCCCGCATTCTTGATTCCATCTTGCGCTTCTTCCACCCCAGTGTTTCTCATGATGCACTCAGTTCAGTTCAGTTCAGTCGCTCAGTTGTGTCCGACTCTTTGCGACCCCATGAATCACAGCACGCCAGGCCTCCCTGTCCATCACCAACTCCCGGAGTTCACTCAAACTCATGTCCATCGAGTCGGTGATGCCATTCAGCCATCTCATCCTCGGTCGTCCCCTTTTCCTCCTGCCCCCAATCTCTCCCAGCATCAGAGTCTTTTCCAATGAGTCAACTCTTCGCATGAGGTGGCCAAAGTATTGGAGCTTCAGCTTTAGCATCATTCCTTCCAAAGAAATCCCAGGGTTGATCTCCTTCAGAATGGACTGGTTGGATCTCCTTGCAGTCCAAGGGACCCTCAAGAGTCTTCTCCAACACCACAGTTCAAATGCATCAATTCTTCGGCGCTCAGCCTTCTTCACAGTGCAACTCTCACTCTGCATATAAGTTAAATAAGCAGGGTGATAATATATAGCCTTGACGTACTCCTTTTCCTATTTGGAACCAGCCTGTTGTTCCATGTCCAGTTCTAACTGTTGCTTCCGGACCTGCATATAGGTTTCTCAAGAGGCAGGTCAGATGGTCTGGTATTCCCGTCTCTTTCAGAATTTTCCACAGTTTATTGTGATCCACACAGTCAAAGGCTTTGGCATAGTCAATAAAGCAGAGATAGATGGTTTTCTGGAACTCTCTTGCTTTTTCCATGATCCAGCAAATGTTGGCAATTTGATCTCTGGTTCCTCTGCCTTTTCTAAAACCAGCTTGAACATCTGGGAGGTCACGGTTCACGTATTGCTGAAGCCTGGCTTGAAGAATTTTAAGCATTACTTTACTAGCGTGTGAGATGAGTGCAATTGTGCAGTAGTTTGAGCATTCTTTGGCATTGCCTTTCTTTGGAACTGGAATGAAAAGTGACCTTTTCCAGTCCTGTGGCTACTGCTGAATTTTCCAAATTTGCTGGCATATTGAGTGCAGCACTTTCACAGCATCATCTTTCAGATACACCTCAATAACACTTAAATGTAAGAGATACATAGGACAAGGTATGGGGCTATGGGCACAGGGCTTGCATTCCCTCTCTGGGCACACCACCCTCCTGGCACCTCAATGGGAAAGCTTTCCAAACCTTATCATTTAGGGGTTTTTATAGTGGTTCCATTACATAAGCAGACTGATTAATTCATTGGCCATTGGTGATTGAACTCATTGTTCAACCCTCTTTCTTCCCAAGAGGTCCAGAGATGAATTAAAAGTTCCAACCCTCTGATTCATATGCTAGGTTGCATTAGCAATCACCCTCCATTCTGAAGCTATCTAGAGCCTCACCAAGAGATATCTTTCTAGCATAAAGCTTGGTATAGTCAAAAGGGGCTTATGAATAACAAAAGCTGCTCCCTTATCCCTCAGGAATTCCAAGGGTTTTTGAAACTCTGTGATAGGAACTGATGAGAAGACCAAATATAATTCTTATTGTATCACATAGAATGTGCTGTCTTTTATGACTAGCTTCTTTTATGTAACATAATGTTTTCAAAGTTTTTCTCTGTTGTAGCAAGCACCAGTGTTTTGTTTCTTTTTATAGCTGTATTACATTCCATTCTATGGATATTCCACATTTTGTTTATCGATTCACAGTTGATGGACATCTTTTGTGATGAAAGGGTTGTTTTCACTTTTTAGTTATTATAAACAATGTTGCTATAAACATTCAAAAGCTCTTATGTAGACATGTTTTCTTTTCTCGTAAGTATATACCTAGGTTTGGAATTACAAGATAATATGGTAATTTTATCTGGAGGAGGGCATGGCAACCCACTCCAGTATTGTTGCCTGGCAAATCCCCATGGACAGAGAAGCCTGGCAGGCACAGTCCATGGGGTCACAAAGAGTCAGACAAGACTGAGGGACCAAGCACACATGGTAACTTTACATTTAACTTTTTTAAGGAACTGCCAAACTGTTTTTCAAAGCAGTTCAGCTATTTTTCTGTTGCCTCTTTTAATTCAGTAATCTTTTTTTTGAGAGGTTATTTTGACAAGAAAGGAAGATTTTATAACTATGTATGGTATTGGATGTTAACTAGACTTATTGTAGTGATCATTTAATGATTTGATATTTAGTAGTATTTTGGAGAAGGCAATGGCATCCCACTCCAGACTCCTGCCTGGAAAATTCCATGGATGGAGAATCCTGGTAGACTGCAGTCCATTTGGTCGTGAAGAGTCGGACACAATTGAGCAACTTCATTTTCACTTTCCACTTTCATGTATTGGAGAAGGAAATGGCAACCCACTCCAGTGTTCTTGCCTAGAGAATCTAAGGGACGGGGGAGGCTGATGGGCTGCCATCTATGGGGTCGCACAGAGCCAGACACGACTGAAGTGACTTAGCAGCAGTAGCAGTAGCAGTATTTACAAAATATCAGATCATTATCAAATCAATATCAATATAAAAGATTATATTTATTTTTAATTTATTTATTTGTGTTCTGTTTGTATATGCTATGTAAGTTTTGACAGTTTCCTTGTTTCATTGGTCAGTATACTTCCACAAATAATATACCACAGTCTTAGCTCTTAACTGTTAAGTTTGGCATGTATATTGACAAAAATAACCCAGAAATAATAAAGTTTGTTTTGACACATTAGGAGTGAAAATAAATAAATTTTCCTTCTCTAATTTAGCCAATGGTATCAATATTAAATTAGATATATAGTTTTAAGACTCAATTAAAAACTTAAATGACTATAAAATTGGGAGCAGCTTAGCCACATGGTTCTGGCACAGAATCTCTCATAAGGAGGTGGCAATCAAGCTGTCAACAGGGCTACAGCCATCTGACTTGACTAGAGCTAGAGGATACGCTTCAAGGTGACTCACATGTGGCTGTTGGCAGGAGGCCCCAGTTCCTCACCTCATGGTCTTATCCACAGGGATATTTGAGTATCCTCATGACATGTCAGCAGATTCCTTCCAGATCAAGTGATCTAAAAAAGAGCGGGGGTAAAGTTGCCATTTCGCTCATGACCAAGTCTCAGAAGTCACAGACCATCCTGTCTCCTATATTCTATTTATTAGAAGTGAGTTGGGATTTCCTTGGTGGTCCAGTGGTTAAGACTCTGTGCTTCTACTGCTGGGAGCAGAATTTTAATCCCTGGTCGGGAAACTAAGATCCCTCATGCCGCAAAGCATGGCCAAAAGAGAGTTGTAATTCTTACCTTCACTAAACTACTGTGGTGAGTAAAAATTCCATTCCCATTAGCTCAGGATACCAAAAAAAAAAAAAAAGGGCTCAAAATGAGCAAAGACAGTATAACAATGTAAATAATTATTTTAAAAAGAAGTGAGTTAACAAGTCCAGTCCATACTCAAGAAGGGAATTAAATTCTACCTCTTAAGAGAGATGTATCAAAGAAATGGTGGACATCTTTTAAAACCACCACACTGGCTAATGGCAAGAAGCCTCAGTTCTTGAAAAGCCATGTGGACTTCTCCACTGGGTGCTCAAGTGTCCTTATGACACGGCAGCTGGTCTTTCAGTGTGGAAGAAGGTGGAAGAACAATAAGGAATCCACAGTACCTTTTATGGTCTAACTTCAGAAGCTACACTCTGTCATTTCTGCAGTTTCCTATTGGTTATACAGGTCAGCTTTATCCAAGGTGGCAAGACACTAAATGAGGGCATGTATCCCAGGAATATGAGAGCCGTCCTGGGTGCTGGCAACCACAGTTATCCAGGAAGTAATAATTAATTCTGCCAGGGCATTCTGGGGGTGGGCTTCAAAAAGAAATGATAGAGAGGTGGGCTTTTTGGGTCTCACAGATACTGAGAAAAATGAGAAGGATCAGTAAACGTTACCTGGTTTATCCCTGACTTAAAGACAGAAAGTAAGAAAGAGCCAGGACAGATGCCAGAGAAGTCCATTTTCCACTGGCTTTTGATGCTATTTCTAACTTTGTTCAAGATCTATCACGTGTGCTGCTAAAATACCTGTAGTTGCTCTAGTCTCACAATATGCAATTAGACCAGTCAGAAGCTTCTTTAATAATAGGTCTTAAGTACTTGATGAACCAAAATGGCTATTCAAAGCCACTTTTTGTTCACTCCTGTAATTAGGACATACGCTTCCTCAGGGAGATTGGGAGAATTTACATGTAATAGCGCCTTCTCTCCCCAACTCCCGTCATCGTTTTAACATTCAGAACACAAAATCTCTACTGGGAAGTCAAAGGTTTTGTAATTTTGGTGGGAGAGGAGACCAAGAACAGTGGGAAGCTCAGCAGATCTTTAAAATATAAAGTTTCTTATTCCTCTTGGAAAACAAAAAATAACTCCTGAGTTATAAATCATAGGTCTTTGTTCTTTCTTGGTTTTTCCCCCTAAAGCTTTGGCATCATCACAACACTGCAAAGGTAGTCATTTCATATTTATTCTTTTAATTTTGCTATAAACTTCACATACTTCCACAAAGAAATAGTCTACAAACAATAATAGTAACAAAAATAAATACAGAGAAGTATCCATATTAAAGAAAAAGAGAGTGAGAAGACTCTCACCTTGTCCTGAAAGAGAGCTTTTATTTTCTTCCTACAAGGCCAGTAACACATTGGATCAGGGAGCATTTGCTTCAGGAAAGTCACAGGCTCAAAGCAACTTAAGAGGCCAGCCCTGTTTGATAGCTGAGTACCTCAGGAAAGTTCAAGACAGGTACCAGACTTTGCTGAGCACTGAACTCAGCCCACTGGCCGGCCCTGGACACAGAGGGCCCTCCAGAGGTGGCCCTTGCCTTGCTTTGCCTCCTTTTCCTTTTTCTCTGATAGTATTAAATACTATTTGGGGACATCTACTCTGTGCCTGTGCTTTATATTAGTTGTCCTTCTTCCTTCTCAAACCCCGAGTCACATTTTACAGTTAAGGAAAGTAAAGCTCAGAGAGCATATTAATCACGAAGATTTCTTTTGCTGAAAAAGAAAACCCAAACTCGAATTGGCTTATGCAGAAAGACTGTTGACGGGTTCACATAACCAAAAAAGCCAAGCATGTGACTGGGCTTCAGATGTAGCTGCATCTAGGTACTCAAGTGAGCCACCAAGACAACATTTCTCTCTGGGCCTATTGTTTCTTTTCTTTTAATATTTACTTATTTCATCTACGTGGCTTCACTGGGCCTTAGTTGCAGGGCGTGGGATCTTCTTTGTGACGTTTGGGCTTTGGTTGCAGCATGCAGACTCAGTCTAAATTCCCTAACCAGGGGTCGAACCCACATCCTTTGCATTGGAAGGCAGATTCTTAACCAGTGGTCCACCAGGGAGGTCCCTCTGCCTTTTGTTTCTCTACTACTCCATGCAGGCAAGCTCTTCTTTCCTGGTGTTGGGGAGGTGGCTGAGACAACAGAAATACTGCATTTGATTAAGTGTGGCAGCTGAGGGAGTGCTCCATTTGGACCTCCCTTGTAAAAGAACTTGCCATTCAGCCACAAGCAGAACCTTTAGCCAAGAGCCTCCAGCGATACCATCTTCAGGATCTGTGCCTTTCCTGGTCTGCTACCAATCAATTCCTGGGCATGCAAGGGGGTATGAGGGCCTGGTCACTTCTGCCCACTGCATAACTCTTCTAAAGGACAACCTTTGTTTTAGAGTTTCCGTGGGATTGGCTGAGAATGTCAGCTCAGATTGTGGTGAGGCCCCCCTGTATCAGACATTGCCCTCTCCGCTAAATAAACCTCTGGTACTCCAAATCCATCTCAGTGTCTTTCTCCTTCAGGAGTTAACTGAACCATCGTGTCTCACTGGTTTAATCCCTGGTAGAAACAGATGCTCTTGCTTCACACAGATCCCTTTGGATGCCTTTGTAGTGATTTTCAGCGTGTTCTTCTAATACCCAGAACCTTCAGCTGAGCCCAGGTAGTGCTCTCAGAGCCTTGGAGTTAGCGCTTCACCCTAACTGAATGTTTAGAAGGTCCAGGTCCTGTATAATGCCCTGCTTCCTCTCATCCCCATCCACCTGACCAATGAATGGCAAGTTAAGAGTCTCAATGCCAAGCCTCTTTGCCTCAAGGTAGACCTTCTGAGAAACAACCTACCTCTCAAAGTTCCTCTGAGGGGTCAGGCTAACACTGCCTTTCCACAGAATTCTGCCTGAGATAATATCTTGCTGAACTTCTCTCCTTCTCTGTCCTGCTTATGCGCCCCTACCCCTTCCCATCTGTCCAAGGATTCCTTATTACACTGCTTTCATGTGAATCCTCCTCTAAGGGTGTGCTTCCCAACCAAGAACCACAGCTGAGGCCACAGCAACTGTCAAGTGGCTCTCTCCTGTGGAACAGTTCTTCTGGGTCCTCTTCTGCTTTTTGCTCCATCTGGCCTGTGAGTGCTAGCTGCTTCCGACTGTCACTAACTCTACAGTGCTTTCCTGGTCTTGACTGTTTCCCTGAGTCCCTTCCCATCCTTTCTGAGTAGCCCTTTCATTAAACTCTCCCCAGCCACCCCTTTGAAGCATGCTACCTGTTTCCTACAAGACTCCTGAATCATAAATGTGTCCATTCCAGGATTTCTTTATAAAAAAGATTATGTAGCATCTACGAAATTCATAGTAACCTAGAGGTTTGAAATGAGACACAAATTTTATATTGTGGAATGATTGCCCTTTTATTCCATCCAATCAGTTAGATTCTGCATCTATAATAAGCTAAATTAGAGATAATATCAAAAGCCTGATTTTAAGGTTCTTCCTGATGATAGGGGTAATGACCTCCTACTTTCATTTGGCTCCCCAAATGCCCTTCAGCTGGAAACAGCAAGTAAACAACTTGCAGAAGGTGACATCTGGCACTAGATGGCAGTCATACCCACTGGTGCTGCTGCTCACAGAAGCCTGCAGGTTCGAGTCACACAGTCCAGCAAAAGCAAGTTCACCTGCCAGCTCTCCACTCGTAAATCAGGGTTATTCCACTTTCCTCCAACATAGAAGCAGCTTGTGGTTTTTCAGAACCTTGGGCCTGAAAAGGCTCCTATTTGTATCTCCTTCTATCGGCCCTCCCTCAATACATCTATTGCTAGACGCTTGTCTTGCTGTATCTCAGTATTCGCTGAACCCACAGTAGTCAAGGCGAGAGCGGAGAAGCTGGAAGAAAACTCAAGGAGCCGTAGGAACTGCAAACATGTTTGTTTTCTCCTGACTAGCACAGCAGCTGTAGCAGCAGACATGCTGTATTCTCTCACAGCTGACACAGCAGACGCAGCCATAATGCAGTCACAAGGGCTTTTCAGGTGGAGCTTATATAGGCAAACAGAACAAAAGCGGCCTGTGGCCAAGAGAGTACATTGTGACACTCATATGCAGTGCTATAAGTGATCTCAACTGTTACATAACCATGTATTTACAAAACGTGGGGCGAGAGGCTGTGGGGTGAGAAAGCCTGACCACAGCTATCTTGGCTAATTTGCTGTTTGCTTACAACACTCAAGGGCTTCCCTTGTGGCTCAGCTGGTACAGAATCCACCTGCAGTGCGGGAGACCTGGGTTTGATCCTTGGGTTGGGAAGATCCCCTGGAGCAGGGAAAGGCTACCCACTCTAGTATTCTGGCCTGGAGAATTCCATGGACTGTATAGTTCATGTCGACGTTCACTCTTGCCATCTCCTGTTTGTCCACTTCCGATTCGCCTTTATTCATGGACCTAACATTTCAGGTTCCTATGCAATATTGCTCTTTACAGCATCGGACCTTGATCTATCACCAGTCACATCCACAACTGGGTGTTGTTTTTGCTTTGGCTCCATCCCTTCATTCTTTCTGGAGTTATTTCTCCACTGACCTCCAGTAGCATATTGGGCACCTACTGGGGAGTTCCTCTTTCAGTGTCCTATCTTTTTGCCTTTTCATACTGTTCATGGGGTTCTCAAGGCAAGAATGCTGAAGTGGTTTGCCATTCCCTTCTCCAGTGGACCACATTCGGTCAGACCTCTCCACCATGACCCATCTGTCTTGGGTGGCCTCACAAGGCATGGCTTAGTTTCATTGAGTTAGACAAGGCTGTGGTCCGTGTGATCAGATTGGCCAGTTGTCTGTGATTGTGGTTTCAGTCTGTCTCCCCTCTGATGCCCTCTCTCAGTGCCTACCGTCTTACTTGGGTTTCTCTTACCTTGGATGTGGGGTTTCTGACAGATGGCAAGAGTGAACGTCAACATTCTAGGAATCAGTGAGCTGGATGGACTGGAATGGGGGAATTTAACTCAGATGACCATTATATCTACTACTGCAGGCAGGAATCCCTTAGAAGAAATGGAGCAGCCCTCATAGTCAACGAAAGAGTCCGAAATGCAGTACTTGGATGCAATCTCAAAAACGACAGAATGGTCTCTGCTCATTTCCAAGGCAAACCATTCAATATCACGGTAATCCAAGTCTAGACCCTGACCAATAATGCTGAAGAAGCTGAAGTTGAAAGGTTCTATGAAGACCTACAAGACCTTTTAGAAATAACACCCAAAAAAGATGTCTTTTTCATTATAGGAGACTGGAATGCAAAAGTAGGAAGTCAAGAAACACCTGGGGTAACAGGCAAAGTTGGCCTTGGAATACAGAATGAAGCAGGGCAAAGGCTAATAGACTTTTGCCAAGAGAATGCACTGGTTATAGCAAACACCCTCTTCCAACAACACAAGAGAAGACTCTACACATGGACATCACCAGATGGTCAACACTGAAATCAGATTGATCATATTCTTTGCAGCCAAAGATGGAGAAGCTCTATACAGTCAGCAAAAACAAGACCAGGAGCTGACTGTGGCTCAGATTATGAACTCCTTAGTGCCAAATTCAGACTTAAATTGAAGAAAGTGGGGAACCACTAGACCATTCAGATATGACCTAAATCAAATCCCTTATGATTATACAGTGGAAGTGAGAAATAGATTTAAGGGCCTAGATCTGATAGACAGAGTGCCTGATGAACTATGGACAGAGGTTCATGACATTGTACAGGAGAGAGGGATCAAGATCATCCCCAAGAAAAAGAAATGCAAAATAGCAAAATGGCTATCTGAGGAGGCCTTACAAATAGCTGTGAAAAGAAGGGAAGTGAAAAGCAAAGGAGAAAAGAAAAGATATAAGCATCTGAATGCAGAGCTCCGAAGAATAGCAAGGAGAGATAAGAAAGCCTTCCTCAGTGATCAATGCAAGGAAATAGAGGAAAATAATAGAATGGGAAAGACTAGAGATCTCTTCAAGAAAATTAGAGATACCAAGGGAACATTTCATGCAAAGATGGGTTCAATAAAGGACAGAAATGGACCTAACAGACGCAGAAGATATTAAGAAGAGGTGGCAAGAATACACAGAAGAACTGTACAAAAACAAATCTTCACAACCCAGATAATCACAATGGTGTGCTCACTCTTCAGACATCCTGGAATGTGAAGTCAAGTGGGCCTTAGGAAGCATCACTATGAACAAAGCTAGTGGAGGTGATGGAATTCCAGTTGAGCTATTTCAAACCCTGAAAGATGATGCTATGAAAGTGCTGCACTCAATATGCCAGCAAATTTGGAAAACTCAGCAGTGGCCACAGGACTGGAAAAGGTCAGTTTTCATTCCAGTGCCAAGAAAGGCAATGCCAAAGAATGCTCAAACTACCACACAATTGCACTCCTCTCCCATGCTAGTAAAGTAATGCTCAAAATTCTCCAAGCCAGGCTTCAGCAATACATGAACCATGAACTTCCAGATGTTCAAGTAGTTTTAAAAAAGGCAGAGGAACCAGACATCAAACTGCCAACATCTGCTGGATCATGGAAAAAGCAAGAGAGTTCCAGAAAAGCATCTATTTCTTCTTTATTTACTATGCCAAAATCTTTGACTGTGTGGATCACAATAAATTGTGGAAAATTCTGAAAGAGATGGGAATACCAGACCACCTGACCTACCTCTTGGGAAGCATGTATGCAGGTCCAGAAACAACAGTTAGAACTGGACATGGAAAAACAGACTGGTTCCAAATAGGAAAAGGAGTATGTCAAGACTGTATATTGTCACCCTGCTTATTTAACTTACATGCAGAGTACATCATGAGAAATGCTGGGCTGGAGGAAGCACAAGCTGGAATCAAGATTGCTGGGAGAAATATCAATAACCTCAGATATGCAGATGACACCACCCTTATGGCAGAAAGTGAAGAACTAAAAAGCCACTTGATGAAAGTGAAAGAAGAGAGTGAAAAAGTTGGCTTAAAGCTCAACATTCAGAAAACTAAGATCATGGCATCCAGTCCCATCACTTCATGGCAAACAGATGGGGAAACAATGGAAACAGTGACTGACTTTATTTTGAGGGGCTCCAAAATCACTGCAGATTGTGACTGCAGCCATGAAATTAAAAGACGCTTCCTTGTGGCTCAGCTGGTAAAGAATCTGCCTGCAATGCAGGAGACCTGGGTTCGATCCCTGAGTTGGGAGGATCCCTGGAGAACAGAAAGGCTACCCACTCCAGTATTCTGGCCTGGAGAATTCCGTGGACTAGTCCATGGGTCGCAAAGAGTCGGACATGACTGAGCGACTTTCACTTTTTTACTCCTTGGAAGGAAAGTTATGAACAACCTAGATCGCATATTAAAAAGCAGAGACATTACTTTGTGTACAAAGTTCCGTCTAGTCAAGGCTATGGTTTTTCCAGTGGTCATGTATGGATGTGAGAGTTGGACTATAAAGAAAGCTGAGTATCGAAGAATTGATGCTTTTGAACTATGGTGTTGGAGAAGACTCTTGAGAGTCCCTTGGACTGCAAGGAGATCCAACCAGTCCATCCTAAAGGAGATCAGTCCTGAGTGTTCATTGGAAGGACTGATGTTGAAGCTGAAACTCCAATACTTTGGCCATCTGATGCGAAGAGCTGACTCATTGGAAAAGACCCTGATGCTGGGAAAGATTGAGGGCAGGAAGAGAAGGGGATGACAGAGGATGAGATGGTTGGATGGCATCACCGACTGATTCAAAGGACATGGGTTTGGGTGGACTCCGGGAGTTGGTGATGGACATGAGGCCTGGCGTGCTGCAGTTCATGGGGTCACAAAGAGTTGGACATGACTGATCAACTTTCACATCTATAACACTCAAACACTGATGTAGACCCAAGGGTCTGGGTCTATGGGAAAGAGACTCTAGAACATAGAACCTGAGGAGGAATCCCTCCTGGTGCAGGAAATACTGGTGTGTTTGGGTTATGCTCTTCCTGGCTCAATGACCTCCTCAATTGCTTTAGCAGGCTTCCCCTACTACCTTTGGATATAGCAGACAAGTGACATTAGTTAAAATCATTGTATTAAAAGAGACACTTAAGGGAATTCCCTGACAGTTCAGCAGTTAGGACTCTGCACTTTCACTGCTGAGGGCCCGGGGTTCAATACCTGGTCAGGGAACTAAGATCTCCACAAGGTACGTGGTATAGCCAAAAAAAAAAAAAAAGAGAGAGAGAGAGAGACACTTTAACTTGCAAGTAACTGAAGCCCTATGAAAATGAGCTTAAGCCAAATAAAGAGAACTGTTTAGTCAATAGACTTAAGAGCCATACATATGTGAATTTAGTCACAGCTGTATCTACATGATGAGTTTCAGGCATGTCTGGATTCAGGTGCTAAAGAAAAGAATTAGCAGTAATCTGTCTCGATCCATCTTTTCTCTTCTCTCTTGAGCACAAACTCCCAAGTCCTCAAAGAAAGAAATGTATTTCTCCATAATTCTGCCAAGATCTCTAGACTAATCACATGGGAGACAGCCTGAGAGATGACATAGCCAATTTGTTTAGGTCAAGCACCCATTGCTAGAAAGAGGCATAGGTCAGGATGAAAATGAAAGAGGCTTGGATTCCCAAGAAAAAAATTGAAGTACTCTCACCTGAACAAGGTACACAGGACAAGCCAAGTCAGCAGAAGCCCATGATGACCAGGCAGCTATGAAGTTCCCTGTCCCCTTCACTCCCTCACTTATCTATTGACTCATCCAGTACACCTGCTAAATTTCCCTCTCTATTCTTGCCAAGCTGAAAGTCCTGAGTATTCAAGGACTCCTACCACACAGTCTTCTAACATCCTGTTCTTTTCCTTCAAAGCACTGATCAGTTCAAGATTATGTAGTGACATGTATGATTATTAATCTAGTATGCATCTTTCCTTTAGATTTTGGTACCTGTAGATCCTCGCACAGTGACTGAAACATAGTAGGTACTCAGTAAACATGTGCTCATTCATTGATTTTATGTTTCCTATTGCTGTCTGCGGCTAAGTTGCTTCAGTTGTGTCCGACTCTGTGGGACCACATAGACAGAAGCCCACCAGGCTCCCCCGTCCCTGGGATTCTCCAGGCAAGAACGCTGGAGTGGGTTGCCATTTCCATCTCCAATGCATGAAAGTGAAAAGTGAAAGTGAAGTTGCTCAGTCTTGTCCGACTCTTAGCGACCTCATGGATTGCAGCCTACCAGGCTCCTCCATCCTTGGGATTTTCCAGGCAAGGGTACTAGAGTGCGGTGCCATCGCCTTTCCTATTAGGGGATAGCAAGTCCAACCAGACATGGCCCCCACCTGGCTTCTATCCTAATGATGGAGTCAGACAAGTAAAGCAGTATTCACAGGTCAACTGCAATGATTTCTGCAAGAGTGGTGGACTCAAGGGAGCCTGGGAGAGGAACGTCTAAATCAGAGTAGTCCAGGAAATTTCCCTGAAGAGTCATCGTGTTGTGTTAACTTTGGAAAAATAAGAAGGCACATGCAGCAAGATGCCCTCAGAAGCACATTGGAAGACGAGAAAATCTGACATAGTCTGATGTAGTCTCAGTCTCAGAGCACTGACCCTTCAGGACAAGGGGTAACCGTACCAGAATTATCTCTTTTAGCTAAACCAACCCCTTTTTAAAAAGAAAGAAAATAAAAATTCTGCATCAAAAGCAGAATTTTTTGGACAAAAAACTAGCTTAAAAGAATATGGAGAAGTCCTCTGATTATAATAGCACCTGGCAGGGCAACTGCCAATAGTAGGCCCTCGATAAATATGTGACTACCTGGATGAAAGTCATTGGAATTGGCATATTTCACTTGAAACAGAAAACAACACCAACCTGGGATATGGCCTGTTAAGAATCCAAGCAAACTGCTGAATGAAATAAATGAAATAAAAGGCAAAAAAAAAAAAAAACCCTGTAAAACAAGATTTATATAACCCTATCTGTGGAATAAAAATGTGTCCAGTTTCACATGCTGTTCATTTGCTGCCAGGATCAGAGATTGTTGCTGAGAAAGGGGTGGGAGGAGGCTGTTGGGGGAAATCACATGCCAGGCCAAGAAACAGGGACAGAGAATTCAACGTTTAGGGGTTTGAAGAGAAGGCTTGGAACACAAGCCTCTTTTGTTCCTCAGGCTTCTCTTAATTGCCATGTTTGAGATCTGGGATTTATGATGGAAGCGCTATTCAAAATGACACTTTCCACTTCATTATAAAGAAAGTTCAGTCTCCCCTTAAGTTGTGTTAGCCTAAAACCAGTGGGTGTCCAGCCAAAAGACACAACAAAGCCAAAGACTGGGAGAAGGAAGGATTTATTACTGCTTGCAGCCAGTAGGGAGAACTCCAGGGCTCTTTCCCAAAGCAGTGTCTCCCTTAACAGCAAAATTGGGGAAGTTTTAAGCTAAGCATACATGCATATTCATGAAGGGGCTTGGGAAATGAGCAGAGTCCAAGTTTCAGTCGAATGAAGTCACAAGGGTTAGAAAAGGTCAACATCATCATCCCTCAGGTTCCAGTTTGTCTGGTGGTTGAGCACTTCAGGCTAATCTTTACTACTGAAACAGTTGGGATTCTTTGCAACTGATTTCTTTGCTATTGCCAAGATTCTCTTGCCAGACAACAGTTGTTTGTTTCTGCATTCGTTTGTTCCTTTAAGATCATTAATTAGAGATCTGTTCAAGGACAAGCATTGTGGCCAGGATTAGATCACAAAATGTGTGTATGTGTGTGTGTGTGTGTGTGTGTGTGTGTTCAATCGCGTCCTACTCTTTGCAAACCTGTGGACTGTAGCCCGCCAGGCTCCTCTGTCCATGGGGTTTTCCAGGCAAGAATACTAGAGTGGCTAGAGTGGATTGCCGTTTCCTGCTCCAGGACATCTTTCTGACCCAGGGATCGAACCCGTATCTCCTACATCTCCTGCATTGGCAGACAGATTCTTTACCACTGCGCCACATGGGAAGCCCATAACAAAACGGCTTAGAGTAAAAGGAATACATTTGAATCACTTCTAATGAGGTGGATGGAACTGGAGCCTATTATACAGAGTGAAGCAAGCCAGAAAGAAAAACACCAATACAGTATGCTAACGCATATACGTGGAATTTAGGAAGATGGTAACGATAACCCTGTATGCGAGACAGCAAAAGAGACACAGATGTATAGAAATCTTTTGGACTCTGTGGGAGAGGGCGAGGGTGGGATGACTTGGGAGAACGGCATTGAAACATGTATAATATCATATATGAAACGAATCGCCAGTCCAGGTTCGATGCATGATATTGGATGCTTGGGGCTGGTACCCTGGGACGACCCAGAGGGATGATGGTACGGGAGGGAAGAGGGAGGGGGGTTCAGGATGGGGAACACGCGTATACCTGTGGTGGATTCTTGTTGATGTATGGCAAAACCAATACAATATTGTAAAGTAATTAACCTCCAATTTAAATAAAATTTTTTTTTAATGGCTTAGGCCAAAAATGGTTTCCCTTGTGTCAAAAAAGCCATGCCTTGTTCTCTTTCTCCAGGGCACCCCCCCAACATCTTTCTCCAGGGAACTCCACCCCCCCCACCCCCCCCACCCCACCCCCCCCCCCCCCCCCACCCCCCCCCCCCCCCCCGCCATCAGCAACCTGAGTCATTTGTGGAATGGCTGTGTTAAGAGGAGAGGAGAATTATAAATAAAATCAGTTTGTTTTGTCACAAATTGAAGCAGTTGCTGCTCCCCAGGCTGGCAGCAAAATCATGAATCAGAGTCTAAAGTTTAGAGCAATGTTTGTGAATTGTCTCACTCATTGTGAATCTCACAATGAATCGTTCCCCCTGGCATTCAGCAGTGAGGCCCTCACCTCCAGATCTCTTGTGAACCACCCCCAAGTATGCAAACACACTGAACCTGGAAGCTCCTCATTCCAAACTAAGCTTTTGAAAGGGACCTCTTCCAGTTACTGTATCACAGCCTTAGGCCAAAGAACCCTACCCTCTTTGTTCAGTACTTGCTATACGGAGAACTTTTCTTACTCTCCCCTCCAGATCATTACATCTCTGTCAGTAATAGCAAAGGCTTCTCTGGATCTTGTCCCAAGCCAGTCACTCTTGTAAGTGTTGCTGTTATTTTGTTGTAAGTTAGTCACTCAGTCGTGTCCAACCCTTTGCAGGGATCAAGCCCAGGTGTCCGCATTGCAAGCAGATTCTTTACCATCTGAGCTACCAGGGAGGCCTGTAAGTGCTGTATGCAAAGTTAATTAATTTGATGTCACAACAATCTTGTGGGGGACGTGCTATCATCCCCTACTTTTCAGATAAGAAAGCTGAGGCCAGAGGTTTGTTAGCTTGCCCAAAGTCATACAGCCTTTAAATAGCAAAGCCAGTATTAGAACCAAAGTCATTTGGCTCCATAGCCCACATTCTCAACCACTAGATGCCTCATAAGAAGGGGTGCCAGATAAGCAGAGCTGAGCTAGCCCTTGTCATAATCCACTCTGTTAACCACGCCTGATTCCCTCCTCCTTCCCTCTTCATTCAAGGGGTTCTGAAGAAGATGCTGACCTTGACCAGGCATGAGCCAATCACCCACCTTCCTGCCTCAGTGACTGGCTCAGGCCTGGTCCTGTGACCAGATCAGTCAGTGAGTCTTGACCAGACTTTCCTGCGGCCTGGAAGGGAGGCCTTTAAGGGGGAGTCAACAGAGAAAACAGAACAAAGAGAGGGGCCCAGAGCACAGGACTCCAGGGGCACTGCCAAAAGTACACAGTGTTGGACTCATGCCACACAATATAATGAGGCCCTCCGGAGTTGGCAAAGCATATTGCCAAGACCTGATTTGAGCCCTGAATCCAGTGACTCCTAAAGTGCCAAGCAGCTCTACAATTTCTAGTTCCACGAGTCAATATATCCCTTTTCAAAAGCCAATGTAACGGACTTTCCTGGTGGAAAGTGAAAGTGAAAGTCGCTCAGTCTTGTCCAACTCTTTGTGACCCCTTTGGAATTCTCCAGGCCAGAATGCTGGAGTGGGTAGCCTTTCCCTTCTCCAGGGATCAAACCCAGGTCTCCCTCATTGCGGGCAGATTCTTTACCAGCTGAGCCACAAGGGAAGCCCAGGAATACTGGAGTGGGTAGCTTATCCCTTCTCCAGAGGATCTTCCCGATCCAGGAATTGAACTAGGGTCTCCTGCATTGCAGGCAGACTCTTTACCAACTGAGTTATCAGGGAAGCCCTTCCTGGTGGTCCAGTGGTTAAGAATCTGCTTTGGAGTTAAGAATGCAAAGGACATGGGTTTGATCCCTGGTCTGGGAATGTAGCACAAGTCACTGGGCTACTAAGCCCATGTGCCACTACTACTGAGACCACTCTTTAGAGCCTGAGAGCCACAACTCCTGAAGTCTGTGCACCCTAGAGCTGATGCTTTGCATCAAGAGAAACCACCGCAATAAGAAGCCCCTGCACTGCAATGAAGAGTAGCCCCGCCCCACTCGCCACAACTAGAGAAAGCCTGCTTGCAGCAACAAAGATCCAGGGAAACAAAAAATAATAAATAAATAATAGACACACAGATTTTTTTAATTAAAAAAAAAAAGTCAATGTGGGACTTCCCTGGTGATCCAGTGGTTAAGAATCTGCCTGCCAATGCTCAGGACATGGGTTCAATTCCTGGCCTGGGAAGATTCCATATGCCACGGGGCATCTAAGCCCATCAGTCACAACTATTGAGCCTATGCACTGTCGCAGCAAGAGAAGCCACCACAATGAAAAAGCCGAGCACTGAAACTAGAGTAGCCCCCACTCACACCTAAAGAAAGCCTGCACACAGCAACGAAGGTCTAGCATAGCCAAAAATAAATTAACATTTTAAAAATAATTAAAAAGTCAATGTGAGTATGATTTTCTGCAACTTGAATCAGAATGCACCCTAATTAAAACAATCTCAATAAACCTTGTGATGGCTAGGTCAAAATGTCCATTAGTTACCAATGCTAGGATGAAACAGTAGTTTTGCTGATCAGAGATGAATCATGCCTCAAGATGCCCACCCCCCTAGACAACAGAGAAAAGGCTAAATTCCTAACATTCCCAACTGTTCTCAAGTTTTACATTTTTGTACAAATGGAGGATAAGAGCAGCTCAAAAAATTCTCCAAAATAGTTGTTAATGAATTCACTTTTCTAACTACATTGAATTCTGGTTAATGTTAAAATGACTTCAGCAAGGCAGAGAGTCATGGATCAGAAATCTGCTGAAGAAGGGGCAAAGTCAACCAGGCATCAAGAAGAAAAAGCCAGGAGACTTGTGTTGGTGAGGCTAAAGTCCAAACAGGACTTTAGCCTTATGTATGTGTGGATTTCTTATAAAGGAATGCATTTGTAAATTATTTGTTCATAAATAAAAATTAACTTTAAAATAGATAGGGTTAGGGACTTCCCTGACAGTTCAGTAGTTAAGACTCCACACTTCCACTGTAGGGGGGTACAGGTTTGTTCTCTGGTTGAGGAAAGAAGATCCTGCATGCTGTGTGCCATGCGGCCAAAAAATTTTTTTCCATTAAAAATTAAAAGAAAACAATAAATAGGTTTAAAGGACAAGTCATGTAATTGCATGATCTTAGATGAGTGCTTAGGTTTGTTTTTTTTTTTTTTTAAATAATGGAACTCGTCAAATGAAACATTACATGGAACACTAGTGAGCATCTGTTGGGTTTCTCTTTCTTTGGTATAGATTTTTAAAAACGTGATAACTTGCCTTCTGGGAAACATCTTCTCCTCTTCACACCTAAATGTGAGTCAGGTACTTGGTACTTGGTCCTGGTCTGGCCATGGAAGCAAATATAATATTTTCTTCCTGAGCTTTCCTGGCTTTTTTCCTTGCTAACAATACTGGAAAGGCAAAGCACCAGTGTTGCAGGAAGGGCGACCCCTTCCAGGACCCCAAAAGGGGCTCTTGTCTAACACTGGAAATGACGTGTCTGAGGAGACACATCTGCTGATAAAGCAACAGACTTTATTGGGAAGCCATGCCCATGCTGAGAGCCAGAAGAACTGTTCTGCCACATGGTTCACAGTCTTGGGTGTTATGGTGACGGGATTAGTTTCCAGGCTGTCTTCGGCCAATCATTCTGACTCAAGGTCCTTCCTGGTGGTGCACATATTGCTCAGCCAAGATGAACACTAGCAAGGATTCTGGGAGGTGGTAGGGCACGTGGACGCTCCTTTTGACCTTTCCTGAATTCTTCCGGTAGGTGGTGGCTTATTCGTTCCATGGCTTTTTAACTGAGATCACACACCTGGCCTTAGGACTTAAAGAAGCTCAGGCACTTGACGTCTCATTTCACAAAGTGAGAGACAAACCGATAGGTAAGAAGTGGACTTATTTAGAGAGAAACACATCCCACATTGTGTGGGCCATCTCCCAAGGTGAGAGAGTGCCAAAATATGGCATTAGTTTTGCATGGGCTGGGTAATCTCATAGGCTAATGAGTGGGGGTATTATACCAACAGTTTTGGGGAAGGAGGCAGAGAGATTTCCAGGAATTGGGCCACCACACACTTTTTGGTCTTTTATGGTTAGCCTTGGAACTGTCATGCACTGGTGGGTGTGTTGTTTAGCATAGGCTAATGTTTTACAGCAAGCTTACAGTGAGGATCAACAAGGTCCCATGGAAATCCAGTCTTCCACCAACTTGGACCTAGTTGGATCTAATCAGGTTTTGTCATGTCCTGTGTGTATGTTATTCTTTTAGAAAGTATGACTTATCCCTTTCCCTCCTGTTTCACCAGCACCATAAGATCTCTGGGATATTTACATTTATGCAGAAGAAAGCACAAGGAAGAAACAGGGCATCTGATGGGCCAGAGAAAGGGTATTCATAGAAAGGCAGAATGGGCTGATTTGAGCAAAACAGTTGAAGCAAAAGGCCTTTTGCTGGCTCCAATATTAAATGAGTACAAAGGATCTCAATTCAAAAGATACAAGATATCAAAAGTTAACATAAGAACTAGAAAATTATATCAGTTAAGCAATAAATCTCAGGAAAAATTAAGAATAAAAGTTGTCTGAGGAATGAAACTAAATAGAAAAGAAAAAAAGAGTGAATACATATCATAGATATTGCCTTATGAGAAGTAGAAAGTGAAAAAAGTTTTTAAATTAAAAGAATAAAGGAAGAAAAAGAATTCAAGAGAAAGTGACAAATATTGAAGCCATGTAAACAAGATCCAACATATTATAACAGGGCTTCCCTAGTGGCTCAGTTGGGTGTGTTGGGTGTGTGTAAAGAATCCTCCTAAAAAAAAAAAAAAGAATCCTCCTGCAATGTGGGAGACCTGGGTTCGATCCCTGAATTGGGAAGATCCCCTGGAGGAGGGCATGGCAACCCACTCCATTATTCTTGCCTGAAGAATCCCCATGGACAGAGGAGCCTGGAGGGCTACAGTCTGCTGCTGCTGCTAAGTCGCTTCAGTTGTGTCCAACTCTGTGTCACCCCATAGACGGCAGCGCACCAGGCTTCCCCATCCCTGGGATTCTCCAGGCAAGAACACTGGAGTGGGTTGCCATTTTCTTCTCCAATGCATGAAAGTGAAAAGTGAAAGTGAAGTCTCTCAGTCGTGTCCGACTCTTAGCGACCCCATGGACTGCAGCCTACCAGGCTCCTCCATCCATGGGATTTTCCAGGCAAGAATACTGGAGTGGGGTTCCATCACCTTCTCTGGGGCTACAGTCTATGAGGTAGCAAAAAGTCAGACATGACTGTGTAACTAAGCACAACTCTGAAAGAAAATGAAACAAGGGGACAATATGACAAGTACCAAAAACTGTTCAGTTCAGTTCAGTCGCTCAGTCGTGTCCAACTCTTTGCGACCCCATGAATCGCAGCACAACAGGCCTCCCTGTCCATCACCAACTCCCAGAGTTCACTCAAACTCATGTCCATCGAGTCGGTGATGCCATCCAGCCATCTCATCCTCTGTCGTCCCCTTCTCCTCCTGCCCACAATCCCTCCCAGCATCAGAGTCTTTTCCAATGAGTCAACTCTTCGCACGAGGTGGCCAAAGTATTGGAGTTTCAGCTTTAGCATCATTTCTTCCAAAGAACACCCAGGGCTGATCTCCTTTAGAATGGACTGCAATGATTTCCTTGCAGTCCAAGGGACTCTCAAGAGTCTTCACCAACACCACAATTCAAAAGCATCAACTCTTCGGCGCTCAGCTTTCTTCACAGTCCAACTCTCACATCCATACATGACCACTGGAAAAACCATAGCCTTGACTAGATGGACCTTGGTTGGCAAAGTAATGTCTCTGCTTTTTAATATGATATCTAGGTTGGTCATAACTTTTCTTCCAAGGAGTAAGCGTCTTTTAATTTCATGGCTGCAGTCACCATCTGCAGTGATTTTGGAGCCCCCCAAAATAAAGTCTGACACTGTTTCCATTGTTTCCCCATCTATTTCCCATGAAGTGATGGGACCAGATGCCTTGATCTTCATTTTCTGAATGTTGAGTTTTAAGCCAACTTTTTCACTCTCCTCTTTCACTTTCATCAAGAGGCTTTTTAGTTCCTCTTCACTTTCTGCCATAAGGGCGGCGGCCAAGAGGAGCTACCCCATGGCTGAGGGCAGAGGCGGCGGCTGAGAGGAGCTACCACTAAAAACTGTAATTCAAGAAAATTGTCTTGAAATAAGATTTGAAACTACATATTGAAGAGGCACAGCTTTACCTGAAAATACTGACCCAGAGTGATCAACACCAAGAAATATTCTAGACCTCCCAAGGCAAGAGGGCCAAGTGAACTTCGATGGAAAGAAAAGTAGCTTTTCATTAAACTTTCAACAATAGTTCAGTTCAGATCAGTTCAGTTCACTCGCTCAGTCGTGTCCGACTCTTTGCGACCCCATGAATCATAGCACACCAGGCCTCCCTATCCATCACCAACTCCCAGAGTTCACTCAGACTCACATCCATTGAGTCAGTGATGTCATCGAGTCAGTGATGCCATCCAGCCATCTCATTCTCCATCGTCCCCTTCTCCTCCTGCCCTCAATCCCTCCCAGCATCAGAGTCTCTTCCAATGAGTCAACTCTTTGCATGAGGCCAAAAGAAAATGATAAGTCATATATATAAGATAATCAAGGAAAGAAAACATGAGTCAAAGGGTTTGTATCCAACTGATCTGAGTATCCAGCTGGGTAAAGGGTCGATAAAACGAACAAATGTTATCAACATGCAAAAACTCAGGGAATCTTGCTTAGATTTCTGGTCTCTTTGAAGAAGTGGTTTTTGTGATTGAGATGAGTCAAACAGATGGAGGCCAGCAAAGTTTCATCTCTTTTCCTGAGTGGTGGCTATAAGAGTATTCACCTTACAATAATCACTAATGGAGGACTGATAATGAGGCTGAAACTACAATACTTTGGCCACCTCATGTGAAGAGTTGACTCGTTGGAAAAGACCCTGATGCTGGGAGGGATTGGGGGCAGGAGGAGAAGGGGACGACAGACGATGAGATGGCTGGATGGTATCACCAACTCAATGCACATGAGTTTGGGTAAACTCTAGGAGCTGGTGATGGACAGGGAGGCCTGGTGTGCTGTGATTCATGGGGTCGCAAGGAGTCGGACATGACTGAGCGACTGAACTGAACTGATCTGATACGTATGTTTGGTATAGCTTTCTGTAAATGTGTTTTAGTTGCTCAGTTTTGTCCTTCTCTTTGCAACATTACAGATTATAGCTCACCAGGCTCCCCAGTTCATGGAATTCTCCAGGCAAGAATACTGGAGTGGGTTGACATTCCCTTCTCCAGGGGATCTTCCCAACCCAGGGGTCCAACCTGAGTCTCCTGCATTGCAGGCAGATTCTTTACTGTCTGAGCCACCAGGAAAGCCCATACTTTTCACTTTTCAAATGTGTTTTATTTTATAATAAGTTTAAAAGAAAAGAAAAGAAAATAGATAATTACTGTTCAAGAAATTTGAATATGGGCTAAGGAACTATTGGTAAATTTTAGGTATGCTACAATAGCATTGTAGTTATATAGTAGAATGTTCTTATTTTTTGGAGATGCATGCTAAAAAATTTACTGTAATGTTCTAGTAAAACAAAACTGATTATATGCAATTTGTTACTTTAATTTTTAATTGAGGTATAAAATATATTATATATTACATAAAGACCTTAAGTGTTACAGTTACATGAGTTTTGACAAATCCCACTACTCTATCAAAATACAAAATATTTTCCCCAGAAAATTTTCTCCTGGATCTTCCCAATGAATCCCCTCTCCTGCCCCCACTGAGGGAACCACTGTTCTGATTATCTCTTTCACAATAGATTAGTTTTACTTGATCTAGAACGTCACATAATGGAATCATGCAATACGTACTCTTTAGACACATTTTTTTTCACATTTTTAATATCCTGAAACTGGAATGTATCTTAGAAATTGGTAGTGTTTTAACAATTAAATGGAAGTGTTTTCTTCTCTTTTTTTAAATAAAATAACGGAGTGTCTTATAGTCAATGTCACCTTTAATTTGATGAAGTGTATTATACACAGAGGAGTAGGTCAAGGCTGTATATTGTCACCCTGCTTATTTAACTTCTATGCAGAGTACATCATGAGAAACGCTGGGCTGAAAGAAGCACAAGCTGGAATCAAGATTGCTGGGAGAAATATCAATAACCTCAGATATGCAGATGACACCACTCTTATGGCAAAAAGTGAAGAAGAACTAAAGAGCCTCTTGAAAGTGAAAGAGGAGAGTGAAAAAGTTGGCTTAAAGCTCAACATTCAGAAAATGAAGATCATGGCATCCGGTCCCATCACTTCATGGGAAATAGATGGGGAAACAGTGGAAAGAGTGTCAGACTTTATTTTGGGGGGCTCCAAAATCACTGCAGATGGTGATTGCGGCCATGAAATTAAAAGACACTTACTCTTTGGAAGAAAAGTTATGACCAACCTAGATAGCATATTAGAAAGCAGAGACATTACTTTGCCAACCAAGGTCTGTCTAGTCAAAGCTATGGTTTTTTCAGTGGTCATGTATGGATGTGAGAGTTGGACTGTGAAGAAAGCTGAGCATCGAAGAACTGATGCTTTTGAACTGTGATGTTGGAGAAGACTCTTGAGAGTCCCTTGGACTGCAAGGAGATCCAACCAGTCCATCCTAAAGGAGATCAGTCCTGAATATTTATTGGAAGGACTGATGCTTAAGCTGAAACTCCAATACTTTGGCCACCTCATGCGAAGAGTTGACTCATTGGAAAAGACTCTGATGCTGGGAGGGATTGAGGGGCAGGAGGAGAAGGGGACGATGGAGAATGAGATGGCTGGATGGCATCACCGACTCGATGGATGTGAGTTTGGGTGAACTCCGGGAGATGGTGATGGACAGAGAGGCCTGGCGTGCTGCCATTCATAGGGTTGCAAAGAGTTGGACACAACTGAGCGACTGAAATGAACTGAACTGAACTGAACTGAAGCAAATATGGCAAAAATATTAACAGTTGTTGAAGCTTGTTGGTGGTATATATGGGTGTTCTTTTCTGTGAGTCTGAAAATTTTTGTATAAAAGAGTTTACTTATATATAAGCAAATGATACCACAATTAGATATCTTGCTTTGACCTTTTTTCCCCCTTAGTTAAAGTGACCCTTAGCTAATGGAATTGGCTGGAGTCTTCCTTCTCCTCTGCAAGGCCCTGATTATAGCAGGGACCTGGACACTCAAGATAAAGTAACAGGTGATTATCAGGTCTTTATAAGATTTGCCTTTTTCTCATATGTATTATTTTTCTTCCCTCTATTTCCCCAAACTTTTCAAAAGCACAGAGTTTCTGTCCTCTGTGTCCTAAGGCAGTGAGAAAGTGAAGCTTTGTACTTGTTACCAGAGGGTCTAATCAAGCTTTTAACCCAGCAAGCAGAATGCCTGAGCCTGTGGCAAGAGAAGAAAGTTGGGGGCCCAGAATCAGGACCTTGAAGCTGGAGGGCCAAGGTGCTGGTCTTCTAAGTCAAAAAACACTTTCAGTTGCTCCTTGTGAGTGGTACTTCTGGCTTGAGAGCTGACACTTTTCTTTGCACTTACTGGAACAAAGCCTGTGGCCATCAGACCCTATCCTCATCATCTGGGACTTGTATCACTGCTGTATCATCCATCAGAAATGGAGTTCCCTGAAGGTCCCTGAAGGTCGGAACTCCTTTCTTGTCCTGGAATCTGGCTTTTCCAGTTCTGTCACCTTTAGGAAGAAGCCACAGGCTCTTTGTCCATGGAGGACTGCATATATCACTTTTGCCACTGGCAGAATTACAGCTATGGTCACATATTATTAAAAGTCTTTCGAGTTGAAACCATTTGGTATCATTTCAGGGCTCCAAAGAACTCCAGTACCATAGTCCTTTATGTCTCAGTACAGAAAAAATTTCAGCAAGGGGAAACCTACAGAAGTAGGTTTTCAAGGGGAGGTTCTGACTCTTCCATTAAATAAACTATGTGGCCCAGAAGAAATCTGCAGCTCTTACACTCCCAGTTGCCTTGTCTGTACGACAGGTTAATAGCACCCATCTCTCAGGGTGGTTGAAAATTGCGTAAGGAAACAAAAGGGAAAGCATTTAGCAGACTGTAAAATTACTTTCAATGTGAGCAGTTAACTTTTTCCTGAGAAGGGAGAGAAAAACACTTGTTGACTGAAAAATAAAAACACAATCTAGAAGTTAAGAATTATGTTTTATTTGGCAGACAAGACTGAGTACTTCAGCCTGGAAAACAGCCTCTCAGATAGCTCTGAGGGACTGCTCTGAAGAGGTAAGGGAGGAACCAGGATATATAGGAATTTCCGCAATAAAAAGCGGGTAGTTCGAACTGTCCATGGGATTCTCCAGGCAAGAATACTGGAGTGGGTAGCCATTTCCTTCTCCAAAGGATCTTCCAAACACAGGGATTGAACCCAGGTACCCTGCACTGAAGGAGGATTTTTTTACTGTCTGCGCCACCAGGGAAGCCTATTAAAAGATTCAGTTCAATTCAGTTCAGTTCATTTCAGTCACTCAGTCGTGTCCAGCTCTCTGCGACCCCATGAATCGCAGCACACCAGGCCTCCCTGTCCATCACCATCTCTCGGAGTTCACCCAAACTCGTGTCCATCGAGTCGGTGATGCCATCCAGCCATCTCATCCTCTGTTGTCCCCTTCTCCTCCTGCCCCCAACCCCTCCCAGCATCAGAGTCTTTTCCAGTGAGTCAGCTCTTCCCATGAGGTGGCCAAAGTATTGGAGTTTCAGCTTTAGCATCAGTCCTTCCAAAGAACACCCAGGACTGATTTCCTTCAGAGTGGACTGGTTGGATCTCCTTGCAGTCCAAGGGACTCTCAAGAGTCTTCTCCAACACCACAGTTTAAAAGCATCAATTCTTCGTCACTCAGCTTTCTTCACAGTCCAACTCTCACATCCATACATGACCACTGGAAAAACCATAGCCTTGAGTAGATTACTGTCAATTAAAGAAAACAAGACATCTCAAGTTAATGAATTTAGCAGTTTTCTGTGTTTGGGAGATGCAAGAATCTGGGCTCATTGAAATCATTGCTTTCACACGCATCTTAACCATCCAGTGCCAGTGTCCTGTTTTCTCCATTCTGAATTCCCTCAGGGCACACAGTGGGAGGTGGCTGCAATGGTTACTAGTTTGATGGATAAAGCATGCTTTGCTTACTGATCTGGCAGATGACATGTTTCATTCACACACTTCATCTCAGATCTCAGTTGGCTCATGGTATTGGGGGGCGGTGATAACACTCATTGGCCCCTATCTTCATGGGGGTGGGGACTGGATAACCACAGGCCCTTTCGGTGCTGACATTCTGGCCTTCTCTCAGTATGGAGGAAATATAGACACCAGCTTCATGGTGTTTTCACCAGGGCTCTGGTCTGTCACACTTCACCTGTTATCTACCTGGTGGAGACCACAGGGAATTTGCTCTGGTCACATAATACTAAAAGATCTTTTGTGTTGAAACCATTTGGTGTCATTTCACAGCTCCAAAGAGCTCCAGTACCATAGTCCTTTATGTCTCAGCACAGAAAATAATTCAGCAAGAGGCAAAGTGATAGATAAGAAATGATTTATTAGAATAGGATGCTTGTGAGGCTAATAAGCAGGAGGGCAAGAGGATGCTGTGCCCAGGAACTTACTGTGCTACAGTTTTATGATCAAAGGAAAAGCTGGGGGCAGAAAAATCTTTGTCTCTCTTGAGTAGACATCATGCTTCCACCATCAGCTCCTCCTCCTGGTTGGGCAAAGGAGTTTTCTTGACCCTACATGGTCAAGCTAGGTCCACAAATTATTGTTTTTTATGTGTGCAAAGAGCATGCCCTAGGGATCATTAGCTTACTGAGCTCACTGGGCAGGATGCGGGTCTCATACCACCATTGTTTTGTTGTTTGGGAGCATGTTTCACGCTTCTGTTTCATGGTTTTATACCTAAGCAAGCCTGCTTGGTTTCATGGTTAAGCAAACCTGTTGTCTTTAGTAATCATTAACTTACAGGGGTGTCCCATATTTTTTTACTTAAAATCCTCTAGTGGGATTAACTGTTTAATTACCTGTTTTTATCCATTCACTCTGTTTCTGTCAGACATCAGCAAGACGGTGGATTAGTAGGCTCTAGGCCCTCATTTCCCCCATATAAACATTAAATCAACAATCAGAGATTGGGTAAACTAGCTTAATAAGAGCTCAATAAGTCAGTCAAAAAAGCCACATTCAAAGTAAAAGAAGTTTTATGGAATTACTTGCCCCTGCCCCACCCTTTCCTCATCATGTCAGATAGTGGTTTAAGGGAGTAGCTACCCATTCCCCAGTTTTCTTCTGTGAACTAGAGAAGGAAGAGTGGACCTAATTTTCAACATTTTAACCAGTGTGGGAGCTGTCTGCTTGGTCCCTGTGTTGCCTAACTTGGAGCTCAGATGGCCAAATAGGGCACGGCTCAGATCTCAGGTTGGGAAAAGCTGTGGGAAGTAGTGGACTTGGCTCATGAAAGCCACAGGGGGACTACGGACCCACATACTCCTGGAGCAGAAGACTACTGATTGAGAAATTCAAGAGACCATGTAGATCCCCTTAGGGCTTCCCTCATGGCTCAGAGGCTAAAGAATCTGCCTGCAGTGCAGGAAACCAGAGTTCAGTTCCTAGGTCAGAAAGATCCCCTGGCAAAGGGAATAGCAACCCACTCCAGTATTCTTGCCTGGAGAATCCCAAGGACAGAGGATCATGGCAGGCTACGCTCCATGGGGTCACAAAGGGCTGGACACAGCTGAGTAACTAACACTCACTAGAGCCCCTTAAAAAGCAAAGTGAGACACTTGGGGAAATTAAAACCTTTTAAAGCTACTGTATATACGGGAGAATTGGGAATCAGAGTTTTCTGGTGACAAGGTGGCTCAACATGAGCCATTAGATAGTTTCAAGAGAGGAGCTAACCAGGCACACACTTGATTAGAAATTTCAGCCCCACCTCCCAAACTTCAGAGAGATGAGTCTAGAGATTGAGTTCAATTAACAGTGGTCAATGATGTAGTCATTACATTAATTGATGTAATCAACAATCAAAAGTTCAAAACTTTTGAACAAGGAGCCTTGGGGAACTTATGAGTTGGTGAACATGAAACCAAGTCCCCCAATCACTGAGTTTATGATTAATCTGTCTATCCAAAACTTTATCCTTTTCTTATCCCCTCTGACCTCAATTCTGTGCTAAGGGAACACTAATCAGTCAGATGACTAAAATTGCTGTTGTCAATAATATCATTGAGCTGTGCTGTGCTTGGTTGTGTCTGACTCTTTGCAACCTCATGGACTGTAGCCTGCCAGGCTCCTCTGACCATGGGATTTCCAGGCAAGAATACTGGAGTGGGTTGCCATTTATCCTCCAAGGGATCTTCTCAACTCAGGGATAGAAACTGAGTGTCTGGCATCTCTTGCATTTCAAGCAGATTCCTCACTGCTGAGCCAACGTGGTGGCCCCCAACATCATTAAGACAACATCGTCAGTGTAGTAACATTGCTATTACAGGTATCATCATTAATGTACAAATTCAGATTGTTTCTCCAGGGCAAGATGAGTCCTCCTATCTGTTGGATCTCCTGGCCAGAGAATTGTAAACCACAGACATCCCCACCCTCAAAACTCTGATTATGAAATGCCACAGAAATGTCAGAAGATGATGATTAATCCCAGCCTCTTCATTCTTCCTCTTAAAAAAAAAAAAAAAAACAACAAACCCAGAGACTTACCTGGCAGTCCAGAGGTTAAGACTCTGTGCTTCCAATGCAGGGGCCACTGATTTGATCCCTGGTCAGAGAACTAAGATCTCACATGCTGCATGGCATGGACAAAAGACAAAAATAAAATAACAATAATACAAAATCAAAAAAGAATATTTGCGTATAAGTTTAAAAAAAATTTTTTTTAACCCAAACTTCAAAGATCAAGCTGGAATGGTTCTGTGGCTTTTCTCCCCACTCCTTGGCTTTGGTGCCCTACAATAAATGCTATACTTTCCTTCACCACAACCTGGTATCCGTAGACTGGCTTTGCTGTGTGTCAGCAGGTGGACCCCGGTTAGTTAGCAAACATCCATGTGCTGGCAGGATGGTGTGCCCTCCTCTGCGTCTTGCGCTGCTGCTCCCCTCCCCACACCCACCCTTTGCACCTCTTCCATTTGGCTGCTCCTGAGCTATATCCTTTATAATAAAGTTATAATAAGTATAGAACCTTCCTGAGTTCTGTGAGTCATCCTAGAGAATTACTGAATCTGAGTGAAGAGTCGCAGCTGGTATCTAAAGTGGGGGCAGTCTTGTGGGACTGAGCCTTTAACCTTTGAGATCTGAAGTTCAGGTCTTAGTGCTGCCACTTATTAGCTATGTGATCTTGAAAAGTAGCCCAATCTCTCTGAATATCAGTTTTCCTATCGTAATAGGGATCATAGTAGTAAACATGTCATAAGGTTGTTCTGAGGGTTGTTTGATATGATGCAGTAAAGCGCTTAGCACAGTATCTGACACATTAAAAATGCTTAATAAAAATGTTAGCTATAATTGAAACCATTTGGTGTCATTTTGGAGGCTCTGAAGAGTTCTCATGTCATAGTCCTTTATGTCTCAGCACAGAAAGAATTCAGCAAGAGGCAATGTGATAGATAAGAAATAACTTACTGGAATAGGATAGTTGTGAGGCTTACAAGTGAGCAGGTGAGAGGATGCCATGCCCGAGAACTTGTGGGCTACAGTTTTATAATCAAAATAAAAGTGGAGGCAGAAAAATCTGTCTTTCTTGAGTAGACATCATGCTTCCACCATCAGCTCGTCCTCCAGGTTGGGCAGAGGAGTTTTCTTGTCCCGGCATGGTCAAGCTAGGTCTACAAATTATTATTTTTATGTGCACAATGAGCATGCCCTAGGGATCATTAACTTATTGGGCTCACTGGACAGGATGTGGGTATCATGCCTCCATTATTATATTGTTTTGGAGCATATCTCACACTTCTGTTGTAAGGTTTTATTTCTAAACAACCTGTTTTGTGGTTATGCAAACCTACTTTTTTGAGTAATCATTGACTTACAGGGATATCCTGTATTTTCTATACTTACAATCCCCTAGTGGAATTTAATCACCCACTTTGTCCCTTTACTCTGTCCCTATCATAATAATATTATTGCTAATGAAGAAGGCTTTTCCCCAGGCCACTCTGCAGCTAAACCCAAATCACAAATAATTTATGCTTGTTTCTCCAGGCATAAAATAGGAAACAGATTCCCTTTCTTGTTTTTTTTTTTTATTGTTTTGCTGGCAGATAATTGCTTTACAATGTTGTGTTAGTTTCTGCTGTACAACAAAATGATTCAGCTATATGTGTACATACATCCCCTCCCTCTTGAGCCTCCTTCCCACTTCCCCCAGCCCACCTCTCTAGGTCCAGATTCCCTAGTGCAGGGTTTTAGAACACTAGTCACCCATCCTCCTTGTACAGGTGCCTTTACAATAAATGCTGCATTTTCCTTCATCAAACATACACATGCAGAACTAGAATCCAAAACCCCCCAAAACTAAAGGAGTAAATGAGAACAAATGACAACAGCAGATGATATTGCATAAATATTTTTTGTCCTAACTTCTGAGGTCCCAAAACTATTTTGCAAGCTTCTCTAGGTGAAAGATTCTGTGGCTTCATGAAGAAAATATCTGGGAAACTGAATGAGTAAACCAGTTGAAAGTATTGATTTGAGCCATTGCTTACTTAATATTGTGCCTATTCGGGGGCACTGAATAGCTGAAGTCATTGAGTTTCCTGCTAAGAATTCTCTTTATATTAATCCCTAGGGCTATTTCTGAAATTTTTCCCAAATGCCCTCCAAGGAAAAAGTATCCAGGGAGCAGGAAATCAAAGGATGTGGAACAATAAATACCCTCTGATTGATGGAGGTTATGTTTGCTCCTGAATCTTATACAATTGTTCTCTTTCACTCCTCTACCCTGCCCTACCCCTGTTCTCTGATACCTGGTTTTGTTGCATCAGCTGCTAAGACCACAACATGTCTGCCTCCATTCTGAAATGTTATCAGTGCAATACTGAACTGCAAATATGGCTTTTGTGAAATGTCTCTATTCAGTCCCAATCTCCACGAATTCCACTTGTGTCAAATGCACCAGTTGCCTGTGTCCAGCTTGGCTTTGTATCACAAGTTTATCTTTAACCTACTTTGCACGTCATTTTGAAAGCTTACTAGTACATGTGCCCTGGCTGTCAGCTCACCTCAACTAATATTTACTTGTTAGAGAGGCGATTAGTTGTTCCAAAGACACTCAGAGCAAGTGGGATCTCAATGAAACTCTCCCCCTAAATTTCCACTAAAAACTGAAGCCCGACTTTTCAAAAATGTGGTTCTTATTTAGAAAGGAAAACACAAGGACCAAGGATGGGAGCTGACTGCTATGTGGCAGAAAGAGAGAGGGGGTGGGGAGGAAAAGGGAGAAACCTTCACAAATGCCTCCAGAGACAGCTCCATAGCCATGTCTGAAACCATCAGTATTTATATTGTTTCCTTCTTTAAATGTTCTTGCATGGCATAGGAAACCCTTGTACATTAGTTTTTGTGGTAAAATATACATAACATAAAATTTACCATTCTGAACATTTGTAAGTGTCCAGTTTAAGTACATTTCCATTGTTGTGCAACCATCACCACCATCCGTCTCTAGAACTTTCTCATCCTCCCAAGTGGAGACTGTGCCCCTCTTAAAAAGTAACTCTCCATTCCACTTTCCATCTAGCCCTTGCTAATCTATTCTAATTTTTGTCTCTATAATTTGCTTATTATAGTTGCCTCTTTTAGACGCAAAGTAATACAGTAACCCTTTTGTGTCTATACAATGTGCCTTTCTTCTTTTCACTTAGCATAATGTCTTTAAATTTCATCTATGTAATAGGATATGTCAAAATTTCCTTCCTTTTAAGGGTTGAGTAATATTCCATTTTATTTTGTTTATCCACATTTTGTATACCCATTCATCTGAGATTTGTGTTGTTTCCACCTTTTGACTATTGTGAATAATGCTGTTTTGAACACTGGTGCACAAATATCTGTTCAAGTCCCTGCCTGCCTTTAACTCTTCTGTGTATATACCCAGAAGAGGAATTGCTGGATTATATGGTAATTCCATGTTTATATTTTTTAAATTTATTTTTATTTTTAACATTCCTTTAAAATTTTATCATTGATTAAAATATTGATAATACATTAAGCAAAAAGAAAGCTTAATCACCAATAATCCCACCACTCAAAGATAAGCATCTTTAACAATAGAGTGTGTATCTTTTCAGACTTTCTAATCTACCCAAATATCCACAAGGAAAATAAATTTTTAAAATGTCATTTTAATCCTCTCAGTAATTCTCTGAGGCAGATAATGTTGTCATCTCACTGACAGGTAAGGAAACCAAAGTGAACAGAGGCTGCAGCTGTGACTGGGGGAGTTAGTTACAATGGAGGGGGAAGCTTGACTGTCTTTAAGCCCTCAGCGGAGCCAATGACTTAGAAATCACGTAGAAATGCAAGTAGTTCTGCAGATGAAGAGTTTAAGGCTCAAGAAGAGATAGTATTGGTTCAGGGTCGTACATCTGATTAGTGACAAATTTGGAACCAGAATCCAGACTTTCCTGATCTGGACTTTTCCCACCGTGATAGTGCCCTGCCTTGCCCTGCACCTGTGGTTCTCAAATTTTAGTGCAAATCAGAATCCTGATTAAAGGAAAATCTCTGGGTAAAACTATCCCTGGAGTTTCAGAACCAGCAAGTCTGTACGAAGGCTCTGGAATTTACATTTTAAGCAAAACTCTGGGAACCACTTTAGAATTACTGGCCTAGACTATTGTTATTCAGTTGCTAAGTCATGTCTGGCTGTTTGCAACCCCTCCATAGGACTACAACATGCCAGGCTCCTCTGTCTTTCACTATCTCCCTGAGTTTGTTCAGATTTATGTCCACTGAGTTGGTGATGCTATTATTTAACCATCTCATCCTCTGCTTCCCCCTTCTCCTTTTGTCTTCAGTCTTTCCCAGAATCAGGGTCTTTTGCAGTGAGTCAGCTCTTCACATCAGGTGGCCAAAGTGTTGGAGCTTCAGCTTCAACATCAGTCCTGCCAATGAATAGCCAGGGTTTATTTTCTTTAGGATTGACTTGTTTGATCTCCTTGCAGTCCAAGGAACTCACAGGAGTCTTCTGCAACACCACAATTCAAAAGTGTCAATTCTTTGATGCTCAGCCTTCTTTACGGTCCAATTCTCGCAACTATATGACTACTGTGAGAAACCAAAGCTTTGACTATATGGAACTTTGTTGGCAAAGTGATGTCTCTGCATTTTAATACACTGTCTAGATTTATCATAGCCTTCTTTCCAAGGGGCAAGTCAAGGTATTTGATTACTGAAAGTGCTAACTTCTACCAGCTTCCCAAGAGTCCTTGGGAGCAAAAGACTAAGAGCTACCCTTGAGCTACCTAAGCACTCAGCCCAAGCATGATCTGACATTCTGAGAGGTCATCTGCCTCTCCCTACAACACTACAGTGCCCATCTGCTCTTCTGGGAAGAACCTCTCACCTTCTGTTCTGTTCTGTGGTTACTTATGAAGGTCTCTCATCACCCTCACTGAGTGGAATGGCCCTCATTTACTCCGAGAGCTGGCTGTACCACACTCTTAGGAGCTGCCTTTTCCACACTTACCGTGAGCTGTCCAACTCCTACTGGACTGCAAGCACTTTGAGAGCCTTGTAGAATCAACCTCTACATTCATTTAATGAAAATTTATTGAAAACCTCTATGTGCCAGGTATTATACCAGGTCCTCAGGATGCCTGTTCATTTCCCATCACCCACACTCTAGTCGATGCCAACCCTGGACCTTATTTGTGCCATAGGTCACCCTCCTGCACCCTCCATTGCCCTCCTCCAATTCATCTTCCATTCAGCAGAATTTTAAATATAAATATGATCGTGTAATTCTCTTATTATTTTAAGCCTTCCAGGGGCTTAAAAATGAAACCAAAATTATTACATTTTTCATTTCTTTATTACATTATTTCATTTCTCAAAATGAAACCAAAATTATTACCTTTAGAACCTGGCCTACCTGTCCTACCACAGCTCACATCTGACCCTTGTCTTCCAGTCCTGACCCTCCCTCAGGTCTGAACTGCAATCATCCTAGACTTCTTGGAGCTCTTCAGACATCTCAGTCTCCAGCGATCCCTGGCTTGTGATGCTGTCTATGTCCCACCAACGCTAAGATGGAGTGTGAGGTGCAAGATGAACATTAAGAATCCACTGCTGTAAGACGAAATAGAAGGAAGCATGATCAGGCAAAGAAAGAAAACCCATAAGACAGGCCGGCCAAAGCTTCAGCCAACATCCTGGGGAAGCCCTGGAGCAAATACTGCTCCAGCACCTCCCCTGGGCTTCTGCAGTTAGGGTGTGACAGTGACCTCAGGCAAGGCAGTTCTGTGCAAATGCTATGCAAGGCTGTCTGCCGACTGCACCCTTTGGTTGAAGGCAAGTTCTCTCTTGACAGATGAGGGCACATCGCTGTGTCTACCTCACTTGCCAGGACTGCTATCCCTCATCATCTGCCAGTCAGGTCCAGCTTGCAGGCCACTTCCTTTGGGAAAACTTTGCTCAGACCTTTGGGCTATAAGTGCTCATAAATCTCAGCAATTATCACAGTTTGTAATCATGGTTGCGTGTACAATTATCTAATCAACATCTGCTTTCCCTAAGAAACTATATGTTCTATATAGGCAAGGATGGTCTGTGAGACTACAGACGCAGAGTTCAGCCAGTAACCTGGCACCTTGTAGGTGCCCAGTAGAAACCTGTTGAGGAAAGGATCAAAGACTGGTACTACGTCTTGCACAGTGTGATTCTCTTAACTGTGGGTCATCAAGAGCTTGCTGTGTATTTGGAGCTCTCAGCTCACAGGGAGGGCATTTATGACCATTTCAATCAGGTTTTATTTTTAATATTTAGGAGCCTGTCTCCTGCTCCACCCTGACCTGGTCTAGAAGGCAAAATAAAGGCAGAATTCACACTATCACCACCACCATCATCACAACTATCACCCAAAAGCTTTTAAGGGCTCAGTGCATTGCAATGGGTAGCTCAAATTTCCAAACCCAGAGAGCTGCATAAATCCGGTTCCCACATGTATAGGCTGCAGCACTGTGTTAGGAATCCCACTTTCTGCTGCACTCTTAACTGTGCCACCTGAAGTCATTCAATCTCTCAGAACCTCATCTGTAAAATGGGGATAATGCTTGTCCTTTTTCTTTCATTGAGGTCAGGTTAAAATGCAGTGATAGATAAGAAAGTGCTTTGCAAATTATAGTGTTGTTTACAGGAATGCAAGGGAACTTTCTTCTCATGCAATCTTGACAGGTTGGCAAAAGGCAGTTTTGGAACACTATTTTGTTTTCTACAATGATGACTTTGGAGCCCACGTAGATGAGCTGTGCTCTGGAAGTTTGCTTTTCTCAGTTGCACAAATGGATTTATGCTCACCTAAACTCACCCTGCCTCCCAGCCCACTGTCCTGATCAGAGGTGAAGACAGCAGGAAGGGACTGTGTTTACAGTCTGTGCAGGTCAAGGTTAAGTGTGTTTTGGAGATGGAGAGGAATGCGTGGGTGTGGTATCTCCCCAACTGAGCAGAACAGGTAAGAATATGGCATTGAAGGCAGTGGCATCCTTAGAGAAGCGAAGTTCCCTGGGGGAGAATCTTCTGCCTGGAGACTGAACACATATCCATTGAGACAGAGGCTGGGAAGGAGCTAGTGTAGACACAGGTGCTGAGGGTGGAACTAGTGATGAAAAGCCCTCCACAGGCCAACTCATTTTGCTAACAAAGGAATATTCAGCGCCACCTTTGGTTTCTATTGCTCTCCCCATCCTCCTTTCCCCTCCACTGGTAATCAATTTATTTAATCAAAGTATATGGCATTCTCTTGACAAAGAGGAATAAGAGTGATCCACAGCACCAGGTTCCAAACTCTTAACTTCTACAGTTAACTCACTGAACTTTCCCCACAGTCCCATGAGGTAGATGTGTTATCTCATTTCACAGATGGGGAAACTACGCTTACAAAGGCTAAGTAACACGGTCAGTTAGCCAAGTGATAAGTGGCTATATGTACCTATATTCAAACCCATAGTTTCTAGTACCTTCTCCCTGGTACTGCTGTGTTTAAGTGCCCCTGCCCTCCACCCTTCATAAAGCTAATGTGAGTGGGTGTTTGTTGGGGTGAGGGAGCTCTGGACTGTTTATCTGCCTGAAAACACCTACAACACAAATTCCAAGCCCCCGAGGGACTGTAGAAGTCAGTTAATGCAACTTTATTTTGTAGATAGAGACTCTGAGGCCCTGAGAGGGGAAGTGACTTCTCCCACGTCCTTTCTGTCGACGTTGGCATCTCAGCACAGGTGTCTTCCATTCCTGCTCTTGCCCTGCACTTACTCTGGGGAAGCCAGGATGCCTTTGCCTGCAGTGTCAACTACAAATTGGCACTTACCAAGAGCGCTGCCAATGACTGAACAAGAAGGCATTTGCCACCTGCCTCTGTGGAGACTGAACCCCATGCTGCTCTAGCTGTTGACCTTCAACACCCCCTGAGGGAGTTCAGGGTGGAGTCAGACGCTCTGTGCTCCAGGGAATCTGGTGGGACAGGTCTTCAGATAGTTGGATGTTTTTAGGAACAGATTTTCGGATCTCAATCCTTGCATCTCCTCATATCTAGAGAAGCACTAAATCCCTTCATGGTGACGTCAGGCTCTCATGTCTAACAAAAAACCCTTTGTAAATTGCATGCTTCATGGTATTGAACGTCCCCTTCACCAAAACCTTATATATTGACTTTCCCCCATTGCTGCTTTGGGGCAGTCTCTCAGAGCCATCTGAGATGCTGCCTCCCAGGCTGCAGTCCTCCTTTGCCCCAAATAAAACTTACAGCTCTCAAGTTGTACATCTTCTTTTAGTTGACACTTATGGTGACCACGAAGGGACCCAGAGTGGACTTCCTTCTTTCAACTGGACTCCAAGAGGAACCAGAGCTTTGGTACCAGCAGCGGCCCTGTGCGTCCATCAGTCTCCTCGGGGAGTGCAGAAAAATTTGGTTAAGTCTCTCTTGGTTCTTGAATCTCCTGTATTGGTTGAGATTCTGGGTTATTTGGCGGTGGAACAGGTTACCCGCCCCCTCCTAGTAGGAAAGATACTGGGGGCCCCCAGGTGAAACATCCAAGACATATCCACTCATGGTCTAGACACTGAGTGGGGCTCGGTTGAAAGATACTGAGAAATTCCCACCTAGTCAAAAGATCCTTGGTGGGGGGCTGGCTGAAAGATGCCAGGAGAATTGCCCATCCAGTGGAAAGGTACTGGGTAGGGAGGGCTCGACTGGAAAAAAATCGAGGAATACCTGGGGCTCAGCTGAAAGATGCTGAGGTCACTCCATTGTAGGGACTGCATGGTCTTGGCTGAGTGGTTAAGTAAGAGGCTGATCTGACACTTTTTCTCAATTTGACTGCCATTATAGAATTTGTCAGGATAAAAGTGAGGAAAATACATGAGGGCTTTGCTCTGAAGAAAAGGGACAAGACTCCTCTGGGCCAGTTTTGGTTTTCTCAGGTGACTGAGAAATTTACAGGAGTGGTGGGAGCCTACTCCTCGTATTGTGCAGTGGTCCCACAGGGAAACCCACTCATTAATTAAAATACTTGCTTGTCCAGGGGTCACACACAAGAACTGGCTATTCAGCTACCTGAGCAACCATGGTGGCCTTAGATTGCCAGAGACAGACTCTGAGACACGTAAGGTGAGCTGAAACGATTCTAGGGTGACTCCTAGGGGAGTTAAACTCACAAGCAGCACATGGGCCCACTACACAAATTCACTAGTGACTTTTATCCCTGACAAATTCAGCTTAAAATGGGAAACAGAATCTCTCAACAGAAACAAAGGGGTGTCAGAAAGCCAGCCTCTGACTAACACTCGAGCCAGATTCATGTACAATACACACAGAGCTCACACTTGCAAGTACTTAGTTAATTGGAGAAATTATACTAAAAGAGATCTCAATCTAAAATGGCCAGATTTGGGTTCTTTTGATATTCTAAAATTGATAATTTTTGCATGCACAATTAGACAAGGCCAGCCATGCTTTGACTGGTATCTAGAAGCTTCTAAAGCAGGAAATGATAGTGTTGTATAGCCACACGTTCCAGGAAACAAACACACTCAGAAGGACAATGCAGATAGTGGAGTGTAGTTTATTACACCGGCGGGCCCAAGGCAGAGTCTCCTTTTAGCAAAGGACCCCGACCAGTTTTTGTGAAAACCTTATATACCTTAAGGGTACTTGCTCAAACCCACCTCCCCAAATTCCTTGAAATTAGTCTGGACAAGGTAAAAGAGATACGATCAAAGTTAACCAATGATTCATGTGTCACAAGGCTAGATAAACAGTGGATATTTATCAATAGAACTGTGGTCATATCCCAATAAACATAATGGAATTTACCACTTTGTTCTGTTACAGAGACAATGAGCATATTCTTTTAGGCAACGGAGAGTCCAAGTACAAGTCCTGAGGTTCTTTCATCCGGGGGTCTTGTTTTCCATTCGTATGCCATTTCTATAGACACGGGCACAAAGTTCAGAGTCCATTGGGAGGGTAACCATGCATGAAGCCTAATGTTCGCAGCCTGGCCTAAGATGGAGTCCAGCTCTGTCTGTTTCCTGCTTCGATAGAGTAACTTCTTCACAGAAAATCAGCAAGGAATTGCTTGAAACTATATCAAAACTGAAAAAAGGCTGCTAGCACTAACTTTGCCAGGTCCAACTGGGACATCATGTTTGGCATTTATGCGAGTTGGCTTTGGATTTTAGGGCATCGCTTTACCATCTTTATGGGGCACTCTTGCTACTTGGCTTTTGATTTTGGGGCATCTCTTTGCCTTTTGTTTTGTTTGGAGTGTGACTCCAGGCTGGTGAAGTTCTGACTCAGTTTGGTTTGTTGGTTTGGTTTGAGTGCACAGACATCTGGTACAAACTGTTTGAGCTAATATGTGAATTGCTCACTCTAAGTTTCCACACACCCCTGGGAAGACCTTGGGAAAATTTTTTAAATAGTCACCTATTGCTATGATCCAATGACAAGAAAAATGGCCTAAAAATATTAGATCTTTATTGACATAGGATAGGAAAATGAACTTAAGTTCCCTTATATCCAGGACTTCCTCCTGTAATCAACAGCCTGGGGCTGATCAAATTAAGACCCCCTACTTCCTCAGAGGGACAATCCCTGCTGGGACCAATCTGCCCTTGTTATCAAGGCCAAGTTGAGCAGTATCTGGTCTAAATTTTGGCTATAAAACTATGGTCACACACACACACATACACACACACACACACACAAAACCCCACAATTTTTGACAGTATGGTCACAATATTCTTTAGACTCCAGAGGAAGCTTGAAGAAAAAATTACCTCTTTAAGGATTCTTGCCCTGAGGAAACAACTCTTCTATACCTTTGGACCAGAGCTCTCTGGATCACTTATCTGCTGCTGCTGCTGCTAAGTCGCTTCAGTCGTGTCTGACTCTGTGCAACCCCAGAGACGGCAGCTCACCAGGCTCCCCCATCCCTGGGATTCTCCAGGCGAGAACACTAGAGTGGGTTGCCATTTTCTTCTCCAATGCATGAAAGTGAAAAGTGAAAGTGAAGTCTCTCAGTCGTGTCCGACTCTTAGCGACCCCATGGACTGCAGCCTACCAGGCTCCTCCATCCATGGGATTTTCCAAGCAAGAGTACTGGAGTGGGTTGCCATTGCCTTCTCCGGGATCACTTATCTAGACCATATCTAATTCCTGAAATCAAAAAGAACAAAAAACCAAAAGGGGAACAAAGCCTTTTAAAATCTTACTACAACCATTTTTTATTCATAACTAAGCTTGGAAAACAAAGCTATAGGATCTCTTGTGTCTATTTGGATGTATGTATGTCTCAGTGTGTGTCTTTTGTTTTTTTGATAATATTGCTGATTGCTGAGATCAGTTTGTAAATAAGCTCTAATCTAATTGGCCTTAAAAAAATAAAGTAAGCAAGTGCTTACAAATCAAATAATTCTAAATACAAGAGAAATTTAACCTAAATGAATTTCAGGTTCATGTGAACTGGGAAATATTCAGTGTTAAATACCTGATATTAATGTTTATTTGTTGATTTAAATAATGTAGACATGTCTAAGAGTAGTTAACATTAAGCAGAATATTTTCATTGTACCTAGGTTTATAATAAGTTAAATATTACTATATCTGTTACAAGTTTGTTAGCAAGGAAATTACCTTGCTGAGTGAAGAAATTTCTTAAAAAATGTAAATGAGATATGAGCCTTTAGATAAACTCTATTAAGAATAATTACACTTTAGGAATGTCTGTCTAAAATAGTCTATCCAGATTGGGGTAACTTGAACTTCTAAGGGTTGTGCTAAACTAAGTGTTGGAAGTCTATTGAATAGCTAAGTCATTTCCAAATAAAAGAAGATTTTGAAACATTTACTACTAAACACTAATTACCTCTTACAGAGAAACTAAAGAGATTTGGGATTAAAAAGAAATGATGTTTGGTGCCATCCTAAAATGTTCTCTCTAAAAAACAAAGGTTTTAGAAATTATCACTGATATTTATGCTCATCAATCTATAAAATGCTAATATAAAAGTCAGTTCTTTGTTGCTTAAGGGAGGTAGGAAATGTGTTTTCAGTAAAGAAGGTATGAAGAATGGAATTTCATTTTGTGAAGGGAAAATGAAGTAAGCCTGCCTTACAGGTGGCTTTTTAGGATGGAAGAACGCAGTAATGGGTACAGAAAGGGATAAGGTTTGTGAAAAGTGAACCATGAGGAAAGAGTTTTGTATATGGTTAGGACTAAGTTTAAAATAAAGTTAAGTTTACTTTTTAAGTGAAGTACTGACTGGTGGCTCAGATAGTAAAGCATCTGTCTACAATGCGGGAGATCCGGGTTCAATCCCTGGGTTGGGAAAAATCCCCTGGAGAAGGAAATGGCAATCCACTCCACTACTATTGCCTGGAAAATCCCATGGACAGAGGAGCCTGGTAGGCTACAGTCCATGGGGTCGAAAAGAGTCAGACATGACTGAGTGACTTCACTTTCTTTCTAAGCTGGTGCAAAAACTTGAATTTAGCTTTTCTCTCTGTTAAGAGGACACCTTTTCTTCAGATATTGAACTGGCTTTGATAATAGATTTAAGTTTCTTTATCTCTTAAATGATCTGCTCTGAAATCCCTTGTTGTCACTTTGGCCTTTTTGGTATTTGTTGACAAAGCTTCCTAAATCACTCTATCTTATTCATATAAGATTTCTAGCTAACTTTGGGATGCTTCAGAGGGCCTCTGAAACATCCCAAGGAGAGTCATTACATTAATTAGGTTCATTTTGTATGCAGAATTACATGAGGGGTATTGTCAAGCGAGTAATAAGTCTTGGGTTATATTGTATGGTAAATGTTACTAATATAGATATCCTAGAAACTGTATGGAGTTCCTAAAATTTTGATATGTTTGGGTAAAATATTACCAGGCATAATTCTAGTTACTATGTTGATATTGTCATAGCACTAACCAAGTTTCACCTCTTCAAGTAGATTTATAAAAAGGACTTTTGGATAAATACCAGTTTCTGAACTGAGTAAGGATTCTAATAGAAAACCTGATGACTTCACAAAGGTTAACAAAAGGACTGAATGAACCTGTGAATGTGCTTATAACTTTTATGGTTTCTATATGAAAAATTACTGATTTGAATCTGTGTTTTCCAGGTGTAAGGAAAAACAACCCTCCCCTCAAACTAATTATGACAGTAATTTGGTAAAATTACATTTTATAAACAAGTGAAACATTTATCTTTTCTCTCTATCTGAACCCTCCAGAGATTTTAAAAGTTCAGTCTGAGCAAAGCAACTCTCAGCGAAGCAAAAAAGTCTATGATCAATTATGGTTAGGTAAATAATCAGGCCAAGTTTCTTGAGACCAGACCTATATTACAAACAGGCCTTGCTGCTACTGCTAAGTCGCTTCGGTCGTGTCCGACTCTGTGCGACCCCATAGACAGCAGCCCACCAAGCTCCGCCAATCCTGGGATTCTCCAGGCAAGAACACTGGAGTGGGTTGCCATTTCCTTCTCCAATGCATGAAAGTGAAAAGTGAAAGTGAAGTCACTGAGTCATGTCCAACTCTCAGCGACCCCATGGACTTCAGCCTACCAGGTTCCTCCATCCATGGGATTTTCCAGGCAAGAGTACTGGAGTGGGGTGCCATTGCCTTCTCCGTATATTTGGTAAAGATGATGGTGATTTTAGAGAGAAAGAGATGTTTCAAGGAAAGTTAAATCCTAGTTTGTTAATGGAGGTCTGTATCTACTAAGACTTATTTCCAGGATAGTTCTTTGCTGTTAGGATATATTAATGTAAAATTTAATTGAATTATTAAAGGACACTCTAGAGTTGTTTCTGAAGCTTATGGCAGTAATCTCTCTTTGGATGAAGATCAGATGCCTCACACATGATCTTCAGTCAAGACTGGAAGAAGACATAATTTAAGAAACTGTCTCCAACCTGGATAGAAGGACCTTTCTATCAGGTACTCTTAACTAGCTCATCCCCAGTGAAATTGAAGGGAAATTGACTCTTCAGTTAACTCCCATTTCCAAAGGCCCCTAAGCTGGACTGGTTCATAGAGAGGCCTGCTGACCTCAACTCATCTTAAAACAATGCTCAACCAGGAAACTACACTACACTAGGGTGAGAAGATGACATCAGAAGTAGACAGCCTGCCCAAGATGCTGATCTGACTTTTATGATCATTCATAATGTTTTCTTGATTCCTTGGACCTATGCCTATCAATCACATGTTTTCTATCATGGACATGATTCTACGCTAGTTTAAAACTCCAGTTTTTAAATCCAATTGTTGGATTGTGGCCAATTACCTGTGCCTATTACTTCTTGGTTACCTTGGTGGGTTTCTGTTCTTTAGGGCTCTGATTGAATACCCCCTAGGAAATTTGTTTTATTTATTTATTTATTTTTAATTGGAAATTTGTTTTAGATGAGTGTTCAGTCCTGTTCTCTCTATTAATAATAATTCTAGATGGGATCCTCTCACCTGGCCAATTAAAAATACCTGCTCTGAGGCTGGCCATAGATTTAAGTTTTCTCTTAGGGTCATTTAAACTCAATTGGAGTGATGAGCTAAGTCTCAATAAAAAATTAACTTCTCATCTATTGAAATGAAAACTCCTACAATTATGGGGAGGATCTACATGGTTAACACCAGGCTATGGTCATTTAAGTTTAAAGGCTCCTCTATGTTGGGAATGGTTAAATCATACTAAAAATGATCAACCTGGTAATTATGAGACAAGGCTGGGTGCTTTATGAACTATGCCTGTTATTACCCTTAGAGTGATTGGTATGGAACTCAGTGGATTTGTGGCACTAATCTATGGCCTTGACATTTACAGGGATGATACGAAGGTATAGCCTGGGATTCCCATGAATTTAAGGTCATACATGTCAACAAATTACAGGTAACCCCAAGCAATCTACCATCAGTATGATCTCAATGGGTCAAAGATCTGTATTCTACTGGTATGACCATTTAGCAGCGTGTGTGTGTGTGTGTGTGTGTGTGTGTGTGTGTGTGTCTTCAATGGGGTTGGAGGATGTAATTGACCATATCTAAGCCTCGACAACTTTCATAAGCTTTAAATGATAGTAACCGGGCTATTAGCCTATTGAATTCTGAGATCTCTATGATGAAAAAGGCAGTGCTACACAACTGCAAGACCTTTGACACCTTACAGCATCTCAGGGAGATATCTGTGCTATAATTCAAACTGAATGCTGTTATTTTTGTACCTGATAAATCCTTTAATGTAACACATTTGAACCACATGAAAAATGAGATTTCTGCTCTAAGTGACCCATTCCCTAGTCTTGACAATCTTTAAATAAAAATTGGTGTGGGAGGCTCATGGATAAAATATTTACTTTTAATTCCACTAATGTTGTTAACTATACCATTTGTATTTTGCTTGTTTCACAAGATTATTCTTACTTGTATTACCAAGTATATGATGGAGACTTCAACGGAAATGATGACTAGACTTGAAGCAGCTGATCAAATGTATAGTTCAATATATGATCAATGATTGTAATACTGTAACTCTAGAAGGCAATGGCACCCCACTCCAGTACTCTTGCCTGGAAAATCCCATGGACGGAGGAGCCTGGTAGGCTGCAGTCCATGGGGTCGCGAAGAGTCGGACACGACTGAGCGACTTCCCTTTCACTTTTCACTTTCATGCATTGGAGAAGGAAATGGCAACACAATCCAGTGTTCTTGCCTGGAGAATCCCAGGGACGGGGGAGCCTCGTGGGCTTCCGTCTATGGGGTCGCACAGAGTTGGACACGACTGAAGCGACTTAGCAGCAGCAGGTATGAAAAGATGCAACAAGAGGGAATACTCTCCTGGACTATAACTAGAAGACAGGTGTCCAGAGATCTTTGACTATTAAGACCTAGTCCAGTAATAGCACATTGAGTGTCTTATCAACAAAAACCTTCTTCAGAACTGGGGATGAGCCTTCCCAGCAATGCGGGACAAAATGGTTATGAAATGACCCCCAAAGTTTGGTAGGATTTATGACCACAAGGGGGCCATGTCAACAACAAATTGGCACTTACCAAGAGCATTGCCAGTGACAGAACAAGGCATTTGCCATCTGCCTCTGTGGAGATTGAACCCCATGCTGCAAACCATCATGGTGACATCAGACCCTCATGACTAACAAAAAACCCTTTTGTAAATTGAGTGCTTCATGGTATTGAACGTCCCCTTCACCAAAACCTTATGTATTGACTTTCCCCCACTGCCGCTTTGGAGCAGTCTCTCAGAGCTATCTGAGATGATGCCTTCCAGGCTTCAGTCCTCATTTTGCCTAAAATAAAACTTAACTCACAACTCTCAAGTTGTACATCTTTTTTCAGTCAACAGCAGGTACCTTTACCAAAAAAAAAAAAAAAAAGCTACAAAGAGCTGAGCATCCATTCTCAACAAACGTTTACTGAGTTCTTACTATGTGCTGCTAACACTCAGAGGTTGTGTGAATACGTTGTGAACACAATGAACGAGAAAAACGTTGCCCCTGCCTTCTGGAGCTTACATGGTTAATGCGGGAGCCAGTAAAAAGTATATAAATTTCTGATGCTAGAAAGGAAATTAAAAGAGGTAGCGGAGGTGGGGTAGCGTTTCAAATGGAGCTGTCAGGAAGCCTGACCACCTGGTATATACCAGCTGTGTTGGTCCTTTAATTTTCACGACAGTCCTTAAAGGCTGAGAGTTGATCTCCCTTTTGACAAGAAAACCGACGTTGAGACGGGTAAAAGTGGCAGTCAAGTCGCAAACTCCTAACCCCCACCCCACCCCTGCTTCCTAAACAGCGGCCACTGAACCCTGGATGATGAAACTTGGGGCGAGGACTGCACCATCTCTCCGCCTATGTCTTTGCAGATGTTAGGGAAAGGGTTGTGTGGGGGAATGCGGGACGCGCCTCCAGGGAGAAGCACCAAATAGCTCTAAATTCGCAGAAAGCCGCGAGGAGAGCCCCCGCCAGACCCCCTCCGGGATCCCAGACCCTTCAGCCAGACAAAGAGCCCGCCCAGCTCTCGGCAGAGCCAGACCCTCGCTCCCGCCTCCAGCCCGGCCCCCAGATCAGGCCAGCGCGGGGCACTATGGGACTTGTAGTTCAACCAGTTCGCCACACCTGTTCTGAAAAACGACAAGGGAACTACAAGGCCCAGGAGCCAGCGGGGAGGCCCGGGCGGACTCGCTGGCTGTGGGTGTGTGAGCGCTGGGGGCCCGGTGCTGCGTGCGGGAGCTGGGATGCGGCTGCCGGCGCTTGAGCCGAGGAGCTGCCCTAGGCGAGCTTTCTAGCCGGACTCGACCAAGGGGTGACCAGGCGGCGACAGGCACGTTGCACGCATGCACTGGGCTCAGCCTTTGCAAAACCCGGTTGTGCAGCGCTTTCGCTCTGCAGCGGCGAGGTGCAGGGTCCGAGTCGCCGGGGGATGGGCACCCGTCCCCGAAGCCAGGCTGGCACCTCTCGCTGAAGGAGCCCTTAGCTGAGCTTGGGGGTGGGTGCCCGCGTGCCTGCCTTGGGCTGTGCGCGACGTGTTTGTTCTCTTTCCCTATTTGTCCCAAGGTTTCACTCGGCGGCCGCGCGATGCAGCGGGCGGCGGCGCTGGTCCGGCGGGGCTGCTGCCCCCGGACCCTCGGCCCCTGGGGCCGTAGTCAGAGCAGCGCGGCCGCCGAGGCCTCGGCGGTGCTCAAAGTGCGGCCCGAGCGGAGCCGGCGCGAGCGCATCCTTACGCTCGAGTCCATGAACCCGCAGGTGAAGGCGGTGGAGTACGCGGTGCGGGGACCTATCGTGCTCAAGGCCGGCGAGATCGAGCTCGAGCTGCAGCGGGTGAGCGCGGGCGCCCGGGCCCGCGTGGGGCGGGAGGGCCCTGGGAGGCCAGGGGGCACTGGTGGGGGCGAGGGGGGAGCAGTAGCAGCTGTCGCCTCCTGGGGTCCAACCGCTGTACTTCCTCCAGCCGCGTGGCCAAGCTCCTTCATTCTGCCAATCTTGACTGAAATGAGAGAATGCCCTCCCCCCAACCCTTCCCTCACTAGTGCCCGGCACCTGGCACAAAGTAAGGCCCTCAGATATGGTTCACTTGTTGAACTGAATTCATCAATTATAATTGAGTGGCCCTTAGTGCCAGGCACTGCCTGCTATGTGGCTGTCTTACTTGAGTGGAACCAAGATCCACTGGGGCGTGAGCGTGAGGACAACGACAGGCAGGAAAGACATAAAGGAGAATTTCAGAGATCACGTTAGGCACCAGAGGTGCGATGAAGGCTCTGAAGAGACCTGAGTGTTCTCCCGAAGCTTTTTCTCTCTCTGAGACCTTCTGGGTCATTCTTCCAGGAATGATTCCCTGACAAAAGTGGTCCCGCACAATTCCTTCCCCTAGAGCCCCTTTGGAACCTTGACTGACACCCTTATTTTGTTCTCTGAGGAAACAGTCGCCCACAGTGGGTAGCAGAGGCTTGGGCCTTTGGGGCCTTGGCAGGGTGGCCCTGGAACTTTCTTCCTCCTGGCAGCCAGCAGACTGGAATCTTGAGTTCACAGCTGTATATAAGGTGACCACACACCTGGTAGTGATTCCTGTCCCCCTACAACGAGGTGGCTCGGATGGGTGAAAGAAACACCTCTGTAGTTTACCAGAGTTCTAAGGCTGGTGGAATTCAGGAGGCAGGGTCCAGAAGGGGAATGTAAAAAAATGTATATATTCCTAAGATTTATAGGAGCAGATGAAGTAGTCACCCAGCTGCTTGCTCAAGGTAGTCCTAACCCAGAAGGGGGGAGGCTTCTTTGATCTCACTCTCATAGGCACCAGAACTGAATGTCCTGGGGGTGAGTTGGACACTTAATGGTCCTTGAATGCTTGGGAAGAAGCCATGATGGGACCATGACTGTAACATGGGCACTTCGGGGCGTTTGATGAGCTCACGGCTCGCTGAGACTTCATCAGGACACCCAGTTATGCTGACTCAAAACAGTGAGTTGAATAAGTGAAGTCCAGTGTCTCCCTCTGACTCCTTGCAAGGCCAAATTTAAAGCTTGGTCCTCGGAAAGCTGGCTTGGTTTCTGTGCCTCCCTGTCCCAAAAGTGGACCACAGGCAGAAAAAAGGTTTCTGCTCCTTGTTGATATCTGGCAGACTGGAGCTGGCCCTCCTTGAGACAACAGTCTCCCTGTTAAAGCTGAGATTAAATTGTTTCCGGTTTAGCACTTTACAACTGATTTCTCTGGTTCCAGAGCCGGTAGGGGTTCTGAGGATTATCTCTACCTTTTGTTAAGTAGCATGGACTCCATGAAGTATGGGGATGGTTAGAATAGAACGGAGACACTGTCTTTGCTTTCACGGAACTGATTGCCATGTTGTTCTCTGGGCCTGAACTTCTCTTCCTGCAATTCTTTAAGGATTGGTGGTTATTATTATTATTATTATTATTATTATTTTTAGCACGTAGAGAAAATGTGAGAGCATTCTAGGTGGAAGGAGGGCTGGGAGCGAAAACAAGGTTGGGAATTTCTGGGCAAATAGGGGAGGGGATTTGTGCTGTTTGGAAAGCACTGTCTGGCAAGGGATATGATAAATGAATGAGATGGAAATGAGGGACTGGAGTCTGGTGTGCTGGGCTTAGGACTTATAGTGCAAAGTTTGGTGTGCAGTGGGCAACTAAGAAGATGTTCCAACAGGATATGACTCCATCATTGAGCTAGAGAAAGTTCTTGGTCATTGGGGCTGGAAACACTCTGTGATTTCTAGAACAGATGGCTCCACCACCAGGTCCTACCCCTGAATAACTTGAGACATTCTTTCTGTCTATCTACATTCTCCAGTACTTTCGTTCAAATTCATCCCTTCTTGTTCTCTCCTCACTTCGTTGAGTCTCAGTTCCTGACTCTTGGTGCTGGAGATAATAGCCCCAGCCAAGCCTCGCTTAAATCTTTCACTCTTGAAGGGCAGCCTCTCCATTATGCTAGCTTAAGCAGGTCCTCTTCTGAGAGAGCCATGTTTTCTCAGGATTTCTCAGTCTTTTTTTTTTTTTTGGCTTAGCTTTGCACAGCTTCGGGTTTTTACTTCTGTTTTGAACTCTAATGATCAAAACTAGACTGATGTTATTTTAAAGGGTTTGACTTGGTTAGAGATGGGATATGCAGGGAGGTGAGTGACTTGGGGGTAAATCTCTTGTCTTCTCTGGGCTTTGGTTTCCCTATTCTGTAAAAGAAGAGTAGTGGTCTGGTGGGCCCAGGGTTTCCCCAGGCCCTGACTTTTGTGCCTCTTTCTCCATTGGAAGGCCTTATACTGCCGTATGGAATCACTTCACCAGGTGCTCTGTTAACAGTACTGGCTGTTTGGCTGGACACGTGGCTCTGGTTTTTGACTGTGGGGTGGCATGCCAGACAAGTCCCGTCCGTCTTACTTTGTGGTAGGAGTGGGGGAAAATGCTCAGGAGAGCCTGAGGGGGGAGGGGCACTTGGCTAAGAGCGTGTGAAAGAGGCCATTCTCCTCCAGCCTGTTCTGTGTGCTTACAGGGAGGCCCTGTTTCTCCCTGACAGCAGCTCCAAGGGGGAGTACCTATCAGCTTTTCAGATCCTGGTGTTCCCTGGGAGCGGCACTTAAAAATAAACTGCCATTAGTAGGAGTTTTGAAAAAATCTGTCAGTTCCTCCTCAACCTACTTCTTTTTCCCTTGTTTTATTGGAGGAGGAAAGGAGGTTGACAGAAGTGGAGACAGGAATGGCTTTTGTTTGTAAAAAGTACAGAGTCAGGGCAAAACATTCATGAGGGGAAACACTGAATATGTTAAAATCACTGAGTGCTGCACCGAGAAACAGATGAAAATGGAGAATGCTGGAGCACCTGCTGATAGTTAGCTAAGAGCTAAGAGTGGAAACTCTGGATGTGTGAGGTACAAGCAGTGAAATCTCATAGGCCGTTTTCTTTAGCGCTTAGATGCTTTTTTAAAATAAAAGAAATTTGTAACATAGGCTTTCTTAGCGCTTAGACGCTATTTTAAAATAAAAGACATTTGTAACATAGGCTTTTGTTTGGATGAACCCTCCACCCATCCCCCTGCCCAAGTCACCAGGGACCTGCATCCTGGGCTTTACCTTTATGTGCTGTGGGCCTCGCATCGTTCAGAACACCTTGGCCTCAATTATTCCTCTGTAAAATAGGGCCAATTTATTTCCACTGAAGATGAGTTGGAGATGTTTAGTGATGATGGTTTGAATAGCTAGAACCCTATCAGGATTCTGGCTATCTGGGGAGAAACAACTGCACCAGAGACTTTCCTGTTGTAGGTCAAAAGGTTATATGAGCTTATATTAATATAAGCAGTGTTTCTAAAAAAAAACTTTATGAGAAAGCAAAGGCTAGTGTTCCTCTTTTTTTTTTTTTTTTTAGCCTGTGCTGTGTGGTTTGCAGGATCTTAGTTCCCAATCAGGGACTGAACTCATGCCCTCAGCAGTGAATGCGTGGAGTCCCAACCACTGCACCACTAGGGAATTTCCCAGTCAGAACCCTTGGGAGGGTCTTGTTTTCAAGCTAACGAGAGTTGCCTGGGGGAGAGGTGCTGAGGGTCCCTCTTTCCTTGCCTTCCTTCTGAGTCTCTGGGTCTAGGAATGCGCTCTATGGGGTTGGCTCTCCTGCCTGGCGCTTAGGCTTGCTGCCTTGAATTATCCTGTTTGGAGCTCATTCACCTTTCATCCCTACTCTGCCCTGCAGATCTCCACTTCTACGGTTGACCCTCCTACAGACTCCCACAGTTCAGGAGCCTTCCATCCAGCCTTCCCTGCCTCTGTGGTTAGAAAATTCAGCCCCTGGAGTCCCCACCTCCTCTTAATCTCAGGCCTGTGTCGGGCTGGCTCGTTTCTTCCAGGTTTGCGTATCACTATGGTTAGGGCCAGACCCTGTGCTGAGCCTCACTTTCTTCTGCTCTGCAGCGCAGCTGTTCTCAAGGACCCTGGAGACTAGTCGGGTTTGTCTCTGAGACTTCCTTCCGGAGCTCTCTGGGGCCAGCTGTGCCCTCTCTCCCTTCTCTGAGCCTGCTTCTTCATCAGCCAGCACTCTGAAGGTGGTGGCCTTTCTGGTGTTGCCCACTTCTGTCACAGAGCATGATTCATAAGTGTTCGTGAATGAAAGGGAGGTTCTCTGGGGAGTAACTGTCCTACCAAGCCTCCCCACTGACATGCCGCATGAAGTGACAGGAGCCACCCCTACCTTGAGGAAAATGCCTGTGCCTGTTGGAATTGTCCATTGTTCTCATGCTGCACATGTGAACTGGGAAGGACAGTCGTAACAATGATAAAGGAGTTATCATTGTCCTTCCTTTATCCTTCTTCCCAATAACTCCTTCTGAAATATGCCATCTCCAGGGCCTGGGGGCCTGCTCCCTGAGCCTTCCTTGACCTGAATGGTGGGAAGGGAGCCCCCCTGCAATGGATCTCATCTCAGTTTCCCCTGGTGAGGCAGCTCTGGGCAGGATGTGTGCAGGTGAGTTAGACACATGGTTCTAGGATGCTAGGAATTGGAACTAAAAAGCTACGTGCTGACCTGGCCAGCTCCTGCGGCAGGGCTGAGGTGAGGTCTCCATTGGGTGTGCTTGCCAGACTTGGATGAGTCACTGTGGGCAGAAGTCTGCCCCTGGCTCCTTGGTATTTCCCAACCCACGTAGAACTCAAGTGCATAGATACAGGAGTCTCCTTTGTATGGTGGCCCTTGGCTGGGCAGCCTGGTCCCCAGTCCATTCAGAGGAGGCAGGTTCCCACCCACTAGCTCTTCCATCATAGCAAAGTATCTGGAGCCTGTGGGTACTCAGACCCAAGAAAGGAGATGCTCCACACTCCCAGGCTGCTTGTTGGCCTGCCCTGAGTTGATTGAGCTGTGCGGGGTGGAGGGGACACACGAAAGGAACATCCAGGGATCTGATTATTTTCTCCCTCCATGGGGCTGGCCCGGGGCCCACAGCTGTGTGGTATGTGTCCTGCCCTCGACTGTGACAGATTTGCTCCCCACCAGAGGGGACTGTGCCCACACTGTGGAAATCACCTGAGTTCAGCTGGCCAGGCCTAGGGGGCCATGGCGATGGAGTCAGACTAACAGAGGGTCCCATGCCAGGAGCTTAGGCCACTGTGGGTGGGGGAGTCCTACCCTTTGCACACAGTGGCCTGGGTTGCTCAGCCTGTGGGATGAGCCCTGAGGCCACACGCTCTGCAGCCTGTCTCCAGGGTGTCTGACTTCACCCCTGGCCCAGTCCGGGTCAGTAGGCAATGTTACCCCCTTCCTTGCCGCCCCCATCCCCCACCCTGAGATGTCTTTCCATATTGGCCAGCCCTGAAGAACTTTGTAAAAAGGGCAGAAGGGAATTCTACCCCCTCCAACCCAAACAGAGCTTTTTGACTCATTAGGCCTGGTTTATGGAAGGCCAGGGCTGCCTTCTGGCTTCCCTGGTGGCTTAGATGGTAAAGAATCTGCCTGCAATGTAGGAGATGTGGGTTCAGTCCCTGGATTGGGATGATCCCCTGGAGGAAGGCATGGCAACCCACTTCAGTATTCTTGCCTCAAGAATCCCCATGGACAGAGGAGCCTGGTGGGCTACAGTCCAGAGGGCTGCAAAGGGTTGGACGTGACTGAGCACAGCACAGGGCTGTTTCTGGGGTGCCCTCCTCAGCCCCTTGTGCCTCCTGGCTCCTAAAGCAGCTGGAGAATTCCATATGGGAGGGCTTAGGGGTGGCAAATGAGAGTCAAGAAAACTTGTTTGGCAGCTGCTTTCATTCCTTAAGCCCACTGGTCTTTACTTAAGGTGTATATTACTGAGTTAAAAAGGGGAAAGTTTTCTAACTTTGCTTTTATTCACACGTTGTGTGAAACGGAGAAGACAAGTATCAGAATCATGGAATTGTACCCTTAAGATTTGTATTTAGAATGCCTTTGGGAACAGGGCAGCTGGAGATGGGAAGGTGGCCATTCCGCACAGGCCACCCCTTGCCCCACCGCCTTCTTCCCCCACGGTGACCCTTGCAATCTTGCTCCTGGTCCAGCTTTGCAACATGATGATATTTGTACTCTGCCAAGTGCTTTCATACCATTTGTCTCAGATAATCCTTTCAGCTGCTCTGGGGGTTCTTGAACCTGCTGTTGATTCTAACTCTTATAGTGGCTAATTCTGGATTTATCAGGGACCTGTGTGGAGTTCCCATATTTCCAGATCCCCACAGTTCTCCATCCAAACCACATTTTCTCCTTTGCAGGAGCCAGGTGTCCTGTAGTCACTTTCCAGCGATGTTGCTACTGTTTCCGAGTTCCTTCTCTCTCTGCCGTCTCTGCTCTGTGCTAAACGCATTGCTCAGGCAGTGGCCTCACTTTTGCTCTTCAACAAGACGTCTTTATCCCTGATGCTTTTTTTTCTTTTCAGTATGAAGCTCAGTCCACATTCTTTATTTTGCAAAGACAGGGTTGCAAGAGAACGACCCCCGAAAGGTCCCTGTGGATCAGTGTCTTCTGGCAGCAAGGCTGGCTGCAGTGTCCCATCGATCACTTAGGGGTGGAGGTGGAGCTGGCAGTTGTGGGACCCTCTCCCTGATGCTTTCTGCTGCTGACGCCCTCCCTCCTTCCCACCACATTTGCCCCAGGGTCAGCGTGGACCTACAGCTGCTTCAGGGGTCTCTGGCAGCCCAGGGAAGTTCTTCTAGCCTTCTCAGAAAGTGGGTAACCTTTTGAAGCCTTAATTTCCCAATCTATAAAATGGGATTAACACAAGCCCTTCCTCATGGGGGTGGTTGTGAAGGTCAAATGGGACCAAGCATATCAAGTGCTTGGCCCTATGCCCAACACCTGGCAAGGCTCAGCATAGGGCTGCTGACTAATGTCCTGTTGACCATTGCTTGGCTTCTGAAATCTAGGGTCTGAGAATCCCTAAGTTACCACCTATTGCATTCTCTCTACTCAGGGTATCAAAAAACCGTTCACTGAGGTCATCCGTGCCAACATCGGGGATGCCCAGGCCATGGGCCAGCAGCCAATCACCTTCCTGCGACAGGTGAGCTGGCCCTCAGGAACCGAGGGCCCTGGGGGAGCGGGGAGCCAACCTGACGGTCAAACCTGTTAAATTGCCTCTGCCTCCTCGCCTGTCCAGCCCCTCAAGACCCAGCAGGCACTGGAATCCCACAGGGAGATGCCACTGAAGCAGCAACCCCCTCCAGCGCCTGACGTCCCCTCTGGTTCTCTCCAGCAGGCTCCTCCCCTTCCTTCCAGGGCTGTCTAAAATCCCTAAGCCCATCCTGAGGTCGCTGTAGTGTACAAGACTCCCAGGTGAATGGTCCTGGCTGCTGAGTTCGGACCTGGGTTGGTGAGGGCATCAGAGAGTAGATGAAGGCTGGGAGGTGGTGCATGGGGGTCTAGATATGGTTTCCCAGGTGAGAATACCCAGGTTTGAATGTTGGCTCTGTTGCTGATCAGTTGGGTGGCTTTGGGCAAGTGGAAGTCACCAGAGCACTGCCACAGAGGACTCCTGGGGGCCTCCATGAGATGATGAACATGAAGGCCTTCAAGAGGCACATTTCCGTGTTTCAGTTTGAGTGCCAACTGCAAGGACGCTGCATGGGCCCAACTTGTGAGATTGGTGGGCTTGGGGGAAAAGGTGGGAGAGTGCCATAGCATCTGCTAGATAGAGGCTGGAGACCAGCTGTGGGGAAGGCGTTTTCCTAGAGAAGAAATGGGGCCAATTCTGGAGCAAAATTTGGTCTTTGTGTGGTTAAGGTTTGTAGGCTGAGGCAGGCAGGAAAGCCGAGTGCTGGACACCCCTGGTCTTCCTTTCCTGCCCGTATTTCCTGCTGCAGGGGCTGGCACACAGGAGAGGCAAACTTTGCCCTGCTTTCTGGATGGCAGGTGTTGGGGGCCCCAGGGCCTCAGCCTGCAGCCCCTCAGGGAATTCACACAGGGTGTAGGGGAGAAGAAATGAGGCTGGTGATGACCTCAGGAACGTCCACTGAATGGACTCCCGTGGCATTGCTGCTGACTCGGGAGTGTGCCAGCTGCCTGTGAGTGTCAGAGGCCTCAAGCTGGGCCCATGATGAGGAAGTGGATCAGACCAGACAGAGTGGCTCTGCCCGGGAAGTGGAGGTGGGAGGAGATTAAAGCATCCTGCGTGTCCTGAAAGCTTGTCCTGGAAGCACATAGCTTAGGAGAGGAGAGGTCCAAAGTGGCCTCGCTCTGCAGAAGTTCCCCACACGTGCCTGGGGCTCTGGGTGTGAACAGGCTGCTGTTGCCTCAGCCTTTTCTGACTGGCTGGCACACTCCCAGATCCAGCTCTGCTGCTGGCCACAGCAGACCCAGCCTCTGCCACCTGGTGCTGGCTTCCTCCAGCCTTCATAAGCGCCCTAGAGCAGGAGGGCAAGCCAGGTCACCGCCCATCGCACCAATTTATTTGAGGCAAAGCCAGGCTCCAAGAAGCCTGAGCCTGCCTGAAGCCCCCAGCTGGTGTCAGAGCCGTGAGCCCCATCTCATCTCGTTGCTCCTGGCACCACTCCTAAGCTTCCAGCTTAGACTTGCCTGCTGAGTGGGGGTTTACTGACACTTTTGCAAACATTTTCTTGCGTAATCCTCTTAATTTGTGAGGTTAGGGTGATTTTCCCTGTTACAGAGGTGAAAAAGCTGCCTCGGTTTTCACTTCTGGCCAGGAAAGGGGGTGATGGTGAGGAGGGGTGGGGGCGGGGCATGGGGTGGCGCTCAGGCTGTAAGGAGGGGGTCTCTGCAGTCCTGTCAGCTGGGGTGCACCTGCCTGCTTGGTCCCAGCTCCTTGTTCTGGAACCCCTGGTTCTGTGGCCTTGGCTATGTGAGCCGCTGGCCTTTATAGAGGAGCTGGGCCGAGTAGCAGCCTCTTGTTCCCTGGCTCCTCTGGTGGCCCACCCTTGGCCCGAGCCCAGGTCATCAGGGACCCTGCCTCTCACCATCTCCTTTCCGCTGCAGAGCATCCACTGTCCTCCTCCCCACCCGTCCCCAGACCCTCCCCACAGGCGGGGGCCCTCGTGGGGAGTCCTGCGGTGACGCTGTCCCTCAGAGGCATCCTTTGTGCCCCTCTGGGGTGGGAGGTTGCCAAGAGCCCAGCCCATGCCTCTGTTCCCCCAGGTGATGGCACTGTGCACCTACCCGAACCTGTTGGACAGCCCCAGCTTCCCAGAAGATGCTAAGAAACGAGCCCGGCGCATCCTACAGGCTTGCGGTGGGAACAGCCTGGGTGAGGCCCCGACTTGCCAGGTCCCGGCGGGCATGAAAAGAACGTGTGTTCTCAGCATGGGCCTGGCCCCAGCCCCTCATGGAGGGTTATGCATTGAGCGAGTGTGTGAATGTGTGTGGGGTGGCCGACAGGCCAAGTCAAGGAAAAATACCCTCCTTGTCCATGCTCTGAGAGCCTCCTGTCTGCTGAGCTGATGGGGTCCGTGCTGTCTCTTGCAGACTGGGGGCACTTCGGGCATGAGAGTCTGCATTTGGCAGGATTTGGGGCTTCCAGGGGGAGCTGGCTGTGACGCTGAGCCCACCACACCCTCAGGGCAGAAGCTTGAGCTTGAGCCGGGGGGCCAGAAGGAGGTACATTGCCCCGCTGGCCCGGCTTCTCACTGTGCTGTGGCCCCTTTGGTGGCTTCCTCGCTGTGGAGGTGCCTCCCCTTACCCACCACGTGTGTGTGTTGTGTTCCTGACACCGGCCTGTGCCCCTTTGTGCCCGGAGCTCACGCCCGGCCCCAGGGGGCTCTGAGCGGGGAGGCCCTGTGGATGTGAAGGCATCTTCTCTCCCTTGCCTGCTGAGGTGGATCTCCAGCCTCTGGGCCGCTGGCTCTTTGATCTCATCTCATGTTCTCTTTCCTGTTTATTTTTGCCTCATTCCTTTGGCCAATGGAATACATAGGGAATCTGGCTCCCCTTGTCCTGAGGAGAAGTAGTTCTCCATAGGGCTTTTTAGGAAGCTTGCCTGAATGTTCCAAACATGGGACAGGGATTCTGTGGCTCGTTCAGCAGGGTATCAGCTGCCCTCGGCCTCTCGGTCACCTCCCTGCCTTTCCCCTCCCCCTTCTGCTCTGTCCCTTTATGGGCATCACTAGGCTTAGCCTTCCTGGCTGTGATCACCCCACCAGCCCTCCATCCAAGCCTGTGTCCTTCGTGTGTCCTTCTCAGGAAGGGGCCAGCCGCCCTTTGCCTCCCTGCCAGTCAGCCTGGGTGGGGTGTGGGCCAGCACCTTGTGAGGCAAGGCCTAAACCACAAGCTGGCAGAGGGCAGCGCCACAGCTCAGAGACCTGGCCTCCAGGCTCTTTCCCTCTGTATCCTCTGCCCGGCCCAGAGGACAAAGGCGCTTCTCAGAGATCCATGGCCTTCAGCCTGAGCCTCCAGGAAGCGCAACCCAGAGGTGGGGGGAGGGGGTTGCTGTCTGCGTGAATGTCTGGGGAACTAGGAAGGGATCTTGTTCCAGGGACAAGCCTCGTCAACAAGTGTTTTCTGTGTCAGCCAGGCAGGGCTAGGGGAATGATGTTGGGAGGCCATGTCTGTGTGAGTCAGGACTGTCTGTGTTCTGTGTGAGGAGCTCAGCAGGATGGGTGAGGGAGGCGCTCTCTGAGCCTCTTTCCTCATCCTTGAACTAGGAGATACTTTGTACCCACCTCCTGGGCTTGCAGGCAACTTGCTGTTTGTGCTGCTCGTCACGTGTGGAGAAGCCCCACCCTGGAGGTCACTACCTGTTTCTGCCCATTGTTGGGAGGAAGGGCAGTGATCTGGCAGAGAGTAGAACAATGGTGGTGGCGCTGTGTCAACTAAGGCTTGGGCAACCTGAGCACTGCCCACAAAAATGAAGGAAGTGGAAGATATGCCCAGGGCCACCCTGACCCAAGGAAGGATTATAAAGTGTGTACACAAGGGCTCACCTGGCCGTGTTTTTATCATGCCCCTTAAAATTATTTTTAATTGGGGCTTCATTTATTTTTTGTTTGCATAATCCAGTTCTCAGGTTGCATCCTGAATCTTAGGTGGGGTTGAGGTGAAACCTAGACACATCTGGGGGTGGCGGGAGATGGGAGAGAACGCCCTCCTCCAGCCCCTCTTGGAGCCTGGGTTGTGGACCAGGCACTGCTCTAGGCCCTGAGGGACACTGGGGAAGGCAGGTGGAGTTCTGTGCTCATGAAGCTCGCTGTCATATTTGGGAGAAACAAACATGAAAAAGAATTAAGACAAAAACATAATTCCCAGTTTTCATGAGTTCCTGGTGGACGAGCAGAGAGTTGTGGGGTTTGAACAAGGGGTTCTAGTGGAGAGGGAGGGTTTAAGGAGAAAGTGTTTCAAGTTCATGTAGAGGATGAGTAAGAGAATCTGCTAATGAATCCCAGACAGACAAAATGGTGTGTGCAAAGGCCCTGAGGCTTAAGAACTGAGTGTGACTGAGTGAAAGGGTTTGGATGCAATGATGCTGGGTGATTTGGCAGGTTTCGCCCGTCTGTGGACTGTGGGAGGCAGGTTGCCATCAGGTTCAGGCAGTGTCCTACACAGGAGTGTGGTGGGGTGGGCCTAGCTGGGGGTAGGTGCTGCAGAGACGCACAGAAGAAATAGGTGATGGTTCCTGCCTGCAAGTCATCTGTGCAAGGTAACTGGAGAAATCAGAAAGGCTGGGGTGAGGCCATTTCTCAGACTTCTTGAGAGAGTCTAGATCTGAGCTCTGAAGAATCAGGGTACTTCAGAACAAAACAGAAGATGGAAAGCCTGTGGCTGGCAGGAACAGAGAGCTTGCTAGTGGGGAAAGGCCTGGGAATGCAGGGAAGCCAATGAACTAGAGGCAGGAAGAAGAGGAGGCTTAGCTGGTGTGGACGTGGCCAGGCCCCATGGAGTGGAGCAGAGGGCAGTGAAAGAAGACAGAGGGAAATAGCTCAGGAAGCTTTCTGGGCATGGGAGCCCAAGATATATCAAGACATCCAGTGGAAGGAGGATTCTGTAACAGTGGCGTCTGCAGATGCCCTCGAGTACCCCCAAAGAACGTGGCAGGACTCTACTCTCCACCCAGATTTGGTGCGGGTTAATGTTTGCCGCCTGAACTTTGAGAGAAGTGGTGCCGCTTTCCCCGCCCTGGTTTACAGTTAGTCCAAGGGGATGGGCCAGCCCAGGGCTACACAGACCCTTAAACCGGGTGCCTCCTGGTGGTGGTGTTGCAGTCCTTAGGAGGAAATTGGCTGGTTTTCTTTAAACGTGGTATAAAACTCAAATGGGATAAAAGAATATGGAGTGAAAGATCTGCCTCCCACTTCGGACCCCAAGCCTCCTGGTTCATGTCCGCAGAGAATTCGCTTCGCCAGTTTGAATCTCCTGGAGAGATTTTGTGCGTGTTCAGGTACCTATTTTCAGTTTCTTTTCAAGAACGTACGTAGTGGCCTGACATCCTGAAAGCATTTGTATGCCTACGGTAAATGCCCAGGTATTAGTGCACAGCACCTGTGTGTGCACACCTGTGTAACCCGTGCCCAGATCATGACAACGAACGCTCTCAGCGCCACAAAAGGCCCCTGTGTGCCCCTTTGCCGAATATACTCCCAAGCCCAAAGTGGCCACTGCTGTTTTTGAACTTCACTTTTAACTGGTGGTTTGGATTTGGCTCCTAACTGGCAGCCTGAGCATGCTGTTGCCATAGGGTGAGGGTAGGTGCGTCATGCCCAGCAGCCCCAAAGAACTCTGTGGTTAGTGCCTGTCAGGGCTCTGGATTCCTGGGATGGCAGGTGGTGCCATTTTGGGGTGACCCTTCTCCCAAGCTCTTTGGAACCATGCGTAGGCAACAGTGATAAAAGCATAGCAGTGCCAGCTGTAATGGTCCGTGCTGTCGCGGAAGGCATGTAAAGCCCAGCAGGGTGGGTAGAGCAGCTATGAGACCCCATTGAACTGGTTAGAAGTCAGGGCCTGGAATAATGCTTGAGGTATAAGTAGGTTCTCAGTAAATACTGGATGGATGAGTGGGTGGGTGGGTAGATGAACAGACGGGCAGATGGGTGGGTGAGTGGGTGGGCAGGTGAGTGGATATGTGGATGAATGGATGGATAGCAGATGAGCAAATGGTTGGATGAGTGGGCAGACACTTGGGTAGGTGGAGGGATGACAGGATGGGTGGATGAAGCCCAGACAGGTGATTAAGCTGCTTGCCACAATTCCAGAACCTAGAGCAGTGGGAATAGGGCGCCACTGAGACTCCTTGACCTCCCCCAGCCTCCCACCCCCAGTTAATTTTATGGATATCTCAGACTGCATGGAGCCAGATCTTCCCTCCAGTCATTGTCTTGCTTTCTGTCTTACAGGCTCTTACAGTGCTAGCCAGGGTGTCAACTGTATCCGTGAAGATGTAGCTGCCTACATCACCAGGAGAGATGGTGGTGTACCTGCAGACCCGGATAACATTTACCTGACCACTGGAGCTAGTGATGGCATTTCTGTACGTGTCAGAGCGGCTCATTGTTGCTCACTCTTCACCCGCGTGAAGAACAGCCTTGTGCATTAGGGCCGATGGCGTGAGCCTGTGGGCTGTTAAAGGGGGACATCTGGGCAGAGAGGTTGGCCACCCTCTGCTCCCTGCTGTCTGCCCCAGCCTGGTAGCTGCTGTCCTTACCGCGTTCAGTCTTTGTGAACCTGGACACTCCGGCAGCCTCAGTTTCCCTCCTCTAGTTGGGAGGAGTCACGGGACACTCGAGAGTGTCCATCTTCCTGGCATCAGCCTTTCTCTTACTCAGCATATATGCTGTCTCTCCTCTGCCAGGCACTGTGCCAGGTGCTGGGGAGGTCATGGGGAACCAAACACATTTGGTCTCTACTTAGACATCAGTACTGGATCTGACTAGCACTAACAGCACATAAATACATGTCAGATCGCAAGCTTTCAGTTTCTCTTCTGGATGAGGACAAAGTGTTAACAGAAGGGAGCAGCAGGAACTCTGACCTGGGGCTGGTGAGGGCAGGAAGGTTTCTCCAAGGAAGGCTGAGCAGATAGAGATCTGGAGACTGCGTAGATGTGAACTCAGGGAGGCAGGCAGGGACAGATTCAGGGCAGAAGGTCAGCATATGCCGAGGCCTTGGGCTGGAAGGAGGCTGCATGTTTGGAAATGGAGCATTGCGGGGCAAGCACACGTGGGGAGGGGCAGTTACCAACAATGCGCTGGGAGGCAGGTGGGGCCTGAGTCCTGAAGTATTGTTGTCCTAAGAGCCGTGGGAGCCACTGAAGGATCTGAAGCAGACGGAGGGTCATAATTAGATTTGGGTTCTTAAGCTTTAACTGTGGCAGGAGGGAGCAGAGTAGATGTGAGAGTGTTTAGGAGACAAGAGAAGAGGCGGCTTGGGCTGGGCATCAGCCGTGGATGAGGTGAAGAGGGGCTGGTATCAAGGGGTCTATAGGAGAAGGGGCTGAACCTGTGGTCTGAGGTTCACCTGCAGCCTCTGTTCCCTTCCAGCACCCTCCCCACGTGCCCAGTCAGTGCTGGGGGCCATCCACTCACTTGTCCTCCCTACTCAGGGAGCTTGTCCTTTCCGACCCTTCTTTTAATAAGTTATGTTTGTCTGTGTCTCTTGACCTCCAAGGCTCTTGTTTTGGATGTTTATTAAATGATTTTGTCCTTTGCTGAAGCCTCTCAAGTGCATTAAACTCTTCCTTGAGCGCGGGAGGAAACTGAGGCACAGAAAGCTTAGGTGGTCTGCCTGCTGTTAAGAGCCTCTCGAGGCATTGGAGATTCTAGTGTTGGACTCAGACCCCCAGCCATGGCATCTTCCACTGTAAGCTGCCATCACGGCGCCTCCCTCTTCCCAGAGAAGCCCAGGTATGGGTAGAGGTTCCAGAGGCAGGTGTGGGGAAGAATCTTCAAGATTTAGTGAAAAGAATCAAGCTGTTACACTGGCATTGTTGTAGCAAGGAAATGAGCCTGAGAAAGGCGTGAAGTCTTCATGTAAGACTTAGAAAAGTAAAACTCACCCAGAAGAGTTTGGACTTATGAATTCAGTGAATTACTGCCACCTCCACTGGTGCCCCACAGGGCTCCCCAGGCCTGTTTCTCAGGAATCCTATGAACTTAGGGCTCATTCAATTCTGGAAACAGCCAGGTGGAAGCGCCACCTGGTGTCAGAAGCTGGGTATTTCATCCCATTTTCACACTCCTTTGTTCACTGGTCTTTCCAAGTCTTGGGCTCTGATAAGTTCGTGATTAGACAGATTCCGGGCTGCACCCCAGACATATAGAATGAGTTTCAGGGGTGAGGTCAGAATAATTCTGAGCAGGTATAATTTTGGGGCTACTTCTTTAAAAGATCTCTTTTAAAAATACTAACAGGTATCAAGCCTTTAGGTTCCATGCATTGTGCTAAAAGCTTTAAATCATTTTGCTCATTCCTCGTAGCAGACCTCATTTTACAGAGGAGGAGAGGTAGACTCAGGGGAGTTCAGAAACCTACATGTGGCTGTGCTGAGGGTAGGCACTGGGCGACTGGTAAAAGGCGGGGTTTGGGGTCTTCTGGCTTCTGCCGCTGTTCAGTCCTCGGAGGGTGGAAAGTGGCAGTCGCTCTGTAAGACGTGACTTCTCTGTTGCAGACGATCCTGAAGATCCTGGTCTCCGGGGGTGGCAAGTCACGGACAGGCGTGATGATCCCCATCCCGCAGTACCCACTCTACTCAGCGGTCATCTCCGAACTCGATGCCATCCAGGTGAACTATTACCTGGATGAGGACAACTGCTGGGCCCTGAATGTGAACGAGCTCCGGCGGGCCGTGCAGCAAGCCAAAGAGCACTGTAACCCCAAGGTGCTGTGCATCATCAACCCCGGGAACCCCACAGGTCTGTGCTTTACTTCCTCGCCAGTTTCTTGGGGAGCAGGGTGGCTGTGTATTGGCTGTCTGGACACTAAAGAGCTAAGGAATAATGTTTTATTTGCTCCCAGGTTCCTAATCCAACTCCAGATTTGCTAACATAAAACCATAAAGTTGGCCGCCAGCCACCTTAGGAGGTGAACGAATACAGGCCTTTTCCTGGGCAGGGTTGTATGGTAATTAAGACCAGTTCTTTTTCCTGTTCGTCCACGTACAAAGAACCTACTCTTTGAGGTCACAGACAAACCATCACCTAATTATAGGCCTAATTTTACCCTTACTCCTACTTGTTTTTCTGAACCAGTTTTTAGATTGCTGGTGTGAGCGTTTTTGTTTTTCTTTGACACAGCATTGCTGTGTACTTTGAGGCCTGAAAAGGAAATGCCATATTAAAAACAAAAGCAAACCAAAAAAACCTGTTTCCAGAAGTTGGAGAGCACTCCTAATTTTGCACATTTTTCTTCACACAAAAGATGCACAGTCCTGCCTGCCTCAATCTTTCCAGGCTGTTGGCTTCATGTGCCCCAGATGCTATTTGGATGCCGAGAGCAAGGGCTCCTCTCTCCTCCTTTGTTGAGATAAACTGGGTCAGGGCCAAAGCGTGGTGGAGCTGATTGTGGAATCTGCTCCTTGGGAACATCAGATGATGCTTCAATCAGCTGAAAGCTCCACTTGAATTCCTGGGTGCAGAAAATGGGTGCAGCTGCTCGCCTGGTTTATTTACACCGACTGCCTGGGGGAAGGGATAAGGGACCTAACCCAGGGTACTGTAGGAAAATGACAGAGCTGGGTTCTCAATCCTGGCTGCACATTAGAATCAAAGAGGGAGCTTTTAAAAATGCCAAAGGCCAGGCCACACCCTAGAATCTCTGGGGATGGGGCTCAGGCATCAATATTCGGTATAACTGAGGATGAGAAACACTGCCCTTGGATGATGCTTCTAAAACTTCAGCTTGTTAAAAACAAAACTGCTGGGCCCTACATCTAGATATGGTGATATAATTAGGCTGGAGTGGGACTTGACAATTTGCATTTCTAACAAGCTCTTGGGTGATGCTGATGCTACTGGCCCCAAACTTGGAGTAGTAGGTCCTATATCTTAGGAAATACTCTGTATACCTAGTTTATATCATAGGCTTGGTAACTTCTTCACCAGAAGCTTACATATATCTTCTTCTGGCTGTCTGGGGAGAAGTAACTGCACCAGAGACTTTCCTATTTGGGGTCAAAGTGGGGGTCATATGAGTGTGATATTAATATAAGCAGTTTTTCAGTAGTCATGTTCGAATGTGAGAGTTGGACCAGAAAGAAGGTTGAGCACTGAAGAATTGGTGTTTTTGAACTGTGGTGCTGGAGAAGACTCTTGAGAGTCCCTTGGACTGTAAGGAGATCAAATAAGCCAATGCTAAAGGAAATCAACCCTGAATATTCATTGGAAGCTGATGCTGAACCTCCAGTACTCTGGCCACCTGATGTGAAGAGCTGACTCATTGGAAAAGACTCTGATGCTGGGCAGGAGGAAAAGGGGGCAACAGAGAATGAGAGGATGAGATGGTTGGATGGCATCACTGAATCAATGGACAAGAGTTTGAGCAAACTCTGGGAGACAGCGAAGAACAGGGAAGCCTGGTGTGTTGCAGTCCATGGGGTTGCAGCAGCTGGACAGGACTAGCGACTGAACTATAACAACAAGCAGTTTTTCTAAAAAATAAGTTATAAGCAGGCTCAGGCTAGTTTTGCTCTCTGAGGTTGTTTTTACTTTCTGGTTGTGATACGCAGCTGTAGGATCTTAGTTCTCTGACCACGGATTGAACTTGGACCCCAGCAGTGAAAGCATCAAGTCTTAACCATTGGACCACCAGGCAGTTCCCCTCTGGGGTCTTAATGTGTGGAAAGCAGCTATTGGAAGATGGAGGATGGAAAATAGAGACCTACCTGTGATCACCATGTATCTCATCTGGACCACACACTGTAACCACTTTGTCTGAAAGGTGTCAAAATGGAGTGGAATATTAGTGGCTAACAAGGCTCTTTGGGGTTCGAGACAGAAACTTACCTTGAGGCTTGAAGGGAGTGGACCTGTGAAGGCCAGGGTAAAGCAGCACACTTGAATTAACGTCGTCGTCATGGGAACCTCAGGCCATGACCCAGCTCTGCTCTGGGCTGGAATCCTCAGGAAGCACCTGTCCTGGGAGTGGCCTTCCGCAGGTCCAGTCAGTGCCCAGCAGCTGAGCGTCCTCCACAGGGAGCCTCACCCCTGGTTTCAACTGAAGCCCCAGGCCAGACTCTCTTGGCCCACACTGGGATACCTGCCTATGCCTGACCTAGTTAAATCACTGAGGCTGATTGGCTGGGTCTGTGTCCCTGGTGGAGTTTAAAGAGAAGTTCCCCTAGGACAGCTGTGTGCTGTTGCTGAGAGAAGGACAGGACGCTAGGCTGGTGCAAGCAACAGGTATCCCCATTAGTGTGTGGGACATTCCCTTGGCCCGGCCTCTGGCAAGGGGCACTTGGAAGACCCCTCTGCAGCCTTTGGGGCCTTCAGCAGAGCTGCCTCTTCTCTGTGGTGCGCGCATGTCTCCCCCTGCTGGGCACAGGCATGCCCTGCCCTCTGGAGATCATGTGGCTCCTCCTGCTCCACAGGCCTGTTCTGAGTGACGGCTTCGTCCCAGGCCCTGGAGAGGAATAAGCTCTGTCCTTGTCCCACAGTTTGCATCGATCGCATGGGGGATTATTTGTGCACAGCAGGTCTCCTTTCCTCTCCTGAGCCGCGGGCTTCCTGAGGCCCGGCCCTTGCACTCCCCCTGGCATTATGGAGAAGACTCTTGAGAGAGTTCCCTGGACTACAACGAGATCAAACCAGTTAATCCTAAAGGAAATCAGTCCTGAATATTCATTGGAAGGACTGGTGCTTAAGCTGAAACTCCAATACTTTGGCCACCTGATGCAAAGAACTGACTTTTTGGAAAAGACCCTGATGCTGGGAAAAATTGAAGGCGGGAGAAGGGGATGACAGAGGATGAGATGGTTGGATGACATCACCGGCTTGATGGAGATGAGTTTTGAGCAAGCGCTGGGAATTGGTGATGGACAGGGAAGCCTGGCGTGCTGCAGACCGTGAAGTTGCAGAGAGTCGGACACAACTGAGCGACTGAACTAAACTGGCATCATGTTCCCCGCTCACACCTTTTATACTCTGGGTGCTCACACCTTTGCTTGCATTCTAACAGGGTATACTTTGTGGCATCGCAGCCCTGGGAGGGAAGACCAGGAGCATGTGGTAGGCAGGAGAGGCTGCCAGAATGGACAGCCCCTGTCTGTCTATGGGAACAGCAGCTGGTTACTTGTAGCATCGGGGGTGCTGCCCTTCCTAATTCCCAGAGCGTGAGCTTGCTTCATAGGAAGCCTGCTTGGCCTTTGTTTGGCACGGACAGATTGGTCCCTTAGTAAAGGAACTGGTTGCTTAGATAGTTTAAGTCTGAAATCCTGGCTGAATCATACCATGCTCTTATAAGATACATCAATGTATTTTTCCGAGACTTAGTCTTGTTATTCTTACATGGACAAGAATATGGTTATTTTTATTTTTAACAAAAAGGTAATATATTCTCCATACTGCTTTGCATGAAGGCGTAGATACATATGGCAGTAATACATGTGCACATACGTACTTATGTAGACAGTACATGCATGTAACACCCGTAGGTGCTCATTTACGTCCTTTGTGAGTATCAGCAGGCCTGCCTAGTACTTTTCCAGAAGCTGTGTGAGCAAGTCCACCATCCCAGGGCCTCGGGAAATCTGGGAAAGTGTTCCTTTCCCCACTGAAACCCGCAGTATTTCCTGTGAGCTGATGGTGAATATTTTGCTACTGGCACTGATTTCTCTAAGGTGGATGAAGTGATGAGTCCAGCTCTGAAGGGAGACCCTGGCAGGGATACCATGGGTGCCTGCCAGCGTCCTCAGCGGGCACGGCTCCCACATGGTCGCTGGAGAAGCCAGAGCTGGTAGGCAGGCTCATTCATTCGTTTAGAACTTCTTCCACTGTGCTTACCAGGGAGGGCCCTGCTGGGTGCCGGCTTTGAGGGTCGGTGCTGGGCCAGAGACATTGTCCCTGCCTCGCGGAGCTTGTGTAGGGAGAAGGTGTGGCCAGGGCTCTTTTCATGGTGTGGCTGCTGTGGGGGACGGAGGGGAGCAGGGCTGAAAGAGTTAACTCCTTCAGTTTCATTTTCGTGCTGTCTATGATACGTCCATGTCTTCTTGTCCTCTAGCACAGAATAATACACATATATCCTCCTCCCCCCTCCGCACACATACCTCTGAGAATAACAAGAAAGTTGGGTATGAAACACCACTCCCTACACATACCTGGCTGAAGTGAGTCAGAGGGACGGAGCTGACCCTAGGGGCTCCCTGGAGGCCGTCAGCAGCTAGGGAGGGTGGTCCTGTAAGATCATGAGGGAACACAGACATCTGAGTGATTCTGGCTGGAATTCTCACCTGGGGATGAATGAAACACCATGAAAAAAAAAAAAAAAAGAAACACCATGACAACCTGCCTTCTGCTTTTGTTTGGGACTGTTTAGGTCAGGTGCAGAGCAGAAAGTGCATAGAAGATGTGATTCACTTTGCCTGGGAGGAGAAGCTCTTTCTCCTGGCTGATGAGGTAAGAGCAGCCTGGACTCTCAGAGGTGAGGGTATGCTTTCTCTTCTGGGGGAGGGAGCCAGGTCTGCTGTTCTATAGACAAGAGAACTTTCTAGATATCGGAGGAGAGATTCTAACAAGGTTGAGGATGTTCAGTGTTAAACAACCTGTGAGACTGTGACCAAAATCATCCCTTATTGGTTTGGAATCTTGGTTATAAGTTTCAAAAATCCAACCCAAACTACTTTAAACTTAACACGGTGGTGGGGTCTCAGGAGTGGGGCTGGATCCAGGGACTCGAATCATATCTTCCGGCTCCTCTTTCCATCCTGCTGCCTTGGCCTCAAACACGGGCCTGCTATCTTCCCAGCCTAGGAAGAGAGCTTATCTTCCTGGTCGTTTCAACAAAGCTCGGAATTGAGCTTCACTGGTGCAGTTTAGGTCAAACACCCATCACTGAACTGATTATTCTGGCCCAGTGGCTGCAATGTGCGGACTGACCAGGCCCTAGGCAAGGGTCGGGGGCTCTCCCCTATGACCTGAAACCTGAAGATAGAGAGCTGGGGAGGATGTTTCTTGAAGCAAATCAAGGGCCCCTTTCTCAAGAAGGGAGAATGGGAGCTGGGTGGGCTGAATGCTGTGTCCTATGAGGAGGGGAATCTTATTAACCCCAGAATCACTGCTGCCTGAACCCTAGATCTGGAGACAAACCTGCCCATTCTTTTCCTGCTTTGCAAGAAGAAATTAAAGACCTGTCAAATCCTATTTTCACTTCTTTATTTCTGCGTGATATCTGGTTAGTCATAGCTTCTAGCACGTGAGCTTCATTTCTGTGTTCCTTAGCACCCCCCCGCCCACACACACACACAGAGGTTATCCACCAAATCACTGCTGTGATCAATAGCAGATAGACTTAAATCTTCATTTCTAAAGGAAAGAAGGGGCAGTAGAGTGACCTGGTGCACGAACCTTTTCCCTCAGGGTCTGGGAAGCGAGGAGGGTGAGGGGCAGAAGGGAGAGGCCATGGAGGAGCTGGGGAGGGGAGGGGGCTCTGCCTGGCTTGTTAAAGGTGGAGCTGGCCTGACCCTCCTGCTGACCCACAGCGTCTCAGAGAGCCTCGGTTTCCCTGATCTCCATACTGGGCGTGGGAAGTTCATCTCCAAGTGTAGATGGAGCGCTTGCCTGCTAGACTGTGTAGACGGGGAGGGACAAGAGGTGTAGGCGCTGCTCAGTCCAGGGAGGAGAGAATGACGGTGATGGTGGATGGAAAGCTGGGTGAGTGCCGTGAAGCGCTGAGGACGGTTAGCTCTTCGGATGGGGAGGTCAGAGGACAGGTCCATGAGCTGCTTTCACCACTCATCTCATTGACAGGGTGAGCATCACGCTCTGGGAGGAAAGCCTACTCAGGCCAGCCAGGTGTCACTGGCACGTGAGGCAGAAAGGAGATCTGGAGACTGCGTGGGGCTAATGTGGGAGAATCCAGTGGGCATCCAGCCCGTGGCCTCCCCCGCCACCCTTGCTTTTTCTGGAAGGTTCCCTTGGGCACATCTGGCTTAGACGTGACATCTAAGGCCAGCTTCACAGCAGGCAGCCCTGGCTGCAGGTTGTCCCAGTGCCCTCGCTCAGCCACAGCCCGGGTGGCTCAGTTTCTGGGGGACTTGGCTGACTGTTCCTGTCCTGTCCCCTCCTGCAGGTGTACCAGGACAATGTGTACTCCCCGGACTGCAAATTCCACTCCTTTAAGAAGGTGCTTTATGAGATGGGGCCTGAGTACTCCAGCAACGTGGAGCTCGCTTCCTTCCATTCCACCTCCAAGGGCTACATGGGCGAGTATGTGGGCCCCCGCCTCCCTCACGCTGCTCCTGGGCCCACCTGGTCCCATTGCTTTTCCACCCTGCCCCGCCTCAACCTACTGGACAGAGGTGGCTACTCTCGTCTACAGCCTCTAATGATCTAAGAAGCAGGAGGAGACAGGCCATGTCTCCCCAGGGGGAGTGCACTGGTGTGAGGGCATCCCCTGTGCAAGGGCTCATGTAAAATAAGGCTGTGATGAAAGTGAATACAGGACCCACAGCAGCTTCCAACCCTAGGGTTTTCTGCCAGCCTTGTTGCTATTGCTCTGACACTTGACTGAAGTCTGAGGGCCAGGGATGGCAGGTTGAGTGGATAGATGCCATCAGGCCAGTGGCCAAGCTCTGTGTGCAGGAGCGCTGTATGCACCCTGCCTGAGCACCCTGTGACCTGTGGGGCCAGAGTGTCAGCTTCAGCCCTGTATTCATTCATTCAGCCCATATTTATTGAGCATCTGCTATGAGTTCAGAAGCTCAGCAGTGAGGTTACAGCAGTGAGAAAACCACACCCATTCTGCCCTCACAGTCATGCTCTAGTGAGGTCAGAGGCAATAGACAAATGAACGTGATGTGTCAAGGACAGAAATAATCAGAGAGGAGGTAGGAATGCAGAGAGGCGGCGTCTGGTCACTACAGAGTTGGACCCAGGGAGGGGAGGTGGGGAGCTATGCAGACGTCTAAGGAAACAGCTTCTACAAAGGCCCTGAGGTGGAGGGAGGAGCTGTTCGAGGAGCAGGAAGGAGACTAGAAGAGGGTGAGAAGGAAAGTGGCAGCAGTTGAGACCAAAAAGTCCAGGAGGCCAGATCACCTGGGCTACTTAGGTTATCTTTTACTCAGAATGAGATGGGAGCCCTTAGAGGGTTTGCACAGAAGTGTGACTTCTCCTGGTTGCTGAGTGATGAGGGCAGGGAAAGAAGCGAGCACTTAAGTCAGGAGGCTGTTACAGTCCAGGGGAGATACTGGGGGCCAGGGTAAAGGTGGGGTGATGTTGGATCCTGGGTATCTTTGAAGGTGAAGTTGACGGTTGTTGCTTGATGAAAAGGAGGGTGTGAGAGAGAGAAGGATGACTCCCAAGTTTTTTGTTCAAACAGCAGGAAGCATAGAGTTGCCTTCAATAGATGAGGATGTCTGTGGGTGAAGCAGGTTTGGTGGGGGGGGATTTGGAAGTTGGTTTTAGATGTGTACAATTTGCAGATGCCTGTTGGATGTCCAGATGGAGGTGGATATGTGAGTCTGTAGCTCAGGGCTGATACCCAGCTGGAGATTCAAGTGTGCGAGATGTCAGTGTTTGAGTTGTTAGTTAGATCTCTGAGCCTAGACATCTCATTGGGAGGAGTATAGATAGAGAAGAGGTCCAGGGACTGGGCCCAGCCATCATTGCTCAAAAGTTAGGGGAGGAGAGGAGGAACCTGCAAACTAGACTGAGATGGATAGGCCCATGCATTTACAGCCAGGACATTCATTCCCCAGCGTTGTGGGAGTTCCACTATGTGCCAGGTGTCAGGGTAGGGGAGAGGGTCTGGAGGCCAGTGTAACTGTGAAGCTTCAGGAAATATATTGACCAGGTCAAGGGAGCTTCCCAGGTAGCGCTAGTGGTGAAGAACTCACCTGCCAATGCAGGAGACATAAGAGACACAGGTTCGATCCCTGGGTCAAGAAGATCCCCTGGAGGAGGGCATGGCAACCCACTCCAGTATTCCTGCCTGCAGAATCCCATGGACGGAGGAGCCTGCTGGGCTACACTCCATAGGGTTGCAAAGAGTCGGACATAGCTGAAGTGACTTAGCACACACACGCACACACACGCAAGGGAGCTGTCCCCTTGGGATGGTTGCCCGGCTGTTCTTGGCTATATTTGTTGTGTGCAGGAGTTGATTTATGCTGTTCTTTCTGGTTTACCCTGGTAGCTGTGGTGCCTCCTTGCCAAACTTTCCTGTGTTGTGTACTGCTTTACTTAAATATGTTCTCTATTAACTCATTTTTCAAACTCAAGTGTGTTTATTACATACCTACCCGTCTCTCCATCTGTGTTACTGATTACTCTGGATATTGGTAACCTGAGTTGGTATCCTGTTGCCCTTAGATCCTGATTACCTGGGATTAGACTGATTTACCCAATTTGATTTTCTTCTCATCAGCTGAGGGTAAAGCAGAAAGATTCTTCTTTCAACTTTTGTTACGAGAAACCCTTCCAAGAGGCCAGAATTTATCTTCCTGCCTTGGAAAGGCCAGGTGATGGATCAGATGGGGATCAGTCTTTGCCAGTTCATTCTACAGCCTGATCCCAAAAGTCTTTTACTGAGTTCTCATCATATCAGGTGTCTGAGGTTGGGTGGGTGTGGTGCATATGCAGAGGAAGGTAGCTGATGCCATTATTTCTGTGGTCATTAACCTGAAGATTATCAGTCACAGTCCAGAGAAGGAAGTGTGGCTAATGGAGCTGATTTGGTTCTGAAAGTTGTTTTTTGTTGTTGTTGTTTGTTAATGATTTCAGCTTATTTTCATGAGATTTGACTCTGTATCAGTCAGGATCCTTTTGGCAATAAGTAACAGAAACTCAACATGAAAGAGGGTTTAAAAAACACATAGAAAGTGAAGTCGGTCAGAAAGAGAAAAACAGGTATTGTATACTCACACATGTATATGGAATCTAGAAAGATGGTGCTGATGAACCTTTTTGCAGAGCAGCAGTGGAGACACAGACATTGAGAACAGACGTATGGACACAGCTCAGGGTCGGGGGGAGAAAGAAGAGGTGGGATGTATGGAGGGAGTAACATGGAAACATACGTTACCATATGTAAAGTAGATAGCCAATGGGAATTTGCTGTATGACTGAAGGAACTCAAGCTGGGGCTTGGTGACAACCTAGAGGGGTGGGATGGGGGTGGAGGTGGGAGAGATGTTCCAGTGGAAGGGGACATGGGTAGATCTATGGCTGATTCACGTTGATGTTTGCTAGAAACCAACACAATACTATAAAGCAATTATCCTTCAATTAAAAATAAATGAATTTTTCAAAAAATCCGTATCAGTAAAAAGTCAAGGAGTAAAGTTGAATCAGGGGGCTTAAAAATGTCAGTGGGTCTCTCTCTCTACTTCTGACTTTGTCCTGTTTTCTTTCTCAGCTCTGCTTTCCTACCCTCCTCCCCTTTTTTTCTCTTCCTTCTTTTTCCTTTTTTTTGACCACACCATGCAGCTTATGGGATCTTGTTCCCTGTCCGGGAATTGAACACAAGCCCTTGGCAGTCAAAGTGCAGAGTCCTAACCACTGAACTGCCAGGGAATTCCCTGCTCTGCTTTCCTTTGGATTGGCTTTGTTTTCAGGCATCAGAAAGTTGCAGCAAAATCCTCAGGTTGCTGCTCACATGCCCACTTCTTGAACCTGTGCAAGGGGTGCCTGGCCTGAATCATATGCCCCTTTCGAGCAGAGCTAATACTAGTTAGCAGTCAGGCTAAGCTGCTATAACCAAAAGGCCCCAAAGTACAGTGGCTCACTATAGAAGACTTATAGACCCAAAGTATAATGTCTCATTACAAAAAACTAGGAATAAAACCACTGTATGACCCAGCAATCCCACTGCTAGGCATATACCCTGAGGAAACCAAAAAAAAAGACACATGTACCCCAATGTTCATTGCAGCACTATTTACAACAACACTTAGAACATGGAAGCAGCCTGGATGTCCATCAACCGATGAATGGATAAAGAAGCTGTGGTACATACGTACAATGTTAGTCAGCCATAGAAAGGAATGCATTTGAGTCAGTTTAATGAGGTGAGCAAACCTAGAGCCTAGTATACAGAGCAAAGTAAGTCAGAAAGAGAAATGTGAATATCACATATTGACACATATATATGGAATCCAGAACGATGGTACTGATGAATTTATTTTCAGGGTGGCTATTGGAGAAACAGACACAGAGAACAGACCTATGGACACGGGAGGAGGGGAGGAGGGAGAGGGTGAGAGTATGGAGAGAGTAACATGGAAACCTACATTACCACGTGTGAAATAGATAGCCAACGGGAATTTGTTGTATGACTCAAAGAGGGGCTCTGTGACAATCTAGAAGGGTGGAAGAAAATGACAGAAAACCACACAAAACAACTACAGTGGCTCAAACAAGGTGCAAGTGTGTCTCTGTGATAACAGTTCAGAGGCAGGGGGAGTCTGGGACTGGCTTTGCTCCACGAGGTCGTTCGAAGATAGCCTGCTGGGCTGGCTCTGTCTTCTCAACACGTGGCATCATCTCTAGCACTGAGGCTGCTTGCTCTGGTGTCTGCCTTTCTTAGGAAGTGGGAGAAAGGAACGAGAGAGCCTGCTTTTAAGGAAGTGATGTGGGATTTGCACATGTCACTTCTATTCACTTTCCACTGGCAAGAACTTGGCCGTACCTGGCAGCTCAGTGTTGGGCATGGGGCTGGTTACAGAAGATTCTGGCCAGCTGGTTGCACTTAGTAGAGGTCCCTGTGACTGGTGGGTCCTCTCTCCCGCTTCAACATTCTAGGTGTGGCTACAGAGGAGGCTACATGGAGGTGATCAACCTGCACCCTGAAATCAAGGGCCAGCTGGTGAAGCTGCTCTCGGTGCGTCTGTGCCCGCCAGTGTCTGGGCAGGCTGCCATGGACATCGTTGTGAACCCCCCGGTGCCAGGAGAGGAATCCTTCGAGCAGTTCAGCAGGGTGAGTCGGCTGCGTCCCATGGCCTGTCTGCTTCACTGCTGTGGCCAGCATTCACCATGTGTGGTCTCCGTGGCCAGCCTCTTTCCAGATGACCTCCAGGGCATGCTTATGGTTCCACATGGTGCCTGACCCCCCCCAGTAAGGTTAAGTCTCAGGATGTGGCGGGGCTGTATTTGAAGTGGGAGGACTGTGCGCACTATGGGTGTGAGCACCTCTTCCTCCTTCTCACCTGTGAGCACCATGGATGGGCAGGTGCTCAGAGGGAATGGCCTCATGTCCTGAGAACATGGAGGGCAGAGAAGGGAGTGATGATTCTGTTGCTAAAGTAAAAGGGGGAAATGGATGAGCATGCCATTGATTCTAGACCACAAACTTGCCTGTGGCTTAACCAGATATCCTTGCAGCTTGAAGTGATGCAGACAGACCCTTTCAACTGCAGGTGACAAAAACCCAACTGTAACGAGTTTAAACAAGAATGGAACTCATTGAAGAAGTCAGCTCCCAGCTGTTTTAGATTAACAATCTTTCTTTTTCAATTGTGGTGAATTACACAGAACATAAAATTTGCCATTCTGATCTTTTTTGACTGAACAGTTTAGTGAATAAAGTACATTCACATTGTGCAACTATTACCAGCATCCATCTCCAGAACCTTTTCCCAAACTGAAACTGTACCCATTAAACAATAACTCCTCATTTCCCCCTTCCCCAGCCCCTGGTAACCGCTGATTTACTTTCTGTCTCTGAGGATTTGACTGCTTTAGGTACCTCGTATATAGCATTTATCTTGTGGCTGGTTTATTTCAATTGGCACTGTGTCTTCAAGGTTTGTCCCTGTCGGGGCGTGTGTCGGAATGTGCTTCCTTTTGAAGGCAGGGTAACGTTGCACTGTGTGTGCGTGCTGTGCTCTGCTGATCCGCTCATGCACAGGGCACACCGCTTCACCTCCGTCCAGCAGTGCTTACACAAGTGTTGGGCTGCCTGCTCCAGCCTTGGCCGCGTGTCAGGCTCCCAGCCTATCACTGATGTGCTTTGCCTGGATTGTGTGCCCCAACGCATCACATGGACTGGGGGAAGGGTAGCTCCCCAGAATTAAGTGGTGGGGCTGTCTCCAGGAAGCATATTCTAGGATGTTCCGTCCAGGGCCAAGTTTGTCCAGGCTGATGGGCAGGGACTGGTTTTCCTTGTTTGCGGGAATGACGTCTTGGTATGAGAGTAGAACCTATGACACAAGCCACCTAGGACCTACTTGTGACTCATGTGCCCCTGCCCAGGGCCCATGGCAACCTCATGGGCTGAGCGTCTGTGGAGGACATTCTGCAGAGGGACACGTGTCTTGCCCGCCTCTCTGGTTTGTTGCTCAAGCACACAACAGCTTGCCTTTCACCAGTCTGTCTGGACGCCCTAGTTTGAAGGGATGGTTTTCAGTGTCTGGAGCCATGGTGCCTGGAGATGCTGACTCCTATGCTTTCTCTGTCTCCTTAGGAGAAAGAGTCCGTCTTGGGTAATTTGGCCAAAAAAGCTAAACTGACAGAAGACATGTTTAGCCAAGTCCCAGGAATTCACTGCAACCCCTTGATGGGGGCCATGTACGCCTTTCCTCGAATCTTCATCCCTGCGAAAGCCGTGGAGGCAGCTCAGGTCAGAGCCGCCGGGTTGGGCTGGCTCTCTCAGCAGGTTCACTTGGAACTCTTTCTTGCCTTGAGGAGCACAAGCGCTGGCCCTTGAGGCTCTGAACTTGGTGTATCCATTGGTCAGATGGTACTTAACGTGTAAAGATGACGGGCAGATGACCCAGCCCTGCAGCAGCTGTGGTGATGGAGTGGGCGTGAGGTCAGGCCCAGGTGTGATGCGATGCATTTAAAACTGAACAGACACTGGAGAAGCATCAGGAGCTGTCTCCTCCACCTGGCCACCATACCCTACAATAGTGCTGCTCAAACTTGGATGTGTACATGGATCACCTGAGGCCCTGTTAAAAATGTCAGTTCTGGTTCAGGAAGTCTATGGAGGGGCCCAAGGTTCTGCATTCCCAATAAGTTCTCAGGTGGTGACACTGAGGTGGTTTGAGAATCAAGGGCCAGAGCCCTATCTCTGAAAGTGTCCTCACACCCCCTAACCTACCTTGTTAAAACATTCAAAATCTGGCCCCATCCCTCAGCCTGTGGAATCAGCATCCCAGGTGTTAGAGCCCAAGAATCTATTTAAGAGGTGGCCTGGTTGTGCAAACTGAAGTGTGAGAAGCACCACCAGCAGGGCCCCTGAGAGGCTTGTTCCTTAAGGCTCCCCTGGGCACAGACCTCAGGGCCCTGGCTTGGTGTGTAGGAGGCCCAGGCCAATGCTTGGGGAGCTGCTCTGTGGGTGGGGCACAGTGGACTCGGGCTGGCACTCCCTAGGGGACAGCAGAAGCCCCACAGCCCATGGCTGTCCCAAAGCGGCCTTTGGGTTCTTTGCTCCTGGCCCCAGCTGCCTGCGTACCCAGTGTCCTGCCTTCTTTCTCGCAGGAAGAGAGGGCGGAGGGGCCCTGCCATGGCAAAGAACCCGCCATGTCAAGCATACTGGGCTTTGAGAGTGTCATGGTGGGGCTGTGCAGGGTGAAATCGGGATGACTCCTAAGCTCTGCCCTGTCCCCTCAGGCCCGTAAGATGGCCCCTGACATGTTCTACTGTATGAAGCTCCTGGAGGAGACGGGCATCTGTGTCGTGCCTGGCAGCGGCTTCGGGCAGAGGGAAGGCACCTACCACTTCAGGTACCACTGCCTCTGCACCTGTTAAACAGAGAGGGGTGGGTCCTGGTTTGTCTTGGGAAACTTGGGCTTCTTAACAGCAAGGCAACTTCAGAGACGGAGACGTGTGAAGCCCCTGTGCCCTCATCCCACTCCCATTCTGTCCTGCCACAGAGATAGCCGAGACGCTGCGCAGGGACTCAGGAAGACTATGGGTGGACTCCACGGTCATCTCCTTGGCTGCTGTCTCCCCCTCCACCGCCTCCATCTTTCACATGCTCTCTGGAGTGTTCCCCCTGCTGGGTTTTCTTTTCTTCCCTTGTCCCTTTTCAACTCCATGATGTATCAGTCTGCACCCAGGAGCTCAGTAGCTTGTCCACTGAGCCAAAAACCTGCTGAGGTGTTGCCTCTGAGATACGGTGAAATTGCTGTGCCGCCTTTCGCAGGCATGGGACTCTACCAGGCCAGCTGAACAGCTCAGCCAGGGCTTCCCACCAAGGCCAGCAGCAGATGTCAAAAAAAGAAATGTCTTGGGCTTAGCACCTGGGGCCAAGTTTTGAGTCAGTGAAGGTCATGGGCAGTGCCCCTCAATGGATAAATGTGTGTGGATAGCCTTTCCACCCTAGTTAGGTTCATCTTGGCAATTTGTGGCTCACTCAAGAAGTGGTTACTTCTTGAGAGCTGCCGTTAGGGATGGGAAGCAGGTTGACAGGATTGGAGGGAGGAGTTAGTTACCATGGCAACTTGGGAATTCCTATGGAGGGAAGCTGTGACTGAAGGTTCTCACTATGAGACTGACAGTGGAGATGGAAAAGGCTTGTCTAGCAGGAGTAGGGTCGGCTCCAGAGAAAAGTTCTGTGCACCAGTCAGAGTGTTGGGTGGGCCTCCTGTGATTATGGGTGGATGGGTTAAGTAAGCTGAGATGCCGCCACCAGCTTACTGCATTTGTTCACATGTATGAATTGGCTAAAAAAAATATGTGAATGATAAAGGAAAGTGGTTTAGCAAGTGCCAGGTGCTGTTCAGGGCCTGTCCCTCCCCAGGAAGCTTGCCTGCCCTGTGTGCAGGTAGAGGAGTGACCTGCCAGCTTTACCCCTGTCCCCTTCTCCAGAGCACTTCATGTCTGACTGTGCTGTTCTCCTTCCTGACAGAATGACCATTCTTCCTCCGGTCGAGAAACTAAAGACGGTTCTGCAGAAGGTGAAGGACTTTCACATAAAGTTCCTGGAGGAATATGCGTGAGGACTCCTCAGGCCCCAGAGGGAGACCGGGCCCTTGGCCTGCCTCCTGATATGCCCGCCCAGCCCAGCCCAGACTCGCCTCCCGCAGCGACTCCGCCTCAGGCCTTACAAAGGTCACTGGTCGCTTTCATCGTCATTTTGCCCCAGGAGACTTCTTTCTTTGTGCCTTGATGTTGGGAGCACCTCTCTTCT